>NC_133124.1:26597396-27257709 GCF_048418815.1 Hemitrygon akajei | reverse complement strand
AGCTGTGAGAGTCCGTGGGTTTATAATAGACATCAGTAGTTAAGCTGTCTCCAGCAACAGAGGCAGTGAGATCGAGAAAGGGGAAGGAGGCCTTGGAAATAGACCAGGTAAATTTGAGGGCAGGGAGGAAGTTGGAGGCAAAGTGGATGCACACCAGTGTCATCATGAATGTTAGCATAGGAAAAGTGCAGGACGATCACCAGTGTAGGTTTGGAACATAGACAATTCCACATAACTGTTAATCAGGCAGGCATAGCTGGGTCCCATGAGAGTGCCCATGGCTACACCTTTTGTTTGAAGAAAGTGGGAGGTGCTAAAGGAGAAATTATTGATAATGAGGACAAGTCCCGCTTGACAGACGAGAGTGGTGGTGGAGGGGAGCTGGTTAGGTCTGGTGTCTAGAAAAAAATGGAGAGCTTTGAGACCTTCCTGGCTGGGGGTGGAGGTGTAGAGGGACTGGACATCCATAGTAAAACCAAGATAATGGAAGCCAGGGAACCTGAAATTATTGAAAAGATCCAAATTGTGTGAAGTGTCATGGATGTAGGTAGGAAGGGACTGAACTAGGGGGGATAAAACAGAGTCAAGGTATGCAGTTATGAGTTCAGTGGGGCAGGAACAACCTGAAACAATGGGTCTATCTGGACAAGCAGGTTTGTGGATCTTGGGCAGGAGGTAGTAATGGAAGGTGTGAGGTGCAGAAACTATAAGGTTGATGGCAGTGGGTGGGAGATCCCAAGAGTCCATAAGGTTGGTCATGGTGTGGGAGACAACGGCCTGGTGCTCATCAGTGGGGTCCTGTTTGTGGGGTAAGTAAGAATACATGTCCCATTGAGTCTAAGCCAGCTCACACAACAATCCCAATTCTTCATCATTGTCCCCTGTATCCCATTTTCCCCTCATGTCAGTCAACTCTCCCCAACACACCTCCTCTCAGATTTTACTACTCATCCATACCAAAGGGGTAATTTGGTGTTTTGGAGACCACATGGAGATGGCAGGAATAAACATGCAAGCTCCACTGGAAGCCAGGATTAAACATGGGACACTGGCTCTGTGAAGGCAGCAGTTCTTCTAGATATACCACCTGGCTTCTCTAATTGTGTAGTAGCAATGATATGTAAAGAGTATTTATACAAACTGTACATCTACATTCCATATTTTCATGCAGTAATAGAAGTGACTGTGGCTGAAAGTAATCAATACATGTGTATTATTTGTAACTATTTTTAATTTAATTTGAAATTGGATTAAGAGAGATAGTGCTTGTAAATAAAGAAAACTGTATTGCAAAATCTGTTTTGATATCCCACCTCAAATGCTTGTACATGACCTGGATAGGAATTGCAGTCCATAGACTCATCTCCTGCTAGGTCAATTCCCACCACACCTTGGTTTTCGTATTTCTTGCAAAGCTGCACAACTTCAGTCGACCAAGCTAAAGAAACAGAAAGGAAAGCTAAAGTTCTATACAACTAACAACTTATTCAGTCAGATGTTCAGCTACAGTATAAAAAGGGCTTGGCATAACAATTCCACAATAACCAACAGGAAATTGCTGCTCATGAAATATTTAGACTTTGCTGGGTTCTTTTGTAAATTGTAACAACATAGTAGAAATTTGAAATAATAACATTTCAGAAAATCCTTTTATCTCAGTAAAAAATTTTACCTTCCATGTGGCATATGCAACAGAGAATTGACCTCACTTTAATGCCAAAATCCTGTTGACCTCTCTGAAAACCCTGATTGACAATCTTAACAATTTCATCTGGACTTAGATCACCCCAGGAGGCAAAATACAATTAATGCTCAGATTACTTAAAAATAAAAGAACATTTACATTTTGGGCACAAGATTCTATAGATAATGGAAATTTTGAGTAACTCTCATAAAATGGTGGAGAAACTCAGCAGGCCAGCAGCATCTATGGAGAGGTCCCAGCCTGAAGCATGGACAGTTTATTCCCCTCTACTGAACTCATCCAGCATTTGTTTTAATATGTCTAGTTTAAGTTTTCTTTTTATTTGGTTAATGATGTTGAAGGGACAGACCTGACTAACTTAAAAGCTTATATATTGCCAAGGAACATTGTCACTGATGAGCAAGGAACAGTGGGAAAACCATGGACAAAGCAGCTATGCTGGAAATTTTCTTGCAAGTTCAAATGAAATGCACAATAAAATTATGGCTGTGCCATTTATTCCACTTCTGAAATTCAATTCGATTTGCAAACACTAACTAACCTGTTGCACATTTGATACAAGAAATCCGTGAGACCCAGCAAGGCTATAACAGCCACACCATCATTATTGGCCCAATAATGGACTCCATAGTTTACAAGCAATATACAGTATGAACATCCAAGATCTTTCACAATTTCAGTAACCAATTTGGCTCCAAGCTGAGTTGACTTCTTTAACATTCCCCACCTCAACCAATCTATTGTTAAAATAATCAAATATTCAAAGTACATATATTATCAGAGTAGGTATGCGGTGTACAATCCTGGGACTCATCTTTCCCACAGACAACCATGAAACAAAGAAAACCATGGAAACTGTTCAAAGTAAAACATCAAACCCCTCTCCCCCAAAACAAATCACACAAACTGCAAAAAAACAGAATGAAACAAACACAAAACCCAAGGAGTCCAGGCATATTCAGTTCAGCTCAGTTTGTTATCTGCAGGCCTCCCCGATCAAAATCGCCCAAATTAGCAACAAAAAAAGGAACAACCAAAAAACAAAAACACATCATAAGCTGAACAACAGAGTACAACCCACAAACCACGTCAATTAAACCTTGTTCAAGACCCACAACTCCAGCACCATTCTCCGACCGCATCGATGAAGAGAGAAATCATTTGAATATAGCGACCTTTCTTTGGGGGTGGTGAGTGAGAGGGAAAGAGAGACTGTCACATGTGAAACCTTCCTCTGGCAGCAGCGACTGAGAGGCTGGTAGACAACGTTGCACAGAGATAGTACAGAACACACCAGAATGGCAGCATGCAGGATATTCAACTGATCTTTATTGATAATCCTGCTTGTGAACTCCTCCCATGTGGGAGTGGATAACTGAGTGGCACAGGATTAACACTATTAACTCCTGCAACATCTCCCCTTCTTAGATAAAAAGAAAAACTAGTATGTACTTCTTCTCTATAGAACTGCATTGAAATTATAGACACCGAACTTATACAATTCGGTTCACTTTACCCATTACACAGAACTTACGCTCTTTACATAAACATAAAAGAATTGCCAACATTATAACTGTCTTTCTCTTTGTTGTTTTAATGGTAACTCTCTCTCTTTGTATTTCTCTTTTTTAATCAATTTTTTTTAAGAACAGTCTTATTTTGTGAAATGTTTTCAACATTAGGAGCAATGGAGGGATAGGCTATCTGAACACTCCAGCAATGTAAGAGGATTATTCTGCTGCTTTAGTCACTTACCCTAAGCTTATTAGGCTATTGAGTTCAATGGCTCAATTGCCGGAGGATCTGTGCTGGGACAGATAAAAGATCATATGTGGTATAGGTCCCTGGAATTGTTGGAGCAGATGGAAATTCTTGAACAGGTGCGTATAACTCAGGTGAGTGGTCCTCATCAGAAGGATTAGACAACTCTATTTCTTCCCCTACCATTTGCGGACTTTGAAAGCGCACAAGCACACATCTGTTCCACCTGATTTCACCTTTTGATGTTGCAATCACAATAGTAGTTCATGCTGCACCACTCCTAAGCAGCAACAATGATTTTGCTCTGTTTCTGAGAACATACATGTTCTTCTTTTTCTCATACTGGGTTGTCTCAAAATTTCTCACTTTGTCTAAGTCCTGTAAGTGAGATTGGAGAAGGGAAGGAAGAATGGGCAGGCTTGTTCTCAGTCTCCAGCCCACTGACATCTCTGATGGACAGTAGCCACTTGTTAAGAGGTTTGGAGCATTAAGCCAGCAGTGCTTTGTAGTTGTCTTTTGCCTTCAGTAGGAGACGTTTAACAGTTTGCACTGCTCTTTCCACTTCTCCATTTACCTGTGGGTACTGTGGACTGCTTGTTCACAGTTTGAACTCATAGTTTGCAGCAGAGGTTTTGCATTCTGGGCAGCTGGATTGTGGACAGTTGTCTGACACAAGTGCCTCTGGTATTCCATGGTGAATGAACACAGCTTTCAGGTGCTGTATAACTGATGCTGAGGATGTAGAGAACACCTTGGACTCCTCACCATTCCATGAGTATTAATCCACAGTGAGCAGATATTTGTCATTTTATAGCTCAAAGGTGACTGTGCCTATAGTTTGTCATGGAATGTCTGGGAATTCTGTGGGACAGAAAGGTTCAGCATGAATTTTTGTGCAGTTTCCTGTATGCTTCACATTGGTTTACATAATCTCCCAGCTGTGTGCTCAGACCAGGCCACCACACAGTATGTCTTGCTCCTAGATGACATTTTTTGATGCCCTGATGTCCTTGGTGGATTTGACCAATGATTTTGGTGTGCATGGAAGCTGGAATGAGGAGTCTGGAGCCCTTTAGCTACAAACCATCAAGAACAGTGAGTGTGTCTCTTTCAAGCCAGTATGGTCTGAGTTTGTGAGCTCCTTTAGAAATAGGTGGCCATCCATGCTCACAGTATTGCATGACCTTGCTGCAGATTTTGGTCCCTTTTCAACTAAGCGCCAGTTTACTCTGTGATGCAGGAACACTTTCATGCACCTAAGCGCAGTAGATATCAGTGTCTTCCATGAGGGAGGAGTCAGCTTCCATTCACTCACTTTTACATGGCATCGTTGACAAAGTATCTGCTGCTGTGAAAGATTTGCTGGGGACATGTTCATTGTTGTAACAGTATTGCATAAGCCTCATTCTGAATCTTTGTTGACATGGAGGTAAGTCATCCAAGTTTTTCAAGCTGAGGAGACTGACAAGTAGCTTGTGGTCTGTTTCAAGCAGAAATTTAGTGCCTATCAGGTACCAGCTGAACCGTTCACAACCCCACACGAGAGCCAGCGTCTCCCTTTTGATTTGGGCGAAACACTGTCCAGTAGGAATAAGTTCTCTTGTCACATATGCCACTAGTTTCCATACACCACTGCAGTTTTACATGAACACTCCCCCTAGAGAAAAGGAAGAGCCACCTGCTGAGACCTTCGTTGCTTTGTTCAGATCAAAAAACGCCAATGTTGGTGGTGAGATAAGCTCTGCATGATTTCTCCTGTGTTGGGTGCCAGGTCGAAACATTTCTCTGAGAGACGAGGTCATGTAGAGGCTTTGCTTTCTCTGCCAAATCTGGAATGAACTTTCCCTGCTGTTTTACCATGCCAAGGAAATTACAATCTCTGACACATTCGTAGGTTGTTCCATGATCTGAATTCCTGCCAGTTTTTCTGAATCGAGTTGCACTCCTTCTGAGGGCAGTTGGTGACCTAAGAGCTTCGCCTCCAACTTTGCAAATTTGATTTTTTTTGTTGTTCAGGGTGGTTCCAGCCTGTTTCAGTTTCTCCAAGTCACCTTCCACTCTTTTGTCATGTTCCTCAGTTGAGCCTCTGAAGATGAGTATGGCTCATCCATGTGGCTGACTACTCCTTCCAGTCCCTCCAAAATTTAGTTAATCCTCATCAGAAAAAGTTCAGGTGCTGATGAGATGCCAAAAGGGAGCTTCTTGAAGGCATAACATCCATATGGTGTGATAAAGTTTGTGAGCTTCTGAGATTTGGGAGCTAAATGGATCTGACAGAACCCCAAATTTGCATCTAGTTTGGTGAAGAACTTTGTTCCACCTAGCATACCCAATGTGTGCTCAAGAGAGAGCAGAATAAACTTCCCCTGCCTCTCAGCATTACTCAATTTTGTTAGATCAACACAGATCCTCATTGTGCCATCTGGCTTGGAAACGTGAACAATGCCTGCACACTGGTCAGTAGGTCCATTCACTCTAGTTATGATGTCGAGTGCTTCCATTCTTTCAAGTTCAGTTTTGACTTTGTTCATCACTGGTACAGGTATACACCTCATTGTGGTCAGAGAGAAGGACATCACTCTTGTCCTCAGTTGGATAAGGTGTTCTTTTTTCAGTACCCCCAGGCCTGTGAACAACTCTGGGTACTTCTCCTGCCACTGAACTTTGTTTAGTGAATCCAACCTTGTAATGAGGTTCAGTTTCTCAATGACGTTGTCCCAGCAATGGTGAGAAGAAATTCGGAACAACATAGACATCTTCTTTTAATTGTTTCTTATTTTTATGGATGCAAGTAGGAAACTTTCCTTTCACACTGAGCTTATGTTTCTCTGGACCCATGAACACTTTCCTTGTTGGGCTTAGCGTAATGCCTGTTGTCTTCACTAACTTTGTGAACAGACATTTGGGGATGGCTCTGCCATCTGCCCCATTGCTCACTTTGTATGTCACTGCCTCATTTTGCAACTAATACACCAGCCTTATCTATTTGAATTGAGAGCCACAGGGAAAGCTCTCTCTTTGTCTGATCAAGGTCTTCTATGACCTCTGAAAAGCTGTTTTTGAGTGACACCAGCTTTTATAATGGCCAACTCTATCGGTAGAGTTGAATCGGTAGAATTCATTTCTTTTACTGGACAGAGCTCTTTCATGTGGAATATATCCTGTTGTTAGACATTTTACCTGCTCTTTGTTCATCAATGGGACTGGTATATGCCTCACTGTGGTCAGAGAGTAGGGCATCGCTTGTCTGTTTTGTTTGAGCAGAGCTCTACTGACACATCTTTTTGTAGTCTTTCTGACCGCACCTTCTTATTGGGCATCTCCTTTGTCGATGATGAATCACTTCTGACACCATGTTGTGTTCGATATTGAAGGAGAGTGCAGAGAGACACCCGGAGGGCAGCCTTGCAGGATACTCAACTGAACTTTATTGACAACCCTGATTGTACAATGTGTGAACTCCTTCCGTGTGGGAGTGGCTATCTGAGTGGCATAGGATTAACCTATTAACTACAACAACAGGCTCGCCTTTTGCACTCGCCTCAATGGTTTCAATTTTCTTCGGCGCTTTAATCAGCGAGAAATGGAGTCAATCATGGGCTCGTGACCTGTCTCCAGACTTCTTGGCCCCAAAGCCGCACTTTTCGCTCAAAGCCTCACAGAACCCTCTTGGAGATAGCAAAGTGCCAGGTTGCTCAATCGGCCTGAAAACACACCAGCAAAATATAGATCTCAGTCTCCAACAGCAGCAGAACCACATTTGAAATAAAAAGAAGATGTCTCGTGAACTGTCTGGAAGGTGTCGCCCTTGGTCACATTGTTCACTGGTGTCATCTGTTACAGCACTTTTTTGGGGATCAGCACACATAGCAAATAACTTCAGCAACTGACTTCAGCCACCAGTCTTCAGACGTAAATTTGAACTGTGGATTAAATCTAAAATGCAATTCATAACAATGAATCACAATTAATTGGAAGATCAGACAATAAAATTCATTCAGATATCTGTGGTGTGGGTACGAAGTGGGGGATGTGAAGTTTGTGTGTAGTTCAAAGAAATCATTGTGGATGCACTGTAAATATGGAATTGTCCTTTGACCTTTAGCACATAAAAATTCATGTAGCGCCAGGTCAGACAGACCCTTCCTCCAAGAGAGTTTCCATCTAATGCTGCTGTATCTCATTTTGTCGAACAAAGAGACTGCTTCATACCTACCAGCACTTCTCTCCAGTGACTTTGTTCATGTGACAACACCATCTTCTTTCTTGAATTCATAATTCAAGCAGAATATGAAAGATTTGAAAATGAGGACATTTTAAAAATAAAATTGTTGGTGAAGCTAATGTCAAAATAATTTATAACCGTCAATAAAAGAGTGTGTTATAGTATAGTTGATGATCTTAAGGTTAAGACAGTTGGAACATATAAGTCAATCAGGAAAGAACTACAATTGTAGCTCTGGAAATTCACCCTGACAGAATTCACAAAGTCATTGCCAAAGAAATTAAGAAAACACTTACGGAATTTATGTGAGAAATAAATAAATGAACATAAAAATGCAAAGGGACAACAAATGTTGTCTTTTTGACAAGAGACTTAGGAAGAGCTAAAGATGGTGCCAGAGGGTGACTTCTTCCAGTTCATCTGTGAAACCATTTAAATTCTTCTCGTCAGTGTCTCTTCTTTCCTTTTCAAGGTGGTTGAGGTCCTGTCACAGTCTGTGATCTACGGCTGCACTCAAACTGCAGTTCTTCACGGCAGTGGGTTCTCTCTTTCTGAGCTCGCCAAGCGGCCTAGTGTCTTCGATACCTCCAGGAGTGGCTTGGAAGACATGCACCTTTGGGGTGTGGCTCTGCAGTTCTGTGGATGACCCAAATCCTCACCGGTGTCGCCAACTAAAGTGGTATAGGAGATTGGAACATCGAGACAGAAGTTTACACTGCTGTCGAAATAAGTGATACTGCAGACTGTAACATCAAAACCGCGAGCTGTTAATCTCCCTCTCACTGTGGAGGAGTGACATCTCCCTCTTCCACATTAGTGAGAGAGACAGCTTGTGGATGTCGGAATGTTGGGATGAACAGTGCTTTTTTGACGGACTCTAGATCGTGGTCTCTTTGGGGGCTTTGCTATTGCTTGTATGGCAGGTGGTGGGGTGCTGATGATTTTGCTGAGGCAGGTGGGGGAGGATTGATGCTTGTGCATGGGAGGGGGTTCTAATGTTTTTCTGTGATTCATTCTTTGAGGGTTTTCTTCTATTTTGTAGACATCTGTGAAGAGTAAGAATATCACAGCATATACTTTGTACATTCTCTGATATTAAATGGAACCATTGAACCGTTGACTGTACATTACTGAAAATTGCAATACAAATGGTTTTCTAGGAACACAACCCCTCCGTGATGTGGGGGTGTACTGTATTAGCGTAGGGACAGAATATGGTAAATGGTATTCAAATTGTACTACAATTATTCCAGAGCTGAACGCAGTTTTTAAATATCTGAATTTATAATACTAGGTTGGTAGCAATGGCTGTAAAATGGATTATTATAATCATGTAATCAATTAAGGAAATGTGACTTTGTCAATATAACAATGTTGCCGACTCTTAGCTGCTTTATTAAATAGCATGGCTGGGTTTTTGCCAAAGCAAAAACAGAATTATGTTGGAAATACTCCGCATCTCATGCCACATCTGCAGGAAGAGAAACAGACAGTGTTTCAAGTAGGAGACTCCTTGTCAAAATTCTTTTTTTTATTGACCTGAAACATCGACTCTATTGTTTCTCTTCCCATGGATGGATCCTGCTGAATATTTCCAGCATTTTTGATTAGCTTTCCAACATCTCCAGCTGTTTTCTTTTTTTGATTTTTACTTTAGCTTATTTTTGCTCAATGTGATTCCTATATGATTATTTAATGCATCTAGACTTAACCTATAACAGCCACAGTCTCAACATGAATTCTGAAACCACAATTCTAGCTCATTTGCTGGACTCTTGCCTGACTCAGAAGTTGAAACCTCACTGATAAAAGGGGTTTGTG
This sequence comes from Hemitrygon akajei, assembly GCF_048418815.1. Lineage (NCBI taxonomy): Eukaryota > Metazoa > Chordata > Chondrichthyes > Myliobatiformes > Dasyatidae > Hemitrygon > Hemitrygon akajei. The sequence goes on along the minus strand of NC_133124.1, from coordinate 27,248,197 downwards.
CTCTCTCCAAGATAACTCACTTCACAATAAAAATACAGATCATCTGATCTGAGCATGTTGGCTGTTGTGGAGCTGACTATATTTTATAATTGGCTATTATATTTCATAGATTACAACAGTGGTTATACTTATTCATTGACTTTGAGAGGTTCAGTAATGGAACCAGTGCCCAAAGCATGAAAGTCTTTCTTCATAATAGAAACTCATCATTATTATGCCGCGTCATATGACATGGGGATCATGTCATGACTATGACATGACTATGACTTTCCATGACTATGATTGTTCTTGGCAAATTTTTCTACGCAAGTGTTTTGCCATTGCCTTCTTCTGGGCAGTGTCTTTACAAGGCAGGTGGCCCCAGCCATTACCAATACACTTCAGAGATTGTCTGCCTGGTGTCAATGGTCGCATAACCAGGACTTGCGATGTGCACCAGCTGCTCATACAATCATTCACCACCAGCTTCCATGGCTTCATGTGACCTGATCCGGGGGTGGGGGTGGGGAGCTAAGCAGGTGCTACACTTTGCCCAAAGGTGACCTACAGACTAGTGGAGGAAAGGTGCGCCTTGCACCTCCTTTGGTAAAGACGTATCTCCAACCCACTACCTATTAATAGAAACTAAGGCAGCACAAACATCATCCCCATTTTCAGAAAATCTGAACCTAAAACAAAAAATATCCTGTAAATAGAGACATGGAGTCATAGAGAAGCGTGGAGAACCCTCTCAACTCTTTTTCTCTTCCCATGGATGCAGCCTGACTTGCTGAGTACAGCATTTGCTGTTTTTACCTTAGCTCTTTATTTGATAAGCTTTGTTAAATGTTCCTGTAATAAGCCCAGCAAAGATTCAAGGGAGTGTGATTCATAGAACCTGGCAAATCCCAAGAGAGTTTGGGAATTGGGTCCTAGGTGTGAGAGGTAGCACATAGGAAATATACCAGGTTAGTCATAAAAGATCATCGGAGCTACCTCCTCCCTCAACCCCACCCTCCACCCGATAAGTGGTGGAATTGCATGTGATTATAGTGATACACACGGCAAACCTTCAGGATTTCTAAATAATTGTAAAGCAAATTATAATAATTTCACTGCATATTGAAGTGTGGAAATATTAAATAGTATGAATGGAACAACGATATTTGATTCCTTATAAAGACGTTCCATTAACAAGTGATTTTAATTAAACCTACTTACTCTGATTGTCCCCATGGAAGAGGATGAACTTTATAGTTCGCCAGGTAATGTGGACTGTACCTGGCTTTAAAGTATATCACTCCTTCATTAGCTTTGTCTTCCACAAGTTCATAAGCTATTTGCTGAATAGCTTCTCTGCTACCACTGGAAAATTAAATGTTATTAAACATAAATAGTTTGAACATTTGCAAAGCTCTAACTCATTTTGAGTCTTGCAAATTAGCTGAAGCAGTACAAATGCTCCTGGTAGAGCAACACTGAACTCATTGTTAACAAGTCACAAGCAACATCAATCTGCTAGTTTCACTGACTGCTAAAATTGCATGTTATCTGAAGACACTAAATAAATCTTGGTGAATTATTTGGACAGCAAGCTATCCAATTTCTATCATAGATGAAAAACATCATAAGAAATACAGTAAAGTTATATTTTTAATTGATGAATAATCAATCCAAGTTCTGAATTTACAGGTAAATTATAATTTTCATTCAATGCTGATATGCTGCTGCTATGTATTTTTGAAAGCCATGTAAATCATGTTTATTAATAATAATCCAAATGGCTTGCATCATTCAAAATACTATAGTTAGGCATAAAGTTTCTTTTTGTGGGGAAGTCCGGGACCAGAGGGCACAGCCTCAGAATAGAAGGATGTCCCTTTAGAACAGAGATGGAAAGGAAATTCATTAGCCAGAGGCCGGTAAATTTGTGGAATTTATTGCCACAGATGGCTGTAGAGCCTAAGTCATTGGATGTATTTAAAGTGGAGTTTGATAGTAAGAGTGTCGAAGGTTATAAGGAGAGGCGGGAGAATGGGATTGTGAAGGATAATAAATCACCCATGACAGAATGGCAGAGTGGACATGCTGGGCCAAATGGCTTAATTCTAACCCTATTAAAATTTAATATGTCTGAACAGAACATAATTGGACCCAATTCAATACACATTTTATTCTAACTGTAATAAAAATATCCAGGCATCATACAAAGCATACAATTTTTAATCCAACTAATCCACATTAATATCTGTGGAGTGAGAAACAGAATTAATATTTCAATTCAAAGACCTCTTAGAGCAGATCATGAAACATCAATTTTATTTTTTTTCTATGCTGTGCTCTCTTATCAATTCTTATCAGTATACAGCACTCTAATGCAATGTAGCTAATTTGAAAACCAAAGAACTTTTACCATATATGCATTTTCAAATGAACAAAGTAAAATTCATGGAAGAACTTGCTCAATTTCATATATTTTGCCATAAAACAGGAAATAATGACAGCCCACTGTGATAAGGTTAAATTCCTTTTATGAGCTAACAATTATTGAAATGATCTGGAACTAATTTGCTCTTATTAGAGCCCTACTCTCTCATGGCCTTTTTTAGTGTACTGTTCACCACCACGCTTCACAACGTCATCCTTGCACTCCAGAGAGATGACAGAGTGGGATAATTATCTTCCACCATTTCTTATGGAGAAGTTGCTCCTCATGCAATTGATAAAAGCTAGTGCCTCTTCAGTTACTGATGTAACATTAAAGGTTTGAATATCCCCAAGAAACAAATTTTCATTACATCAGATTAATCCTTCTGATGATGTTGTTTCTTTATACTAGGAAATAACGTTAGTCAATATCCCAAGAGTTTGCACCTTTCATTAATTTGAACATAACTTGAACTATTAGGATCAAAGTATAAATGTATCCCTTATTTACGTATCCTGAAAGAACAAGGAATAATTATTTTTTTTTGTTTTCTTTACGTGGAATTGGGAAGGGACAGCATTTGACAAAGTTTGATAGGTTTTTGATGAGTAAGGGCATCAATGGTTATGGGGATAAGGCAAAAGAATAGGGTTGAGAGATATAATAAATCAGCTATGATGGAATAGCAGGGCAGACTTGAAGGGCTGAATGGCCTAATTCTGCCCCTCTGTCTGATAGTCTAGTTATCTTAGGATAAAGTGTGATATGAGAATATACTTACGCAATCACAGGCATATAGTAAGTGAACTATAACAAAACGTCTCTAAGAGTTGATGGTTTGCTGCAGGATATGAGTTTCTGAAGCTCATGTTCATTTTCTGCTGGCAACTGGATTTCCCTTTTCCTGAAGTAAAGAAATTTCATTATATTTTACAATTAAAGTGTTTTTATTTCTCTAAGTTTCAACAATTTTCATGTAAAGACATAACAATGTGATTCAAAAATAGGCAAAAGCAAATCAATTTTAGGCCAGGTCAAAAAAGATATATCAGATGAACAAAAATAAAATCTTAGAGGATTTTTAAAAGTGGAGGCAGCAGCGAACAAGGCAGAAATGAATCATAAAATCATGAAAAATACAGATTTGAGTTTTGTCAGTGAACACTTTACCGAAAAAGGAAGAGGTGGAAACTGGTATATCAAATGGAGGCACAAGAGACCGCAGAAACTGGAATCTGGAGTAATAAACAATTTGCTGGAGGGACTTAGCATGTCGAATCTTTGGGAGGAAAGGAACTGCGGGCATTTTGAATTGAAACCCTACATCAGGTGGGGTGATTGCAATAAAGAGAATTGGGGGCTGAGAAAGGAGCCCACGATGATTGGTGGACTGGGGAGGAGAGTAAGGTAATAAACAGGTTGCCCCAGGAAGAGTTGGGAACAGGAGTGGAGTTGAGATTGGGGTAGGTGAATCATAGATGGAGGCAAAGAGAGACAAGAAAGGAAAACAGATGAAGCAAAGCCTTTCATTATTAACAAATAAAAGTTCACAATATAACTCTTCATTACTTTCCTATCTTCAACGGAACTAGTCTTAGCATCTCCAAAATCCCCTTGTCATTATTGTAATGAATTTAAATGTAATTTTAATATCCTCTCTATAAAGAAACATCCAAAACTGCTCATTAGCTTTAATTACTTATTATTCATATTCTTTTTACAATATTCTTTATTCTCATGGTCTCTATTCCAATTCATGAATTCTAATATGTTGTTAACATTTTAAAAGCTTTTTCTCTCTGCACATACAATTGTGCACATAAGTTCAGATTCTATCCTATTTGTCCACTTGTTCATACCACTGGACCGGGAACTCTGAGGTCGAGATCATGGAACTGCCCCAGTGCAATGGCTTTTCCACTGTAAAAACTTTCCCACACAGGTCTTCTGTCATTGTCGGACACAATGGACAACCGCCACCACCACCCTTTTTGTCCACATCAATCATTTCAATTGAATTTCCAGATACTGTAACAACGCACATATCCATGGTAAACTGAATCAGCCAACCTTTACTGGACTGAACGCTCATTAACACCTCTACTTCCTCAGCAGATTAAAGAAATTTGGCATGTCCTCATTAATCCTTAACAACTTTTTCCAATTTTTTCTGGGTGTACCATGGCTTGGTATGGGACTGCTCTGCCCACGACTGCAAGAAACTGCAGAATGGTGAACACAGTTCAGCACATCAGGGAAACCAGCTTCCCCTCAATGGATTCTGTAAGTATTTCTTGCTGCGTGTTCAAATACACCACCCACCCCAGACATTTTCTCTTCCCTACGCTCTACTGGTAGAAGATACAAAGGTCTGAAGCTTATATCACCAGGCTCAAGGATAGCTTCTACCTCTGCTGTTAAAAGACTATAGAATGGTTCCCTGGTATGAAAAGTTGGATAAGACTTCACAATCCACCTCATTATGATCTTGTAACTTACTGTCAACCTGCATTGCACCTTGTCTGTAGCTACTATGCTCCATTCTGATATAGTTTTACCTTGTACCACCTCAGAGTACTGTGTAATAAATTGATCTGTATGAATAGCATGCGAGACTAGCTTTTCACTATACCGTAGTATGTGTAACAGAAATAAAGGAATTCCAGTTAGTAATGGAAGCAGGCAGTTGGGTAGAGTTCAGGAGGCTTTCAGATAGACTCATCAATATAAAGGAAATGGAGGGATCGATATGGGTGATTCACAGGAAAAGAACTTTTAGCATAACTTGGCGTGAAGACTGGTACAACATCATGGACCAGATGGCCTATCCAGTGTTGTACTGTTCCATATTCTATGTTTACAATTCATTTCAATTCTCTGAAAAGTGTTCCCTTTTACCTTATGGGAAAAATTGCCTTATATTCTATATTCTTCTATTTGTTGATTCAGCTGTTAATTTATTTTTCTAAGAAGATATTGTGGGTGAAAGGTCAAAACTTCTCTCCATTCAAGCTGTTGTACTCACTGAGTGTTTGCAGAAATTTGTGCTTTCTTTCTTTATTGAAATTTTTTGCAAACTGCTGACCCCCTTGCCCTAGTCAAAAGGTTTTGGATTGAAGTCCCACTCAGAGGTTTAAGACATAACCTGGCACGTTGGACAATGAAATGTAAAATCTCAACCTTGACTTCAAACATTGCTGTGATCTTATTTCATTATCCCTCCAAGTACCTCACCCAATCCTCCCCTTGACAGTGTATTTGTGTGAACTCTCTTCTTCTCCAGATACTGCTTACTTCCTACTTCCACCATCAGAGTCTGCTCCTTTATGTGAAAACCACTTTCCCTGGCTACCGAGCTTCTCACTTCAGATATCCATTAAAAACCAATCTAGATCTCCACATCACTGTCCATATTTTTTTTCCTCTTTACTTCCTCCTTTTCTGCTTGGTTTCCACCTTAGAGCTTGTTTTACAGTGGGAAGCACACTCTGAATGGAATCGTCGTATCCTGTGCCTGCCTAAAATCTTTAACTTCTTAGAGCATTTTTTTCCAGTGGAAGACGCTAATGGAAAACTCTTCATGTCATGTCACTGCATCACTTCTTAGAAATTTATACAGCATATTGGCGTATGGCTAAGTACAGCTCCAACACCATACACAAGTTTGCTGATGTAACACTGCTGTTGCGGGCTGCATCTAATGAGGAGATGAATACAGGAGGGAGATAGAAAACGTGGCTGAATAGTGTAATAACAACCTCTCACTCAATGGCAATAAGACAAGGAACTGATTGTGGCCTTCAGGAAAGGAAAAACCAAAGGTACATGAGCCAGTAATCAATCGCGGATCAGAGGCGGAGATGGTCAGTAGCTTTAAATTCCTAGGTGTCACTATCTCAGAAGACCTGTGTTGAACCCATCATACAAATAAAATTGCAAAGAAAACACAGCAGTGCCTCTACCTCCTCAGGAGTCTGCGGAGATTCACCATGTCATCAAAATCCTTTGGCAAACTTCTGTATGGTGGAAAGTGTGCTGACTGGCTGCTTTACAGCCTGGTATGAGAACACCAATGCCTTTGAGCTGAAAATCCTACAGAAGGTAGTGGATTTGGTTCAGTACATCATGGCCAAAACCCTCCCTACCACTGAGCACATCTACATGAAACGTTGTCGCAGAAAAGCAGCATCCATTATCAAAGAACCTCACTGCCCAGTCCATGCTCTTTTCTCGCTGCTGCCTTCAAGTAGAAGGTACAAGTTCCTCAGGACTCACACCACCAGGTTCAAGAATAGTTACTACCCCTCAACCATAGGCTCTTGAACAATACTCATTTAAGGACTCTTTGATCTTGTTATTTTATGCTTGTTATTTATTCCCACAGTACTTATAAAATGTATTCATCCCCCTTGAAAGTTTTCATGTTTTATTGTTTTACAACATTGATTTAACTTGGCTTTTTATGACACTGATCAACAGAAAAAGACTCTTCCGTGTCAAAGTGAAACAGATCTCTACAAAGTGATCTCAATTAATTACAAATATAAAACACAAAATAATTGTTTGCATAAGTATTCACTCCCTTTAATATGACACACCTAATCATCACTCAACAAGAATTGGAAAGAAATGGCACAGCTGTAAATCTGCCTAGAGTAGGCCATCCTCAAAAACTAAGTGACCATGCAAGAAAGGGGACTGGTACAGGAACTGTACTACCCTCAATCACAGGGCACTGCAGAAAGTGGTGCAGACAGCCCCGCACATCTGTGGATGTGAACTTTCCTCTATTAAGGATATTTACACATAAAAAGGGCCCAGAGGATCATCAGTGACTCCAGCCACCCGAACCACAATCTGTTTCAGCTGCAACCGTCATGGAAACGGTACCATTAAGACCAGGACCGTAAGGCTCCAGGTCAGCTTCTTTCACCAGGTATCAGATTTATTAATACACCTTGATATGACTGCATATCTGAACGTACATTGTGTATCTGTCTGTACGAAACAATTATGTATACAATCTTAGTGTTTGGGCAATATCCTCCCACATTTCCCCTCTTCATTGCTTGTACATTGTGACAGAGTCACAACATAAAGGTTTTTACTCCCTTGGATGTATGACATAAAATAAATACAAATGCAAGTATATAATGTATAGTAAGTAAAAAGAACAGTAGTGCAGATTATTATCTAAATGGGGAGAACATTCAAACAACAGCAGTGCAGAGGAACTTAGAAGTTCTTGTGCAAGACTCTCAGAAGGTTCATTTATAGGTTGAGTCTGTGGTAAAGAAGGTAAATGCAATGTTGGCATTTATTTCAAGGAATATAAAATACAAAAGCAAGGAGATAATGCTGAGGCTTTATAAAATGCTCGTCAGGCCACACTTGGATTATTGTCAACAATTTTCGGCCCCTTATCTCAGAAAGGATGTTTTGTTATTGGAAAGAGTCCAGAGAAGGTTCACGAGAATGATTCCAGGAATGAAGGGATTAACCTATGAGCGTTTGGCAACTTTGGGACAGTACGCACTGGAATTTAGAAGAATGGGTGCGGATCTCATTGAAATCAACAGAATGTTGAAGGGACTGGATAGGGTGGATGTGGAGAGGATGTTTCCTCTGGTGGGGATATCCGGAACTAGAGGGCCAGCCTCAGAATTGAGGGGCGACCTTTTAGAATGAAGGAAGAATTTTTTTTAGCCAAAGAGTGCTGAATCGGTGGAATCGTCTCTATTTCCTGAGGAGGCTGAGGTCCTTTAGCATCTGCCGGACGATGCTGAGGATGTTCTACGAGGCTGTGGTGGCAAGTGCTACCACGTTTGGGGCAGCAGGCTGAGGGTAGCAGACACCAACAGAATCAACAAACTCATTCGTAAGGCCAATGATGTTGTGGGGGTGGAACTGGACTCTCTGACGGTGGTGCCTGAAAGAGGATGCTGTCCAAGTTGTATGGCATCTTGGACAATGACTCCCATCCACTCCATAATGTACTAGTTAGGCACAGGAGTACATTCAGCCAGAGATTCATTCCATCGAGATGTAACACTGAGTGTCATAAGAAGTCATTCCTACCTGTGGCCATCAAACTTTACAACTCCTCCCTAGGAGTGTCAGACACCCTGAGCCAATAGGCTGGTCCTGGACTTACTTCCACTGGGCATGATTAACTTATTATTATTTAATTATTTATGGTTTTATATTGCTATATTTCTTCACTATTCTTGGTTGGTGCGGCTGTAACGAAACCCAATTTCCCTCAGGATCAATGAAGTATGTCTGTCTGTCAGTCTGTCTGTCTGAATGCTCTGCCACAAATGGCGGTGGAGACCAAGTTCATGGGTATAATGAAGGCAGAAGTTGATCATTTCCTGATCGGTCAGGGCAGCAGAAGATATGGCGAGAAGGCAGGTGTATGGAATTGAGTGGGATCTGGGATCAGTCATGGTGGAATGGCGGAGCAGACTTGATGGGCTGAATGGCCTAATACTTCTCCTATGTCTTATGGTCTTATAGTCTATGCTCTTTTTGGCCATCAGACTAAACGCTATGTTTGGCATAAGTCAAACACTGCACATCATCAAAAACGTACCATCCCTATCACAAAGCATGGTGGTGACTGCATCATGCTGTGGGGATGTTTCACTGCAGCAGGCCCTGGAAGGCTTGTGAAGGTAGAGGGTAAAAAGAATGCAGCAAAATACAGGGAAATCTTGGAGGAAAACCTAATGCAGTGTGCAGGAGAATTGTACTTTGGGAGAAGATTTGAGTTCCAGCAAGACAATGACCCCAAGCATAAAGCCAAAGCTACACAGGAATGGCTAAAAATGACAAAGTTAATGTCCTTGGGTGGCCAGGTCAGAGTCCAGACCTCAATCTAATTGAGAATTTGTGGCTGTACTTGAAAAGGGCTGTTCACTCACAATTCCCATGCAATCTGACAGAGCTTGAGCAGTTTTGTAAAGAATTATGGGAAAAATTGTAGTGTCCAGATGTGCAAAGATGATGGAGACCCATCCACAGAGACTCAAGGATGTAATTGCTGCCAAAGGTGTACCTACTAAATACTGACTTGAAGAGGGTGAGTAATTATGCAATCAATTATTTTGTAGTTAATAATTGTAACAAATTTAGACCAATTTGTGGAAATTTATTTTCACTTTAACACAAAAGCGTCTTTTCTGTTGATCACTGTTAAAAAAGGCTAATTAAATCCACTGCGATTCAATGTTGTAAAACAATAAAACATGAAAACTTCTGGAATGACTTGCTGAAAGTAAAACAGAATTGGCTAAAACAAGGAGAAACAATGTTTATTAAACTATTTATTTATCTATTGTTTAATTGATTGACATCCAGCACAGAAAAGGTCCTGCTGGCCCTTTGAGCCACACTGCCCAGTAAACCCCGATTTAATCGTAGCCTAATCACAAGACAACTTACAATGACCATTAACCTACAACTGGTAGTTCATTGGACTGTGGTGGGAAAGTGGCATGCGGAGGAAACCCACACAGTCATGGGGAGAACATGCAAACTCCTTACAGGCAGCAGCGGGAATTGAACCTGCATCACTGGAACTGTAAAGTGTTGTGGTAACCACTACGTTATCATTTATTTTCAGAAAAGAAACATATACTACAGAGAGAGGACTTTTGTAAAGACAATCTTCTGCTCTGATCCAAGGTCAGTTCACAGGCTGATCAGCAGCTGCGAACAGTTTGAGCTGGCGTCAGGGGCCAGGGTCAACCGCACGAAGAGCGAAGCCATGTTCTTCAGCAACTGGCCCGACCGATCCAGTGTCCCCTTCACCATCAGGTCTGATCCCGTGAAGGTGTTGGGGATCTGGTTCATAGGGGCCGAGCTGTGCAACAAGAACTGGCAGGAGCAGACTGCCAAAGTGAAAAAGAAACTGGGACTGTGGGGAGGGCGCTCCCTATCGATAGCGGGCAAGAACCTGGTCATCAGGTGTGAGGTGCTCTCAGGGCTGCTGTACTTGGCGCAGGTGTGGCCAGTACCCCGCTCCTACAGCTCGGAAATCACCCGAGCCGTCTTCAGATTCGTCTGGGGATCCAAGATAGATCGGGTCAGATGGGCCACCATGCACAAGTCCCTGGACAATGGGGGCAAAAACATTCCCAACCTCGCCCTCACCCTGATGGCCTGCTTCATGTGTGGCTGCATCAGGTTGTGTGTGGATCCCAGGTATGTAGGCACCAAGTTACCACTATGTGCTCAGGTTCTACCTGTTGCCCTGGCTATGAAGGATGGGTCTGGCCCCACTCTCACGCAATGCCCCAGTCAGCTGGTCGTTGCCACCATACCTGTCCTTCATAGAAAAGTTCTTCCAGGTCAACGCCTTTGACCACAGGGCCATCAGACACTGCAGGAGAAGGACATGATGGACACAGTGGGGTGGTTCCCTGAGCAGACTGTCCAGTTCATCTGGCAAAATGCCTCATCACCAGAGCTCACCAACAGGCACCAAGACCTCGCCTGGCTGGCGGTGAGAGGGGCCCTCCCAGTCCAATCCCTCCTGTACACCTGGGATGTCGTCTCCACACCCCGCTGCCCACGGGAGGACTGCAGTGAGGAGGAGTCAGTGACCCACCTCTTTGCACACTGTGGGTTCATGGAGAAGGTGTGGAGGAGGATGGAAGGGACAGTGTCGAGATTCATCCCCAGCAACTGCGTAACAGAGGACTCTCTGATCTATGGTCTGTTCCCGGGGATGCACATGGAGACCAACATCCGGTGCTGCTGGCAGATCATCAACTCAGTGAAAGACGCTCTTTGGTCGGCCCGAAACTTGATGGTCTACCAGCACACGGAGATGTCCGTGGGGGAATGCTGCCGACTGGCACATTCTTGGCTGCAGGAGTACGTGCTGAGGGATGCACTGAAACTTGGTGCAGCCACCGCAAGGGCCCAGTGGGGAAGGACCACAGTTTAGGGTTCTTCTCCCTTGGGAGTTGAGGGGTATAGGGGTGGGGTGTTTACCCCTCAACAAGGGTATGTAAATATGAAATAGAGTGCCACCTGGGTGGCTAAAAGTGTGGAAATGTAAAGACCGTAACGGAAACATTTGTAAAGGATTGAGAATCATTGAATGGTTTATTGTACATAATTTTATTTTTGAATAAAGTGTATTTTGTTTAATAAAATAAATCTGTAGGCACACTCCAATGGCTGGGTAGAGACTGTTTTTGCACAGGAGCAAAGGAGTCTGAAAGAAATTCTCTGAGTGGAAAGCCATGACAGATGTATCATTTTAAATTTTATTTCTTTCTAAATGGATTATGTAGGGGTGTAACAGATTAATAACATAATACAATGGATTGGACAGCAGCTGCAGAATTGAAAGGAACCATTAGCAAGAACGCCCAGCAGCAAGGAACAAAGGCTGGAGCAGGAAACGCTAACAGGAGAGACAAAAACAGCATTCAGTGAACGACTAAGCAAAAGACATCGGTAGTAGAGCTGAGGAAGGAAAAGATGAAGATAGGAAACTAACAGAGTGTAGGAGAGAAACAAAAGCAGAGGTGTTAAGAAATAACAATGAACAAACTGGAAATAGATCAATATAAAGCGAAATCGGGTGGCAGCATTCAGTCTACCAGAGACTCAGTGGATTAATTTGTTAGCCAGGAACACATGTACATATTTTCAGACAGTTGTTTAAGAATATAAATTTACTTTACAAATATTAAGAAATTTATTGTATGTTAATAAAGGAAGTATTACTGTTTCTGGAAATGCCTCTGAAATCGCTCTTCCAGGATGGTGTTTAATAGTAAAAGGAAGGGCAAAGCATAGATGGATTTGAAAGAGGAAGTAAAGGACAAAGAGACTCTTGTCTTTTTAGGGATCCCTGATCCCTAGACCCTATTGTTTAGAAATCATTCTAATACGCATATTTCTATTGTTGCCTGTCTTCACACAAGGACGTACATATTGCCTAATTGTCGGCAAAACTCAGAGAGTACTTGAAACGGTCTGTCACTAGCTGAGCAACTCTGGTAAAACTAGCAAATCAAGTGTGTACTCAGAAATCCCCATGGGAGAAAATGTTGTTGATATTGCAAGCCAAAAGGGATAACATATAGCTGACATCAGGAAAGCTGAAGGGAAGTGGCTACAAGTGGCCCTATACAGCAAGCAGAGAAAGTACGTGTTATGCAGGAAAGTCACTGTTCAATTTATTCTGATCATTATTTTCAAACTTTAATGCTTGTAGGTGACTGACTTTGAATACATTTGACTAATAGGAATAGAAGAACTTCTGCTAATTGTTAGATAATTTCATTTTTAAGACAAAATGGGTTTGTAATTAGCTTGTTGAAGTTCTGCTAAAAGAGGAAAATAGTGGCCAAGCCACATCACCTGAGACTGAACAGTTATCATGACATATTGGCAAACAGCTATGAAAACCACCACCCTTGCAGAGCGTTCCATGAACTCACCACTCTCTTAACACAGAGTGGTGGGTGCACAAAATGCTCTGCAAGAGGTGGCGGCAGAGGCAGATACATTTGGGGCATTTAAGAAAATCATAGATAGGCACATGGAAGATAGAAATATTGAGAGATATGTAGGAGGGAAGGTTTGAATTGATCTTAAGAGTAGGTTAAAAAGTCAACACAACATTGTGGGCTGAAGGGCCTGTACTGTGCTGTAGTACATGCTATGTTCTATGTAAAAATTAGCCACAGAAAATTAGCAATTTCCTTTAATTATTCCTGCCCAGAGGGTTACAGAGTAGTACAAATCATTCAACTTTTGGTTTTACTGACATTCGAAAGGTATAATCATAATTTTAATGATCTTGCTCTCTAATTTTCTGTCTGGGGCACGTGGCCACTCGTATCAGAGGCAGAGTGGTTAAGCTATCCTTGGACACGTGGAAGATTCAAATCTACAAAACCAGCTGGGCTAGTCATTCAGTCTGACCTCACACGTTAGTGATTATTTGCCAAGAATAGGTATACTGCCCACTTGCAAGGTCCATTATTTGGTGACTGAATAATTCATGTATATGTCAGTCCAGGGAAATAAAGTAATAGAGCGCCAATATTCCCTTCTTACTGCTTTGCAGGGATACATCCAAAACATCCCCCAGACTCATTAAGATTCAAAGATTCAAGATTCAAAGCACATTTATTATGAAAGGACATATACAGCTAGAATTTTGTCTGCTTACAGGCAGCCACAAAGCAAGAAACCCAAATAACCCATTTTAAAAATAAAGACCAAAAACCACTGTGCAGAGAAAGAGAGGGAAAAAAATCACGAATCATTCACACAATAGCAAGCCACCAAAATTCTGAACCAAACTGAGCCCCAGATTCACTCCCAGCGCAGCCATAGTAGGCCCAAGCCTAGGTCCCATCTCATCACATCAGTGGGCCAGATTGCAGAGCAGCCGGATCAGTTCACAGCCTCATTGCCATGGAGAAAGGAAAGAACATTCACAGGAGAGTGAGCAAAATCAGCTTGACCCTCACCTTCATTCTCAACACTTGGGCTTCCAGCTATCTGTACCCTCTTAAGTGACTAACAATAACCTTCCTACTTTGCCATCCAAGTAGTCAAGCCAAATTTCTGGAGGGCCATAACAGGAGTATCATTGATCATCATCTATTTAGTGATAACTCTACTCTGGTGGTCAGCAGTGGAGAACCTTGGCAGCAGCCAGCAAAGCTTCTACCCACGCAGCAGGGATGGCATTGTTAGTCACCCGAGGCCGGAGACCAACCATTGTGAAGAGCCAAGAAGCCTGGATTCCAGACGCCCAGTGAAAACATCTATAGCCAGTCCCAAGTGTGATAGATTGTGAACGGTAGCTGGAGCCTAAATATTGCATAATTAACTGTGTTGTGACTGAGTGAGTGGGAGAACTCACATTTTCACCTGGATCCAATGTATTTTTGACTGCCTTGAAAACACCCGGGTAAACACACTTTAAGGGGTATTGGTTGAAGTGCTCAGAAAAAGTAGTATTATTTGTTACTCATTCATTATGCACATATATAAAAAAGAGGTATTATTACTTACTTGGCATAGTTCAAAATCCTTTTAAGTCTTATGGCTCCATCCAGATGGACATAAAGTTCAACCTGGAATTAGGATTGAAATTACATAATGCTTATCAAATCAGGAATTAAAATATTTTACTTTATTTTTGCAAAACATAAACCAGCACCCCATGGCACAATCCACATTAATGATTTCGAATAAGCATTTTTAAAACATAGAAAACCTACAGCACAATACACACCCTTTGGCCCACAATGCTGCGCCGAACATGTACATACTTTAGAAATTACCTAGGGTTACCTATAGCCCTCTACTTTTCTAAGCTCCATATACCTATCCTGCGGCTGGTAGCACAGTGACATCAGTGCCGGACTCCGGAGCGGAGGTTCCCAAGTTCAAATCCAGTTGGGCCGCTCCCGGACACGCTTTCCATCCATGCCGGGTTGAGTGTCAAGCTCACAACTCGGCCTCGTAAAAAAATAAACACTGCGCTGTGAGAAGGACATGGGGGACCACTCACAGAATCTTTCCTCCAAGACAACCAGTTTGAAAAAAAAAAGTGGTCGCCGAGACTCTGGCAGAGTATGGCACACAAAATAAATGTATCCAAGAGTCTCTTAAAAGACCCTATTGCATCCGCCTCCTCCACCGTCGTCGGCAGCCCATTCCACCACTCATCACTCTCTGCGTAAAATACTTACCCCAGACATCCCCTCTGTATCTACTTCCAAGTACCTTAAAACTGTGCCTTTTTTGGGAACTTGATTGAACAGCTTTTTTTAATATAGGGTACATCCACTATTAAACAGTTTTTATAATAGCCATCAAATGCTTAATTCCAATAATAAAACTGGATTAGTTGAGGAAATAGTGTAGTGCTGTAGGTAAGCCATACCGCACCAGCAATCGGGGATCAATTCCAGACTCTGTCTGAAAGGCGATTGCACTTTCTCCCTGTGGGTTTCCTCCAGGTGCTCCGGTTGCCTCCCACATTCCAAAGACATACAGGTTAGTAAGGGTCATAAGTTGTGGGCATGCAACGTTGGTGCCAAAAGCGTGGTGACACTTGCCCCCAGCACATGCTCGGACTCTACTCCTGGGTTTCCTCCAAGAGCTCCGGTTTCCTCCCTCATTCCAAACATGCACAGGTTAACAGGTGAACTGGTCACATGGTTGTAGTTGGGTCTCATGAGCTCATTGGGACAGAAGGGTCTGTTACTGTGCTGTATATCTAAATCTCTAAAAGATATTTCTAGGTAAATATCAAAATAAAACAAACCATTCAGCACATATCTCAACTGGCGAGACAGACGATTGTTGATTAGAGCTGAAGCAAAGAACTGAGCCTGCTGTTGGGAGTTGCTCTCAGGCAGGAAGAGGGGTAGAGATATCCAGAAGTGGTGAAGATGACAGAGGTAGTGAACAGGAGATGGTATGGGGAGTTGTATGGAGGAAGGTGAATGGCAGTTTTCTGGAAAATGGAAAAGTAAGTGGTAAATTGAGGATTGTAGTGGCCTATCTCCAGTGACTGGGG
The DNA here is from genome assembly GCF_048418815.1 of Hemitrygon akajei. Lineage (NCBI taxonomy): Eukaryota > Metazoa > Chordata > Chondrichthyes > Myliobatiformes > Dasyatidae > Hemitrygon > Hemitrygon akajei. The sequence goes on along the minus strand of NC_133124.1, from coordinate 27,232,217 downwards.
TGTATGGGGTGTCCGGGGGGGTAGCACCTTTGGTGAAGGGGCTCATTGTAGCCATTCTGGGGCAGCTGACTTACCTTTGGTCCCCACTGGACACTCAGATCTCATCTGTGCCTCCAAGTAGCCGTTTGCATGTGACAGTGGCCACACCCCAGAACACCACTTCAATGGGCAGGCTAAACCAGGCGAGGGTAGCCAGCAGCCTCATGCCTTGGTGAGATAGGGAAATGTCTGTCCTACCATATGAAGTCAACTTTAGCAGACTGGGCAGAAGAGATCTACAGTGAGATCCAATGGCTAGGAAGGCAGTACTGAAACACACCCTGGAGAGCAAAGGCAGAGGAGACGTCATGTTCATCCACTGCAAGGAAGACCCCAGTTTGTGATACTTGTTTGTACCAATGGTCACAGACGTCTGAGGCCGAGTGAGTGGAACTGCCCCAGTGCACAGCTTTTCCACTTGTTTAGGTTTCCTGTCATCGACAGACAGCATGTACAACCACCTAAATATCTCCAGTGATGAAAGCAGTAGACAGGATTTAAATAAAAGGAAGGAGAGGAAGAGTTTAGATTAACAAAGGATTTGAAAAAAGCATGAGGAGATATTGCAGGTGGAAGACCTTTAAGAGATGGAGTACTCTTAGTGTTTTGTAAAGTAGTAAGCAACGTGAGAATGCTTTAGGGTTAAAAGTAGCACCAAGGAATTATATTGAATGACAGTGGCTTTGGGAGTAATCACAGGACAGCCTCTAGATACATCCTTGGACCAAGTTCAAATTAATTTAGACAGAGTTGAAAGTTGTCAATGCTGAACATTTAGAAGGGTTTTGTGCTGGAGTAATAACAGGTAAATTTGATGGAAAAAATGTCACCAATTAGGGTAATTTCGATTATATGAGTTATATGGTTTAGATGTTTTCAGTACAAAAATTTGGTCATGTAGCAGCTGTGTGTAGGGATAAAAAGTGGTGTTATAGACGTGCTGGAGAACATAATTATGGTAACTGGGACAAAGACATTAGGCCAAAATGTAGCAATTGTGGAGGGGAACATAGTTCTGCATATGTAGGGTGTTCTGGAGATAAAGTTATGGAACTGCAGCGTGTTCAGGTAAATATGGGCATATCATATGCAGAGGCTCTTAAGAGAGTACAGAAAACTGTGTCAATGGGACCTATTAATATCCGAAATGGAAAAATATTGAAGTCAGTGTGAAAGTGCATGATTTTATAACAAAGGATTTGTTGATAAATATTGTTTTCTTTTTTTTTTGACAGATGTGGTAAATTATACAGCACAAACTAAAAGTAGGACAGAAAATAAAATTAAAATTATATTAAAAGCTACAGAAAAAAACATCTAGAGATAAAAGACTTAACATCTATAAGTTATTAATGGTGTTCTACAAGGCAGGATAATTAATATTCAGACTTCAAAGAAGGGTTATTAATGCTTTTTCTCTCCTTTTTTTTCCTGAATCTTAAAATGGAATGCTAGAAGTTTGTTAGATAATACTCTGGAGAATTTTTTGCTCTTCGTACAAAGTGGGTTGTAGTGACGCAAACGTGAAAGGGACGCCACTGGAAAACTTTATGGATGAAAAGTATCTGGTGTGCTTTTACGACCTGCTGGGAAGGTATCGAAAAACGACTCAACAGTAATGCCAGCAGCATGTAGGAACTGCCATAATATCAGGAATTTGTGACCAAAGTTTGTAGTCGCATTCAAACCCTCAAATCAGCGGCAACCACTTCGGGAGCTTACAAGCGAGCAAAGGAAGAACCAGCAGGAATGAAGAGCATAGTGGCAGCAAGAGCCAAACACAGACGACAGCGCGCCCCGCAATTTTATCTCTCTCCAGAAGCATAAGTGGAAGCGCGCCCACTGGACGAACTTTAAATTGATTAAATAATATAAACAATTAACTGATACCTTTTATTTGATATTCTGCAGTTTTATTATTTTCGTTGGGGTCGTCAACAGGAACCGCCGATCTGTTGAATAAAGCGTGGGTAGTTTTCATGCCGACTGGAACGGGTAGACAGGTAGGGAGCACTCCATTACAATTTAAAACATTTCAACTATGTAGCCCAGCGTAACATTGGAACCAAAAACATGATCACTCCCACGGTAAAGCAGCTGCTCCACACTTCCAAAGCGGAATTCTGCATCCACTGAACACCCGTTAATATTGGTGCAAAGCAATTAAACTCGAAAAGTTGGAGGTACATTCAGACAATTCCCTAAGCCAGTCACTTATACACAGTAGAACTGCTTCTCATAACTTCAGATTAATTATGTTTAAAACATCTTTTGTTTTTTTCATTAAAATGACTATTTAAAAGTACTATTATGCGAACATGCGCGCAATAAATGCAATCGATTTAGAGGGATGTAATACCACAGAGTAATTTGAAACTCCCTTATAGAACTCGATTTCGCAGCAAATCCCATCGCTTTGCCAAGCCCCATTTAAGCTTTACCTTTGGTTTGGGGAACGGTGCTGGATTTTTCCCCGCCATCCTCCGATCATGGAAGTTGTGGGTGATCAGACCATTCCGTCGAAACCAACGAGTTCTAAGCACGCCTCTTCCTACCCAATTGCACAGGATATTACCCTTCAAATTTTGACAAGGACTAATCATTCCAACGTGTAGCGCAAATACTTTTTTTAATGGTCAAAATTCCATTCGTCGTAATTTTGCACTTAAAACGACAGCTTTTAATTCAAGGGCTTAACTGTATTTTGTCTAATAAAATACGCACAAGTAATGGATACTATCGTTAGACATGCTATCTAAGTACACAGGCATTTCACAGAATTTTTTAAAGAACGAGTGAATCATCGAATTGCCCTCCCTCTCCTCTTTTCACCTGCCTATCACCTTCCCTGGTTTGCCGCCTTCTCTTTCTTCCTTAGTTCACTGTCCTCTTCTCTCAGATTTCTGCTCCGTCTACTTTTTACCTCTTTCACATATCCCCCCCCCCCCCACCACGCAGCTTCTCACTTCATTCCCCCCTCCCCAACCTACTCATCGTCCCTTTCACCTGGTTTTACTAGCACCTGTCAATTTGTACTCCTTCCCCACATCGTCCTACTCTGGTTTCTATCCTCCTGCCTTTCCGATTAATGAAGGGTCTCAACCCAAAACAGTGATTGTTTATTCTCCTCCATAGATACTGCCTTAATTTGCTGAGTTCCTCCAGCAGCTAGTGTGTGCTGGTCTTAGTGAAGACAATTGGGGACCATCTTTTTCTACCATAGTTGTCCTGAAGTGAAGATAATCCCATTATGCTTATGATTGGGGAGATCCAGTGATGAACTTCCACTTCAGGAATGATGTGTGCAACAGGTAACCTGCAGGTGATGGTATACCAATGTACCTATTCTCCAGATCCCTGTGGTCGTGGAGGGTCCAGGTTTGCAATTTGATGTCAAAGTAGTCTAGACGAGTATCTGCAGTGCATTTTGTAGATAGTGCACTCTGCAGCCATCTGTACAAGTGGCAGAGAGAATTAATTTTAGGATGCAGATCAATGTCAATAAAGTGGAAGACTTTGTCCAAGATAATGTTGAACCTATTAAAAGCTCATAACTGTGTTTATCCAAGCAAATGAGGAGTTTTGAAAGGCTTTTGAGTGTTGGAAAGACTTCCGGTTGCCAGGAGGGAAGTTGTTTGCTGCAGGACACTCACACATAAGAGTATAAGCTATACTGTGGAGTAGAATTAGGCAATTCATCTCATCGTGTCTGCTCTGCCATTTACTCATGCCTGATTTTTTTCCCAACCCCATTCTCCTGCCTTCTCCTTGTAACCCATTACCCCCCTTACCAATTAGAAACCTATCAATCTCAGTCTAAAATATATCCAATCACTTGGCTTCTCCACAACAGAAGAAAGTAAGTCACAAAACATGGGGGTGGCACCACATTTCCACAACTGGCTCACCAGTCCATGCTCATTTGTGTAGACTGGACCCAGAAAAGTTGGCAACCACAAAGGCTCAGTTTACCAACATGGAAAGACTTGACATTGTACGCCAGTCGAATAACCCCTGGGCTTTCCCCCTCCATATGGTCCCTAAGTCCGATGGTGGTTGCTGCCCATGTGGTGATTACCAACGCCTTAACAAGGTCACCACTGTCGATCATTACCCCGTCACACACATCCAAATCTTTTCAACACATTTAGCTGGAAAGTTAATTTTTTCCAAAGTTGATTTAGTTAGGGTGCCTTTGTGCTCAGAGGGCATTTCCAAAATGGCTGTGATAATCCTATTTGGCCTGAGTTTCTGTGCATCCCATTTAGGACGAAAATGCAGCATAGATTTTCCAATGGCTGATGGACTCTGTATTAAAAGACTTAGATTTTCTTTTTGTTTACATGGATGACATACTTGTTGTCAGTGCATCAAAATCTGAACACATATCTCATCCCAGCACACTCTTCAAGCACTTAAGCCAACTGGGTGGACTATTAACCCTGCTAAATGCCAATGCGGGTTGTTGACCATTGACTTTTCACCCACAACGTCTCTGCAGAAGATGCAAAATCCCTCCCATCAAAAGTAGCAGCTATAATGGATTTCCCACCACCCCATACTACTAAAAAGCTACAGGAGTTTTTAGGTATGGTGAATTTCTATAACTGCTGAACTTATGCTCCCCCTGTATAGTGTGCTCAAAGGCAATAGCCCTAAACAGGGGCTTGACTGGGCAGCGGACATGACCGGGGCATTTGATGATACCAGCTATTACTACTGATGCTTCAGATTATGCTGTGGATGCTTGCACAAACAGTTGGTAGGAGGCATGTGGCAGCCACTCACCTTCTTCAGCCGGCAGCTACCCTATATGTCCCCCTGAAAGGAAGTACAGGCAGTCCCCAGGTTACGTACGAGTTCCGTTCCTGAGTCCATCTTTAGTTCGGATTTGTACATAATTCAGAACAAGTAAATCCTGTATTATTTAGTGTCAGTTCGTCATAGTATATATTTTACCTTTCTATGCATATAAAACACTTAAGAAACATATGTATTTCAATAATTAAACCACTTCGTTGCTTAGTAATAATTGTAGCTTTCATCAGGGCAGGGCGTTTCACATGCTCCATTATTCTCACTTTATCCATTATCCATTAAAATTGTTCTGATCGTTGACCGACTGTAGCCTAACGCTTTTCCAATGACTGATGGCGTTTCACCTCTTTCCAAACGCTTTATTATTTCCACTTTATTTTCAATCGCGATCACTTCCCATCAATGGAACAGAAATACTGCGGGTGGCGGGTCCCGAGCTCCACCAGCTCCCAAGGTCCACTGGGTCCTAAGGACCACCGCTCTAGACAGGCTAAATGGAACAAATGGGGGCTGTGCTGGGTTTGGGTATTTGATCCTCCACAATATTCCGCATGGGAATTTAAACTGGAGGTGGCAGTGTTTTTTTTTACGAGGTCGAGTTGCAAGCTTGACATCAGCCCGGCATGGATGGTACGGGAGTCACTGGATCGACACCAACCCGGCACGGGAGTGGTCTGTCACTGGATCAAACCTCCGTTCTCGAGCCCGGCGCTGATCTCACTGCGCCACTAGCCGACCGGAACGGAGGGGGGGGGGGGGGGCGCGGGATCAATGTGAATCTTTCTAAGAAAAATTTAAGCCAAATACTCAACACAGTGTCAATGGCAACGACTTAAAATGGCAGACGGCGTTCTCCTTCCTCGGTTCGTAAGTACGTGTTGTCCGTAAGTTGGATGTTCGTAACTCGGGGACTACCTGTACAGCATGTCTGATTATGAGCTTCTCAGTCTCTATCCGGCTGTCAGCCATTTTCATTTTCTTCTAAAGCATATGTGTCAAACTCAAGGCCTGCGGGCCAAATCCGGCCCGCGGTGGAATTATCTTTGGCCCACGAGATAATATCTAATTACTATTAAAGCTGGCCCCAGTAATCGAAGCGCCTATGGCGTATGATATGGCTAATGCTGAGTTTATTCAGGTACCAGGTTTTCAGGGTTTTTAGTGTTTATTCGACAGTCTTGCTCAGCAGTCTTCTTCATAAGAAACGGAATTTGTAAAGTGAAACACTTTGTAGTTATAGCAGAGACTGAGACACATGAGAGCAGGCTGAAAAAACGGAGGCAACGAAAGCTGCGTTCGCACGCGTCCGACTGATCCGGCCCGCATGAAGCTGCATTTTGCTCAATCCGGCCCGTGACCTAAAATGAGTTTGACACCCCTGTTCTAGAGGGTCGCCATTTCACAGCACTTGTTGACCACAAAACCCACATGCAGGCGACGGCTAAAATATCATACCCTTAGTTTGCATGACAGCACGCCACCTGGCCTACATATCAGTTCATGACTGATATAACATATCAAGGGGAAAAATAATGTCGTGTCTGATTGCCTCTCATGGCCAGTGGTTGAGGCCATACACATAGCGGTTGACTATGCTAGCATGGTAGCCGACCAGGCATACTGAACAGCAGTCATGGGCCTGCAGTTGGCTGACATTAAGTTCAGGGAAGCTGGGGTTTCTCTCCTGTGTGATGTCTCAATTAGTCACCCTCGCCCTATAGTGCCTGCAAACTGGAGGTGGATTATTTTTATCTCCATACATGGCCATTCACATCTGGGTCAGAAGGCCTCACAGCTGGTTGCACTGAAGTCTGTGTGGCATAGTCTTAGGAAGGACGTACACGGAGTGCAGCCTGTGAGCAAAAATTACCTATCATATCCAGACATCATCAGCACTTATTGAGGTCTCTGAGCAACGGTTTGACCATGTCAATATGGACCTGTTGGTCCTCTTCCCCTCCCCACAGTATCACCAAGGTGAACCGTTCCACTGGGTGGCCAGAACTTGATCCCCTAGCATTGACGATGGCCGTAGAGGTGGCTCAGGCATTCATCAGCATCTGTGTTGCCCAGTTTGGCACCCCATCCAATATTTCCTCTGACTGCAGTCCCCAATTCATTGCTGAATCTATTTTGAATCTATTCAATTAATTCTATTCAATCTATTCTATTGAATCTATTTTGAAAGCTGAATCTATTCATGCAATGCTGAATCTATTTTGCTTTACGATCAACTTCACCACATAAATCAGCAACCCTTAGTTTTGTTTCAGAAATTATAATTATTTAAATGTTCATTTTACCATTAGTAAAAGTGACCTCAAGGTATTGATTAGAAATAAAAAGCACAAACCTATCAAATTCCAATTAAAAACAGCTCATGATGTGTTTTAGTAATGTAAGATTCAGATTTCACCAGTTTTAAACCATTTGTTCTATCAGTAATGTGAAGTGCTTACATTTTGATTGAATTATTTCATTTTGCTCCCCTTCCATGAACAATTGTTCAAATTCCACTTTATTTTGCAGTCTCTTGGAGCAAAGCAGTATTCAAGTAATATTGGGATGAAAATCACAGGATTCTGATAGATCATAGGACAATACAGATAAGAAAGTTACTGGTGGTAAAAATTTCAAAACAAGAATAGTCAAATCAGTTAAGTGTGTTTCTAAATTGAATAATCTAAAAGAAAGCATTTTAGGATGTATATTGTATACATTTCTTTGACATTAAATTCTACCTTTGAACCTTTGAACGCAACCTGAGCCAAGCAATTGGTAACAACTACTCCTGGCAGTTCATACTTTTTTAAATAATTTTGGACTCTTTTGATTATCTAATATCTAAACATTAGTTTACATTTTCTAAACTTTCACCATTTGTTCTGTCAAAACATTCAATCATGACCTTAAGTGTCAGTTCATCATAGATAGTGGTTGTCACATATTTTGAATCAGCACAGTCTGTCAGCCTCCAATAAGTATGTCCTAGAAATCATCCAATGTTTAGAAAGCTGCTTATGTTAGCAGTCCATAACACATCAGCAACTTTCTTTTCCTCTTGAGGGCCAGCCAATGCAACATTCCTTAGTATACGTGACCTTTTCTTTAGCATTATTTCTATTTCATGAGCTGGGAAGGACTACAGACCACAGCACCAGTGGTGACGAGCAAGAGCGTATGGTCAAAGGAGGCAGAGGAGTGTTTTTACAGGACTGCTTTGAGTTTGTGGACTGAACAATACTCAGGGATTTATCTTCAAATTTGAATGAATATGCCACATTTGTCACTGACTTTATCAAGACCTGTGTGGATGAATGTGTAACTTCAAGATCATACCGGACTTACCAAACCAAAAACTGTGGATGAACTAGGAGATTCATAGTCTGCTGAAGGCTAGATGTGTGGAATTCAAGACTGCCGATCCAGAACTATACAAGAAATCCAGGTACAACCTATAGAAGGCTATCTTAAGAGCAAGAAAACAATTGCAGTTGAAGATTATGATGGAATAAAATGCACGTCAGCTTTGGCAGGGTTTGCAGGCCATTACTTCCTACAAGGCAAAACCTAACATCACGAAGGGCTGTGATGCTTCACTCCCAGATGAGCTCAATGCCTTTTATGCACACTTTGAAAGGGAGAATGAATCCTTGCAGCATCTCTACTTTGGAAGATGACGTCAGAACATCTTTCAAGAGGGTGAACCTTTGTAAGACAGACAGACAGACATACTTTATTGATCCCAAGGGAAATTGGGTTTCATTACAGCCGCACCAAGAATAGTGAAGAAATATAGCAATATAAAACATAAATAATTAAATAATAATAAGTTAATCATGCCAAGTGGAAATAAGTCCAGGACCAGCCTATTGGCTCAGGGTGTCTGACACTCCGAGGGAAGAGTTGTAAAGTTTGATGGCCACAGGTAGGAATGACTTCCTATGCCGCTCAGTGTTACATCTCGGTGGAATGAGTCTCTGGCTGAATGTACTCCTGTGCCTAACTAGTACATTATGGAGTAGATGGGAGTCATTGTCCAAGATGGCATGCAACTTGGACAGCATCCTCTTTTCAGTCACCACCGTCAGAGTCCAGTTCCACCCCCACAACATCACTGGCCTTACGAATGAGTTTGTTGATTCTGTTGGTGTCTGCTACTCTCAGCCTGCTGCCCCAGCACACAACAGCAAACATGATAGCACTGGCCACCACAGACTCGTAGAACATCCTCAACATCGTCTGGCAGATGTTAAAGGACCTCAGTCTCCTCAGGAAATAGAGATGGCTCTGACCCTTCTTGTAGACAGCCTCAGTGTTCTTTGACCAGTCGAGTTTATCGTCAATTCGTATCCCCAGGTATTTGTAATCCTCCACCATGTCCACACTGACCCCTTGGATGGAAACAGGGGTCACCGGTGCCTTAGCCCTCCTCAGGTCCACCACCAGCTCCTTAGTCTTTTTCACATTAAGCTGCAGATGATTCTGCTCGCACCATGTGACATGAGGGTGGTGAAGAAAGCTTTCAGTATGCTGGCCTTTATAAATCAGAGCATTGAGTATAGGAGTTGGGATGTAATGTTAAAATTGTACAAGGCATTGGTAAGGTCGAATTTGGAGTATTGTGTACAGTTCTGGTCACCGAATTATAGGAAAGATGTCAACAAAATAGAGAGAGTACAGAGAAGATTTACTAGAATGTTACTTGGGTTTCAGCACCTAAGTTACAGGGAAAGGTTGAACAAGTTAGGTCTTCATTCTTTGGAGCGTCTAAGGTTGAGGGGGGACTTGATAGAGGTATTTAAAATTATGAGGGGGATAGATAGAGTTGATGTGGATAAGCTTTTTCCATTGAGAGTAGGGGAGATTCAAACAAGAGGACACGAGTTGAGAGTTAGGGAGCAAAAGTTTAAGCATAACGTGAGGAGGAATTTCTTTACTCAATGAGTGGTAGCTGTGTGGAACGAGCTTCCAGTAGAAGTAGTAGAGGCAGGTTCGGTATTGTCATTTAAAGTAAAATTGAATAGGTATATGGACAGGAAAGGAATGGAGGGTTATGGGCTGAGTGTGGGCCAGTGGGACTAGGTGAGAGCAAGCGTTTGGCATGGACTAGAAGGGCCAAGATGGCCTGTTTCCATGCTGCAATTGTTATATTGTTATATATGGTAGTGTAAGTGTCCGTAATGCCGGGAAGAGAGACCCCGATGATCTTCTCAGCTGACCTCACTATCCGCTGCAGGGTCTTTTGATCCAAGGTGGTGCAATTTCCAAACCAGGCAGTGATGCAGCTGCTCAGGATGCTCTCAATACAACCCCTGTAGAATGTGAAGAGGATGGGGGGTGGGAGATGGACTCTCCTCAGCCTTCGCAGAAAGTAGAGACGCTGCTGGGCTTTCTTTGCTATGGAGCTGGTGTTGAGGGACCAGGTGAGATTCTCCGCCAGGTGAACACCAAGAAATTTGGTGCTGTTAACGATCTCTACCGAGGAGCCATCAATGTTCAGCAGGGAGTGGTCGCTCTGTACCCTCCTGAAGTCAACAACCATGTCATCGGCGAACTTGATGATGTGGTTCGAGCTGTGTGTTGCTGCATTCTTAATCATTCTCATTAATCATCTCAAGCATTCTTGATCATTTCTTGAGATAACATGAAGTGAATCAAGTTGGCCTGAAACTGGTTTCTATAATGGTGTGGATCTCAGATGGAAAACAAGGTGCGTCATTTATTGGCTGAAAATGGTTGTGCATGCTTCAGCCTTTTTTTATTAATCACATGCTGGGTCAAGCCACCATTGAGAACAGGGATGTTCCTGCAACTGCCTCCTGTCAGCTGTTTAACTGCTACCATAATTTACAGGCTATCATGATAGGACTTTGGACTAACCTGTTGATTGAGATTTCTCTGTATTGTCAATTGTACGCCGTCTTTGTAATCTGATAAGTACATTTGTTTTGCAGTTTCACGGGACTAGCATGAAGTGTCAATGGACAAGTGGCAGTCTCCTGAGATGCTGAATTTGATAAATCAAAGGTTAGAAAAGGTGGGGAGGAAATAAGAAGTATTGTTTAATTAGGAATAGACAGTTTCTGTTTTAAGCAAATGAAAAATAAAATAAAATTTGGAAAAAGAAGAAATCAAGAACTTAAAAGCAAAGAATAAATTGTGGGGAACTAATTTTCATGTGGTTGGGAAATCAAAGAACCAAAAATAGAACGTGTTTGGATCTTTTTCCCAGAATAATAAATTATGGAACCAATTAGAAAATGGGTTTACCTTGTGTAAAAAAGACAATTTTAACTAGCTGGTCTCCAATGCAACTTCCTGCAAAGGTGCAGCTAATATTCAGAAGTAATGAGTAATGTCACAGTCAAGGGTGACTGAAGGCCACCCAAACCTCAGTACTACAGAAATGCATAGTAGAGAAAATGGCACTTTTGGCCCATCTCATCCATGCATACCATGGTGTGCATGTATGCTACTTCTATTTGCTTGCATTTGGCAGTATCTATCTATGCCTTTCCCATCATAGAACCTTTTCAACGGTGTGGTTATATCTACCTCCCATACTAATACAGCCAATGGTTGATTGAGGAAAAGTAGGTATTTGAAAGATTGGGATCTCAAGCCCAGCTCAAAGTTCATGGTTTATTAGGCAGCAATAATCTCAGTCTTCCTGTCTGTTTTTGACACTTGAACTATCTAAAACAGGCACCTCAAGCCTCAGGAAAGATAAAAACTGAGTAATGACTTACAGTAATGACATTCAGCTATGTTGGACTGCTCACGTGGTTCATACAGTATGTACAAAGCCAGATTCCCAAAAGGTACTTTATTCTAAAGTATGTCAGGGGAAGAGATTTTCAGGTGGCTAGAGGAATGTTTTGAGAGAGAAATGCTTCAGTCAGAAAACTGGTATAACCATATAACAATTACAGCACGGAAACAGGCCATCTTGGCCCTTCTAGGCCATGCCGAACGCTTACACTCACCTAGTCCCACCTACCTGCACTCAGCCCTACCTCTACCACTTCTACTGGAAGCTCGTTCCACACAGCTACCACTCTCTGAGTAAAGAAGTTCCCCATCATGTTACCCCTAAACTTTTGCCCCTTAACTCTCAACTCATGTCCTCTTGTTTGAATCTTCCCTACTCTCAATGGAAAAGGCCTATCCATGTCAACTTGATCTATCCCCCTCATAATTTTAAATACCTCTATCAAGTCCTCCCTCAACCTTCTAAGCTCCAAAAAATAAAGATCTAACTTGTTCAACCTTTCTCTGTAACATAGGTGCTGAAACCCAGGTAACATTCTAGTAAATCTCCTCTGTACTCTCTCTATTTTGTTGACATCTTTCCTATAATTCGGTGACCAGAACTGTACACAATACTCCAAATTTGGTCTCACCAATGCCTTGTACAATTTTAACATTACATCCCAACTCCTATACTCAGTGCTCTGATTTATAAAGGCCAGCATACCAAAAGCTTTCTTCACCACCTTATCCACATGAGATTCCACCTTCAGGGATTATTCCTAGATCACTCTGTTCTACTGCATTCCTCAATGCCCAACCATTTACCATGTATATCCTATATATATGGTTATATTTTGATTAGTCCTACCAAAATGTAGCACCTCACACTTATAAGCATTAAACTCCATCTGCCATCTTTCAGCCCACTCTTCTAACTGGCCTAAATCTCTCTGCAAGCTTTGAAAACCTACTTCATTATCCACAACACCACCTATATTAGTATCATCTGCATTCTTACTAATCCAATTTAACATCCCATCATCCAGATCATTAATGTATATGACAAACAACATTGGACCCAGTACAGATCCCTGAGGCACACCACTAGTCACCGGCCTCAAACCTGACAGTTATCCACCACTACTCTCTGGCATCTCCCATCCAGCCACTGTTGAATCCATTTTACTACTTCAATATTAATACCTAACGATTGAACCTTCCTAACTAACCTTCCGTGCAGAACCTTGTCAAAGGCCTTACTGAAATCCATATAGACAACATCCACTGCTTTACCCTCATCAACTTTCCTCGCAACCTCTTCAAAAAATTCAATAAGATTTGTCAAACATGACCTTCCACGCACAGATCCATGTTGACTGCTCCTAATCAGACTCTGTCTATCCAGGTAATTATATATACCATCACTAAGAAAACTTTCCATTAATTTACCCACCACTGACATCAAACTTACAGGCCGACAATTGTGAGGTTTACTCTTAGAACCCTTTTTAAACAATGGATCCACGAGCTGTACGCCAATCCTCCAGCACCATCCCCATTTCAAATGACATTTGAAATATTTCTGTCAGAGCCACTGCTATTTCTACACTAACTTCCCTCAAGGTCCTACGGAATATCCTGTCAGGACCTGGAGACTTACCCACTTTTATATACTATAAACGCTCTAGTACTTCCTCTTCATTAATCATCATAGTTTCCATAACTTCCCTACTTGTTTCCCTTACCTTACACAATTCAATATCCTTCTCCTTAGTAAATACTGAAGAAAAGAAATTGTTCAAAATCTCCCCCATCTCTTTGGCACCGCACATAACTGTCCACTCTGATTCTCTAAGGGACCAATTTTATCCCTCACTATCCTTTTACTATTAATATAACTGTAGAAACCCTTTGGATTTATTTTCACCTTACTTGCCAAAGCTACCTCATATCTTCTTTTAGCTTTTCTTATTTCTTTCTTAAGATTCTTTTTACATTCTTTCTATTACTCTAGCCCCTCATTTACTCTATGCTGCTTATATTTATTGTAGATCTCTCTCTTTTTCTGAACCAAGTTTCTAATATCCCTTGAAAACCATAGCTGTCTCAAACTTTTAACCTTTCCTTTCAACCTAACAGGAACATAAAGATTCTGTACCCTCAAAATTTCACCTTTAAATGACCTCTATTTCTCTATTACATCCTTCCCATAAAACAAATTGTTACAATCCACTCCTTCTAAATCCTTTCACATCTCCTCAAAGTTAGCCTTGCTCCAATCAAAAAAATCCCAACCCTGGGTCCAGTCCTATCTTTCTCCATAATTATATTGAAACTAATGGTATTTTGATCACTGGACCCGAAGTGCTCCTCAACACATACCTCCATCACCTGACCTATCTCATTCCCTAATAGGACATCCAACACTGCCCCTTCTCTAGTTGGTACCTCTATGTATTGCTGCAAATACATAGTGTCTTCTAAAAAAAATAATGAGAGGTGAATTGGCTAACATAGATTGGGAAATAAGATATAAAGTTTTGCTATTAAGTAAAGAAAACAATTATTTGAAGAAATATTTTGAAGAATGTACATTAAATAAAAAAATAAAACTAAGTCACGAGACTATTCTTGACAAGCCGTCGAGGTTAAAGTTGTTTGTCAGTCTTTGTGTATAGTTGTTCATTGATTCTATTGTATTTTTTGTTATACTGTGTCTGCCTGCAAGAAAATGAATCTCAGGGTAGTATATGGTGATATATATGCATCCGTTATCTCTTCAGCAACCTCTCTCAGGACTCTGGGATGTAGTCCATCTGGCCCAGCTGACTTTTCCACCTTAAGACCTTTGAGCTTCCCTTGCACTTTTTCCTTTGTAATAGCTATGACACTCACTCCTGCTCCCTGACACTCACAGCCTTCAGGCACACTGCGAGTGTCTTCCTCAGTGAAGACAGATGCAAAGTTCCCAATAAGTTTATCTGCCGTTTCTTTTTCCCCCATTACTACCTCACCAGCATTATTTTCCAGTGGTCCAATATCAACTCTCACCTCCCTTTTACTCTTTATGTAACTAAAAAATCTTCTGGTATTGTACTTTATATTATTGACTAGTCTGCCCTCATATTTCATCTTTTCCCTTCTAATAGCTTTTTTAGTTGCCTTTTGTTGGATTTTAAAAGCTTGACAATCATCCAACTTCCCAGGCACTTTTGCTACTCTGTACGCTCTGTTCCTTGGATTTTATGCAGTTCTTAACTTCCTTTGTCAGCCACAATTGCCTACCCCTCCCATTTGAGAACTTCTTCTTTTGTGGGACTTATCTATCTTGTGCCTTGTGAACTATTCCCAAAAACTTCAGCCATCTCTTCTCTTGCCATCATCCCTGCCAGTATCCTCCTCCAATCCACCTGGGTAAGCTCCTCTCTCATGCCTCTGTAATTCCCTTTATTGCATTGCAATACAGATATATGTGAGTTGTGCTTCTCCCTCTCAAATCACAGTATGAATTCAATCATATTATGATCACTGTCTTCTAAGGGTTCCTTTATGTTAAGCTCCCTAATTCTACATGGGTTATTACACAACACCCAACTTAAGATAGATTTTCCCCCAGTAGGCTCAAGCACAAGCTGCTCTAAAAAGCCATCTCATTGGCATTCAACAAATTCCCTCTCTTGTGATCCAACACCAACCTGATTTTCCCAATCTCCTTACATATTGCATTTGTGTCATTATCCTTATTACATGGCTTTTCCAGCCCCCTTTGCAATCTCAACCCCACATCTTGGCTTCAATTTGGAGGCCTATATATGATTCCCATAACCGTTTTTAACCTTTTCAGTTTCTTAGCTCCACCCAAAAAGCTCCAACATTCTCTGACCCTATGTCACCTCTTTTGAAAGATGTAATTCCATCTCTTACCAACGAAGCCTATTCCTTCCTGCCTGTCTTTTCAAAACAAATTATGTCCTTTGATGTTAAGCTCCCAACTATGGCCTTCTTTCAGACACAACTCAGTGATGCCCACAATATCATACCGACCAACCTCTAAATTGCACTGCAAGTTCGTCCACCTTATTCTGAATGCTATGCGCATTTAAATACAGCACCTTCAGTCCTGTATTCTTTGCCCTTCTGAATTTTGCCTCTGTGGTACAATTTAACTCTTTGCTCTGTCTGCATTTGTACCCATCCTTCAAAGTTGAATGGGGATAGAAGAAAGACAGGAGGTTATCAACCATGAGTTGAGGTCAGAAAAGTCAGGCAGGATTATGATTAAGGATTTTAAGGAGAAAAATGAATATTGGAATTTAGCAGTAAATAAGGCAGAATATCCTGCATAGTTTTTAACAGAAGACAGTATATTTTCACATATGAATATTTCAGTTAATGAAATTAATTAGGTTCAATGTAAAAATGGGGACAAAGGACAAACTATATTGGAAACCTGTTCTCTGCAACAATCATAGAGTAGAACATCATTAGTTTTGAGGAACTTCCTTAAGTTACGGAGATATGGAATATGAGAGAGAACTTTGAAACTTGATACTTCCAAAGTATCTTCATTTCCTTTCACACAGGGAAAAATGTCCAATTAAATTAGTTATACAGGTGTCCAAACTGACCTTAGAGGAGAGAGAATTCAAGTCAGTGAAGTGGTGCAGACCCATGAAGGATAGAATGAATGTTATATAGGGCTGTAAGAAATCACGATGGAGAAACTGCACCAGTGCCTCTACTTCTTTGGGAGGCTGAAAAAAGTTCAGCATATCCCAGTTGACCCTCGGCAATCTTTATACTTGCATCATTCTATCCAGGTTCATCAGTTTAGACTTGTGTACACAGGTTGGCATATCACAAAACCACCCTCCCCTCCGTAAAAACATATCTATATATGTGTTTTTCTTTTGAGTGAATATGCTTCTTTGCTTGCTATCCCGAATTATAGTACTCACTATTTTTGAATGTTTGCTTGATATTTTGAATTCAGAATTGCAAGCAAACATTCAGAAATATGGCCCCAAAGGAAAGCTGTCTCAATGCATGGTTTGAATATTAATTAAGCTTAATTTGATGGATTCCATGTACATCTCTCACTGTGTTGGTACAGCAACCAACATAATCAAAGACCCCTGTCACCTCAGACATTCTCTCTTCTCTTCCCTCCCATCCCATCAGACAGAAGATATAAAAGGCTGAAAGCAAATACATTAGGCTCAAGGAAAGCTTTTATCCTGATGTTATAAGACCATATATGATAAGATGAACTCTTGTCTTTTCAAGCTACTCTATCATGGCCTTGCACTGCACTTACTCTTTAACATTATGTTATTGGTTTTTCTTTGTACTACCTCGATGTGGTGATGTGATGAAATGGTCTGTATGGATGACGCACAAAATAAACTTTACACTCTATCTCGGTACATGTGACAATAATAAGCCAATCTGTCAATTGTAAGTTGGTAAAGGGAAAGCAGATGGAAATTCTACACATCAAAGCCACACTACACCTCCTATTCCAATTCTGGAACTTGATTCCAGTGTGAAAGAGAATTTCCAAAAGGAAATTAAAACGTGTACTGCTACTCTTCAGCACATTTAACACAGCTGACTGGAGATTAATTTCTTAGGGTGTGTAACTTTCTCAGCTGCCACTAGATGGCAAGTGCACACCATAACTTTTGGTAGCATGGGGCTGAGACAGTGAACAATTGAAATTCCACCTTACAAACAGGAGACCCCTAGGTGCAGCCATTCGGGTAATAGAAACACACCTTTGCAGAATTCACGCATCATTGGCAAAAATTTTGAGATATGGAATAAAATTCACTGTCACTGAATTTGTGTGAAAAAATAAACAAAAAAATTAACTTCTGTCTCTTAATGCACGTGGTTGTGGCGACCCACTTCCCAGCGCACTCGAACCGGCTCACAAAATGGCGCGCGCCGGCATTGAGGCCGGTCCCAAAGAGGGTGCCAAGTCTGCTTCACGAGCAAGGGGAAAAGCCCGCACGTGGGACGGGACTGTGAATACATGCCCCCTACAGTATTCCCGCCCGGGGAGGACGGGATCAGGAAGGCTTTAAAGCGAGGCCGCGAAGTTTGAATAAATCTCTTTTTGCAACTGCAGCTCACCGACTCCGTGTCTTTATTTCAGTGCTGCGTGTAGCACACCGCTACAATTGGTGACCCAGACGGCCCAAACAATATTTGGGCCGAAGATGAACGACGCCGCATCTGTTCATGCAGTTTCATTAAAACTGCCAAGCTTCTGGACGCTGCAACCTCACCTATGGTTCCAGCAAGCAGAAGCCCAATTCCACATTCGGCAGATAACCTCGGATGCCACACGTTACTACTACGTGGTGAGCTCCCTCGACCAGGAAACAGCGGCCCAGGTTGAGGAGTTCATACAGTCGCCCCCAGCGGACGGCAAATACACAGAATTCAAAGCCTTGCTCATAAGGACTTTCGGACTCTCATGGCGTGAGCGAGCTGCCCGCTTACTGCACCTGGATGGTTTGGGGGACAGGCCACTATCGGCTTTGATGAACGAGGTGCTGTCCCTGGCCGGAGGTCACAAGCCCTGCCTCATGTTTGAGCAGGCATTCCTGGAGCAGCTGCCCGAGGACATACGCCTGCTGCTGTTCGACGCGGATTTCAGCGACCCCCCAGAAGGTGGCGGCCCGGGCGGACGTGCTGTGGAAAGCCAAGAAGGAGAGTGGGGCATCCATCGCACAGATCACCAGGCCACGCTCCCAGCAGTAAACCAGACCAGACCCGGCCGCAGAGCCCGCTAACCCCAGAGGCAGGGGTGAGGAGACCAACGAACAATGGTGCTTCTACCACCAGCGGTGGTACACAGAAGCCCGCCGCTGTAGCCCGCCCTGCAAGTTCCCGGGAAACGCCAGGGCCAGCCGCCGCTGATGGCTATGGCGGCTGGCCATCGGGATAGCCTCCTGTATGTGTGGGACAAGCGGTCAGGACGCCGTTTTTTGGTCGACACCGGAGCCGAGATCAGCGTCTTACCTCCGACGAGTTACGACACCCGCAACAGAGCACCGGGTCCCACCCTGAGGGCCGTGAACGGCAGCACAGTAAGGACCTACAGCACCCGTACGGTGCGGCTACAGTTCGGCTCCAGCTGGTTCACGTGGGACTTCACACTGGCCGCCGTAGCCCAACCGCTCCTGGGAGCAGATTTTTTGCGAGCTCACAGCCTACTGGTCGACCTGCCAAGGAAGAGACTGGTCCACGCCGAGACTTTTCAAACGTTCTCCCTGGGTGAAGCCCAGTTGCCAGCCCCGCACCGAAACTCCATCATGCTGTCCAACAATGACTTCACCAGAGTCCTAGCGGATTTCCCCATCGGTTCTGGCACTGCAGTTCACGGCAGCCATGCCCGGACACGGCGTACAGCACCACATCCCGACACAAGGACCACCCCTCCATGCCTGTGCTCGAAGGCTTCCCCCAGACTAGCTCTGACTGGCGAAGGAGGAGTTCAAGAGGATGGAGGAATTGGGGATCATATGGTGGTCCGAGAGCCCATGGGCCTCCCCCCTGCACATGGTGCCCAAAGCAACAGGGGGCTGGAGACCATGCGGTGACTACCGCAGGCTGAATGAGGCTACTACACCAGACCGCTACCCTGTGCCACACATTCAGGATTTTGCAGCAAACCTGCACGGCGCCCAAAGAAGATCTACACACCTCGTCGGCCGAGTTGGTGTACGGCACACCCCTGGTCATCCCAGGGGAGTTCATACCAGCCCCAAGGGGGCAAGAGGAAGAACCCACAGCAGTCCTGGGCAGACTACGTGAGAGGCTCGGTAACCTGGCCCCCATACCCACTTCGCAGCATGGGCAGAACCCGACTTGTGTACCCAAAGACCTGCAAAGCTGTAAGTTCGTTTTTGTACGACGGGGCGGACATCGGGCACCACTACAGCGGCCCTACAAGGGGCCGTTTACGGTGATCAGAAACAACGGGTCCACATTCGTGCTGGACATCGGGGGGAAAGAGGAAGTTTTCACGGTGGACTGACTCAAACCGGCCCATGTGGACTTGGCGCAGCCGGTCGAGATTCAGGCACCGCGGCGCAGAGACAGACCTCCCCAACAGAGTCCGACCCAGACTGTGGACATTGGGGGGTGTATCGCCGGTTCTGGGGGGGGGGGGAGTGGGTTATGAGGCAACCCACTTCCCAGCGTACTCAAACCAGCTCACAAAGTGGCGCGCGCTGGCAATGAGGCCGGTCCCAAAGAGGTGCCAAGTCTGCTTCACGAGCAAGGGGAAAAGCCCGCGCGCGGGACGGGACTGTGAATACGTGCCCCCTACAGTATTCCCACCCGGGGAGGGCAGGATCAGGAAGGCTTCAAAGCGAGGCCGCGAAGTTTGAATAAACCTCTTTTGCAACTGCAGCTCACCGACTCCGTGTTGTTATTTCAGCGCTGCGTGCAGCACACCGCTACATGGTGATGATAATTTAAATTATGGAAGATTATGATATACATTGCCTAAGAATGTAACCCCCTTTCTCTTCATAATGTGGGTGTGGCCTGCACTGGAAACTACTTTCCATCCTTATAAACAAAAGAAATATATTTTGCATGCCTATAGCAACAGGTTTTGGAAAATAAAGAAGACATGAGACATAATTGAAGATAATAGAAAACAAGCTACTTAAATAATAGTTATTAGAAAACATAGAAACATAGAAAACCTGCAGCACAATACAGGCCCTTCAGCCCACAAAGCTGTGCCGAACATGTCCTTACCTTAGAACTACCTAAGGTCACCCATAGCCCTCTATTTTTCTAAGTTCCATGTATCTATCCAGGAGTCTCTTAAAAGACCCTATTGTACCTGCCTCCAGCACCTTGCTGGCAGCCTATGCCACGCACTCACCACTCTTTGCATAAAAAAACTCACCCCGACATCTCCTCTGTACCTAATAATTGAGTAAATATTGTAAATATATTGTTTTAATTAAGCATTCTTTGTTTGCTTACATAATTAATTTTGGGTTATATGTAAGAAGTACATGAATGACATATGTCATTATGCCACCACGTTATATGTGAGCACCTCATTTTAAAAAGGAAAAGAAAAATTAAGTAGACAATTATCCCAGTTTTTCTTTTAATTAGTTTTTGGAAACTAAAAATGAGGAAGTTTTAAAAGAATCTGATATTACTACCTACCTACCTGTTGAAGCACAGCATGTTTTTCTTCTGGAGGGAGGGAGAGATGTTTTAAATAAAGGCAGAAAATAGACCAAATTAGCAAGCAATGAGTATGGGCATGGGTTCATAAAGAGTGATGTTATGACCTCGGCCCCCTCCTTTGTGAGAATCGCAAGAGCCCTAGTCAAGGGGGGGTCAACTGACCCAAGAGGGGGAGAGACGTGCTGAATAGACACAGGAAATGGGAGAGAGAGAGGGAGACGTGCGGAAGACCACGTTCTCCCGAGAAGCAGAATAAAGGCGACATTGACTATTGTCTCATGGAGACCACGTGAAAAGCCCACGGGCAAAGTGGGCTGGTTGAGAGAGAGATCGCATCACCTGCAACCTGATTGACACCTGCGATCCTGTGAAGAAGTATAAAGGAGGGTCTGAGGGGGGGACAACCCTCAGACGCACCAAGGAGACACCAAGGAAGCACGATACCGATTCCCGTGGGAGCGGGAAGCCATTTTGAAGGAAGCCACGTGCGTTAGATTCCGAATTTTGAATCTGTGGCTGGAACCATCGGAAGACCGCTTTTAACTAACAACGGGGAAGCCTGCTCCCCTGATTCCAAGGATTTGCTCTGTAAAGACAACGGGCAAGTGTTTATCCTTTCTCAACCATCTCTCTCTCTCCACAACGTGAAACCCCAGCGGTTCCCAAAAGGGAAAAGCCTGCAAACTTCTGAGTGACTCTTTATATTTCAATTGGACTCAGTATTATCCCCTAGACAACTATAGAGCTTATTTCTGATTGATTATTATTACACCGGTGTTTTAGATTGAGTTTTGACGATGTATATGATCTGAATGTTTTGTATTAACCATACGTTTGTGCCCCTTTTTGAATAAAACGTTTGAAAATAGTAGCATCCGACTCAGCTGATCCCGCTATCTTTGCTGGTAAGTTACCTGGTTACGAGGTTACGTAACAGTGAGTACTGGGTGACAATAATCTATATACATGTACTACTAAAACTCTCATGCTCTGTTTGTCTGTTTGTGACAATTCGCACAAACGGTGCATTACAGAGGCACTATTTTTGGCTAAATTGACTTCAAATGCGCTGACTTACAGAATGCAGGCAAAGTTCAGGGTTATATATTCGTATAAAATTGCTCACTCACCAAAATCAACAGCCCGCTTTCACCCGAGAGCCGATGTCAGCCATGATGGAAACTGCGACACGACATCACAACGCATGCACACGGCCAGCCTCAGAAGCTACTCACGATTCTCACAGCAGTGACACCAACCAGAGCAAAAGGGCAGGGTAGCTCTAATTCGAGTGGTCACATACTGCTGATCACCATCAGCATGTGCAGCATTGGGACAGATCTAACTGCCATCCATCAATAAAAGATAAATCTTATTTTAATGACGTACTTCGAGACACCCATCAAACCCTTTGCTGCAGTCAAAGGACAGCGGTGACTATATCACGTCCATTTAGGAGAGCGCCAACCACATCATCAAGAATAATCAGCATCCTGGAGGCTTTAGTGTTACTGCTTCATATCTTCTATTCATCATTAGGGTAAAAAAAATATGGTCAGCCTAATTATGCCGCATGGAAAGAGAAGGGGGACATTATGGTCAAGAGATGATGCCACACGTCGTCGGGAAGCGGCAAGGAGAGGGAGAGAACAAGAATCGGATGAGGCCAGGGCTGCGCGACTCCAGGATCAAAGAGTCAGGACAAAAATGATGAGAGAAGAAGAGACAGAGAAGGAGAGGCATGCATGTCTCCAAAATAACAACTGGCACAGAAGGAGGAGAGAGGAAGAGACAAAGTAGCTGAGAAATGCACGTCTCCAGGATCAGAGACAAAGAACAAACAGCAGAAGAGATGATGAGATGGGGATGAAAGGGCTGCACGTCTCCAGAATGACAAAAACAGGCACAGGAGGAAGAGAGAGGAAGAGACAAAAGAGCAAGAGAAATGCTTGTCTCCAAGATCAGAGACAAAGAATAAACTGCAGAAGAGATGAAGAGACGGCGGATTAAAGGACTGTATGTCTCCAGAATGACAACGAGCGGCACATGGCTGGCAGATCCACCAGAAATGAGGTCATCAAAAGTGTCCTGCGTTAAACGAGGAGGAGCTATATTTGCCTTGCCACGCATCGTTCTTCTTTAATAAACTGAGGTTTTCTTCTTCAATTTCCAAAGCAAAGTGATACCAATAGCATTCAGGAAAATTTAATGTTCATTCTGGTCACATCAGACTGCACTACCATTCTCTCAAAGGGTGCCCCAACGGGTCACCCTGTTGTCTAGTAATAAATAAAAACAAGCAGAAATGGCTGTCTACATTGGAAAGATAGTCGTGTTCAATTGTACAACAGTTAACTGGATGATGTATACTGAACAAATTTAGCAGTATTTTAAAGCAAATGAAAGAGTCGATGAAAAACGAGTGCCAGTTGTTGCTGAGTGCAATGGGTGGAAAAGCATACAGTTTGTTTAGTTTAACTGTTCCACCCAAACCAACCAAAATGACCTTTGCTGATATCGTGAACGAAATGCAGGAACATTTGGAACCAAAACTGTTGTTGATTACAGAATACTTTAGGTTTCATGAGCAGAATTAAAAGGAAGGGATATCCATTTCAGCTTACATGGCAGAATTGAAGAAATTGTCTGACCATTGTCAGTTCGGTAATGGGCTTAATGATGCACTGAGAGATGGTTTGGTTTGTGGAATTCTTACAAGAAAGCATTCAAAGATGGTTCCTAACTGAAGCACAACTTACATTTAAAAGAACAGTTGAAATCAATGGAAACAGCAGACAGAGATGCAACTGAGCAGCAGTCAGGAATGAAAGTAAATGTGTATGGGTAGATCTCTGTAGGTTGCACCCATTCTTCTGGGAGCTAGATCAGTGGCATTCAAGAATGGTGATCCGGAATCTCCCAAAATTCCAGTTAGGATCTATGGAAGACCACGGTGATAGCAAAAAGACAATTCTATGTTGAGTTAGAGATGCAAATAGATACATGACAGCTGTGTCAAAGCTTGCATGCCATTACTTCATATAAGACAAAACATTATGACATAAATGGCTGTGATGATTAATTCTCTGATGAGCTCAATGCCTTTTATGCACGCTTTGAAAGGGAGAATAAAACTACACGTGTAAATCTTCACAGCATCTGGCGATGCTGTGATCAGTCAACCTCAGATCATCCTTCAAGAGGGTGAACCCTTACAAGCCATTAGACCCCACTGGTATACCTGGCAGCCTACTGAATACCTGTACCGAACAACTGGTTGGGGTGTTCAAGAACACCTTCATCCTCTCACTGCTGTAGTCGTAGGTTCAAATTCAGATTTAACCCAATGCTAAGCACAGGACAATTTACAATGACTAATTAAGCAACCTGGTACAATGTGGAAGGAAACCAGATAACCCCGGGGAAAAAACATACATTTCACGGGGACGACGTAGAGTCTCGACAGAAAAGCGCCAGAACTTAACTCCAAACTCCAGAACATCCCGAACTGTACTCATATTGCACTGTTATGTTACTGTGGGGCCCTACGTACAGTGAAATGCAACATCCCACCTGTTTCAAAGGAGCACCATTCATACTGGTGCCCAAAAAGAGGAAAGATGAGCTCCCTCAATGACAGTCACGCCATAGTATTCACATCTATCATGTGA
The DNA here is from genome assembly GCF_048418815.1 of Hemitrygon akajei. Classification (NCBI taxonomy): domain Eukaryota; kingdom Metazoa; phylum Chordata; class Chondrichthyes; order Myliobatiformes; family Dasyatidae; genus Hemitrygon; species Hemitrygon akajei. The sequence goes on along the minus strand of NC_133124.1, from coordinate 27,207,699 downwards.
TGAAGAGGCTGGTCACGGCTAGAATTTACTCTGCCTGGGCCAGTTGCAACTTGCCTACTGCCAAAACAGGTCTGCAGCCTCAGGAATGACACCACTGTTGCTGGCAGAATGGCGACAAGAGGCCTTTCATAAAGCAATTGACCTGAATCGCCAGCTGGTTCGCTCTCCACAGACGCTGCCTGACCTACTGAGCATTCCCAGCACTTTACCGAATTTCCTGGCTCTTCCAGTTTGCCACGAAAGGGATGGGAAAGGAGCTGCATAAAGATAGGTGTACCTCTCTGTGGCTCTGCCTCTGGCGGCGCTTGTTGCCCTAGTAACGAACCATAGCCTCGGCCGGTCTTGCGCGGGCTTTGCGGGAAGCCCACCGGTATGACATCACACCGTGGGGAGGGCGAGGCACGAGAGCCATTTGGTTCCTGTCGTGACTACTAAGAAGGGTATGAAGCCAGGGAAGAAACTTGAACGGCAACACATTAAACAGACATGTTAATTTCCAATACATTTTGGGTGTGTTGTTATAAATAAAGGGACTGGTGCGCATGCCTACCATCGGGGTCCCCCCCCCCACCCTCCCGACTGGGCGGGGCGGTGTCTAGACGCCATCCAATAGAACTGCTCGATGTTGTTGGGTGAGGACGCACTTTGTGTTGCCATTGACGCGAAGATGGAGGGTGTGCTTGGTGAGGAAGGTAGGTGAGAGAGTGAGCGACATGGGTGGGGAGAGGATGTGACAAGCTGGACGCATAATTCTTACCCGATTATAGTTTCATAAACCAGAATGTGAGGGGGTTTGTACACACGGTGCATAGACTGGGCTCCTGACCGTTGCTGTCCCTCTGTTCTGTTGTTAGTGATTCTACCGACGAGGTTTCCTTTGCTGCTTCAGGTTATTTTCCACTCATTTGTTAGAAGGCTCTCCATAACCGTGAATTCCATATTTGAAAATACGTGTGCACAGCTCACAGCGCGCTAATGTCCCCACCCTCCCTGTTCATTCTTGCTGCATCGATTCAGTTAGCGATATTCACATCGTACCTTTTGATCTGGTGTCCTATCCAAAAACCCAAATTAGACGTTTTTGTTATGTATGCGAGTAAAGCTAAGGCATATTTTATATCTATAATCCACAACATTGCTATCAGAATCAAATATCATTGAATGTATTTAGTTACTTGAGCAGGACATTTATTACGTCGATGACCTATGTAGTAACGCTATTGATAAGTAATATTTGAAATAATTTGTCCTCGGTGTACATAGCGTTTAAGTTGATTGTCCAAGTGCAAGAGAGTAAATATTGGCGAAAATTTCATTTTGAGGTTTTAAATTTGAAATGGAAGCCCTTTGTTTAAACCAGAAAGTCTCCAGCCTGTTTGGAGGCTGCCCCGATGAATGCGGTCAATCATATCGTTAGGAAGCCAACTAGAACTGGGAACGATGATCTTTCAATTTATCTGTTCATGTTTATTGGCAGATCAATATATTGACTGACTTGCACATTTACACATCTATCATTAGTTGCATTAATCATAAATCATTAATTTAGAGCTGTTAACTGTGACATTGTGACTGTGTGGTAGTTTTAAACCATCAATTACTACAAATCTCCATTCAATGGATGTTATTTTTTACTGTGAGTTATTAGGTTCTGCAGTTCAGACTTTTTTCTGACCTCATCCAGGTACCTGCAGCTAACCCCAACGTGTTACCTAATATAAGCTTCCTATAGCTGTTGTTTCAAGTGGCCACAGAGAATGAGCCAAACAGAGGTACCCTAAATGGCATCCTAAAGTGCCTTTTTAAGAGATTCTCCAAATTGTGGGCTACAGCAAACTATGGCTACTCCACAACTGGCATTGAGTTGTAAATACTTGTGAACACTGGTTTTGTTCATATTGTGACTTAAATTTTCCACTGACTAATTAGCATCCAGTTCTGTCTGATAAATTCCAATTATACCACCGCAGTGTAATACATATTGCATTATTGTAAAATTCGCTTCACAGAATTTTGATTAATATAAAGTTGTGAACCTCATGACACCGGTTTTTAATATTCTCTCTTCTGACCCAGAAAATAGAGTGAGTTAAGATCAAGGTAATTGTGTCCTTGAGCACAATGTTTTGCTTTTGCTCAATTTACCATCATTATTTCACAGAATGCAATAGTCCACTTCATAAATCACCTCTTTATTGAACTCTTACAGTAACTTTTGAGTCAAATAAGAGAAGAGGCCACATGATTATAGTTTGTTTGTAGACATAAGAAACCTGGACCTGGCTCGTGCCCACAATCAGCCCTATGTGAAACTACAACCACATTAACTTTTTGCAGACCATAAGACGTAAGAGCAGAATTAGGCCATTCAGCCGATCAAGTCTGTTCAGCCATTCCATCGTGGCTGATCCCAGATCGCACTCAATCCCATACACCTGCCTTCCCGCCATATCCTTCAATGCCCTGACCAATCAGCAAACAATCGACTTCCACCTTAAATAAACGTACACACGAACTTGGCCTCCACTGTAGTCTGTTGCAGAGCATTCACAGATTTACTACTCTCTAGCTAAAAAAAATTTCTCCTTACCTCTGTTCTAAAAGGTTGCCCCTCAGCTTTGAGGCTGTGCCCTCTAGTTCTGGATATCCCCACCATAGAAAACATCCTCTCCACATCCACTCCTTTCAGCTCTTGGTAGGTTTCAATGAAGTCTCCACGCATACTTCTAAATTTCAGTGAGTACAGATCCGAAGCTGCTAAAAGCTCTTCATATGTTAATTCTTCATTCCTGGAATCATCCTCGTGAACCTCCTCTGGACTCTGTCCAATGACAACATATCCTTTCTGAGATAAGAGGCCTAAAAGTATTATCAATACTCCCAGTGCAGCCTGACCAGTGTATTTTAAAGGCTCAGCATTATTTCCTTGCTTTTATATTCTAATCCCCTTGAAATAAATGCCAACTTTGCATTTGCCTTCTTTACCACAGATTCAATTTGTCAATTAACCTTCTGGGAGCCTTGCATGAAGACTCCACTCTGCACCTTTCCTCTGCACCTCTGATGTTTGAACCTTTTCCCCATTTAGATAATAATCTGCTCTATTGTTCCTTATACCAAAATGCATTTCCAACACTATTCCACCTGCCACTTTTTTGCCCATTCTTCTAATTTCTAATCACACTGCTTCCTTAGCACTACCTATCTCTCCACCTGTCTTTGTATCATCTGCAAACTTTGACCCAAAGCCATCAATTCCATTATTCAAATCATTGACAAGGTGGCAAAATGTGCCACCTTAAGACCTTTGAATTTGCCTAGCACTTTTTCCTTTGAAACAGTGATGGCACTCACTCTGCCCCCTGACACTCACGGACCTCTGGCACACTGCTGGTGTCTTCCTCAGTGAAGAGTGATGCAAAGTACTCATTAACTTTATCTGCCATTTCTTTGTCTCCCATTACTACCTCACCAGCATCATTTTCCAGTGGTCCAATATCAACTCTCTTCCCTTTCATTTTTTATATAACTGAAACAACTTTTAGCATCCTGCTTTTTATTATTGGCTAGTTTGCCCTCCTATTTCATCTTTTCCCTTCTTATAGCTTTTTTAGTTATTTTTTGGTGGATTTTAAAAGTTTCCCAATCATCCAACTTCCCACTCACTTTTGCTACCCTGTATGCTCTTCCGATGGTTTAATTTCCCTCTTCAGCGACGGTTGCCTTCCCCTGCCATTTGAGAACTACTTCTTCTGTGGGACATATTTATCCCGCGCCTTGTGAACTTTTCCTGAAAACTTCTGCTCTGTCATCATCCCCGTCAGTATCCCCCTCCAATCCACCTGGGGAGGCTACTCTCTCATGCATCTGTAATTCCCTTTATTCCATTATGAGACTGATACATGTGATTTACGCTTCTCCCTCTCATATTGCAGTAGGAATTCAGTCATATTATGATCACAGCCTCCTAAGGATTCCTTTACATTAAGCTCCCTAATAAGATCGGGGTTATTACACAACACCCAATCTAAGATGGCCTTTCCCCATGTAGACTGAAGCACAAGCTATTCTAAAAAGCCATCTTGTAGGCATTCAACAAAGTCCTTCTCTTGCGATCTGACACCAGCCTGAATTTCCCAATCCCCTTGCATATTGAAGTCCCCCATTACAGTTGTGACATTACCCTTGTTACATGTCTTTTCCAGCTCCCTTTGCAATATTTATCCTACACCTTAGCTACTATTTGGAGCCCTATATATGATTCCCATAATTTTTTTTTTACTATTGCTGTTTCTTAACTCCACCCACAAAGATTCAACATCCTCTGACCCTATGTCACCTCTTTCTAAAGATATAATTTCATCTCAATGTCATACTGGCCAATCTCTAATTGCGCCTTGAGTTCATCCATCTTATACTAAATACTACGCACATTGAAATACAGCACCTTCAGTCCTGCGTTCTTTGCCCTTTAGAATTTTGTCTCCTTGATTGAATTTAACTCTACTCTGTCTGCATTTGTACCCAATCATTGGCTTGTCCTTCCTTGCATTCATGTTACATCCATCGTCTATTCGTAAACCTGCTGACTCATCCTCAGCTCTATCATACTGGTTCCCATTCCCCTGCCATATTAGTTCAAACCACTCCCAACAGCTCTAGTAAACCTGTCTGCAAGAATATTGGGGTCCCTCAGATTTAAGTGCAACTGATCCCTTTTGTACAGGTCCCACCTGGCCCAAAAGGGGACCCAATTATCCAGAAATTAGAATCCCTGCTCCCCTCCCCTACTCCAATTCTTCAGCCACAGATTTATCTATCAACTCATTCTATTCCTATCCTCACTGTCACATGGCACAGGCAGTAATCCCAAGATTACTACCCTTGAGGTCCTGTGTCTTGGCTTCCTTCCTAACTCAGTGCATTTTTTTCAGGGCTTCCTCCCTTTTTCTACCTATGTCATTGGTACCAATTTGTATGACGACTTCTGGCTGCTCACCCTACCTTTTCAGGATATTGTGGATGCATTCAGAAGCATTGCAGGCCCTGGCATATCTGCAAGTCTAAACAAATTCAAATTAACCTGGTTGTCCCACAAGCATTCATTGGGACTGAAGTGAGAGATCCTGAAATTCTGCTTCAGGTCCACCTTGATAGTTCCAATAGTCAAAGATGTGCTTTTCAAAAAAAGATGGAGTGGATTTAAATATAAAATTTTGGAAAAATAAAAACACATTTTAATTGATGTAAATTAAATCAAACTCCAAATCAAACTCATCACTTACTCCATTTACCTTTTCTGTCCTGGGTCAAGACCTCATTCAAATAAAAAGAGATCAGTGGCAAAGTGTACCCGCTCTTCCCATCATGCCTATCACCATGCTTACTTAAAGTGGAGAACATATTTAGCATACTATTGATAGCTTCAGCAATGCACTGAAAGTACACAGAAGCATTGCACAAATGTTCACACAGTCAGAAATCTGCTCCATGTGTGGAATAATTTGTGCTTTCAACATTGGCTTCTTAACCACCTCAGAACCCTTGAAACAGGAGTGGAAGCACGTCATCCTGAGAAACTGTCTTAAAAGATAGATAGGCTGGAATACTGATTCTAACAGTCTTTTGTTTTGATGTAGAACAGTGGAAGTTTGGATGGCCTCTTTCACTTTAACCCATTAGAAAACAATCATTACCGATAGTCATTTCCTGTAGTAGTACACTGCTGGAAGCCTAAACTTTCATGTTGAAATGCCTGGAACAAGAATTGGACCTGGAACTTGGGGTACTGCCATAAAACCTGCAGTGGGTGAGAACTACAAATGTCTTTCACCTAATGGAAAGTTTTCCTTCTGATTCTCATTGGTGTCATGTTATCAGAGCTCTTTAATGATAATGAAATACTTGCACCTTAACTCTGGAGCTGTACATTTTATTTTTGCGGTTCTTGGTCCAAATCCACAGTGAGACTGAAGGCGAGGCATTGTTAGTGGAATCAAACAGCAGATGTGTAAGCAATGTTTAATAAACAACATCTGGCAGCACTTGTAGGCTGAGTTAACTGGATTGGATTTTTTAGTCTGTCATAAGTAGGGAAAAATGTTGTCATCAGTTATTCACTTAAAGAATAATAAATGGGTGGAATTGACATTTACATCAATACATTTTAATCTCTTGTCTTAATTTCTGGCATATCAAAGGAAATTTAGTTTCAAAAATCTTGGGTTTTATTTGAGATGGTAACCATTAAAGAGGAACAGTGAATGTGTATTTTAACTTTCAGCAGGGCTTTTATAAAGTCTCACAGAGGAAACAACTGATATTAGGGACAGTATATTAGTGTGAGTGACAGCTGGCTGAAAGACAGAAAATGGAGATTTGGGCTGCATTAGTGATCCAGGGAGCATGTATTATATGAAAGCTTGCTGATGACAGTGCAGTTTGTGAGGAGAATGCAAAGGCTTCAAGAGATTGTGAGCTGGCATGGTGAATGGCAGGGGACATGTTTAGACTGAATATAATGTGAAAAGTTTGATGTCATACACTTTGATATGCCAGAAATTAAGACAAGAGATTAAAATGTATTGATGTTCTGAGAAACCTGTGTCTCCTTCCACACAAATTGCTGAAATTTAATAAGTTGGTTGAGCAAGAAATTAGGAAGATAAATGGCATGGTGCCCTTTATTGCAAGAGAATTTGAGGAGCCTGCAGGGAACTCTAGGGTTAATGGCAACTCGCTGTTATAAAATTCTTACATTTCCCAGAAATTTGGAATGAAACTCACTCTGTGTTGGGAAGTAAAATTAGGACCATAAGACATAGCAACAGAAATAGGCAATTTGGCCCATCAAGTCTATTCCACCATTTCACCATGGCTCATTTATTATACCTCTCAATACCATTCTCCTGCCTTCTCCCCATAACTGTTGATGTCCTGACTATTCAAGAATCTATCAACCTCTGCTTTAAGTAAACTTATAGACCTGCCCTCACAACCATTCGTGGTGATGAATACCACAGATTCACTATCCTCTGGCTAAAGAAATTTCTACTCGTCTCTATTCTAAAGGGACATCCTTCTATTCTGGGGCTTTGCCCTCTGGTCCTAGGTGCTCCAACTTTGGAAACATTATCTCCACATCCACTTTATCTAGGTATTTCAATATTCGATAGCTTCAATGAGATCCCCACTAATTCTTCTAAAGTCCAGTGATAACAGGACCAGAATGATCAAATATTCCTCATATGTTAACCCTTTCATTCCCGGAATAATTCCTGTGAACTTCCTTTGGAACCTCTATAATGCCAGCACATCTTTTCTTCGATAAGGGGCCCAATACTGCTCACAATACTCCAGGTGGTCTGACCAATGTCTTTTAAAGCCTCAACATTACATCCTTGCTCTTATATTCTAGTCCTTCTAAAATTAAAGCTGACTTTGCATTTGCCTTCCTCACCACCAATTCACCTTGCAAGTTAACCTTTGGGGAATTCACGAGGACTCCATATTCCCTTTGCACCTCTGATTTTTGAATTTTATCCCAGTTTAGAACATAGTCCACACTTTTATTCCTTCTACCAAAGTGCATGACCATACATTTCCTTGCACTATGTTCCATCTGTTGTTCTCTCAAAAGTTTAAGTCCTTTTGCACATTCCTTTCTTCCTCAACACTAGCTGCCCCTCCATCTACCTCTGTATCATCCACAAACTTGGCCACAAAGCCATCAATTCTGTCATCCAAATTATTGACATACAACATGAAAAGAAGTGGTCCCATTACCAACCTCTGTGGAACTTTACCAGTCACTGGAAGCCACCCAGAAAAAACCCTTTTATTCCGCTCTTTGCCTCCTGCCAGTCAGCCAATCTTCTATCCATGCTAGTATCTTTCCTCAAAGAATTCCAACAAGTTTCTCAGGCAAAATTTCCCCATGCTGACTTTGGCTTATTTTATCACGTGCCTTTAAGTATCCTGAAATCTCGTCCTTAATAATGAACTCCAACATCTTTCCATTCACTGACATCAGGCCAAATGGCCTATAATTTCCTTTCTTCTGCTTCCCTCTCTTAAAGAGTGGAGTGACATCTGCAATTTTCCAGTCATAGAACATAGAACATAGAATAGTACAGCACATTACAAGCCCTTCAGCCCACAATGTTGTGCCGACCCTCAAACCCTGCCTCCCATATAACCCCCCACCTTAAATTCTTCCATATACCTGTCTAGTAGTCTCTTAAACTTCACTAGTGTATCTGCCTCCACCACTGACTCAGGCAGTGCATTCCACGCACCAACCACTCTGAGTGAAAAACCTTCCTCTAGTATCCCCCTTGAACTTCCCTCCCCTTACCTTAAAGCCATGTCCTCTTGTACTGAGCAGTGGTGCCTTGGGGAAGAGGCGCTGGCTGTCCACTCTGTCTATTCCTCTTAATATCTTGTACACCTCTATCATGTCTCCTCTCATCCTCCTTCTCTCCAAAGAGTAAAGCCCTAGCTCCCTTAATCTCTGATCATAATCCATACTCTGTAAACCAGGCAGCATCCTGGTAAATCTGCTCTGTACCCTTTCCAATGCTTCCACATCCTTCCTATAGTGAGGTGACCAGAACTGGACACAGTACTCCAAGTGTGGCCTAACTAGAGTTTTTTAGAGCTGCATCATTACATTGCATCTCTTAAACTCTATCCCTTGACTTATGAAAGCTAACACCCCATAAGCTTTCTTAACTACCATATCTACCTGTGAGGCAACTTTCAGGGATCTGTGGACATGTACCGCCAGATCCCTCTGCTCCTCCACACTTCCAAGTATCCTGCCATTTACTTTGTACTCTGCCTTGGAGTTTGTCCTTCCAAAGTGTACCACCTCACACTTCTCTGGGTTGAACTCTATCTGCCACTTCTCAGCTCACTTCTGCATCCTATCAATGTCTCTCTGCAATCTTTGACAATCCTCTACACTATCTACAACACCACCAACCTTTGTGTCATCTGCAAACTTGCCAACCCACCCTTCTACCCTCACATCCAGGTCATTAATAAAAATCACAGTAAGTAGAGGTCCCAGAACAGATCCTTGTGGGACACCACTAGTCACAACCCTCCAATCTGAATGTACTCCCTCCACCACAACCCTCTGTCTTCTGCAGGCAAGCCAATTCTGAATCCACCTGGCCAAACTTCCCTGGACCCCATGCCTTCTGACTTTCTGAATAAGCCTATTGTGTGGAACCTTGTCAAATGCCTTACTAAAATCCATGTAGATCACATCCACTGCACTACCCTCATTTATATGCCTGGTCACCACCTCAAAGAATTCTATCAGGCATGTTAGGCACGATCTGCCCTTCACAAAGCCATGCTGACTGTCCCTGATCAGACCACGATTCTCTAAATGCCTATAGATCCTATCTCTAAGAATGTTTTCCAACAGCTTTCCCACCACAGACGTAAGGCTCACTGGTCTATAATTACCTGGACTATCCCTACTACCTTTTTTGAACAAGGGGACAACATTAGACTCCCTCCAATCCTCCGGTACCATTCCCGTGGACAACGAGGACATAAAGATCCTAGCCAGAGGCTCAGCAATCTCTTCCCTCGCCTCGTGGAGCAGCCTTGGGAATATTCCGTCAGGCCCCGGGGACTTATCCGTCCTAATGTATTTTAACAACTCCAGCACCTCCTCTCCCTTAATATCAACATGCTCCAGAACATCAACCTCACTCATGTTGTCCTCACCGTCATCAAGTTCCCTCTCAGTGGTGAATACCGAAGAGAAGTATTCATTGAGGACCTCGCTCACTTCCACAGCCTCCAGGCACATCTTCGCACTTTTATCTCTAATCGGTCCTACCTTCACTCCTATCATCCTTTTGTTCTTCACATAATTGAAGAATGCCTTGGGGTTTTTCTTTACCCTACTCGCCAAGGCCTTCTCATGCCCCCTTCTTGCTCTTCTCAGCCCCTTCTTAAGCTCCTTTCTTGCTACCCTATATTCCTCAATAGACCCATCTGATCCTTGCTTCCTAAACCTCATGCATGCTGTCTTCTTCCACCTGACTAGATTTTCCACTTCACTTGTCACCCATGGTTCCTTCACCCTACCATTCTTTATCTTCCTCACCGGGACAAATTTATCCCTAACATCCTGCAAGAGATCCTTAAACATCGACCACATGTCCATAGTACATTTCCCTGCAAAAACATCATCCCAATTCACACCCGCAAGTTCTAGCCTTATAGCCTCATAATTTGCCCTTCCCCAATTAAAAATTTTCCTGTCCTCTCTGATTCTATCCTTTTACATGATAATGCTAAAGGTCAGGGAGCGGTGATCACTTTCCCCCAGATGCTCACCCACTGACAGATCTGTGACCTGACCCAGTTCGTTACCTAATACTAGATCTAGTATTGCAATCCCCCTAGTCGGCCTGTCAACATACTGTGACAGGAATCTATCCTGGACACACTTAACAAACTCTGCCCTATCTAAACCCTTGGAACTAATCAAGTGCCAATCAATATTAGGGAAGTTAAAGTCGCCCATGATAACAACCCTGTTATTTTTGCACCTTTCCAAAATCTGTCTCCCAATCTGCTCCTCGGTATCTCTGCTGCTACCAGGGGGCCTATAGAATACCCCCAGTAGAGTAGCTGCTCCCTTCCTGTTCCTGACTTCCACCCATACTGACTCAAATGAGGATCCTGCTACATTACCCACCCTTTCTGCAGCTGTAATAGTATCCCTGACCATTAATGCCACCCCTCCTCCCCTTCCCCCCCCCCCCATCCCTTTTAAAGCACTGAAATCCAGGAATATTGAGAATCCATTCCTGCCCTGGTGCCAGCCAAGTCTCCGTAATGGCCACTACATCATAATTCCATGTATGTATCCAAGCTCTCAGTTCATCACCTTCGTTCCTGATGCTTCTTGCATTGAAGTACACACACTTTAGCCCTTCTACCCTACTACCTTTATACCCTTTATTCTGCTGCTCTTTCCTCAAAGCCTCTGGAATCATTCCAGAAACTAGTGATTCTTGAAAGATCATTACTAATGCCTCCACAATCTCTTCAGCTACATCTTTCAAGACCCTGGTGCGTTACTGGTCTAGGTTATTTATCTACCTTCAGATCTTTCAGCTTCCCAAGCACCACCTCCTTAGTAATAGCAATTGCACTCACTTCTGCCCCTAGACACACTCAAATTGCTGGTATACAGCTATTATTTTCCACAGCAAAGACTGAAGCAAAATACTTATTAAGTTCATGTGTCATTTCTTTGTCCCCATTACTACCTCTCCAGCATAGTTTTCCAGTGGTCCGATATCGCCTCTCACCTCTGTTTTACTTTTTGTATATCTGAAAAAACTTTTTGTATCCTCTTTGATATTATTGGCTGGGCTTACTTTTATATCTTTTCTCTCCTTGTGACTTTTTTTGTTGCCTTTGGTTGGTATTTAAAAGCTTCTCAATCCTCTAGCTTTCCATTAATTTTTAATATATTAAAGAGTATCATAAACAAGGCGGATGAACTTGGAGCGTGGATCAATATGTGGAACTATGACATTGAGGCCATTACAGAGACTTGGATGTCTCAGGAGCAGGAATGGCTGCTGAGTGTGCCAGGCCTTAGATGTTTCAAAAAGAACAGGGAGGGAGGCAAAAGAGATGGGGGCATGGCATTGCTAATTAGTGTCACAGCTGCAGAAAAGGAGGAAGTCATGGAGGGATGGTCTACTGAGCCAGTGTGGGTGGAAGTCAGAGACAGGAAAGGGGCAATAACTCTTTTGGGTGTTTTTTATAGACTCTTTCCCCCTCCCCCCAATAGCAACAGGGATAGGGAGGCAGATTCTGGAACGCTGCAATGATAGTGTTGTTATAATGGGATATTTAACTTTCCTAATATTGATAGGCATGTCCTTAGATCAAGGGGTTTAGATGGGGTGGAATTTGTTAGCTGTGTTCAGTAAGGTTTCCTTATGTAGATAAGCCAACTAGAGAACCTGGTCAGGTGTCAGATCCCTTGGTGGGAGAGCATTTTGGAAGTAGTGACCACAACTCAATCTCCTTCACCATGGCACTGGAGAGGGATAGGAGCAGACAATTTGGGAAAACATTTAACTGGGGTAGAGGGGGAAATACGGTGCGATTAGGCAGGAACATGGGAGCATAAATTGGGAGCAGATGTTTTCAGGGAAATGCATGGCAGAAATGTGGCAAATGTTCAGGGAACATTTGCATGGAGTTCTGCAGAGTTATGTTCCAGTGAGACAGGGAAAGGATGGTAGGGTTAAAGAAGCATGGTGTACAAAGGATATAGAAAATCTTGTTAAGAAGAAAAAAAAGCTTATGAAAGGTTCAAGAAACTAGATACTGTTAGAGCTCCAGAAAGTTACAAGGTTGCTAGGAAGGAGCTTAAGAAAGGAATTAGGAGAGCCAGAAGGGGCCATGAGAAGGCCTTTGTGGGCAGGATTAAGGAAAACCCCAAGGCATTCTACAAGTATGTGAAGAGCAAGAGAATGAGTAATATGAGAATAGGGCCATTCGGGTGCAATTCTGGAAGCGTGCATGGAGTTGGAGGAGGTAGCAGAGGTATTTAATGAATACTTCGCTTCAGTATTCACCAGGGAAAAAGACTTTGCAGTTGTGGGGATGTCTTGCAGAGGACTGAAATGCTTGAGCATATAGACGTTAAGAAAGAGGATGTGTTGGAGCTTTTGAAAAGCATTAAGTTAGATAAGTTAAGGACTCTCCTACACCCACCGATGACCCCTTCTCCTGTCTTCAACCCTCCTCCACTTCATGGACACCCTGCTCTGGATCTCTTTATTGCTAATTGCTGATGGGACATCATCCATCTTGACTTCGCCACACCCTGTTCCAATTCCAACCTCACTCCTTCCGAACGCTCTGCTCTCCGCTCCCTCCGCACCAATCCCAACCTCACTATAAAACCTGCTGATAAGGGGGGAGCTGTTGTTGTCTAGCGTACTGACCTCTACCTGGCCGAGGCACAGTGACAACTCTCTGATACCTCCTCTTATTTACCCCTTGATCATGATCCCACTAAGGAGCACCAGGCCATTGTCTCCAAAACCATCACCAACCTTTTTAGCTCTGGGGATCTCCCATCCACTGCCACAAACCTCATAGTTCCCACACCCTGCACTTCCCGTTTCTACCTCCTACCCAAGATCCACAAACCTGCCTGTCCAGGTAGACCTATTGTCTCAGCTTGCTCCTGCCCCACTGAACTCATTTCTGCATACCTTGACACTGTCTTATCCACCCCCCCCCTTGTTCAATCTCTTCCCACCTATGTTCGTGACACTTCTCATGCTTTGAATTTTTTCAATGATTTTAAGTTCCCTGGCCCCCTCCGTCTTATTTTCACCATGGACATCCAGTCCCTATATACCTCCATCCCCCACCGAGATGGTCTCGAAGCTCTTCGATCTTTTTGGATTCCAGACCTAACCAAATCCCCTCTACCACCACTCTCCTCCGTCTAGCGGAATTAGTTCTTACTCTCAATAATTTCTCCTTTGGCTCCTCCCACTTCCTCCAAACCAAGGGTGTAGCCATGGGCACCCATATGGGTCCCAGTTATGCCTGCCTTTTTGTTGACTTTGTGGAACAGTCCGTGTTCCAAAGCTATACCGGTATCCATACCCCTCTTTTCCTTCGCTACATCGACGACTGCATTGGCGTTGCCTCTTGCACGCGTGCCGAGCTCGTCGACTTCATTAACTTTGCCTCTGACTTTCACCCTGCCCTCAAATTTACCTGGTCCATTTCTGACACCTCCCTCCCCTTTCTTGATCTTTCTGTCTCCATCTCTGGAGACGGCCTATCTACTGATAGCTACTATAAGCCTACAGACTCTCACAGCTACCTGGACTATTCCTCTTCCCACCCTGTCTCTTGCAAAAAGGCTATCCCCTTCTCACAATTCCTCAGTCTCCGCCGCATCTGCTGTCAGGATGAGGCTTTTCTTTCCAGGACGAAGGAGATGTCTTCCTTTTTTAAACAAAGGGGCTTCCCTTCGTCCACCATCAACTCTGCTCTCAAATGCATCTCTCCCATTTCCCGCACATCTGCCCTCACCCCATCCACCCGCCACCCCCACTCGGGATAGGGTACCCCTTGTCCTTACCTACCACCCCACCAGCCTCCAGGTCCAACATATAATTCTCCGTAACTTCCGCCACCTCCAACGGGATCCCACTACCAAACACGTTTTTCCCTCCCCCCCCCCCTCTGCTTTTCGCAGGGATCGCTCCCTACGTGACTCCCTTGTCCACTCGTCCCCCCCATCCCTTCCCACCGATCTCCCTCCTGACACTTATCCTTGCAAGCGGAACAAGTGCTACACCTGCCCTTACACTTCCTCCCTCACCACCATTCAGGGCCCCAGACAGTCCTTCCAGGTGAGGCGACACTTCACCTGTGAGTCGGGTGGTGTGGTATACTGCGTCCGGTGCTCCCGGTGTGGCCTTTTATATATTGGTGAGACCAGACGCAGACTGGGAGACCGTTTCGCGGAACACCTACGCTCAGTCCGCCAGAAAAAGCAGGATCTCCCAGTGGCCACACATTTTAATTCCACGTCCCATTCCCATTCTGATATGTCTATCCATGGCCTCCTCTATTGTCAAAATGAATCCAAACTCAAGTTGGAGGAACAACACCTTATATACTGGCTGGGTAGCCTCCAACCTGATGGCATGAACATTGATTTCTCTAACTTCCGTTACTGCCCCTCCTCCCCTTCTTACCCCATCCCTGACATATTTAGTTGTTTGCCTGTTCTCCATCTCCCTCTGGTGCTCCCCCCCACCTTCTTTCTCCTGAGGCCTCCAGTCCCATGATCCTTTCCCTTCTCCAGCTCTGTATCACTTTCGCCAATCACCTTTCCAGCTCTTAGCTTCATCCCACCCCCTCCAGTCTTCTATCATTTCGCATTTCTCCCTCCCCCCACTACTTTCAAATCTCTTAGTGTCTTTCCTTTCGGTTAGTCCTGACGAAGGGTCTCGGCCCGAAACGTCCACAGCACTTCTCCCTATAGATGCTGCCTGGCCTGCTGTGTTCTACCAGCATTTTGTGTGTGTGTTGTTGTTTGAATTTCCAGCATCTGCAGATTTCCTCGTGATTGCAAGTTAGATAAGTCAACAGGACCGGATAAGAAATACCCCAGGCTACTATGGGAAATGAGGGTGGAGATTGCTGAGCCTCTTGCCATGATCTTTGCATCATCAATAGGGATAGGAGAAGTGCTGGAGGATTGGAGGGTTACCAATGTTGTTCCCTTGTTCAAGAAAGGGATTAGAGATAACCCAGGAAATTATAGACCAGTGACTTTGACTTCAGTGGTGGGCAAATTGTTGGAGAAGATCCTGAGAGGCAGGATTTATGAGCATTTGTAGAGACATAATCTGATTAGGGATAATCAGCATGGCTTTGTCAAGGGCAGATCATGCCTTACGAGCCTGATTGAGTTCTTTGAGGATGTAACAAAACACATTGATGAAGGTAGAGCAGTGGATGTAGTGTATATGGATTTCAGTAAGCCATTTGATAAGGTTCCCCATGCAAGGTTCTTTCAGAAAGAAATGAGGCATGGGATCCAAGGAGACCTTGCTTTGTGGATCCAGAATTGGCTTGCCCAAAGGGTGGTTGTAGATGGTTCGTATTCTACATGGAGGTCAGTGACCAGTTGGTATTCCACAGAGGTCTCTTCTGGACCCTTCCTCTTTGTGATTTTTTATAAATGACTTGGATGAAGAAGTAGAAGAGTGGGTTAGTAGGTTTGCTGATGACACAAAGGTTGGGGGTGTTGTGGATAGTCTGGAGGGTTGTCAGAGGTTACAGCAGGACATTGATAGGATGCAGAACTGGGCTGAAAAGTGGCAGAGGGACTTCAACCCAGATAAGTATGAAGTGGTTCATTTTGGTATGTCAAGTTTGAAGACAGAATATAATATTAATGGTAAGATTCTTGGCAGTATGGAGGATCTGAGAGATCTTGGGGTCCGTGTCCATAGGGCACTCAAAGCTGCTGTGCAGGTTGACTCTGTGGTTAAGAAGGCATACAGTGTATTGGCCTTCATCAATCGTGGAGTTGAATTTAGGAACTGAGAGGTAATGTTGCAGCTATATAAGACTCCACTTGGAGTACTGTGTTCAGTTCTGGTCACCTCACTACAGGAAGGATGTGGAGAGTCCAGAGGAGTTTTCAAGGATATTGCCTGGATTGGAGGGTGTAACTTAGGTTGAGTGAACTTGGCCTTTTCTCCTTGGAACAATGGAGGATGAGAGGTGGCCTGATAGAGGCCTGGGAAAAAGCCTCTGGCTATCAAAACAATCAATGCCTCTCATCATATACACCTCTATGTCATATGTCATCCTCCTCTATGTCATATGTCATCCTCCACAGCATTATCCAAAGGGGATATTTGTTCCTGAGGGGAATAGGGGAACCCAGCACTGACTGCTTACTCTCCTTGTTTATCCTGGTGCTCATCCATCTACTATCTGGAGCCTGTACTCTGAGTTTGATGATCTCAGTAAAAGTATTATGTATGAGGTTTTCAGCCTCCCGTAGGGTCCTGAATATATCTCGCTCCAGCTCCAGTTTCTTGACCTTTTCAGTCTAGAGTTGAAGTTCAATGCTCTTAATGCAGATGTAATCATTAGGGAGACCATTAGGTACCCTGCAATTCCATATCTTACAGGAGAAGCATTCCACTGTCTTAGCAACTATCCTATCTACACTTACCATACCTTTGGCTCTAACTTCTTGAGCTCAAGTTCTGCAATCATCTAAATGATTCAGAACGACTCAGCATCCTCAGCTGCCAACTGTTCTTGGTGAAGCCTATTGAGCCAAAGCCTGACAACTCCAACACTGTCCTACTCCAACAAAGGCTGCTCTGCTTACACCTCACTTCTTTTTAATTGGCCTCTGTTAAGCTACTCATAACACAAGTAATCTCCTGCTTGGCAGACAAAATAGAGTACATAATACCAGAGGATTAATGATTAAGCATCAACTTTATTCATTATATACATTCAGATGTGGTGTGTTGGCATTGTGAGAGTGTGGAATGAGCTGCCAGCACAAGTGGTCCATGTGAGCTCAATTTCAGAGTTGAAGAGAAGCTTGGATGGGTACATGGATGGTAGAGGTATGGAGGGCTGTGGTCCCAGTGCAGGTCAATAGGAATAAGCAGTTTCAATGGGTTCATCATGGGCTAGATGAGCCAAAGGGTCTGTTTCTGTGCTGTGTTTTTCTGACTCTGATATGCGACAAAAAGTAATATTTAAGAATTGCAAAGAATTATACAAAATAAGTTAGAAGTATAGAAATGGAATAAAATGTGCATAAATACATAAATTACTTAAGCCCATTATCTCTACTGGGGTATGGGCCACCCACAGCAGCTTGGGCTAGTCTTTCAAGTTACCCCAGGTGTAGCCCATCTTGTCCTTCCTCTCCCAGGGATGAGCTCCTTTTGGCATTTCTGTAGCATTTCTAGGGTTTTTATGGGATGGGTTTGCCAGTCCAATGGCAAACCTCCTTCTTTCACTGCCAGGCTTGGGACCCTCAATGGTAGAGTTCTGAATACATAAATACCAACATATATTTACAATGTAAGCAACACTATAAAAAGTGGCTTATAAGGTGTTTACAGTGCAGTGTCTGAGGTAATAGAGGAGGGTGGCAGCTAACTGGAATGATTGATTACATTTTAAAAATTGAAACAATTTTTCCAACTCTATTTCTTGACATAGAGATAATGTGACATTTTTAGTGATGTAGATTTGTTTTGGTGTAGTTTTTTTTTCAAAATTTTAATGTTGGTGTAGAGCATCTGACTTGTTACCCATGATTGACAGTGAAACCCCCTTGGTTTCCTTGGGCTGCATAAGAATAGGGAATATACACTCCAATCCCAACAAACCCATGAGATGGCTCTTCCACCCCAAAGACCAGTTTGTGTGGATACTGTGTAATTTGCTACCCTGTTACAAATTCAGTGCCAAGAAATAACGGACAGCACACTACATACAGACAGACAGACATACTTTATTGATCCCGAGGGAAATTAGGTTTCGTTACAGCCGCACCAACCAAGAATAGTGTAGAAATATAGCAATATAAAACCATAAATAATTAAATAATAGTAAGTTAATCATGCCAAGTGGAAATAAGTCCAGGACCAGCCTGTTCGCTCAGGATGTCTGACACTCCGAGGGAGGAGTTGTAAAGTTTGATGGCCACAGGCAGGAATGTCTTCCTACGACGCTCAGTGTTACATCTCAGTGGAATGAGTCTCTGGCTGAATGTTCTCCTGTGCCTAACCAGTACATTATGGAGTGGATGGGAGTCATTGTCCAAGATTGTCCAATACAGAGTATTGGCCTTAATTAATCATGGAATTGAATTTAGGAGCCAAGAGGTAATGTTGCAGCTATATAGGACTCTGGTCAGACCCCACTTGGGGTACTGTGCTCAATTCTGGTCACTCCACTACAGGAAGGATGTGGAAACTATAGAAAGGATGCAAAGGAGATTTACAAGGACATTGCCTGTATTGGGGAGCATGCCTTATGAGAATGAGTTGAGTGAACTCAGCCTTTTCTCGGAGTGACTGAGGATGACAGGTGACCTGATAGAGGTGTATAAGATGATGAGAGGCATTGATCATGTGGATGGTCAGAGGCTTTTTCCCAGGGCTGAAGTGGTTGCCACAAGAGGACGCAGGTTTAAGGTGCTGGGGAGTAGGTACAGAGGAGATGTCAGAGGTAAGTTTTTTACTCATAAGAGTGGTGAGTGCATGAAATGGGCTGCTGGCTACGGTGGTGGAGGTGGATAAGATAGGGTCTTTTAAGAGACTTTTGGATAGGTATGTGGAGCTTAGAAAAATAGAGGGCTGTGGGTAAGCTAGTAATTTCTAAGTTAGGGACATGTTCAGCACAACTTTGAGGGCCGAAGGGCCTGTATTGTGCTGTAGGTTTTCTATGTTTCTTAAAGTCATATTCACCGATCCTCAGTCAACTGCAGACCCTTGCTCCATCGAATCACAGTCCGCCACCGGGTCGAATCCTACGACTGGTTCTCTTCAGTGCTTTCCCTTTTCTGAACAGAAGACACAGCTCAAATTCCAAAGAACCTGTTATCTCTAACCATAACCCAAACATGGCTTCGACAGAAAGACCATTACGTTAGCAGTGAAACCTTTCCAGAGTTACACTCTTTACCCCACCAAAATTAGTCATGTCCTCATGAGTTTGAGATAATTTGCCACCCCTTCATTACAAAGCACGAAGTCCAGCCCAGGTGTAAATGACAGTGACATGGGTCATCAAGGGAATAGGTGCCACATTCTGTTCCCCATCTATTTGTCTGGGGATCTCTTGACTGACTCTTCAGAATCTCCTTACCCCATCATCTACCTCTTCAGCTTCAGACACTCACTGGACTCTTTCCTGTCTACCTGGGGAGGCCCCTGTCTGTCCATTACTCGTACCTCCGCACAGCTCGGGTCCCCTCATCACTTGTCTGAGCTCATCCTCATGCCCAGTTACTTTATGCCTCATGCCTCCTGTTATTTTCTAGCCACAAACCTGCCTGTCCACTGCTTGATTTCCCCCACCCCCATTTCACTTGCAATGTGCAAGAAGAGTTCGGAATCTCTTCATCAATTATAGGGGAGTTTGTGAAGGGCAGCATATACCACACCCTCACTTACTCAACCTCCGCGTCCATATCACAATTGGGTAGGGTCTAACCCTTCCTGCTGCCAGTCCTTCGGTTCCCCCACGTCGCTGTAGAGCCCTGTTACTAGGTGTAGGGCCCAGCTCAGGCTCTGGGTCAACATGTACCTCTTGTCTCAGAGTTAGAACATGGTTCCGATAGGGAATCTTGACAGGTCCCTTCCCATCCTTAGTTTCACCTGGAAAACTGGTACATTTGGCATCTGACTCTCTACTACATTGGGCGTAGCTGCCCAGCAATCAGCCAACTTGTGCTTCCTGGGTAGCCCCAAATTCTTTATGCAGACTCCATCTCCAGGCATTAGTTGGGAGAACCTAACCTTTTGATCATACCTCCTCTTATTTCCTATATTCTGCTTATAGTTGAGACCTCAACTTGTTCATAAGCCTTTTTCAGCTCCCTTCTCATATCAGGCACATATTTCAGATAAGTCTTCTGTTGTAGATCTTCCCCACCAGTCCCAAAACAGAGGTCAACGGGTAACTTCACTTGTGCCTGAACATCAGATAATACGAGTACCCAGTAGCATTATGCTGTCTACAGTTGTAGCAGTGGACCAGATGTCCAGTATGTTAGCTCCACATGTTCTTTTTACTGATGTCCAAGGTTCTGAGCATATCTAGCAAGGTCTGATTGAACCTTTCGGACTGGGGATCATCCTGTGACCAATAAGGCGTAGTCCTTGACTTCTGGACTCCAAACATGCTCAATATCTCCTGTACGAGCCTACTCTTGAAATCCAGTTCTTGGTTGCTATGTATCCACCTAGGGAGGCCATAATAAATGAAATGCTTCTCCCATAACACTTTGGCCATGATGGATGCCCTCTGTTCCTTAGTAGGGAAGGCATACGCTTATCTGGTGTAGTGATCCGTAATGATTTGCACCACCGCTCAATCCCTACAGCGTCCATAACCATGAATCTTGATCACTTTACTGGACAATAGTTGAACACAGGCTTAAGTACACAATGCACTGGATCAATGCTCAAGGCAATCACACAGCATCCAACGAAATCGATCCCGAACGAGCCCCCACAACAGTTAAAATGCTATCTCAATTCTGATTACAGTAAATGATAACATGATTCATGAAACAGTAACATGGAAAAACCAACAGTGTTGCCAAAAGCAACCCAAGTTTAGGATAAAGCTACTTGACATGATATCCTGAAAGTGAAGCACAGACAATGTAACACAAAATACAGGAAATTTTCGAGGAGTTGGGCTGTTTAGTTACAATTTGACAAATGAGAGTGAGTGAAAATTTGAGTGGAATTACAGTGCCTATAAAAGGTATTCACCTCCCCCCCGCCCCCCCATTGGAAGTTTTCATGTTTTATTGTTTTACAACATTCACTTTAATTTGGCTTTTATGGCATTGTTCAACAGAAAAAGTGAAAACAGATCTCTACAAAGTGATCTAAATTAATTACAAATATAAAACACAAAATAGTTGATTTAAGTATTCACCCCATTCAAGCCAGTATCTTGTAGATGCACTTTTCACAGCAATTACAGCCTTGAGTCTGTGTGGATGGGTCTCTATCAGCTTTGCACATCTGGACACTGCAATTTTTCCCCGTTCTTGACAAAACTGCTCAAGCTCTGTCAGCTTGCAAAGGAATCAAGAGTAAACAGCCCTTTTCAAATCCAGCCACAAATTCTCAATTGGATTGAGATCTGGTCTCTGACTTGGCCACTCCAGAATATTAACTTTATTGTTTTTAAGCCATTCCTGTGTACCTTTGGCTTTATGTTTGGGGTCATTGTCTTGCTGGAAAACAAATTTTCTCCCAAGTTGCAGTTTTCTTGCGCACTGCATCAAAGTTTCCTCCAGAATTTCCCTGCATTCAGTATTTTACTACATTGATTTCACCCTTCACAAGCCTTCCAGGGCCTGCTGCAGTGAAGCAACCCCACAGCATGATGCAGCTTATCACCATGCTATACAGAAGGGATTATGTGTTTTTGATGATGTGTGGTGTTTGGCTTATGCCAAACATAGAATTGTGTCTGATGACCAAAAGACTCAATTTTGGTTTCATCAGACCATAGCGCCTTCTTCCAGCTGACTTCAGAGCCTCCCACCTGCCTTCTGGCAAACTGGCCAAGATTTCATGTGAGTTTTTTCAACAGTGACTCTCTTTGACTTCTTACATAAAGCTGCAACAGGTGAAGCACCTTGGCAACAGTTGTTGAATGCGCAGTCTTTCCCATCTCTGCCACTGAAGCTTATAACTTCTTCAGAGTTGTTATAAGTCTCTAGGTAGCCTCTCTCACTAGTCCCCTTCTTGCTTGGTCACTCAGTGTTTGAGGATGGCCTTCTCTAGGCAGGTTTACAGCTCGGCCATATCCTTTCCATTTTGTGATAATTGACTTTATTGTACTCTAAGGGATATTTGATGGCTTGGAAATTTTCTTGTATCCATCTCCTGACTTGTGCTTTTCAATAACCTTTTTTTGTGGATTTGCTTGGAGTGTTCTTTTGTCTTTATGATACAGTTTTTGCCCGGATATTGGTCCGCCAGCAGTTGGACCTTCCAGTGCAGGTGTATTTTCATTGAGACGCCTTGACTGTGCACAGATCTCCAAATACAGATCTCCATTTATCTAATTATTTGACTTCTATAACCAGTTGGCTGTAGTGGTGATGATTTGTTGTGTCATATTAAAGGGAGTGAATACTTGTGCAATCAATTATTTTGTGTTTTATATTTGTAATAATTTAGATCACTTTGTAGAGATGTTTTCATTTTGACACAGAAGTCTCTTTCTGTTGATTAGTGTCAAAAAATCCAAATTAAATCCACTGTGATTCAATGTTGTAAAACAATAAAACATGAAAACTTTCAAGGGGGGTGAATACTTTTCATATGCACTGTATTTTAAAAATAACTGATAGCCAGGACTGAGACTGGCATTCAGTTAAAGGTCTGTGGTAATTATATATAGAATGTAAGACATTTAAGAATGCCTTACAAGCCAAGTC
This sequence comes from Hemitrygon akajei, assembly GCF_048418815.1. Lineage (NCBI taxonomy): Eukaryota > Metazoa > Chordata > Chondrichthyes > Myliobatiformes > Dasyatidae > Hemitrygon > Hemitrygon akajei. The sequence continues at coordinate 27,184,916 of NC_133124.1, read as the reverse complement.
TAATTGAGGGATTCTGAAAGTTTTTATATTGAATACTAGTTAATCAAGAGTGAGTTACAGGTGGATTTAATTGTGAGATTCTCAGGATTATATGTTGAATAACAGAAAAACAGAAAACATGGCACTGCAAAGGTTAGCATCTGGAACAACAATATGCTGAATGAACTCAGCAAGTCAAACAATATCTGCATGGGTGAGGGTGGGTGGGAGAGGAAGAGTCAGCATTTCAGATCAAAACCATGCATTAGGACTACCGGTAAGAGTGGGGAAGAAAGAGCAGAGAAGGCGTGGTGAGGTGAGGGCTAGTAGGTGATTGATGGACCGAAGAGCATGGCAGCTAGATCAAACCAGGAATGGGAAGGGTAGAGCTGAGAGATGGAGGCAAGTAAATAAACAGAGAGAAGCAGGTTTTTAAAAAAATGCAGACGTAGCCAGCTGGGGGCAAGTGAAGGTGAAGGTGGAGTCAGCTAGGAGGATGGTAAGCAGGAACAGAAAGGCTACCATTGTGATTTGATAAATAACAAGAGTCTTTTGGGGAAAGGACCAAGAACTGGAGGCTGGATGCTGATGAGTTAAATATATAGATAACAGGTGGATGGAAACCAAAGGAGAATGGTGGAGGGGAATGAAAATTAATAATGGAGAGCTGGGGGGGTGGGGGAGGTGGGGGAGAGTATCTAGGAAAAGGGTCAAAAGTAGCAGAGGGTGGAGGGGAGGTTAACACACCAGAAGGGAGAGTAACCTGAGATTGAAAAACCCACAGAAGGAGGAGTCCCTGCAGAAGGCAGAGGGAGTGGGGAGAAGATATTGTCTTGCATTGGGATTGTGTTACAGCTGGTGGAAGAATGATGGGCTGGATGCGGAGACTAGTGGGGTGAAAAGGGAACTGTGTCTCTGTTTTGTTTGGAGGAAGGTGGGGGGGGGGAGAGAGAAGAACCTTATTGAAACAGGGAATGTGAGAGCATTCTCTATCAATGACAGTAAAAGGAAAACCATTTTTCATGAAAAAGGCATTTTAGATATGTTGGAATGCAATGTCTCACATTGAGAGTAGATGGGGGCAGAAGCGGAAGATCTGTGAGAAAGAGATGACATCCTTAGAAGGACAGGCTGGAAAGGAGTGCAATCTGGATAGCTATAGGGGCTAATAGGTTTATAGTAAATGTCAGTGGATAATTTGTCTCCTGAGATGAAATTGGAGAAATCTAGAAAAAGGGAGAGACGATATCCAAGTGAATTCAAGAGTGGGTTGAAAGTTAGTAGTGAAGGTGATAAAATTGACAAGTTCTCCATGGTAATGAAAAAGGAATTAGGGAATGAAAGTTTGTAGCAGGCATTGTTTCAGATAGCCAATTAAGGTGAGTGTCCTTTAATTTGTAGGAAGTGATTTGAGACGAAAGCAAAGTTGTTCAAGGTAAGAATAAGTTCGGCCAGGCAGACGAGTGTTTGTGGAGGGGAACTGCTTGGATTCCGATAATCAGGAATGAGTTAAGGACTCTTTTGTGGCCAGTAACTGCAGTTGCTTGTGTTTGAAACATACCTGCTGACCACATTTTGTGCATCTTTTGATAGTTCATAGCATAGTTGAGGTAGATTAATCTAAATATCACAATATGGTAGAATCATTTATCATAAGTACATAATATCGGCAGAATATTATAGTCACCTTATTAAGTTTGTCTTTGTTGTGATTCCGTTGTAAGAAAGGTTTGTTAAACCCTGAATTATGCTTTCCATTTGAAAGATAATAAAATCACAAATTTTAATTGGTCTTGAAATTAACATGATTTTTGGGAAAACATACAAAAACCATTTAGGAGATAGAAGACTGGGGTTAATTTAATAGTTTGCTTTTATAGATAATTAGTTTCTTGTAGTTTAATGTTGGTTTTCTGATTTTAAAGGTGGAAAGGTTGAAAGTAATTTGATACCTTGCAGAATTTGTGGAAGAACTTTTTTGGCAGCAGCCCGGGTGAGTTACAATATCATATGAATTTCCTTGTATTCTTTACTATTCCTTCATGATTATTGTGTTGTCAGATAATTCAGCTCCTTTGAGACTATGAATTGTTAATTGGATATGATAAATACAGTGGATTCCGATTAATTGGGCCATTGATTCATTGTGGCAACTGCTTATTTGGGACACTATGCCACTTAATTTGGGCAGGTGACTGTTGCCCAACAGGTTCTAACTAGTGTCAGTTTGTGTGGCGGTTAGATACTACACTGTGCTTAGGGCAAACAGTTTTTAAAATAGCATCAGTTGTATGTTTTTGTGTTCAAAAGCAGTGATTTATGTCACTGATAGCAGGTGAGAAATAAGCAGTAAGACAATTCCAAACTGTTTTGCTCACTGTGGTTTCGAGCTTGGAGGTGCCTGAAATGGCCAGAGGTGAAAATGGAACAATTTCACTACTTCAGCCAGTTAAGAACTATGAAGAGTTTGAGGGTATTGACTGTCATCTAAATTTTACAATGAAGGTGAAGATTTGGAGGATGTAATTGCTGATAACATTGTATGAAGGCAGACCATTAGTTGTCTGTACTGATTTGTCTGCACTAGTTGTCTGTACTAATTTTATTCATTACATACACTGCATGAATTCTGCTATTGATAACTATTAGGGACTAATGCACAGTTTCATACTACTAATTTGTTCTGTATTTCATTTAAATACATAATTTGTTGCTCAGTTTGTCTTTTTTTTTTAATATACCTTTTTAACTATTTCCTTGAAACTTGCGCTATTTGGGGCAGCCACTTAACTGGTCAAAATGGACTGGTCGTGATGTGACCCAATTAACTGGAATCCACTGTAATTTAAGCATTTGTAATGTATTTTTCATGTTCAATCTAAAATGTATGTGTTTATTTATAAAGTGATAAAAAACATTTAGGTGAATTTTATGCAGTGAGATGATGCTCAGATAATACAAAATATATCATAGTGATGACTTGTCCAGCTAATTCGGCCAACTTCACGTGTATGACTGTGAAAGGCTTTTGTAAGGATTTTTATGTAATATTAAACTTTCTTTTTCAACTTGGCTGTTCTGATTTCAAGATACAGACAGACAGACATACTTTATTGATCCTGAGGGAAATTGGGTTTCGTTACAGCTGCGCCAACCAAGGATAGTGTAGAAATATAGCAACATAAAACCATAAATAATTAAAATAATAATAAGTAAATTATTCCAAGTGGAAATAAGTCCAGGACCAGCCTATTGGCTCAGGGTGTCTGACACTCCGAGGGAGGAGTTGTAAAGTTTGATGGCCACAGGCAGGAATGACTTCCTATGCTGCTCAGTGTTACATCTCGGTGGAATGAGTCTCTGGCTGAATGTACTCCTGTGCCTAACCAGTACATTATGGATGGGATGGGAGTCATTGTCCAAGATGGCATACAGCTTGGACAGCATCCTCTTTTCAGACACCACTGTCAGACTTACATTAATAATTTTTAAGTGCCTAGACTGTAATGCAAAAATGGCAATAGTTTTGTAGTATCCAATATTACTGGTAAATACATCACTGAACACTGAAACAGATAGCAGTACACAGGTCCTTGCAAAAAGATGCAGCTCCAACTCTTTGTTCACATAAAAAGTATTGTAAGGGATTTTGATCAATTTAATAGAGAATTTTTATTTGTGAATCACATGCCCCTTTAATCATAGTAGAATCCAAAGAGCAAGGAAAATTGTAAAGCATAAAAATCTAAAAATTCAAAAACTGAAATGTCAGCAGTTAAAAAGTATTCACCTCAGTACTTGGTACTTAAGCTCAGTATTTATTGGAACCACCTCTCACAAATATTACAACCAGTAGTCGTTTTAGATAAGTCTCTTGTAGCTTTGCACAATGCAATGGAGCAAGATTTGCTTTTCCTCCTTGCAAAATTGCTCAAGCTGGGCCAGGTTAGTTGGGGAAGGGCGGATCAGCAATCTTGAGGTCTTCCAAGAGATTTTTGATCGGGTTAAGGTCAGGACTCTGACTTGCTACTCAAGGACATCAATTTTGTTCATTTGAAGGCACTCCGTGGTTGCTCTTCCAGTGTGCTTTGGGTCATTATCCTGCTGAAAAAATGAACTTCCTCCCCACTTTAAGCTTTATGGCAAGGGCTAGCAGATCTTTATTCATGATTCTCTGTGTGGTTAGCAGCATTCATCTTCACATCAATCCTGATCATATTTCCAGTCCCTGCTACTGAAAAGCATCCTCATAGCATGATGCTACCTCCACCATACTTTGCAGTAGGGTTGGTGTTACCTGGCTGATGCGCAGTATAACATGTGCTGCTTGGTGTTGAGACCAAAAAGTTCCACTTTAATTCGACAAACCACAAGACCTTCTTTCTCATTGTTACGGTATCTTTTAAGTGATGCTTTACTAAGTTTTTACAGGCAGCAAGGATATGCTTTCTTTTAAAGCTAGGGCTTCTTCCTTGCCATTCTTCATAATACCTTTTTGTATTAGAGTTCTTAGAGATTGTGGAGCCATGAACTTCATCTCCAGTTGCAGCCACTAACTTATGCAGCTCACTCAGAGTGACTTGGTGTCACAGTAGCCTCTCTTACAAGTGCTATTCGTTTCCAGCAAATAAGTTTAGAAGGGTGCCCTGACCTAGGCAGTGTGACTGTGGTTTCATATTTTTTCCAATTTTTCATGATGGACTGAGGTCCAAGGTATGTTCAATGCCATTGAGATGGTCTTGTACCCTTCTCCAGATTTATGTTTCTGTATTATCATTTCCCTGGCTTGTTTTGAATGCTCTTTTGTCTTCATTTTGGTTTTGTCTGTTGAAAATCCACAATACTGTTGGACCTTACAGAGAGAGGGGTTATGAATTCATTGAAAACAGATGATCCTGGAAACCAAATCTATGTAAAACTCTGTAAAGAAAATTACAATTAACCGAATCAAATGCCACAATTATTAAAACTATTCAGATGCTATATGACAACCCTACTGCTAGGATTAAAATCAATGGATATTTATCAAATAGTCTTGCCCTAGAAAGGGGCACGAGACAGGGTTGTGCATGGTCACCGCTACTCTTCGCATTATATCTGGAACCATTAGCTCAATACATCAGACAACATGAAGATATCAGGGGAATTACTATTAAAGGGACAGAGCATAAATTGGCTTGTTACGCAGATGACATTTTGATCTATCTAGGGCAACCAACATACTCTTTACCTAGATTGATGCAATTCTTTGAACAATATGGTCAATTATCAGGATGCAAAATCAACATAGATAAAACCCAATTACTTTCATATTACTATAGCCCACCAAGAGAAATTGAAAGTAGATATCCCTGGGCATGGCAAACAGTCTTTCAAATATTTGGGCATCATTATGCCAAAAGATTTGGCAAAATTATCAGAATGTAATTATCAGCCTTTTTATATATAAAAAAAATTAAGGAAGATATGCAAGATGAAACCTGATTCCTTTTTTCAGTCTCAGTTCAAGGATTGAGTCTATTAAAATGAAAAAAACTGCCCAGACTATTATATCTCTTTCAGACCCTACCAATAGAGATTACCGTAATCAAAATCAATTCAATGAATGGAACAAGATGTTACCAAGGTATATTTGGCAGGATAAAAGGCCTAGAGTTCATCTCAAAACTTTGCAATTAGCAAAGGAAAAAGAGGGATGGGGTCTACCTTCTCTTAGAGATTATTATTTTGCAGCACAGTTGAGAGCTGTGATATGTTGGTACAACCCATCATATGACGCTCAATGGAATAACATTGAGGAGCGGGTACTTCCCATCCCCATACAAGCAATTTTGGCTGATAACAACCTAAAAAGATACATAAGTACTATTGATAACCCATGGGTGAAATTGACTCTTTAAAATATGGAAACCTACTATAAAAGAATATAATCTAGAGGGAGATATTGCAATTCTTAAATGGTGTGCATGTGACTTGGATTTTACACCAAATAAATTGGATGCTAGATTTAAGGACTGGACAGCTAAAGGAATTATGTTCTTTGCAACATAATGAAAGAAGGAACACTGTTCAGTTTTGAAATGCTTAAAGAGAAACACATTAGAAAAACAAGATTTTTATTGGTATTTACAGATGCGACAATATATTAATAAGACGCTTAAAAATGTAACCAAGGCAAATGCATGCTTGATAGAGCTTTTTAGAAAAGCATATAATTCAGATAATGGTAGTAGAATCATTTCAAGCATGTAAAAGGGGTTGTCAAATCTTAAAACACATTTGACTTCATATATTAAAACAAAATGGGAGAAGGAAGGAGGGATAATTATATCTGAGGAAAAATGGACAATAATATGGAGGTATCAATGGAAGTGTACCAGTTCATAGAAATGGAGGGAGTTTGGATGGAAAAACTTGGTAAGATATTTTATTACACCCTCTCAGAAATCCCATTATGATAGTAACCTTCCTGTTTGCTGGAGAAATTGTGGAAATCAAAATGCAAATCATTATCATACTTTTTTGGGACTGCCCTGTTATCAAAGACGACTGGAGGGGGATACACAATGCCCTCCAAGACATCTTTAAATGTGAAATACCCTTAGAGAGTAAGACCATGTATTTTGGATATATACATCAAGAATGGTTGAAAAGAGATAAATATTTAATGAATATACTGTTGGTGGCTGGTAAAAAGACTCTTACTAGGAAATAGTTATCACAGGAGAGCCCAACTTTAAATGCATGGATGGAAATTACAATGGACATTTTCAAAATGGAGAAGATAACAGCATCTGTTAATCATAAGCTGGAACAATTTGATTCATACTGGGAAAAATGGTTTAACTACATAATGCCTCATAGGCCTGATTTTATTCTCACAAATCAATGAATATGTTGTAAAAGAAAAGATCACTCCCTACTTGTAAATAGTTTTTTCCTTTTTGCTTGTTTTTGCTCTCCACTCTTTTCTCTAAGTGTATACCTCAGATAAAGACTATGTGGAGATTTGTGACATATATGATTATATGGTATATATGTACAATGTCTGAAATACATCTTATGGAAATGTTTGTTTGATGATGAACTTCAATAAAAAAAATTAACAAAAAAAAAGAAAACAGGTGATCCTCCAATTTTCTACATCAACACATTGGGAGAGTTGGTGAGGTAATACAGTCAACCTTCACTAATCCGACTACCTGTAATCCAGTTCCTTCTATAATCCGGCACTGATTTCAAATTTTCCGTGCAACTGTAATTTCAAATTTCCTGGGCCACCGTACCAATCTGCTGTGCATTGTTTTGGTTGCGCTAGATCTGTTCACGTGTTGGCACATTCTTGTAAGCACAGATAGGCGATTCCTGCTTGTTTTCCTGCATTTATTAATATCATATGCGTGAGGCGCGGCCGCCCGGCACCCGCCCATCTCACCTGCCAGCGGTGGGGGAGCTGGCGCACGCTGGGTCGGTCCACCTTCTCACTCACCTGCTGGCAGTCGTGCGCTGCCCTCCGGCGTGGCCCGGCCAGCGCTCCATTCTGTTCTGCCTATGACCTCAGATCAGACATGGCGACCTGAATTTAAGCATATTACTAAGCGGGGGGAAAAGAACCTAACAAGGATTCCCTCAGTAACTGCAAATGAAGAGGGAAGAGCCCAGCACCGAGTCCCCGGCCACGTCGGTCATGTGAAATGTGGCATATAGAAGACCTCCTTTGTGTCAGTTTCAGCACCAGTTCCTGATGCTTCACTTTTTTTTCAAGATGAAGATGTTGATGATCCTGACAACCCCACACTTGCAGACATGTAACTTTGCCTGAAGGTATATTAAACGTCTCACCTTAGAAGCGGAAGTGCTCAACTGTTCTGTATAAGTTAATTCCTGTACATTTACCTGTACCCCTTATTTTATCTGTGCCTGTATAGTATATTACTTTATTAAAATTTCACTTGCTACTCATTTAATATTTCTGTTCCGTTATTATCTAGCTTGTACTGATTTACATGATATTTTTAAGGTATGATGAGGCAGATAGCTATGCTTAATGTGATCCTTCTGTAATTCAGCATTTTCAATAATCCAGCGCTCCACAGGTCCCAATGGTGCCGGATTAGTGAAGGTCAATCTGTATATTGCACCTGGGGAAAGTTAGCATCGTAATTATGAAAAGATTAATACTTTTTTGGCCTCAATTTTGTTTTTTAATTTTTAGCAAATTACTGACAGGTTTTGGAACTTTTCTATTGATTTGATATGATGCACTATGTTATGTAGATTTGCTCAATCCTCAAATATATTTTAAATTTAGAAAATGAGATAGTAAAATGTGAAAATATTTGTGAGGTCTGAATACTTTTTCAAGGCACTATATGTTAGATAAAGGTTTTGTTCAATGGAATGCTAGAAATAAACTACTTAAGAGGCTGTGACTATATTCCATTTGGCACATTCTGATAGGCCATTAGTTAACAATATTTTTGGCTCTGGGTTTGAAACCAGCTGGGTTAATGGGAAAAACTCTGCCTGCTGTCCTACAAGAATTCAGTTTGAGTTATCTTTGTCCAAACTGTGCAAACATGATAAAGCTAATATCTATTGGGACTAGTTTGGTACCATGTTGTTATTTTTGTAGAGAATACAAATGAATGCAGGCAGTAAAAATTGCCACATCAAAGCCGGATTGATCATGGAGTTGAGTCACTTTATTCGGAGAGTGAACTTGTGTTTTAAATCTGTGTATATCGAGTTACACTGAATACATGAGTTGTACTATCACTATTACCTTCCTTTGTTCCAAACACTAAAGAAAGAAACAAGAAGCTGGAGGAATTTGGGGTTAGGCAGCATCAATGGAGGGGAATTAATTGACATTTTTGGTTGCTATCCTTCATTTGTGTCGAGTTGTAGTGATGGCCAGTATAAAGGGGTGAGGGGAAGGCATAGAGCAAGAGCTGACAAGTGATATATGGATCTGTCAGGCAGGTGGAGGAGGACAGAGTTGAACTAGCAGCAGAAGCTGGGTAGTGATAGCTGGAGGTGACTAATCAATGCACACAAGATGTCTTAAGGCCAAATGAATTGGTAAGAAAGGAAGATGGAACATGGAAGCACATAAGAAAAGTAGGGTGGGCAGATTGGAACACTAGGGAGAGGAGACCTAGTGGGAGGAATGGATGGGCAGAGGTGGAGTGGTGGTGAAAGGGAAAGAAACCAGGAATCTATGGTGGGTACAGGAAGAACTGGGTAGACCCAGAGAAGAGAGAAAAGAGGGGAAGCAGTTTATCTGAAATGGGAGATTTCAGTGTTCATAACCATTGCATTGTAGACTGTCCAGGTGGAATATGAGGTGCTGTCTTCTACAGTTTGTAGTTGGTGTGTAGCCTTACCCTGGCAGTCAAAGAGGCTGAGGAGAGACAGGTTGGTGTGGAAATGCAGAGATGAATTAAAGTGGCTGTCAACCAAGAGAAGGCCATGGTGGACAAAGTGGTTGCCTAGTCTGTGCTTTGTCTCACTGATGAGACCATGGAAACTAGTGATATTTTCCATTCACAATATTTCCCATTAGATTTTCCACCAGGAAGAAAATTGCTTGGACTTTTTCAGTGCAATCCAATTATGCAAGCTGTGATGTTAATTATGAAGATATCTGCACTAATGACACTAATAATTTTGTTTGCAGTTAAAGCATGAACCCATCTGTCAAAAAAATGCTAACAAGAAGAGGAAGACCTTTGACTCCAGTAGACAGAGAGCTGAAGGAACTGATATTCCCACCCTAAAGCCTCTAAAGCCCAGGGTAGGTAGACAACAGTTTATAAAACTTTAGAAGTAAGGTATTATTTATTTCTATCACAAAAAAGCAATATTGTTTTTATTTCAGCTGAATTGACAATTTTCCATGATCATGTAGTGAAACCTCCAGATTGTGTCATGAAGAGCAGATAATAGAATATATTAATTTTTCAGGGAAACATTGCAGAATGTAGTTAAGTCATATGCTCAATTGAAAATTTTTATTTACTTCTGGCCGAAAACGCTACCAACATTCAAAGTAAATTTATTATGAAAGTACAGGTGTGTCATCATATATAATCCTGAGATTCATTTTCTTGCATGTAATCACAGTAAATAAAAGGAACACAATAGAATCAATGGAAGTCTGCACCCAACAGGGTGGATAGCAACCAGTGTGCAAAACATAAACAGCAAAAAGCAAATACAAAAAAAAGAGGAAAAAAAATAATAATAAATAAGCAATAAATATCAAAGCGTGAGATGAAGAGTCCTTAAAAGTATTTCCATAGGTTATGGGGACAGTTCCATGATGAGGTGAGTGAAGTTTTCCCCTCTAGTTCAAGAATCTGGTGGTTGAAAGGTAATAACTGTTCCTGCACCTGTGATGTAGGTCTAAGTAAGGTCGCCTTACTAATGGCAGTAGTGAGAAGGGAGAACGGCCTGGATGGTAGGGGTCCTTGATGTTGGATGCCGCTTTCCTGCGACAGCACTACATATAAATGTGCTCAGTGGTGGAAAGGGTTTTACCCATGAAGGACTGGGCCACATCCACTACATTTTGTAGGCTTCTCTGTACGAGGGCATTGGTTTTTCCATACCAGGCTGTGATGCAACCAGTCAATATACTCTTCACCACACATCTGTAGAAGTTTGTCAAATTTTTAGATGACATGCTGCAGCTTAATAAACCTTTAAGAAAGTAGAGGCGCTGCCATGCTTTCTTTGTAATGGCACTTGCGTGCTGGACCCAGTACAGATCTTCCAAAATGATAACACTGAGGAATATGTGTAGAGTTGAGAAGTTTGGGTAGTGTAGGAAACCAGCAAGGTCAGTAACCAAAGAGTAAAGGTATTTGTTATGAAAGGACCAGAGAAGAGTTGGAGCAGAACAATCCTAAGCAAATTTTACCTACTTGGAGTGTATTTTTACTTTCCTGGAATGTGTCACCTGATGTGCAGTTGAAGTGATTTTAATAATAACTCAAAAGGGGAATGAATAAAGATTGTTGGGATGATTTGTAGCCTAATGGGAAGGAATAAAAACTAATGGGTTGTTTCAGTCAGTTAGTGTTTAGCTAATTGGCTTTGTGCCATAATCTTATTACTGTTTCATGACTGCTTCTGCAAATAAGTTTTTTGCAAACATTATGAATAAGTGCTTTTTGAGAAATTGATTTGGGATATTAAACTAGCTTCTTCCCCTGTCATGAGATTTCTGAATGGTTCATAAAACCCATGAACTCTACCTTATACAAAAAGTGAATAAATACTTATTTCTGTAATTGATAGTACAGCATGAAGTACATTAGAAATGTTCATTTTTGAAGGGGAAAATAGCTTTTTAAGATGCATTGAAAATTGCCAATGTATAGTTATCCATATTGAAACTGAACTTTTCATTTTGTCATGCTGATAGTGAGTTTCTATTGAAGCATGGAACAGGAAATAAGAATGAATATGACTACATGCAATACCTGTTTAAGTTAATGTGCCAATTCAATTTTATATCCTTTAGCCAGAGCCTCCCAAAAAGCCCTCAAATTGGAGACAGAAGCATGAAAGCTTTATTGCTACCATCAGAGCAGCCAAAAAGGCTACCCTAATAATAAAGGAAGGGGGTACTCCACCACCCCCACCACCACCCTTATATGATCCAGGTATGGCATTTCCAAGTAGTATTTTAATTTATTAGTTTTTAAAGAAGGTTTAATAATTTAGTTATTAATACAGAGCTAATATTTATTTGTCTGTTCTACTTTTAAAATTGGTTGATCCAATTTTGTTATTGTTTTTGCTTGTTAATAATTTTTCACTTTTTCTTTGGTCTGTTTATAGCAATTTCTATTTTTGCAGTTTTTATTCTTAATGACTGCACTGTTTTGGTGGTGTTGGCGTGTGGTTAAGGCGTTCGTCTAGTTATCTGAAGGTCGCTAGTTCGAGCCTTTGCTGAGGCTTGCGTGTGTGTCCTTGAGCAAGGCATTTAACCACACATTGCTCTGTGACGACACCGGTGCCAAGCTGTATGGGTCCTAATGCCCTTCCCTTGGACAACTGGTGGTGTGGAGAGGGGGGACTTGCAGCTTGGGCAACTGCTGGTCTTCCATAAAAAATAAAACCTTGCCCAGGCTTGTGCCCTGGAAACTTTCCATGGTGCAAATCCATGGTCTATCGAGACTAACGGAGGCCTACACACACACCGTTTTGATTTTGTTTCCAAATTTAATTTTTTCTGGGACATTTCAATACATGTAAAACAAATGAAAGTCGTTCACTGTATCTTATTAGATATATGTACAATAAAAGATTATCTTTGCTAAGATTTACTTTTTCTAAAGTAGTATTATTTCTAGACCATAACAGTGCAACTTAAGTTTTGTGAAGTTCCTACTTATATTTTGTGTCCTGATCACTGTAACCCATTTCTGTGAACATATGATTTCCATATAAATACACAAAAAAATGTAACTTAATTCTGCAATACTCACGACATAGGAAAATGTCAGTTTTGCAGAACTCTGGCTAATGATCAGATTTTGTTGTGGAAGTAGGTAGAGCAAAAAGACTCAAAAGGACACTTGAAGACAGGAAGTAATATTACAAAACATGGAGCTTGAAGAGGGAATTCTGAATGGTAGTGATAGTATGTTTAAAGAATGCCATCTTCAGACCCAACAATGGAATAAGGTGAAAAGAATCTATCAGCACCCCTTAATAAGAAACTTCAAATAGATATTCACTTCACTTTCAATTTCAAAGAAAACGATCATAGCTAGTGTAACTTTTCTTCAGGATTATTTTATTCTTCCTGGAATTGTTTGTCTGATTTACAAGTATGTGTATGAAGTGAAAAACTTGTTTATAGCATCATCACTAACACATATCATCATATATGGAGCATTCACAAGAAAAACATTAATCATAAGTTATCCACATTTTTTACCAAAAAAAATGCAATTAGAACAAAAAAAGTCTGTTTTAATGCAGGGCTGTTGAAGTGGTCACACTGCTGCTAAGCTGTAGTGATCAAGTTTTTGCTAGTTGGTTCAAGAACACATGGTTAAAGTGAAGTAGCTATAATAGATGGGAGCAAAATGAAGTAACTCAATCATGGCTGATTTATTTTCCTCCTCAACTCTTTTCTCTTTCCTATACTCGATGACTTGATCTCCATAGTCATTTGTGGCAGCAAATTCTACAGATTCATCACCCTCTGGCTAAAGAAATTATTCCTCATCTCGCTGATAAGGCGAGAGCTATTGTAGTCTGACATACTGACCTCTACCTGGCCGAGGCACAGCGACAACTCTGATACCTCTTATTTACCCCTTGATCATGACCCCACTAAGGAGCACCAGGCCACTGTCTCCTATACCATCACCAACCTTTTTAGCTCTGGGGATCTCCCAACCACTGCCACCAACCTCATAGTTCCCACACCCCGCACTTCCCATTTCTACCTCCTACCCAAGATCCACAAACCTGCCTGTCCAGGTAGACCCATTGTCTCAGCTTGCTCCTGCCCCACGGAACTCATTTTTGCATACCTTGACACTGTTTTATTCCCCCCTTGTTCAATCCCTTCCCACCTATATTCGTGACACTTCTCATGCTTTGAATTTTTTCACTGATTTTAAGTTCCCTGGCCCCCACCGCCTTATTTTCACCATGGACGTCCAGTCCCTATATACCTCCATTCCCCACCAAGAAGGTCTCAAAGCTCTCCGCTTCCTTTTGGATTCCAGACCTAACCAATTCCCCTCTACCACCACTCTCCTCCGTCTAGCGGTATTAGTTTACTCTCAATAATTTCTCCTTTGGCACCTCCCACTTCCTCCAAACCAAGGGTGTAGCCGTGGGCACCCGCATGGGTCCCAGTTATGCCTGCCTTTTTGTTGGCTTTGTAGAACAGTCCATGTTCCAAGTCTATACGGGTATCCGTCCCCTTTTCCTTCGCTACATCGACGACTGCATAGGCGCTGCACTCATGCTGAGCTCGTTGACTTCATTAACTTTGCCTCCAGCTTTCACCCTGCCCTCAAATTTACCTGGTCCATTTCCGACACCTCCCTCCCCTTTCTTGATCTTTCTGTCTCCATCTCTGGAGACGGCTTATCTACTGATATCTACTATAAGCCTACAGACTCTCACAGCTAATTGGACTATTCCTCTTCCCACCCTGTCTCTTGCAAAAATGCTATCCCCTTCTCACAATTCCTCCGTCTCTGCCGCATCTGCTCTCAGGATGAGGCTTTTCATTCCAGGGACGAAGGAGATGTCTTCCTTTTTTAAACAAAGGGGCTTCCCTTCTTCCACCATCAACTCTGCTCTCTCCCATTTGCACCTCTCCCATTTCCCGCACATCTGCCCTCACCCCATCCGCCTACCACCCCACTCAGGATAGGGTTCCCCTTGTCCTCACCTACCACCCCACCAGCCTCCGGATCCAACGTATAATTCTCTGTAACTTCCGCCACCTCCAACGGGATCCCACTACCAAGCATGTCTTTCCCTCCCCCCCCCCTTCTGCTTTCCGCAGGGATTGGTCCCTACACGACTCCCTTGTCCATTCATCCCCCCCATCCCTACCCACCGATCTTCCTCCTGGCACTTATCTTTGCAAGCGGAGCAAGTGCTACACCTGCCCTTACACTTCCTCCCTCACCACCATTCAGGGCCCCAGACAGTCCTTCCAGGGGAGGCAACACTTCACCTGTGAGTCGGCTGGTGTGGTATACTGCGCTCGGTACTCCCGGTGTGGCCTTTTATATATTGGTGAGACCCGACGCAGACTGGGTGCCCGTTTCACTGAACACCTACGTTCAGTCTGCCAGAGAAAGCAGGATCTCCCAGTGGCCACACATTTTAATTCCACGTCCCATTCCCATTCTGATATGTCTATCTATGGCCTCCTCTACTGTCAAGATGAAGTCAAACTCAGGTTGGAGGAACAACACCTTATATACTGGCTGGGTAGCCTCCAACCTGATGGCATGAACATTGACTTCTCTAACTTCCGTTAATGCCCCTCCCCTTATTTAGTTTTTTTTCTCTCTCTGCCCATCACTCTGCCTGTTCTCCATCTCCGTCTGGTGCTCCCCTCCCCCTTCCTTTCTCCCTAGGCCTCCCATCCCATGATCCTTTCCCTTCTCTAGCTCTGTATCCCTTTTGCCAATCACCTGTCTGGCTCTCAGCTTCACCCCACCCCCTCCGGTCTTCTCCTATCATTTCGCATTTTCCCCTCCACTTCCTACTTTCAAATCGCTTACTATCTTTCTTTTCAGTTATTCCTGACGAAGGGTCTCGGCCCGAAACGTCAACAGCGCTTCTCCCTATAGATGCTGCCTGGCCTGCTGCGTTCCACCAGCATTTTGTGTGTATTCCTCATCTCTGTTTTAAGGGACATCTAATCTGGAGCTGTGCCCTCTGGTAGTAGGCTCTCCAATTTTTAGAATTAACCTTCCCACATCCACTTTTTCTAGGGCTTCTATAATTGATAGATTTCAATGAGATCACCACTCATTCTTCTAAATTCCAGTGAGTACAGACCCTATTCATGAAACTGTTGGTGTGGGACTTTAGGCTTCTGTACCTTCTATCTGAAAAGATGGGATGGCCTGGATGGTGTGGTTTTTTTTTTGATGATTTTGCCTTCTTGAGGCAGTGTCTCCTGTAGGTACTACCAGTGATGGAAAGGGATGTACCCATCATATATTGGGCAAAGTTCACTACTCTTTGCAATTTCTTGTGTTCCTGTGCATTCCTGTACTAGACCATGATGTAACCAGTCAGAATATTTCCAACAGTACAGCTATAGAAGCTTCTTAAGAGTGTTCAATGACAAGCTGAACATACTAAGAAAGTATAAGTGATTTCCTTTTGATTATATCTATGTGTTGGGCTCAGGACTGGTCATCTGATATGTTAATACACAGGAATTTAATGCTGTAGACTATCTCCACCACTGACCCCTCGATGTAGACTAGCACATGTTTGCCTTTCTGAAATTACAATCTGTTCTTTGGTTTTGCTGGCATTAAGTGATTATTCTTGTAGCACCACTCAACCAGGTAACCAGTCCTACTCCAGTAAACTGACTTACTTGAGGGTTTGGGGTCTGATGTTCCTGTTGTTTCTCCTTGTGGGTAATCTGTTTGGCTTTTGTGCGAGGGAGGGGTTGGGGGCTACCATATAACTACTTATATGATTTTCTGTATTTCATGGCTATCTGGAGAAGACAAATCTCAAAAGAGTTGTATTCAGCATACATACTTTGATAATAGCATAAACTTTTGAACTCGTTGTCACCTGTGATCTGGCCAACATCATGTCATTGACAGATTTGAAGATGGCATTTGTGTCAGAACCACTCCCAGTTCTGCAAGCATGATTTTATCAGGGAATTGTATAAAATATTTTTTCTTTTGCCTGCCTGTTTTGCAGTTCTGTCGTTTTAAAAGTTCTTCATTCTTTTATCCTTCCTTATTTATGTAGAGCCCCTTGAGTCTTTTTAAAGTTCTGATTTTAACTTTTCACTATTTTGAAAGTACTCCACCCCATCTTTAGAATGTCCAACGTGGATTTGTCTACATTGAAAATAATTTACTGCAATTTTGCGTATACATTTAATCATTTTATGCTTTCTAATTTTCTGCTTTTTCCTCCAGTTTTAACTGACTCACTTTGTATTTCGCAGTCCCACTACTAACAATACTTAACACAGGCAAGGAAGCAGAATGTGTTTCTAAATGCTACATTAAAGTCATTTGGTCTTGAATTAGAGATTTTCCAACTGTTCTACCCACATCTTCTCTGCTACTGAAAGCTCTCTTTCCCAATTCTGACAAATGTTCTTGGATCTGAAGCATTAATTCACTTCCTCTTTTTTTTTCAGTGGCTTGTCCAACTTGCTGTTTCCAACCAATCCTAGTTGTGTGTGAGATATGTTTCTTGGCATGGCAGTGGTCAGAAAGGCCAGAAGAGTTGAAATAAGTGGAAATTTGGCAATAAACAAAGGGTCTTTAAAGTTACATTATAGAAATTTAGTTGAAGAAATAAGAAGTGAACTACCCTGTAAATAGTTACTGATTATGGAGAGTCAAAGTTGACATACCTCTTTTAGTGAGGTTTATTTTCAGTGACCAAAAGTAACCAACTGTGAAACAATATCTTGGAACAAACAGAAATATAACTTGGAGTTGATTTTTTTTTTTCATTTCAGCTTTGTTAGGTCCTGCTCATCTATTGTGAGCCAATTACTGTAAATTACCATGTGCCTCTACAAGTTGTCTGTTTTGTTGTAATGCTGAGTATTTTCTATCTAGGAAGGTTTTAAATAATATCGTGCTTTGGTTAGCTAGGTAAAATTGGGTTGTTTTTGTGAGCTATATTTTTCATATGCACGTGCATCATTGGTTTTGACTTCACATCTGAAAAGCCTAAAGGAATTTAACCTGTATTGACAAATAATCTCAGTTTTCTTAATGCAAATGTCCATTTTTGTTCTTAAGATTATGTCCAGTGCCCTTATTGTCAGAGAAGATTTAATGAGAATGCTGCTGAAAGACACATTTCTTTCTGCAAGGAACAGGCCGCTCGTGTGACCAAGCCCAAGCATTCTAGTGCAAAAGGGAAGCAAAGCTCTCTAACACAGGTAAAGGACAAAAATATTGTGTTATTTCATGATAATGTACTGTAATTCCTTTTGTTAATTTTTGAGAAATTTAAGAGATTTTAGTGCCTGAGAGTTTTCTTGCTAGTAACTAGAATATCAGTTTTAAAAATTCATGTACAAGGTTGTAAGTAAAATGGATTTCTTATGGACATGAATTAAAAACACAAAATGCTGACAGGACTCAGCAGGCCAGA
Source organism: Hemitrygon akajei (assembly GCF_048418815.1). Taxonomy (NCBI): domain Eukaryota; kingdom Metazoa; phylum Chordata; class Chondrichthyes; order Myliobatiformes; family Dasyatidae; genus Hemitrygon; species Hemitrygon akajei. The sequence goes on along the minus strand of NC_133124.1, from coordinate 27,167,054 downwards.
CAGCATCTATGGGAGGAGGTAGTGACGACGTTTCGGCCCGAAACGTCATCACTACCTCCTCCCATAGTTGCCGTCTGGTCTGCTGAGTCCTGCCAGCATTTTGTGTTTTTATTTATTTCCAGCATATGCAGATTCACTCGTGTTTCTTATGGACATGTATGTGTGGCTGTGATGATTTTGAGTGCAGAGTCACTGATGAGGAGCTGAGCAGCATTGACACTAGCTTCCTGTTAGAGTAGAACTTCTGTAATCTGGCACCCTCAAACTCTGGTACAGGACTAGCAAACTTTTTGAACAGCTAGATGGTGCTCCCATCAATAACCCGCACTTTTTTTTTGTCTTAGCATATTACATGACAATACCATAAATTGTTCAGTTTGTGTTTAATTTGATTCAGCATGTCAAAACAAACAATATACAAACGATCTTGTCCAAGTCCCACTTATACCATGAACTAAATGAATGAGATGCAGGCATTTTTGAGTAAAAGATCATGAGTGATATTGTACTTATATTTCACTGTGTGTGCTCCAGAAGCCACTTCCGACTAGCTGCTTAATGATGGTGACTGAAAATAAGTTTATTGCTTGGCTTATCAAAAAATGTATTCTATATATAATCCAAAATTGATGGGCATTATGAATCCCATTTTATAATATGTCTCAACTGTCATTGAGTTTGATTAGAATTGTTATCAGATGACTGCCCTGAAACTTCCAAATGCTATCATGTTCATTTAAGATTATGATTATGAATTATGGTTGTTGAATGTGTTCATTGTAAGGGACTGGGAAAATAGAACGAGCAAAAGAAGATGAAACTGTTGAGGATTATCAAATAATTTCATTCACCAAAATCTCTGGTACAGATAACTTAAAATTAGTTGTAGCCTGTGGCTCCACCTCCTGCTCTCCATTTCTCTTGACAGAAATTAAACAGTTTGCATTTTTCACTAGTCAATTATGCTTGGAACCAATCTCTTGTTTCTTTATTATTTTGTTCCACTTGCTGGGTTGAAGTTTTTATTTTACTGAAACACTGGCTTAGTGACTAGCACTGTCTTCTGATAGTCAGAATACGGTGCGTTAATCCAGAGACCTGTGCCTCAAAATCTGGGCAGTGGCTCAGTCCTAGACTGCAACGCCTTACGGCTTTCAGATAAGCCAACGCAGTAATTCCTTTGACAGCAGAATCAGCAACTAGTTCCCAAGTTCAAAGCAATTAACAAATGAAATCAAAGAAATATAGATTATGTATTGAGTTGTGATCTTGAATATATTGCCTAATAAATGCTGATTCAAGAGTAGTTTTCTAAAGTAGAATTATTCCAGCAAACTGCAAAAGGCAATCAATTGTTACAGTCTGGAGGAGAGAAGCAAGGATGAGGGGCAAACTGAATGAGGCCCAATGAGTTCTTTCTCTGTGCCATACTGTGAGTTATGAATAACTAGTTCTTTGACTTGTCTTAATATAGTACAAATCTCCAGTGCTTAAGAAGACTAACTCTCCAGTTTCAACACCTAATGCATCGACACGTATTCCCCAACCTTCTCTTGGAAAAACTGTAACAGGTATATGGATTTTTATTTGTTTCTATTAGAGTATATGTTTTTCCTTTTAATTTTTGAACATCAAATGTTTAAGGAGATGAGGTTGGTGGGGGGGGTGAGTTGATAAGCAATGGACACGTAATGGGTTGGAGTGAGACAAAGTCATCTCAACTCGTTAGCTGGTGCCAATGTATGCCTCAGGAGTGTTTTAAGATGGGATGAAAAAAACTTAAGCAGATTGAAATCAAGTACTCAGGCACAGTTTGGAAGCATTTGAGACCCTTCTGGCCTGAATCAACTAAATTGTGAAAGAAAAAGATAATTTAAGATTTTCAGAATGTTCTTTCAACTATTTTCAATATGATGCTCAAACATAGGGAAAATTTTAACTTGTTTGCCACCTTTTATTAAATATTTAAAATTGAGTCACTTTCTGTAATTATACCCATGCAAATTGCTTATTTGATGAATTAGTTAATTCTTAAATACAATATTTTAATTGTCAATGTTTTGAAAACCCAACTGGCACCACATTGCTATTGTAGGGGCTGGCAAAGGAGGATCCATTTTAATGTTATTTTCATATTTATATTGATTTGTAAATGTTTTAATGTGTTGTATATAATGTTGTCTGTTTTAATTTTTTTTAACTGCATACATCGCTTTTAATAACTTTTAAGCATTTTCTAAGACATTTATAAAGAAGTTTTCTCACTTTGAGAAATAAAACCTGGTTATGAAACGATTGTCATGGTTTCTGGAGAACGTTCAAAAACCTAGTTATCCCTTGGGTTTTATTGCGTAATTCTGAGTGTGGAGGGTCACTTCATGTTTGGTCCAGGTAATTTCAAGAAGCAGGCAGTGTTTAGTCTGAGCTAGCTGACCATCTTTAATTGTTATTCTTAAAAGTGTGCACACTCAACTGTGATCTTCAAACAACTCCTTGGATATTACTTGCTGCACGTGTGCTGAAAATGTGGAGTAATTGAATATGGAAACTGTAAACTATTAACTATAAGCGTGTTTTGCTGCAATACAACTGTTCCTTCATTCTCCAAACAATTTAACATGTGTGGTCAGTTTCTGTTAAACAGCCTAGGAAAGATTGGGACCTTTGGTTTTAAGTAAAAGGTTGGAAGTTATACTATTACTCCAAATGATGTCTTAAGATACTGAATAAGAATTGTATCTTAAGACATCATTTGGAGTAATAGTATAATAAGAGTAGTAAAACTCTGAACTTCCATTTAGATACTGTACATGTGGGGAAAACATCAAAATAACTTGATGTTAGTAGCTGCAATAATTTATCAAAGTTGTAACAAATATTTTGTTTGCAGTATTTTCTACCACCAAAAGTAACTTGCCATCAGCCAGTGAAAATAAGCTTCGAGATGGGTCACCAGTAAAACGGACTCCCTCTGGTGCTGGTAATATTTCTGGAGCAGGAAGTCAACCCACTAGGTGAGGATGTAGCAATGAATATAGAGTAAACTCTATACTAAGCTTGTTAATTTACTTTAAATTGATACAGATCTGCTGCAGAAATTTAAATAAAATGCGTAGACTGTTGTATTATCTTTTTGCTCCAGCAATGTGATTTGAACTGGGCAGAAGTTAATGAGTTGAAAGCAATTTCTCAAAATGGCACAGTTTCTATTTGACTTTACACTTCATAAAGCAGTGCCATAAGACATAGGAGCAGAATTAGGCCATTCACCCCATCGAATCTGCTCCACCATTCCTTCATGGCTGATCTCGGATCCCACTCAACCCCATACACCTGCCTTCATACATCTGCCTCCTTCGATGCCCTGACCAATCAGGAAACTATCAACTTCTGCTTTAAATACACCTACAGACTTGGCCTCCATCACAGTCTGTAGCAGAGCATTCTACATTCACTGCTCTATGGCTAAAAAAAAAAAGTCCTCCTTGCCTCTGTTCTAAAAGGTCACCCTTCAATTTTGTGGCTGTGCCCTCTACTTCTGGATATGCCCACCATACGAAAAACATCCTCTGCACATCAACCCTATCTGGTCCTTTCAACATTCAGTAGGTTTCAATGAGATCCCCACGCATTCTTCTAAATTCTAGTGAGTACAGGCCTAAAGCTGCCAAACACGCCTCGTGCATTAACCCCTTCATTCCTGGAATCATCTTCGTGAACCTCCTCTGGACTCAGTCCAATGACAACGCATCCGTTTTGAGATATGGGGCCCAAAACTGTTGACAGTACTCCATTTGCAGCCTGACTAGTGTCTTATAAAACCTCAGCATTATCTCCTTGCTTTTATATTCTATTGCCAGTAATTCAGTACTAAATTATTACTTTGTTAGAGCCATCAGCAGTTATGCCAATTCTATTTTAAATACTGGTATAGCAAATTAAATTCAGGTCCACTAAAATAAATGGTAAAACTCTATCTAGTCCTTTCAGAAACCTTAATGTTTATTGTTGTTAGAAAGTCTTGGACTCTCCATAAGACCAAAAAAACATATGAACAGAATTAGGCCATTTGGCCCATTGAGTCTACTCTGCAATTCTATCAATGCTGATTTCATTCTTCTGCCTTCACCCCGTAACCTTTGATACCCCTACAAATCAGGAATATATCAACCTCTTTTCTAAATATACCCAATAACTTGGCCTCCACATCTGTCTGTAGCAATGAGTTCCACAGATTCACTGCCTTCCGATCATAAAGAATGTAAGAAATAAGAGCAGAAGTCGGCAATCTGGCCTGTCGAGCCTGCTCCGCCATTCAATAAGATCATGGCTGATCTGGCCATGGACTCATCTCTACCTACCTGCCTTTTCCGTATAACCCTTAATTCCCCTATTATGCAAAAATCTATCCAAACTTGTCTTAAGTATATTTACTGTGGTAGCCTCCAATGTTTCATTGGGCAGAAAAATCCACAGATTCACCACTCAGCTCCTCCTCATCGCCATCCTAAATCTACTCCCCCGAATCTTGAGGCTATGTCCCCTAGTTCTAGTCTTAGCTACCAGTGGAAATAGCTTTCCTGTCTCTATCTTATCTATCCCCTTCATAATCGTATATGTTTCTATAAAATCTCCTGTCTTTCTTCTGAATTCCAGCGAATACAGTCCCAGGCAACTCAATCTTTACTCATAGTCTAACCCCCTCATCTCTGGAATCAACCTGGTAAACCTCCTCTGCACCACCTCCAAAGCCAGTATATCCTTCCTCAAGTAAGGAGACCAGAACTGTATGTAGTACCCCAGATGCAGCCTCACCAGTACCCTGTACAGTTGCAACGTAACCTCACTGTTCTTAAATTCAATCCCTCTAGCAATGAATGCCAACATTTCATTTGCAGCCTTAATAGCCTGCTGCACCTGCAAACCAACTGTTTGTGATTCATGTATAAGCACTCCCAAGTCCCTCTGCACAGCAGGATGCTGCAATTTTTACCATTTAAATAATAATCTGTTCTTTCAAGTCAAGTCAAGTTGCTTTGATTGTCATTTTGACCGTAACTGCTGGTACAGTACATAGTGAAAACGAGACAACGTTTTTCAGGACCATGGTGCTACATGAACAATACAAAAACGACACTGAACTACGTAAACCATCAAAAAAACTACACTAGACTACAGACCTACCCAGGACTGCATAAAGTACACAGAACAGTGCAGGAATTACAATAAATTATAAACAAGACAATAGGCACAGCAGAGGGCAGTAGGTTGATAGTCCGATGGCTTGGGGAAAATCTGTTACATAAATAAACAGCTGAATGGCGGCGTCCGGGGATTCTATCCATTTCTGTACTCACGCCGAGTATTTCGTTGCCACAGATGTAATCCAATTTAATGTCAATTGGAGAGCAGTATGGACGGGAGAGCCGGCCAGCTAGGACTTGCTTTTTTCCTGGCACGGACTCCTGCCCGCTCTCCTCGCTTCCGTTTCCTCGCACACTGCTTACGCTGTTCCCGCCTCTGGCCACCGGCATCAGGCGACTCTGAGGACTGCAGGCCTGATTCCCTCAGCAAGCAGACATTGGAGAGCAGAATGGACTTGAGGGCCGACCGACTAGGGCTTACTTTTTTCCTGGCATGGACTTCGCTTCCGCTTCCTTGCACACCACTTAATCTGTCCCCACCTCCGGCCACTGGCATCAGGCGACTCTGTTGTGAACCCCATAACTGGGTCACTTACCAGCAAAGATAGAGAGGTCTGCTGAAGTCTGATGGTACTATTTTTAAACGTTTTTATTTATAAAAGGGGCACAAAAGTAAGGTTAATACAAACATTCAGATAATATACGTCGTCAATACTCAATCTAAAGCGCGGGTATAGTAATAATCAACAATAAGAAGTAGCTCTATCGTTTGTCTAGGGGTAAAAATATTGTCCGATGGAAATATCAAAATCTCTGGAGTTCATGCAGGCTTTTAGCCTTTTGGGGACCGCTGGGTTTCACGTGTTGGAGAGAGAGAGAATTTTTGGTGAGAAAATAAACTTGCCAGCCTTCTGGACTCAAATCGTTGAATTGGGAACATGGGTTCCCCGTTGTCAGTTCGAAGTCCTTTTCGGTGTTATCAGCCACTCGCTCCCTAGGCTAGGGGAAACGAACCACACGTGGCTTCCAAATAGCTTCCCGTCATCACGGGAGCGATGAGCGATGGTGTCTCCTTCTGATGCGTCGCTGGGCACTGCCTCCTGCAACCCCCTCTTTTATCCTGACCTGCAGGGTTGCAGACGTCAATCAAGGTGGGGCAATACAATCCCCACCCACATTGCCCGAGGGGGTACACGTAGTCCTGATAGCTGGCACGTAGCATAGAGTCGCAATCCACGCAGGTGTCTCTAAGAACAATGGTCAAATCCGTTGCGTTGTGTCTCTCTCTCTTTTCCTGGGTCCAAGACCCGAATTAATAGCGATCTTGCGATTCTCAGGAAGGAGGGGGCTGGGATCATAACAACTCCGAAGACTTTCTTTTCTGTGCTAAATGGACATCCCTCTATTCTGATGCAGTGCCTTCTGGTCCAAGACTTGCCTACTATGGGAAACATCCTCTGCACCTCCACTTTACCTCAGCTTTTCAATATTAGATAGACTGTAGTTCTGAACTAAGGATAAAGAAAACAATAACCTCCAGTGTACCTGCCATATCCCCCTTGGGAGCGAAGTTCATTTTAAACTGTAATGTCCCACTTCATTTTCATATATTAAAAATTGAGTGACTGGAAGGCAAGCAGAGAATGGAGCCAAACTATAGGTCAAATATCAGAAGGTTTATAAAACCATAAGTTATTGGAGCAGCATTAGGCCATTTGGCCCATCAAGTCTGCTCCTCCATTACATCAAGGCTAATCCAATTTTCTTCTCAGCCCCTAGAACCTTCTCTCTAGACCATAAGACATAGGAGCAGAATTAGGCTATTTGGCCCATTGAGTCTGCTCTGCCATTTAATCATGGCTGATCCTTTTTTTTTCTGCTCCTCAACTTAAAATCTCCTCTAAGAATTCCAACAGATTTTTCAAACAGGATTTTCCCTGAAGGAAACCATGCTGACTTTGTCCTATCTTGTCCTATGTCACCAAGTACTCCATCACCTCATCCTTAACAATTGACTCTAACATCTTCCCAACCACTGAAGTCAGGCTAACTGGTCTACCTCTTTCAGAACCCTAAGGTTCAGTTCATCTGGTCCGGGTGACTTCTATACCTTTTTGGTCTTTCAGCTTTTTGAGCACCTTCTCCCTTGTAATAGGAACTGTACCCACTTCTCTTCCTACACACTACAACATCTGGCACACTGCTAGTGACTTCCACAGTGAAGGCAGATGCAAAATACTCATTTAGTTAATCAGCCATCTTCTTGTCTCCTGTTATTATTCCTCTTACCTCATTTTGTAGCGATCTTATGGACCTATATCCATTCCCATCTCTCTTTTATTTTTTTACCTATTTGAAAAAACTTTTTCCACTTTGATATTATTTGCTAGCTTGCTTTCATATTTCATCTTTCCCTTCTAATGATGCTTTTAGTTGTCCTCTAGGTTTTTAAAAACTTCCCAATCCTCTATCTTCCCACTAATTTTTGCTTGTATGCCCTATCTTTTGTTTTTACATTAGTTTTGACTTCCCTTGTCAGCCACAGTTGTACTATTTTATCATTTGAGTATTTCTTCATTCTTGGAATACACATGTCCTGCACCTTCCTTGTTTTTCCCAGACATGCTGACATTCCTGCCAGCAGCTCCTTCCGATTTACTTTGGCCAACTCCTGTCTCATACCACTGTAATTTCCCTTACTCCACTGAAACACTGCTACGTTCAGCATTCAACACAATCATCCCTCAGAAACTGATTGGAAAGCTGAGCCTACTGGGCCTGAACACCTCCCTCTGCAACTGGATCCTAGACTTCCTGACTGGGTGACCTCAGTCAGTTCGGATCAGGGGCAGCATCTCCAACACCATCACACTGAGCACAGGGGCTCCCCAGGGTTGCATGCTCAGTCCACTGCTGTTCACTCTGCTGACCCATGACTGTGCTGCAACACACAGCTCGAACCATATCATCAAGTTCGCCGATGACACGACCGTGGTGGGTCTCATCACCAAGAACGACGAGTCAGCTTACAGAGAGGAGGTGCAGCGGCTAACAGATTGGTGCAGAGCCAACAACCATCTCCCTTCAGTTTCCCCCTTCTCCAGCCCCTTATCACTCTTACCTGTCAGCTTTCCAGCTCTTTACCCCTCCCCCTCTCCCGGTTTCACCTATCACCTACCACCTTGCACTACTTACTCCCCTCCTCCCCACCTTCTTACTCCAACTTTTCATCTTTTTTGCCAGTTCTGATGAAGGGTCTTGGGTCAAAACATCGATTGTTTACTCTTTTCCATAGATGCAGCCTGGCTTACTGAGTTTCTCCAGCACTTTGTGTGTGTGTGTGTTGCTTGGATTTCCAGCATCTGCAGATTTTCTCATAATTATTTATAGATGGTGGATTCTTGATTCAGAGAAAATAAACTTTTTTTGTCTTAAATTTCTTGTTCTTGTTTTTCCTATCCAGGTTTTCATATTCATCCAAATTACATTTGCAACGAATATCACAAGAGCTACTGCACATTCCATAAACAGTTCCCTTACACTTTCTCAGTCATGTTTCTGTTGCACCTTTCAATAGTTTTTGAAATTCCACCATTATTGCATTCCACTGTGTTAGCCCTAACATTGCTCTCATTTCATCAGAGGAAGTCCTAAAGTTTATTAATTGTGAACTATATAGTTTTGTTGTAGGTCTACAATTATATACCAGATCTCGTATTGCAGAACACATGAGTGTTTTTTTACCACATTAACCCAGACCTCTCAATTTTTATGTTATGTCATGAAGTAACTGTGTTTTCTGTTACAAATATATCTAAATTATGTTTTAATGGTGGCTGTGGCAGAGAATTTTGCATCTTGTGACAAAAAAATTCATACTTTTTTTTACATCAGTTTTGCTTCAATCTCTAGTAATCTTGAATTGAAGCTCTTAACCAGCTGAATGTCACTTTGGTATGAAAGCAATTGGAGCTTCCTAGATCCAATTTTTTAAAAATTTCTTAGTACTCAAGTTCTACAAAAGCTCTCAGAAATGTCAATTAAATAGTGATGTAAAACATAGGTATCTACAGCACATTACAGGCCCTTCAGCCAACAATATTGTGCCAACCATGCAACCTACTCTAGGAACTGTCTAGAATTACCCTACCACATAGCCCTCTATTTTTCTAAGCTCTATGTGCCTATCTAAGAGTCTCTTAAAAGATCCTGTTGTATCCGCCTCCACCACCGTTGCTGGCAGAGCATTCTATGTACCCACCATTCTCTGGGTGGAGAACTTGCCCTTGACATCCTCCCTGTGCCTATTTCCAAGCACCTTAAAATTATTCCCCCTTGTGTTAGCCATTTCAGACCTGGGGGAAAAGTCTCTGGCTATCTCTTCATCTTGTACACCTCTATCAGGTCACCTCTCATCCACTGTTGCTCCAAGGAGAAAAGGCCAAGACTTAATGATCATATGAACTGCTAAGATTAAATTTCTTAATGTATGAGGTAGCTACATGTTTTTAACACTCCGGTTTTACTAAGGGGTGGTGTCGTTTTGGGTTAGAGACTTCCAGAATTTCAATAACGAAGTTATTTTTCCTGCAGGACCTTTGAGAGTAAAGGTATTTGTCATAGCTATAAAGTTATCTATAGAAAGATGCATGGGGGAGGGGCAGGTAGTGTTGAGGAGGCAGAGAGTCTGCAGAAAGACTTAGTGATAGATGGAATGCAGTGTAGGGAAGTGTTTGGTCATGCACTATAGTAAAAGGAATAAAGGTGTAGACTATTTTCTAAATGTGGAGCAAAATCAGAAATTGGATGTGCAAAGGGACTTTGAGAGTCCTTGTGCAGGATTCCATAAAAGTTAACTTGCAGGTTGAGTTGGTGGTAAGGAAGGCAAATGCAAAGTTACGATACATTTCAAGAAGACTAGAATATAAAAGCAAGGCTGTGGTTTTGTAAGGTATTGCTCAGACCACTTTTGGAGTATTGTGAGCAGTTTTGGGACCCTTATGTAAGGAAGGATGTGCTGACATTGGAGAGAGTCCAGAAGATATGAGAATGATCCTGGGAATGAAAGGGGTAATGTATGAAGCTCTGGGCTTGAACTCACTAGTGTTTAGAAGAATGAAGAAGATCTCATTGAATTGTATCAAATATTAAAAGGTCTAGATAGAGTGGACGTGGAGAGAACATTTCCTGTAGTGGGTGAGTCTAGGACCAGAGAGCACCGTCTCAGAATACGAGGACCTCCCTTTAGAACAGAGATGAGATTTCATTAGCCAGAGGATGGTGATTCTGTGGAATTCATTGCCCCAGACAGCTATGGAGGCCACGTTATTGAGTATATTTTAAGTAGAGGTTGATAGGTTCTTGATTAGTAAAGTTGTCAAAGGTTAAAGGGAGAAGTTGTGAAACTGGGTTTGACAGAGATAATAAATTAGCTATGATGGAATGGTGAACAGATCTGATGGGCTGAATGGCTTAATTCTGTCTCATGGTCTGTCTTGTTACTATAGGCTAAAACTACAGAAGGCAATATATTACCTGTCCAAGTATCAATAGAAGTGATTGTTTGTCATTACTGAAGTATCTCAAAACTGATGCTTAATAGTACATACACACTGTTGCTACTTGAAGCAATTCATATTCACCCTCGATATCAATTTCTCAAAATGTAGATAACATTCTCTGTGATTCAGATTAATTTATTTATCACATGTACGTCAGAGCATACAATGAAAGTGTAGTTTGTGTTAAGAACCAGCACAACTCGCAAGTGTCAGCACACATTTCAGCACCAAGATAGCATGCTTGGCAAAAGCAGCAAACAAGCCCCGTTCCTCCCAACTGCAGGCAGCAGGGGCCATTAGGGAGAATGCTGTGGTTGACATGGACCAGTTGGGCCAAATAACCTGCTTCCGTGCTATATTCCTCTGACTATGAATATGCTGTCCAGGCATGCAAACATAATGCCTGAGATGTTTGTGCCCTCTGTAATCTTGCCCAAATGACTGTTGACTTGTTACCATATAGTTCAACGTGAGTAACATCACAGCTGATTTCAAGTCTGATCTTGCCCATAATTAACAAAGTTACTTTTCTTTGGAGGCATTTAAATACATTTGGGAGAATGAATGCTGGTTTGTTTTCATCCTTCTGTCTTACCCTCTTTCCTTTGTTCATAACAACCTTGTTAGATCAGTTTTTATCTGATTAAGTGAATATCTAAATATATCTGTTTGTGAATGATCAGAACAGATACTGAAAATAAACTTTAAAATAAGTGGTGAAATTATTTTCATCAATGTACACAGGTATCATTTTGTGAACTTTGCAGACAATATGAAGATACATGGAGGGGCAGATAGTTTTTGAGGAAGGACAGCAACTACAGAAGAACTTGGATTAGGAGAATGGGCAAAGAAGTGGCAGATGGAATATAGTGTCAGTAAGTGTCATGTACTTTGGTAGAAAAAATAAAAGGGTAGACTGTTTTCTAAATGGAGATAATATTCAAACATCTGAGGTGCAAAGGTATTTGTGAGTCTTTGTACAGGTTTTCCTAAAGGTTAATTTGCAGGTTGAGTCTGTGGTGAGGAAGATAAATATGATATGAGCATTCATTTCAAGAACACTAGAATATAAAAGTAATGGTGTAATGTTGTGGTTTTGGTGATGCTTCACTTGGAATATTGTGAGCAGTGTTGGGCCCATTATCTTAAAAAAATGATAAGGTGATGCTGGAGAGGATTCAAAGGAGGTTTACAAAAATGATTCCAGGATGAACGGCTTGTCATATTTTAAAGTGTTTGATGGCTCTGTGCCTATCACTAGAATTCAGAAAAATGAGGGGTGACCTAATTGAAAGCTATCCAATGGTGAAAGGCCTTGATAGAGTGGATGTGGAAAGGTTATTTCCTATAGTGAGAGAGTCTATGACCAGAGGACACAGCTTCATAATGGAGGGGCGTCTTTTTAGAATTTCTTTAAACAGAGAGTGGTGGATCTGTGCAATTTGTTACCAAAGGCAGCTGTAGAAGCCAAGTCTTTATGTCTATTTAAAGCAGGTTCATAGATTCTTAATTGTTCAGGGCATGAAGTGATATGGGGAGAAGGTAGGAGATTGGGGCTGAGAGGGAAATCATGAAATGTGCGAAGCAGACTCAATGGACCATATGGCCTAATTCTGCTCCTATAGCTTATGGTCTTATGTTATCTGTGGATATTGTATGTATTGTACGTTCCGTCCATCTTAATCCACTATATTTTTTTAAATAGGCCAATTTCTTTCTTTTTCAATCTTTTATTGAATTTTTCAAAAACAGATTCGTAACAGTCATAATAGTACAAAGGGAGTGAGATTACATTGTTGGCAGTTAACACATGAGTAAAAACTATAGGTAACAGTATATAATAGACCTCCCAAACCCTAAATATAAACAGGATACCAGAAAAAAAATAAAAAGATGGGGGGGAAAAACCCCCAAATTGAAAAAACAAGAAAAAAATACTGAACACAACTAGAAAAAAGCAAGCTGGGCTATTCTATTACATCCCAAAAAAATTATTAGTGTCATCAACTCCGCTCCTCTACTCAAATTAATAATATAAAGGAATCGGAAAAGGTCAAATTACATTCTGTGAAAGTATTGGATAGAAGGCCACGTTTCTTCAAATTTAACCGAGGAATCAAAGGTACCACTTCTAATTTTTTTCTAAATTTAAACAGGATATGATTTGAAAAAACCATTGAGGTGTAGTTGGAGGATTTATCTCTTTCCAATTCAATAAATAGATCTTCTAGCCATTAAAGTAGCAAATGCAATCATCCACCGAGCTGAAGAGGGCAGATCAATTATTGGTAAGCCAAAAATTGCAGTAACAGGGTGAGGATGTAAAACAATATGCAAAACTGTAGAGAACTGTGTCAAAAATATCTTTCCAAAATTTTTCCAAAAGAGGGCAAGGCCAAAACATATGAGTTAGAGAGGCTACCTCAGAGTGACAATTATCACAAATTGGATTTATATGTCCTTCTGGTTGGGCATGTTAACAAAATTTATCCAGGCACTTAATTGGAATTGAGAGAGAGCTTTAACATCCTCAGATCCATGATATCAGTTGGATTTCATATCCAACTGATATCATGGAAAAAATTTTAGGCTTATCAAAAGGGTTGAATTGCAATCATCTATAATATGATTATGAATATACAGCCAGATATATCCGATAAAATTAAAAATGAATGGGAGAAGGAATTTCAACTTTCTTTACCTTTAGAGAAATGGGAAAAAAAAATTCAATTAGTTAATTTTTCTTCTATGTGTGCTAGACATACGTTGATTCAATTTAAAGTGGTACATAGGGATCATAATGTCTAAAGATAAATTAGCTCGTTTTTTGCCAATTTCTATTATCTGACTGGAAATATGAAATGTGAAACATGAAAAGTTAAGACAAATATTGATTCTGTCAAAAGTAGGTCAATGGAAAAAAATGTACAAACCATTAATGCCATACAGAGTTGACAGTGCATCTTAGTGTCATGTTTAATTAATATTTATATTTTAATACTGTATATAATAAAACAATTATTGATCTATTCTGTATTGTAACAATTATGAATATTAACAATTTGGCATCAGAAATTATTGAATCATAATGCAATTGCAAGTTTGATCCATTGATCAAAAACAATTCACTGTATTTTTGTATTGCCCTCAATACTACTATAAGAAATATTGTCTTGCATTCTTCCAAATAATGAATGTTAATGCTGGTAAATGAAACACTTTTCCATTCACCCAATGTAAGCATGGACCACTCCAGAAACAGGTCCTCGTACTTAGCCCAGTTTTATGCCATTCCTTTTTGCCCATTATTCCTTCATTTTTAATACTAATTTTCTACTATTTACCATGTTTTTTGAATATCCTTATTTCCCAACTAATTATACATCCAGCTCTCATTTCACATTCTCCTTTCTTTCTGCCCTTACCTGAATTAATTCTGATTTTTATATTATCGGAGTGTAATGGATTCAACTTCTTCAAGCCAAAAACATTTCCAATGTGTCTTGATTTTTCAATTATTTTAAACAGCAAAATCCTCAGCCACCCCTTCTATCCCCTTCTATCCAGGCACTTAATTGGAGAGCTTTAACATCCTCAGAGCCAATAAGCTTTCTTCAAGCAAACTAAAATTTTCTCATAATTAATCAACTAAATCTACAGTTCAATCATTGTCCCAATGTTACGTAACCCCGTAACCAGGTAACTTACCAGCAAAGATAGATGGATCAGCTGAGTCGGATGCTACTATTTTCAAACGTTTTATTCAAAAAGGGTACAAACGTATGGTTAATACAAAACATTCAGATCATATACATCGTCAAAACTCAATCTAAAACACCGGTGTAACAATAATCAATCAGAAATAAGCTCTATAGTTGTCTAGGGGTAATACTGAGTCCAATTGAAATATAAAGAGTCACTCAGAAGTTCGCAGGCTTTTCCCTTTTGGGAACCGCTGGGGTTTTCACGTTGTAGAGAGAGAGAGTTGATTTAGAAAAGATAAACACTTGCCCGTTGTCTTTACAGAGCAAATCCTTGGAATCAGGGGAGCAGGCTTCCCCGTTGTTAGTTAAAAGCAGTCTTCCGTTGGTCCTAGCCACAGATTCAACATTTGGAATCTAACGCACGTGGCTTCCTTCAAAATGGCTTCCCGCTCCCACGGGAATCGGTATCGTGCTTCCTTGGTGCGTCTGAGGGTTCCCCCCCCTCAGACCCTCCTTTATACTTCTTCACGGGATCGCAGGTGTCAATGTCGTTGCAGGTAATGCGATCTCTCTCTCAACCAGCCCACTTTGCCCGAGGGCTTTTCACGTGGTCTCCATGAGACAATAGTCAATGTCGCCGTTATTCTGCTTCTTGGGAGAACGTGGTCTTCAGCACGTCTCTTTCTCTCTTGGGTCAGTTGACCCCCCCCCCCCCCCCCGACTAGGGCTCTTGCGATTCTCACAAAGGAGGGGGCCGAGGGCATAACACCAACTAGTGCTCTCCATAGACTTCAGTTATATAGTGAATATAGACAGGTTTCTGGCAAAGCCTAAGAATGTGGCTGATGCACCATAAATCTATTTTAATATTGGAGCATTTTATTTCAAACATTACAAACTTATTATGAAGTTGGAACACTTCAGCTCAGAGTGCCCTTATTCAAACTGAAATGGTGGCTTACTGGAGCTCTGCAAAAGTGTTTGTTCGTAGCAAATCACGAGAATGCTTGTTGGCACTGGTATTTGTTAAAACATAACACTGAAAAGATAATCCATTCTCTTGTACAAAATCTATCCATTAAACTGTTTTATTTTCTTATCACTTTGGAGTTGTGTTCACTTCTTATGATGTATACATTAGTCATTTTTTGCTTTTATTCCCAGTAATATCAGGTCTCGAACACTAACGCCACCTAGTGGAACTAGAAGTACTGCAGCAGCAGGCTCAGTGAATAGAAAGACCCACAATGCTGAGAATTATGTAAGGTAGGGTGCTGTTTAATTTCATGTAACTTGGAAGGAAAATGTTCTGTGACATTTATTTGAAGAATTATTTTTATATCCAATGTGAACTATAGTGGCAATTCTCCTGTTTACTTTGAAACACACATATAGGTTTGGGTTTGTGGGATTTTCAATGTATTGGGAGGAATAAAGGCAGAAAATAATTTGTGAAACCTACTGGCTGTCGATGGAGTAGCAGCGTTTTTATAGTTGCTCCTACTCTACTTAATTTACCGTTTCCAACTTGTTTTGAATACTTACTTTTAAACATAATATTGTTTTACGATGAGGGGCACCAAAGCTACTAAAAAAAGAAGAGGATCCTTCTATAACTTTGAAATCTATTATGGAGAGACTTCAGAAGCATTAAAAAATGAACTTTCAGAGGAGTTCCAGCAGAAGTTCCAGCAACTCAGCACTGAATTTAAACGAATGGATGTAAAATTGGATTCTATTCAAAAAACTTTAAGTGAACATGATAAATGGATAAAAGAGAATGAAGACACTTTGACGATGTTGAATGCAAAGATTGATGACCTGGAAAAGATCTGTGATAAACAGTCAAAGGTGAATGAAAAATTAAGACAGAAGATTATCAACTTAGAAAATAGAAGCAGAAGAAATAATTTACGAATTCTGGGTTTTAAAGAGTTAATGAAAGGCAATCAGCCTTCAGAATTTTTTGCAAACCTTTTGGTTAACTTATTTCGGAATATTTTAAGATCTCCACCTAAAATAGACCGAGCTCATAGATCGCCAGTACCAAGACCTCCTCCAGAAAAAACGACCCCATTCAGTGATAATTTGTCTTCACGGCTTTCAAACAAAGGAACTTTTAATTTGTGAATCTCGTCGGAAAGGTATGATTGATTACGAAGGCCAGAAAATCAGAATAGTAGAGGATTTTTCACCCAAGGTGTTGAATGAATGCTTCAAGTTTAAAAAGGTTATGTCAGAATTGTATAATAAAGGTTTTAAGCTCTCTCTTCATTACCCCGCTCGTCTTAGAATCATTTTGAAAAATGGCTCTCAGAAATGGTTCCATTGGACTCAAGAGGTGCAGGATTTTTTAATTTTGGAATCAGTATCAGAAGTTTAACTGTTCAATAATTCCTTCCATAAATCTATATTACATCTGCCTGATGGATCCTTTTTTTTTAAGAATCAGCAGTCTAACTGTTCATTATTTTATTTTATGAACAATTGTCTTTTTTTACTTTTGCCATACCTTCGTATCTAATTTTTTTGTATTTCTTTACATAGAAAATTAAGGATTTAACATCAGTAAGTTTTTATTGTGTTAATACTTTCCAAGTTAATATGTTCTGAATTTTCTTAGTTTTTAATATTTTATACTATATTTTTTCATGAGGTTTTTATTAATAAGTTTAATTTTGCTCTGTTTTTTATTGTGTCTTGTTGGAATGCAGTCAGCCTTGAAATCTCTTTGGAGCTCAGCCAGTAGATTATTTTGGGAGGGTAATGTTGGTAGGTTTGGCTGTCGACTGCCCTTTGGTCGACTTTCTCTCTTTGGGTGGGAGGGTGGGTTTCTTTTGTATCAGTTGTTTGGTTCTCTTTGTTGCTTGGTTACTTTATCTTAAAGCTCACTGTTTGGATTTAATATACTTTCCAGCAGTTTTTATTATAACCTCTCTTTAAAGTAATATTTAAAATGGACCATACTATTAATTTACTTAGTTTTAATGTGAAAGGATTAAACCATCCTGTGAAACGTAATATTAAATTATATTAAGAAATTGAATGTCTCCGTTTTTTTAACAAGAAACACATGTTTGTAAATGTGATAATTTACATCTTTTCAGCCATTGGAAGGGCTTATCTTTTCATTCCTTCTTTCAGGCTAAGGCCAGAAGAATTTTGATTCTTATAGACAATTCAGTTTCTTTCGTTCAACATAATGTAGTGTCTGATACAAATGGGCATTTTGTTATAGTGTCAGAGAAATTAGATAATAAATTAATGGTTTTTGCTCATTTGTTTACCCCAAATATAGATGATCCAGGTTTTTTTGAACGCTTTTTTCCCGCTTTTACCAGATTTAAGTCTGTATTCTCTGTTTTTAGGAGGAGACTTCAACTGTTGTTTAGACCCTGTTTTAGATTGCTCATCTTTTAAATGATTGACTTTTAGTAGATCTGCTTCCCTTATCCAATTTTTTTTAATGAAATGTGATATTTGGCGCTTTTTGCATCCAACAGATAAAGAGTATTCACTTTTTTTCTCTTGTTCATCATATATATTCTAGGATTGATTATTATTTTGTTGATAGTCAATTGATTCCATTGGTTCAATCCTGTGAATATAAAGAAATTGCTGTTTCAGATCATGTTCCTCTGTTTTTATCTTTAAATCTTCCGGGTGTCTCCCAAATAAACAGATTCTGACATTTTAATCCAACTGTGTTATCTGATAAGGATTTTTTTAAATTTTTAGAGAGACAAATTACTCTTTTTTTTTGAAGAGAATATGCTAGAAGAGACTTCTAGTCTTATTTTTATGGGATGCTTTTAAGGCTTGTATTAGAAGACAAATTATTTCTTTTACCGCAAGTGTTTTTTAAAAAAAAAGCTAATAAGGAGAGGATTGAATTTGCCAATCAGTTGAAACAATTAGACCAAAAATATGCTTTGGCTCCAGATCCTTTTTTATATAAAAGACTAAGATTAAAACTAAGTACGATCTGCTTTTAACTTATCCAATTGAAACTCAACTTTTTAAAAGATAAAAGTCAGATTATGTTCATGGAGATAAAACCGGTAAACTATTGACTAACCATTTAAAGACCTTTATAGTTAAGTGCCAAATTAAAGAAATTTGTAAAGCTAATGGTGATAAAACATCTGATCATTTAGAAATAGGCGATACTTTTAGAGAATTCTATTCTAAACTTTGTAGTTCTGATCCTCCTAAAGATAATACTGTAATGAACAATTTCTTAGATCGATTAAACATTCCTACACTTTCTGATGATAATCAAAAATTGTTGGATCAACCCATTTCTTATGAGGAAATTGCCAAGGTTGTTCACTCTTTGCACTTGGGGAAGGCTCCGGGTCCTGATGGTTTTTCTGGAGAGTTTTACAAGGCTTTTTTCCTCTTTGCTTATACCTCACTCATATTTAGTCCTTTCAGACTCTTTTAAATTAGACAGGTTGCCACAATCTTTTTATGAAGCCTCTGTTTCGCTTATTCTTAAAAAGAATATGGATCCAACTGAATGTTCTTCTTATAGACCAATTTCCTTCCTTAATGTTGATACTATAATTTTATCTAAACTTTTGGCTCGTAGGATTGAAAATATTTTGCCATCTATTGTTTCTGATGACCAGACTGGATTTATCAAAAATCGACACTCCCACTTTAATATTCGTCGTTTAATGAATGTTATTTATTCTCCTTCTAAAGCGATATCGGAATATGTGATATCCTTAGATGCTGAGAAAGCCTTTGATCAGGTTGAATGGAATTATTTATTTAAAACTTTAAAAAAATTTAACTTTGTGCCTGATTTTACTCAATGGATTACATTACTTTATCTAGCTTCCTCCGCTCAGGTTCTTACTAACTCTCAGAATTCTAAACCATTCAAACTTCAGTGTGGAACTAGACAAGGTTATCCTTTGAGTCCTTTGCTTTTGATGTGGTCTTAGAACCTTTAGCTATTGCTTTCTGGGAATCTAATGATATCACTGGTATTTTAAGGAGGGGTATTACCCACAAAGTTTTGCTTTATGCTGAATCATTTCTAATGTGGAGTCTTCTTTACCTTACGTACTTTCTTTACTCTTCTGCTTTAGTCAGTTTTCAGGATATAAACTTAACTTTCATAAGAGTGAACTTTTTCCTTTGAATAATTTGATATTAGTTAATACTAACCTTCCTTTTAAAATTATAAGAAATCAATTTACCTATTAACAATTACGAGGAATTATAAATTCCTTTTTAAAGAATTTTTTTACACTTTTGAATTATGTTAAGAAGGCACTATCAAATTGGTCATCCCTCTCTTTATCGTTGATTGGCTGAATTAATTTTATTAAAATGAATATTTTGCCTAAATTTTTATATTTATTTCAGGCCATACCTGTTTTTATTCCTAAATCCTTTTTTGATTCTCTGGATTCTGTTATGTCTTCTTATAAATGGAAAAATAAAATTTCTCGATTAAATAAAGTTCGTCTTCAAAAATCTAAAAAGAATGGAGGTTTAGCCTTACCCAATTTTAGGTTTTATTACTGGGCAGTCAATATACGAAATCTTAGGTTTTGGTTATATTAATGGAGAGAACTGTCTGGTCTGGGTTTCTTTAGAAGCTAATTCTGTTAATAAATTTTCTATCATTTCTCGGATCCTCAATTCCTTTATCTTTAAGTCATTTAACTGATACTTTTGTAGTTAAACACACTTTGAGGATTTGGGTACAATTTAGAAAATATTTTGGTTATTGAGGTTTTCACTTTCAAGTCCCATTTTTTTCTAACTTTTTTTAAACCTATGACTGATGTAGTTTTTAAAGAGTAGAATAGATTGGGTATTAAATGTTTTCAAGATTTGTTTGTTGGAGATAGTCTCTCTTCACTTGAACAACTGTCAGCTTAAATTTACTTGATACAATTTTTAATTTGAAACTCTTCCATAATGGATCTATATCTAATATTTATGGTATGTTGTTGGGAATGAGAAATATTCCTTTAGACAAAATTAAAAACCTCTGGAAACAAGATTTACAGATTCCAATTTCTGATGATACTTGGAATGAAATTTTTTAATTGGTTAATACCTCATTGTTATGTACCCGTCATTCCCCATTCCCTTCTATAATTTAAAGTGGTTCATAGGGCCCACATGACTAAAGATAAGCTGTCTCGTTTTTATTCTGATATACCTCCCTATTGTGATAGATGTAACAATGGAGAAGCTTTACTAATTTATATGTTTTGGACCTGTCCAAGTCTTGAAAAATATTGGAAGGAAGTATTCCAAACTTTTTCGGTGCTTTTTAAAGTGAATCTTAAACCTAATCCTTTAACTGCCTTATTTGGTATTGTTGGAGGAAATTATATTATTTTGGAGACACATGATTTGCACATTTTGGCTTTTATTTCTCTTATAGCCAGGAGGGCATTGTTGCTTAAGTGGAAGGATGCCACTCCGCCTACTCACTCATTGGTTACATGATGTTATGTCATGTTTAAATTTAGAGAAGATTCAATGTTCAATTTCTGAACCTAGACAAGATTTTTTAACATTGTGGGGATCTTTTTTCCATTATTTTCAAAATCTTTGATTTGCTATTAAGCACAGATGTTGGCTAATAATATGTTTTACTATATGATAAGGGTCTTTTCCTTTTCTTTCTTTTAACCAAACAGCTGGGGTTTTTTCTGGTAGTGGGTTTAGATTTTTTTTTGTATCTCTTTTATCTCTTTTCAATATTATGTTTAAATTTAATTTACATGGATATGAGGTAATGAGACAATATTTGTGATTACAATAAATTGTAATCAATATATATTATATATCCTACTGTTCTCTGTATTCTTATGTAAGAAATCAATAAAATATTGAAAAAGAAAAAAGAAAGAAGAAAATAATTTGTAATATTCAAGGAAATGCTGCAAATGTTTATAGTTAATTATGTCCAACTTCCAAATTGTGAGATGTGGATTCCTCTGGCAAGGCTAGCATTTGCTGAGTAGTTGTGCATTGATTTTATTAAACTAAAGTCACATATGTGCTACTGAAGCTCTTTAATTTTTTTCAACATTAATATTGGATTTTGGAAATCCAGAACTTGTATCCAACAACTGTGTAAAGAGAAGTGCTAGACATATGTATCTATATGGCTTGAAGGTACTCCAGGATCTTGTTTCTTTTGTTCATACTTTAAGTTTATATTTTTGACATGTCACTTTTATATACTGAACCTGGTCTAGTTTGTTCTTGTCGTATGTACAAAGTACAGTGGAAAAACTTGTCTTGTATAACATTCCTACGGATCAATTCATTAAAATGTATTGAAGTAGACAAGGTATTACAATATCAGAATGCAGAAAAAAAATCATTACAGCTACAGAGAAAGTGCAGTGCATGTAGATGATAAGGTGCAAGATCACAACGAGGTCAATTGCAAGGTCAGGAATCCACCTTATCCCAGTACGGAACCATCAGTAGTGTTATAACAGCGGAGTAGAAGCTGTCCTTAAGCTTCGGATGGTACATACGAAAGGGGAGAAAAGAAGACTTCGAGTGAGTGGAGTCTTTGATTATGCTGGCTACTTTACTGAGGCAGCAAAAACAATAGGAAAAGTCCACGAAGAGGGGGGCTAGTTTCTTGCAATCACAGGCACAGCAGTTCCCATACAAAACAATTGTACATCCAGATAGGATTCAGATTCAGTTTATTGTCATTTATAAACCACAAATACAATGCAGTTAAAACATGAGACAACGTTCTCCGGAATGATATCACGAAAAAGCACAAAACAAACTATGCAAGAAAAACCACATAACGTTTGGTAATCCCCAATCCAGAGTCCGGAGAGGCTGCTGTGTATCGATATCGCGCTTTCTGGATGCTTTCTGGGGCATCAAAAGAACAAGGTAGAGTGCCTTAGTTTCCACCTCCCAGTGTCTCTGACATCTACCTTCATGAAGTGCTTCAAGAGGCATAAAATACATTCAACCCAGCTGCCAGACAACCTTGGCCCAGTGAAATTTGCCTACTGTCAAAACAAGCCTATGGTGGACACAATCTCAGTTGCAAGAAAAAGTTTGTGAACCCTTTGCAGTTACCTGGTTTTCTGCATTAATCCCATAAAGTGTGGTCTGATCTTCATCTAAATTTTTCATTAAAGCTGTGTACGCCATTTAAATAGTCATAGTCAAAAAAAGGATGTGAACCTCTGGGATGCCCTGCCCTATAAAAAAGACATACCAAGTCAGGTTACTGACAGAGCTTGCTCTTCTTAAGAAAGATTTGTTTAAGTACATCACTTAAGAGCAACTTTCAGAGGACCTTAGAAGAAGAATTGTAAAGATGCATGAAAATGGAAAAGGCTACAAAAGCATTTCTGAAGACCTGAGTATTCATCAGTGCACAGAAAGAAAAGTTGTCTACAAATGGAGGAAATTTCAGTATTCTTCCTACTCTCCCAAGGAGGGGTGTCCTGCAAAGATCATACTAAGAGCACAATGTGCAATGCTGAAGAAGATGAAAAAGAACCCAAGGGTAACAGCAAAAAAACCTGCAGAAATCTCTAGAACTTGCTAAAGTCTTTATTCATGTGTCCTATAAGGAAAACACTGAACAATAATGATGTTCACGGAACAACACCACAGAGGAAATCACTGTTCTCCAATAAAAGCATTGCTGCACATCTTAAGTTTGCAATAGACCGTTTGGATGTTCCACAATGCTTCAGGGACAATGTTCTGTTGACAGATGAGACAAAAGTTGAACTTTTTGGAAGAAATTTAGAGGAAAAAGGGCACTGCACACCAACACCAGAACCTCATCCCAACTGTGAAGTATGATGGAAGCAGCATCATATTTTGGGGCTGCTTTACTGCTTCAGGGTGTGGACAGCTTGCAATCATTGAGGCAACAATGATTCACTATCTTATACAATATCTTGTAGCAAGATATTTTGCAGAAGAATATCTGTGTAGCAGCCTGTCACCTGAAGCTATGTTAGAAGTTGGATGTTGCAACGACAATGATCCAAAACAAAGGAGTAAATCAACAGCAGAATGGTTTAAAGAGAAGAAAATTTGTGTTCTTGACTGGCCAAGGCAGGCTCCAGACCTTGACCTAATTGCTGTGGCATGACCTAAAGAGGGCTATTCATGCAAGGTATCCCAGAAATATTGATGAACTGGAACAGTTTTGTATGGAGGAATAGTCTAAAATTCTTTCTCGCCGTTGTGAAAGTCTGATCAGCAGCTATAGGAAACGTTTGGTGGAAGTTATTGCTGCTATAAGAGGTTCTACCAGTTCATAAATCCAAGGGTTCACATAATTTATCCACACACAAAATGCTGGAGGAACTCAGCAGGTTAGGAAGCATCTGTGGAAAAAAATAGTAGTCCATAGATACTGCCTGGCCTGCTGAGTTTCTCCAACATTTTGTGTGTGTTGCCAGCATCTGCAGATATTTTCTTGTTTGTGATTTGACTTACTTTTTCCAACCTGAACTGTGAATGATTAAACAATGTGTTCAATAAAGCCATGAAAATTACAATTGTTTGTGTGTTATTAGTTTAGGCAGATTGTGTTTGTTTTTTTATTGTGACTTAGATGAAGATCAGACCACATTTTATGAGTAATTAATGCAAAAAAAGTGTTGGCGCATGTCCAAGTG
Organism: Hemitrygon akajei; assembly: GCF_048418815.1. Lineage (NCBI taxonomy): Eukaryota > Metazoa > Chordata > Chondrichthyes > Myliobatiformes > Dasyatidae > Hemitrygon > Hemitrygon akajei. The sequence goes on along the minus strand of NC_133124.1, from coordinate 27,142,974 downwards.
GAAAAGGCATCGGTTTAGTGATCTGATGGTCACTGGTTCGAGCCTCAGCTGAGGCAGCACGTTGTGTCCTTGAGCAAGGCACTTAACAACACATTGCTCTGCGACGACACCGGTACCAAGCTGGTTGGGTCCTAGTGTCCTTCCCTTGGACAACATTGGTGGCGTGGAGAGGGGAAGGCTTGCAGCATGGGCAACTACTGGTCTCCCATACAACCCTGCCCAGGCCTGCGTTCTGGAAACCTTCCAAGGCGCAAATCCATGGTCTCACGAGACTAATGGATGCCTATAATGCAAAAAAGCAGGTAATTTGAAAGGGTTTCACAAATTTTTTCTTGCAACTGTATTTCTGGAAAATCTGGACAGTATAGCCGCCTACATCAGACTATTGTCTATTGACCACAGCTTTGCCTTTGATACTATAATTCAAAGCAAACACATCATCAAATTCAAAGTTTAAAGTAAATTTATTATCAAGGTGCACCCTTTATATGCTTTCTTCACGATTGCACTTGTCTGCTGGGCCAAGGCCAGGTCCTATGCAATGATAACACTAAGGAATTTAAAGTTGCTTACCCTCTCTACCTCTGATCGTGGACTTCCAGTTTCTTGCTGACATTGAGTGAAAGGTTGTTCTTGTGGCACCAGTAAGATTTTCAATCTGCCTGTTATATACGGATTTGTCACCAGCTTTGATTCAGCCAATGACAGTGGTGTCGTCAGCAAACTTAAAGATAGCATTGGAGTTGTGCTCTGTCTTAGAGTCATAATATAGATCAAGTAGAACAGGGGACTAAGCACACAGCCTTGTGGTGCATCTATCCTGGTGGATATTTTGCTGAAGATATTTTTGCCAATCTGAACTGACTGGACTCTGAAAGTGAGGAAATCAAGGATCCAGTTGCACAAGGTGGCATTGAAGCCTAGGACTTGGAGCTTATTGATTAGGTTTGAGGGGATGATGGCATTGAATGCCAAGCTGTAGTCATTGAAGAGCATCCTGATGTATGCATCTTCACAGTCCAGATATTCCAGGGGTTGAGTGAAGAGCCAATGAATAGCATCTGTTGTTGACCTGTTGTGATGATAGGCAAATTGGAGCGGATTCAAGTTGCTCCTCTGGCAGGAGTTAATATGTTTCATCACCAAGCTCAAAGCGCTTCATCACAGTGGTGGTAAGTGCTACTAGGCAATAGTTATTGAGCAGGCTACCATGTTCTTCTTAGGCACTGATATAATTGAAGCCTGTTTAAAGCAGGTGGGTATCTCAAACTGCTAAAGTAGAATCAGTGAACACATCAGCCAGTTGAATAGTACAGAACTTCAGTACTCAGCCAGGTACCCCGTCTGGCCAGGATGCTTTCCTTGGGTTCACCCTCTGGAAGGATGTTCTTACATCAGCCTTAGAGACTGAAATCACAGGATTGCCAAGGGCTATGGAAGTTCATGAAGATACCTCCATGTTTTGACAGTCAAAGTGAGCATAAAAGGCATTGACCTCATCTGGGAGCAAAACCTATGTCACTTGGGTTCACTTTGTAAGAGGTGATAGCATTCAAGCCCTGCCACATCTGTCAGCACCTCCCTCTGCAATTGGATCCTTGACTTCCTGACCAACAAACTGCAATCAGTAAGGATAGGCAGCAATACCTCTACCATGATTATTCTCAGCTCTGGTACTCCACAAGGCTGCGTCTTCAGCCCCCTACTCTATTCACTCATTGACTCCGGCCAGATTCTGCTGTAACTCCATCTCCAAGTTTGCACTGTAGTCACTGTATCTCAAATAGTGATGAGTTGGAGTACAGGAAAGAGATGGAGAGCTTAGGAGCATCATGTCATAACAACGTTTCTGTCAATGTCAGCAAGAGCTGGTCATTGACTTCAGGAAGGGAGAGGTGCACATGCTCCTGTCTACAATAATGGTGTAGAGATTCAGAGGGTGGGAGCTTCAAGTTCCTAGGAGTGAATATCACCAATAGCCTGCCCTGGTCCAACCGCATAGACATCACAGCCAAGGAAGCTCACCAATACTTCTACTTCCTCAAAAAGCTAAAGAAATTTGCATGTTCTTGTCAACCCTTACCAATTTTTTATCAATGCGCTTTGAACAATACTTAAAAGAGATGTGCTTTCACTGAAAAAAATTAATTTTTGATCTTAATGATCATAAATACTGGAATATATTTACACTAAGGAGATTGGGAATGATTATGGATATGTCGATGTAAGTTATTGAAAAATTAATATTTGACATTCTGACTTATTTTTGAAATATTGCATGATGAAGTGTGCTATTCTGTAAATTCATTGATAATAAATTATACTTTTCCTTTTCAGAAACAATATTAAATCAGGTTTGGACACAAGAGATAGTTCCTTGACCATAAGTGATGGCAACGTAAAAGGAAACATCAGAAACTCACCTGGTCAACAACTGCCAAGATTTTGTCATCAATGTGGAACCAAGTATCCTGTGGAAGGTGCAAAGTTCTGCTGTGAATGTGGAATGAGAAGGTTGATGCTTTGATCATATAATATGAATATTTTCCAAAGAAATGATTAGTACAATTTTCAAAGCATTTTCATAAATGAGCATTGCACTGTTCAACATTACAAAAATTTATCCAAGATCAAAATACATCATTTAAAGACAAATTACAATAACTAAAACAATAGAGCAATCTTTGAATTATATGCAGTGCAATATAAGCAATTATGAAATTGTTTTTTGTAAAATTGCAATTCACATTGTATCGGGGTGCTTGTTTTTCCAATTGGCTGCTGTACATTGAGTAGTCTGCGTAACAGAGAAATTCCTCTGTTTATCAGGTGAAAGTAAAATTTAATATCCTTTGGTGATTTAATAGAGGTACAATGAAATGTAACATTTGGAAAATGTATTCCTGATAAATATGTTGCAGCTCAGTTGTTCAAATATAATGGCAAGTTCATCATTTCTTGAGTACAGTATAAACTTGATAATGCAAATAATACATTGCTCAGCAAATTATGAAAATGGATTGTATCAAATGTAGTGAAGTAAATTCATTCTACAAAAAATAGGAATAGGAGAAAAATGTCAAGATGAAAGCATTCACTTTACCTCTTGTATCAGTTTAGTTTACACACATCACTTCGTCACAAACTATGCTGAATATTTGTATGGCTGCTGCAAATTATGCATATACAATGCCAATTTAGGGCTGTTATGTTGGTAAATGTCTATGACCAGCTTGTTGGGTAGATAGCCACTTTCTCATTTGGCAAGGCATTTTAACTTCTGACACTGAAAATGTAACTGCATGATATTGTGGTGTGAAAGTAAATCTACCTATATGCAGATTATTGTGACAATGCAGGATTAAGATTTAAGGTCCTCAAAAACAAACATTTATACAGAAACAGATTCTATACTGGTACAAGCTTACATATATTTGGTCATTGTGCTGAATCACATTTCTCTTGTAATTAATTGTTAGAAATTGCAATTTAGTGTTCTGTTAGTACCAGTGTGCAGTGTTTATTCATGTAACTAGAGATGTTTTATGTAAATAATCTGATATTTCTAAATATCAAAAGGTAAACCCAATGATATTGAAATGTTAAAACACTCAGCCCTGCGGACCTTTTTGAATAAAATGAATCCTGAAAATCATCCAGCAACTCTTAAATATAGAAAGAAGACAATATCGATGTTTTCTTTTGTTCATGATTTATATTTATTTGAATTTGTTATCTCAATGTAATGAAAGTTCACCTATCAGAAAGAATCTTTTTTTATTTTTGTTTTTGGAATCTCTAGAAATAGTTATTTAGGGTTCCAGTCCTGATCTGATATGAATCATGAATCAGAAAGTTATGGATCATACAGTACATTGTTCCCAAGATGTAAGAATGTATTGAAGCTGGCAATCATTGCAGTACTGGGTTCAGTAATCAGTGGTGCTGACTTACTTTCACATGAGACTTTCAAGGACGTGTTAACCTTCTCAGGTGAAATTAAAAGATTCCATGCCACCATTTAAAAGTTAGTAGCATTTGTCTTGCATCCTAGCCAATGTTTATACCCCAATCAATATCACATTTGTTTTTACTGATTATCTGCTCACTGTATGCCATGTTTCTCTAAGAACACTGACTCCATTTAAAATGTATTTTTGATGTGAAAGTATGGCAAGACACCTATTGTCTTGAGCCAAGTGGCTTAATTCTGCTCCTAAGTCTTATAGACTGTAATATAAAAGTGGGTTGGCTGATTGTGAAAGTAACCTAGTAATGAATTACATCACGTTTTGGTAATAAATACATTAAGTACCACTGAAGTTGCTCAGTGGAACAATTTTATAAGGAACTTTGTTTATTTTAATGGAATTCCTTGTAATAACAAGTTTATTTATTAAAAGAGTAGAAGATAGAATTTTCCTTTTTGTATACTGGTATCATATTATAGGGACAGGGTTTTATATATGGGAAAATAATCTGTTGGGTTAACTTAATAGTTGTTGTTCCTCTTCGCCTTAAACTCACTTTGTGCTTGTTCAGCCTTAAAGCTTATAAGAAGCACAGCACTGTGAAAAGGTCTGAATTTAAAAGAATTTGTGGATCTTGAAACAAGTTTCTGGAGATGTTCATGAATCTGTGATGGCTGCACTTGCCATTATGTAATATCTAGATACTTAGTAATTGAAGATAGTGCTTTATTTTAAAAAATGGGCTTTCAATCTGCCTACTTTATGGTGTCTAAGAAGAGCTGAAGCACTGGGGAATGTTCTGTTTAGAAGAATGTTCAGAGGTGTCACATACAATATTTAGTACAGGAAAAGGCTATACAACCCAATTAATATGTATCGGGGTTATCCAGCATGAAAGTAGGCCTTTCCACCCAAGTGGTCCATACCAACCATGTTGCCTACTTGAGCATTTCCCATTCGCCTGCTTTTGGCCCTTGTCCCTCTAAAATCTTTCCAAACCATGTACCTGTCCAATTGTACCCATTTCTACCACTTACTTAGACAGTTCATTCTATACCAACCTCTGTGTGGGAAAAATCTGCCCCTAGGATCTGCTTTAAATCTTTCCCCTCTTACCTTAAACCTGCACCTTTAGCTTAGACTCCCCTAGGAAAAAGGACTGTGTCCCTCATGATATATCCTTCTGTGAGGTCACCTTACAGTTTCCTACACTGATGTCCATATTCATTCTCCATGTAGGTATCTTTCTTTCCATTTCTCATCTTCCTCATGCCAGCCTTTGAGATATCTGTATTCCCAGTTCTCTCATACATACACTCGATTTCATTGTGAAAGTGCCTCAAGTATTTGCTGAGATAGGGAGTACTAAGTTTTTTGCATTCCTGAGTAAAGAAAGCTTCTATTAGATTCATCAGCAGTATTTATACTCCACTTGTTGAAGACTGCAAAAATTTAAAACGTTTCATTTTTCCCCAACTAATAACATTAAAGTGACCTTTATATTTACTGGAGACCAGACATAAATTGTGGTCTTATCAGGATAAGCCATAAGTTTAACTGTAAGCATTTTCAATTTCTTGCCAACCTCTGACACTGCACTAATAGATCTGTCTGTATTCCTTTGATCCTGCGTCCCTTTCAGTTTCTCTTTTAAAGATGGGGATTATTTTTCTGTTTTTCCTATTAAACAGCCACATGTAATGCTTATAGGTTAGAAGTCAAAGAGCTGTTCAGTCTATTATATTGCCTTCTTCGGTCTTATACATAATCACTAATTGGGAACATGCCTTCAAGTTTGCTTATTACAAAGGTCAAAGCAGTCAATGAAAATTATAAATAACTGTTCTGGCAGCACCGATCCCGTGTAGGATATCACTCACAGCCTTCTGGTTCTAAACAGGCATGCCTCGCTGTTTTAGGCATTCCTAAATTACAGCTGTTTGTCTTCTAACTCAGTATGCCTTAACCTGTTACCTTAAAGAACATTATCAACAGCCTTCTGAAAATCCAAGCACATAATCTTTTTCATTCTCCTTGTTCCCCTGCAACCTGTGCTGATTTTAAATTTTTTTTTGTTTCTAGATGTTGTATTTTTATTTTGGTATAAATTGTTATCTTTAACTGATGTTAAGCTAAGGACTGTAACTCCCAAGTCTTGTTCCAATCTACTTTTACATATAGAACTATATCAACTGTCCTCTAGTGTGGGCTGCCTTTAATGGAACCCCTGTTTCTAACTTCCACCCAACGAGACTCAGTAGACAATCCCTCCATGTCTTCCTCCTTCCCTGCAGCCGCGATGCTATCTCTGATCAACAGTACCATGCCCCCACCTCCTTTGCCTCCCTCCCTGTCCTTTCTGAAACCTCTGAAGCCCGGCACTGAAGTAACCATTCCTGCCCCTGAGCCATCCAAGTCACTGTAATGGCCACAACATCATAGCTTCAAGTACTGATCCACGCTCTAAGCTCATCCGCTTTGTTCATAATACTCCTTGCATTAAAACAGACACCTCTCAAACCTTCAGTCTGAGCGCGTCCCTTCTCTATCACCTGCCTATCCTGTGTCTCACACTGTCTCCAAGCTTTCTATTTGTGAGCCAACCACCTCTTCCTCAGTCTCTTCAGTTTGGTCCCCACCCCCCCAGCAATCCTAGTTTAAACTCTCTCCAATAACCTTAGCAAACCTCCCTGCCAGGATATTGGTCCCCTGGGATTCAAGTGCAACCTGTCCTTTTTGTACAGGTCACTCCTACCCCAAAAGAGGTCCCAATGATCCAGAAATCTGAATTCCTATACTTACTCTCGCATGGCGCAGGCAGTGATCCTGAGATGACTACCTTTGTGGTCCTACTTCTCAACTTCCTTCCTAACTCCCTGTAGTCTGCTTTCAAAACCTCCTCCCTTTATCTGCCTATGTCATTGGTACCAATATGTACCATGACCTCTGGCTGTTCTCCTTCCCATTTCAGGATATCTTGGACGTGATCAGAAACATCCTGAACCCTGGCACCAGGGAGGCAAACTACCATCCATGCTTCTTTCTTGCGTCAACAAAATCTCCTGTCTGGCTCCCTAGCTATAGAGTCCCCTACCGCTATTGCCTTTCTCTTCCTTTCCCTACCCTTTTGAGCCACAGGGCCTGACTATATGCCAGAGGTGCAGCCACTATTGCTTCCCCCTGGTAAGCCTTTTCCCCCCCAACAGTAATGAAGTAGGAGCCATAGGGGTGCTCTCTAGCCTCTGACTCCTGCCCTTCTCTCTCCTGACTTACCCACTTATCTGTCTCCCCAGGGTCTGGTGTGACTACCTGACTATAGCTTTTCTCTATCACCATCTCACTCTCCCTGACCAACGAAGGTCATCGAGCTGCATCTCCAGTTCCCTGACACAATCCCTAAGGAGCTGCAGCTTGACGCACCCGGCGCAGATGTGGTCGAGGCTGGGAGTCTCCCGGACCTCCCACATCTGACACCAAACACAGAAAACCGGCCTCACACACGTACATGTCTGTATTCTACTCAGGCAACCTACCTCGCCTTGACCCGTTATCACCGAAGCCCCGTTGAGCCACAGCCTTCCTACGCTGTCTCCCTCTACTCAGACGCCCACTCTATAAGATGTATTCTTTTAAACTCTTCTCACTGTTTTCACTAGCTGACGTCCATGTGCTTGCGCAGTCGTGCCCCGATCAAACCGCTGAAAAAATAACCATAAAAATTAAACATAATTTCTTTTGTGAGATGGTAATGAGCAATGGAATTAGCTGCTATAGGGGCAGTAGAGACAATGGGATGAATTTAAATTGAGCTTTTTATTATCTTTATCAAATCCATTTTGCCCTTCATCTTTCCTGCCTATGTGTTATCTCTGCTGTATTGTCTTGGCATGCCCACTGTTTTGGTTGCTAAGGCTGTAGCACTTGCTGATTGATGTTGTACACCTGATACTACTTGGTCTAAATAGCACATGACCAATCTGTCCCATCATGATATTTTTACTAAGACACCCCTTGGGCTTGTTGATTCTTCACTTTAAAGATCAGTTCCCTGAGCTAGAAAACTTAATATTATATGCAACAATATAACTCAATGTTCTGCTTGCATGTAGAAATTGCCTTTCTGTTTCAATTTTGTTGAAATTAATCTATTGCATTCAAACTGCTCTAAAGGTCAAGCAACAGTTGTGGAGAAAGAAATAACATTTCAGGTCAGTGCTCTAACTTCATGAAAGGTCATCGGCATAAAATATTAACACCATCGCTCTCCATAGATGCTACCTAATTTGCTGAGTGTATCCAGCATGTTTTTTTTGTTTGGTTATAGAACATGGAACAGTACAGCACAGGAACAGGCCATTCAGCCCACAATGTGGTGCTGAGCCAAGTCAGTAAACAAATGGCCAACTAAACTAATCGCTTATGCCTACACGGTGTATATATCCCTCCAATTTCCTTATATTCATGTGCCTATCTGAATGCCTCCCCTCTCACCTTAAATACATGCCTATTGGTATTGAACATTTCAACTCCAGGGGAGAAAGATACTGTCGATCTATTCTGTGCATCTCATGATTTTGTAAACCTCTATCAGACCTCACTTCAGCCTCACCCATTCCAGAGAAATCAACCCGTTTCTCCAACCTCTCGTTATAGCACAAGCCCTCTAGTCCAGGCAGCAGCCTGGTAAACCTCTTCTGCTCCCTCTCCAAAGCCTCGACATCCTCTTTATAAAGGGTGACCATTATGTATGCAATACTCCAGATATGGCCTAACTAGAGTTTTATAATGCTGCAATGTAACTTCCTGACTTTTGAACTCTGTGACTCAACTAATAAAGGCAAGAATGTCATATACTTTCTTAACAACCCTATCAACCTTTCAGAGAGCTATGAACTTGGACCCCAAGATAATCTGTTCACAGCATCATTAAGGGTCTTGCCCTTAACAGTGTACTATTTCTTTACATTTGACCTACCAAGGTGCAACACTTAATATTTGGCCAGGTTAAACTCCATCTGCAACTGATTTATATCCCATTGTATTCTTTGCCTGTCATCTGTGCTATCCACAACACCATCTATCTTTGAATCACCTGCAAACTTACTAACCCACCCACTTCCATCCAGGTCATTTATATACATTATAAACACCAGAGGTCCCAGTAGCAAAGAAGGGTCTTGGCCCGAAACGTTGACTTTACTCTTTTCCATAGATACTGCTCCGCCTGCTGAGTTTCTCCAGTATTCTGTGCGTGTTGTTTTGATGTCCTAGTACAGATCCGTGTGGAACACCACTAATCACAGCCCTGCAGGTCCCTTCGATGGCTACCCTCTGTCATGTATGGGCAAGACAGTTCTGAATCCAAACAGTATGCATTTAATCTTCTGGATGAGCTGCCCATGAGGGACCTTACTAAAATCCATGTAAGCAACATTCACAGCTCCACCTTCATCATCACCCTTGTCACCTCATCAAAAACCTCAAGTTAGTAGGACACAACTTGCCCTGCACAAAGCTCTGCTGGTTCTCCCTATTTAAGTCATGGTTTTCCAAATGCTCATAAATACTATTCCTAAGAATGCTCTCCAGTAAAAGCTCCCTACCACTGGCATGAGACACTGGTCTATTGTCTCTAGGATTATTGCCAGTTGCCTTCTTGAACAATGGAACATTAGCTATTTGCCAGTCCTCTGGGGAATTAACAATGACTAAAAAGGACACAAAGATATTGATCAGGCCCAAGCAATCTTTTCACTTGCCTCTCTCAAACCTAAGGTATATCTCATCAGGCCCTGGGAACATCCACCTTAGTGCTCTTTAAGAGATATCTCCTCCTTTTACTTCAAAATGCTCTAGCATATTAACACTCTTGGCACTGATATCCTTATCCTCCACATTCTTCTCCTAGGTAAATACTGATATAAAGTGCACATCCTCCACCAGGTGGAGTATTATTGTGTATGAAACTACAGAGTTTTTAAATTAAAGCAGTATTTAAGTTGTACAAGACCTGGTGTTGCAGTTGTAATAGGGATGTGAAATTAGAAATGTAAAAGAAAAACAAATATTTTCTTTTGCAGCTGAAAAAAATGGATGATCTGATATTTTTTAAATTATGAAGTGGTAAATCATGTATTTAAGGTGATTGTTTCCAGTTGTCAGCATGATAACTAAGAATGCAAGTTTAAAAAAAGAGAAAATAAATCCGAGTAATTGTAAAGGCTTTTGAATTCTCTGTACAAACCATAACTGAAATGCAGCCAATGCTCCCTTGAAGGTGTGAAGGCACTCATCTTTTGCTGTTAGTGCACAAAGGAAGTTAAGCTGCGCACAAAAGATGGTCACTCTCTAGCTCGTTGACATAGAACCATAGAACATTACAGCACAGAAACAGGCCTTTTGGCTCTTCTTGGCTGTCCCGAACAGTTTTTCTGCCAACTCCCACTGGCCTGCACCTGGCCTATATCCCTCCATACACCTCTCATCCATGTACCTGTCCAAGTTTTTCTTAAATGTTAAAAGTGAGCCTGCATTTACAACTTCAGCTGGCAGCTCATTCCACACTCCCACCACTCTCTGTGTGAAGAAACACCCCCCCCCCCCCATGTTCCCTTTAAACTTTTTCCCCTTCACCCTTAACCCATGTCCTCCTTTTTTTCTCCCCTGTTAAGTACATTTCATGATCGTACACAATCACATTCCTTTTCCGGTTTCTGATGCAGACAGTATTAACAATGAGGAGTTTGTGATGAAATGTCTGCAGATTGTAGAACTGGCTTATTTATACTATTTTTATTGAAGTTATTCAGTGCGCTCATCCTGTTGACTCTGGGCAAAAAAAATTGCACAGCACGAGATTTTTGTGCACACTGGTCATTACAAGTTAGATGGAACATTGAATACAGCCTACACATTCTTTTAAGATTGTAGGTATGTGGTCAGCACAACATTGTGGGTGAAGGGCCTGTAATGTGCTGTTGGTATCTACATTCTACATGGTGATTGTAAATAATCAATAAAAGGTATAGAGAGGGTGTAACTGATAAGGCAAATTAAGAAAAATTCTGTTGCAGCCATTGAGTGGTTTTTATTTATTTAATCACCAGGTATCAATATCTTTATTTTCACAATACAATATTTTTATATACAATATTTCTGATACTTGAGACTTCTCAATAGTAATACAAGTCCCAAATCAGGTATTATATAATAAAATGCAATAGTTGCAATTACCATAGCTCCAGAAAAACATTTAATATTGCACTGGGGTAACATTTATGCTGAGCAAGATCGGAAGAAAAATCATTAAACCGGTTTTTGTATTGAATGTTGAGAGTGAATATGATTGGGGTTAGACAAGAATGTCAGGCTGCAGCTACTGATAATTATTTTTCCTAGACAATTACAACCCTACTTTTGAAGAGCTTAAAGACATTACTATTGAATTTGAACAATTCTTTGAGATCAATGGTACTGATTTAAGATTATTTTACACTGAAGAAAAATGATAGGCTATTAAGATAAATGTCACCACACTGTAATTGTTTAAGTATAGGATGTTGAATTGTTCTGTTTTTGGAAGTGCAGCTCAAGCAGAGCTGGGAGTGATACCAAGGTGTCAGCTAGTTGAAGATCAACTGAGCTACAGCAGAAATCTCTGGAGTGAAGTTTTATGTTAAAGTACAGTGCACAGAAATGTACAAGTGAAAAATGTTATTTATGTGCAGCCAAAAGGAATCACTGCCCATGGATCTGAAGCATATTTTTTTAAAAAGTTAAATCATGTAGACATATAGGCAAGTAAGCTTAAATAGTGTCTGAGCTGAACAGGGATGGATAGAGGAAAGTACAGTAATTAAAGAAATCTAGGTTTTTAAAGAAGAAAATAGAATACTGGATTTAATAAACCAGAGACCCAATATAACAGCAGTTTTTAATTGTTCAAAGTTTAGTGACTGATAGAAAATGCAAGTTTAATCATCAGAAAAACAAAGGTACAAATTGTGCTTGGATTTAAAATTCATGCCCCTTTATGGCCTTAAAACTAAACTTGATCCTCTTATTAGAGTGCCACCTATTGGAACATAAAACAACCTGCTAGTAGACCACAGTGGGTCAGGCAGCATCTGTTGAGGGGAATGTTCAATCATTGTTTCATGTTAAAATCATTACATCTCCAGGGATCCATCAGTTAGACAGATACAGTGTGTGGACGACACATTGGACTAAATATCAGAGGCAACAAAGCCAAGAACCACCAGAAAGTAAACAAGCCAGTATCCTGGCGCAATCACAACAATTTACCCTCAAAACAGTAAAGATGCATATAGACTTAAGGAGAAATCTGAGAAATCACATTCATCATAAACGCTTTGCAGTTAGCACCATTTCAACATTCAGGTTCCCGGGCATTGTATTTCACAGGACCTCGTGAGAACCCTATCTTCTTCATAACAAAAAGGCTCAGCAGAGGATGTACTTCTTCCCCAGAACATCCTGGTGCAATTCTACACTGCTATCATAGAGAGCACCTTCACATTAGCCATTACTGTCACATTTGGCGCAGCATCCTCTTGCAATATACAAAAACTACAGTGAACCGTTAGGTCAGCAGAAAAGTCACTGGGGGTAGTCTGCAATCACTGTAGGGCTTGTATGTGCCCAGGACAAAATAGTAAGCAGAAAAAAATCATTGTGGATATCCCCACCCTGCAAACTGTATTTTCCAAAAGCTCCCTTCTAAAAAGGGATACTTAAACAAAAACTTCCCGGCATCTTAGAAGTTTCTTTCCCAAGGCAGTTTGACTATTCTTATTAGCTACCCCACCTACCCCTCCACACATCTTTATTATCTCAGTCATGCAATGCACAGTAAAAACTTTAAATCACTTATAATGCTGTTTACATTGTAAATACATGCTAATGTTTATGTACATTTTATTCTGTATCCATCCTTCAACTTATTTTTATATAAATCTCTGTATTTGTTGAATGTTTTTTGTTGCACCAACACACCACAATAAATTCCTAATATATGTAACTGTATATGGCATACATCGTGCTTGTTGGATGACAATTGTCCCAGGTCATTTCTGGAGAGGGCAGTGCATACCTTGAGTTTGGCTCTATTTTGCTTGTTCTGCATTTCTGCTCCATGCAACCTAACACTCCCAACTTCACAAGATATACTTTATAATGTAGAGAACTATATTGGATCATAACCATATTTAGGTTTAGGAAGAGGCTGATTCCTGCATTTTTGCACCTCTGGTACCTTATATTGAGGTGTCACCTATTACATTCATTGTTCAATATTAGCCTGAATTTTGGCGTTTGCCACTTTTGCTCAAAAGCAAATAAATGGAACAAGGAGTTTTTTCAAACACGTTTGGGGAATTGTGTGCACATGTCATCTATTAATAATGATTTACATTTGATATCAAACATCACTACAAATATCAAAGGGTTAACCTTCTGAATAATTGTCCCCTGTATCACTAGTGGTAATGTGTGTGTCTATGTTTCAGGTGATCATTTTTATTCTAATGTTACATTTTTTTTTGCAAAGTAGAACTATTGTAATATGATTTATTCTATACTGGGAGTTTCATGACCTAGGATAATGTGCAAAATATAGTGAGAATTAGAAGACAGGAATCAGAAGCATTGTGAGTACTGCTTTAACAGCAAACCTTATGTTAGTGGAAAAACATATGCTGGAAGTCTGTTTTTGTCTTTAAATGCATTTTTACTCTTCAACTGGTGTTATGACCTTAATTTTTTTTAATAGATAAAAGTCTTGCTCATTGCTTCATTCTTGCAAGAATTCTGCTGAACTGTTATTTTTAATTAATAAATATTAAATTTTGTTCCATTAACATCAGAAACTTTTTTTAAACAGCTATACATTTGTCTTTGAAATTTCATTTTAAAATGTGGTATTCCCAAATTAATTGTATAACATGCATTTTAATTTTTGTAAATATTTCTATCCATTGAAATTTTATTCTGGTATCATGTGCATTTTTATATTTTAAGCAGTCAATAAATTGCATGCTTTAACTGAATTTTGTGTTCTTTTATATCTGATTTGTTACGTATCCCGTAACTGGGTGTCAGATGAGCAAAGATAGAAGTATCCGTTGGAGTCTGGTGGTACAAAAACTAAAGGTGTTTATTAGTAAACTACACAATACAGTATCAAAAATGCAAATATACATATAAAACAAGTTAGCAGTAATAAACCTAAAAGTGTAGGAATAATAATAAGCAATAATAAACAAGCTCTATCGATGTCTAGGGGAAAATGAATTGTCATAGAAAAATATAAAGTTCAGTTCAAACATGCTGAGGTAGTTATGGTTGTTGTGTTGTAATCGTTGGAGAGAGAGAGAGCGAGCGAGATGTAACAGCTGCAGCAGGCAAACCTATTGCTTTCTTATTCCGTCGTATCGTTGTGGTCATTCAGCTATGACCCATCTGTCCTTCAGCTAGACCGTTCTTCTGTGGTGGACTCGTCACTCTGGCATGAGTGGACACACACACAAGTCCCCACCGGCCCTGCCATAACACTGTGAGCTTTATTGACCAATCTCCTGATTCGGTCTCCGAAGCCCCCACTTTTCTGTGGGTTCACAACACTCAGTCAGTGTCCACTGCTGTGTCTGCTGGGTGTCTCTCCAGACCTGTCTTTTATCCCTACTCACGGGGTCTCAGCTATCCATCAACTCTGAATGACCGTGTCCATCAAATCAGGCCACTCCTGCAGTCTCCTGAGGAATGTTAACGAGCAAAGTAAAGTCCTTGTAGTGAAAGGTAAATAATCCAGGAAGAGTCAAAATACAATAAATCAACAGTCTCTCTCTCCCTCTTATCTGTAGCAGATGTTCTTGCCCGGGAGTCATCTCTCTCAGTAGCAGCATAGCAACAGCAATAGTTCGTAGTTCTCGGGGGGGGGGTTGGGAATGGTTAACTCTGCACCCCGTTTCCATCAGGTCTGTCCATCACTCATAACAGATTGTTTTATTAAGAAAAAAAACAGGATGTTCTTGGATAAGAATATAATTGGCATCATTCGTTTGCAGGTGACTCCAAAATAGGTGGTATATTGGACAGTGACGAAGGTTACGCATAATTACAATTAGATCTAGGTCAACTCAGGAGATTGGCCAAAGAATGGCAAATAGAATTTAACTCAGATAAGTGCAAGGTTTTGCACTGTCTCTTTTCTGGTCATTAAACTGGAAAGATATGGAAAAGAATCATAAAGCTGTTACCAGAACTGGAGAGCTTGAGTCTGGATAGGTTGGGTTATTTTTCTCTGGACGCTGAGGGATGACCTTATAGAGATGTAAAATCATGAGGGGCGTGGGTAAGATGAAAGGACACAGTCTTTTTCCAGGGTAGGGGAGTCTAACACTATAGGGCATTGGCTTATGATGAGAGGAGAAAGATCTAAAAGGGACCTGTGGGGGAATCTTTTGACACAGATGAGTTTATGGAGTGAGCTACCAGATGAAGCTATTGAGGCAGGTACAATTATAACATGTAAAAGACATTTAGATTGGTACATAGATAGTAAAGGCTTAGAGCAGGGGTTCCCAACCTGAGGTCCATGGACCCCTTCCTTAATGGTATTGGTCCATGGCATAAAAAAGGTTGGGAACCTCTAATTTGGATGGATTTGTGCCAAGCACAAACAAGCAGGACCAGCTCAGGTAAACAACTGTTGGTATAGACAAATTGGGTCAGATTACTGGGAACATTCTCCGAATGGGAGTGTTATGCATTTCCTACCAATCTGCACTGATTGAAGTTTTTCCACAACAGTTGGATATTGATTTGAGATTGATGCAAAGGCAGAAGTAGGAGACTGAACACATGAACATTAAGTCAGTCGGCAAAACTGGATAATAAGTTTCACTATGATTTGGGAGTTCTGCAAATACTGGAAATCTTCAGCAACACACAAGTGCTGAAGGAACACAGCAAGTCAGGCAGCATCTACAGAGGGAAACAGTATGGTTCAGAACAAGACTTCTCAGCACTAGAAAGAAAGGGTCTTGGCCTGAACATTAGCTGTCCATCTCCCTCCATAAATGTTGAGTTACTCCAGCATTTTGTGTGTTGCCAAAGTTTCATTATTTAAGTAAATTACATCTGAAGGTAATGAGGCAGAATATTTTTAGAATAGTGGCCTGGAAAAAGCTAATGGAGCAGGTCATGTACTATTTGAATATGCACCTCCATTCAATAAGGTCATGGATGATCCAATCATTACTCAACTCTACCTACCTGTCTAATTCCTGTAACCTTTGGATCCCCAACATTACAAACTTAATCTAGCTATAATGTGTTCAATGACTTCATCTCAACAGCTCTCTGGATAAATGATTATAAAGATTCACAATTCTCAAATCTTAATTTTTGTTTCATAATAAATCTTTAAATTGCTGCCAATGTAAGGATATGCTCCATGGAGGACAGCATAATTACATTTGTACTTTCAGCAATTGGCATTCCACCTCATTATAATAAAGGCCAACATTCCATTTATCTTCCAAATTAATTGCTGCACTTGCATTTTAACTATGACTCATTTTGGAGCACACCCTGGTTTCTGTGCAGCAGCATTCTGCTTCTCTATTCTTCCTGCTATCCTGCCCCATTGTTCTACTCTTAATCAGCAGATGAGTAGGAAGGTGCTGACAATGCCATTGAAGTGGCCTTCTGCAGTCACACATCGGCTGCTGCTTGGCTGGTGTTCTGACATGTTTGCAGCCTTTATCTAAATCCAGACAAAAAGGCTGAATTCTGCAGATCTGTCCTTGATGCTCAGATGGCATTTGACCAAATATGGCAACAAAGAGCCTTGTAAAAATCAAAAATGAAAAGGGAAAACTCTCCACCTCATAATCACTTTAAAGGATGATAATGATAATTGTAGAAAGTAATAATTTCAACTTCAAGAGAACCTTGGTCTGAGGTCAAAATATCCTTAAGTGCTTCGTCACTTCAATGACAAAGTCCAAGAGGAAGGCTGGATATAAATTTCCAATCCAGTAATATATCATCCGTCTGAACATGTTACTATTTTCTTCATTCATAAAGGGAGAGAATCCTACAATTCCTTCATAGCGCACATGAGTACTTTCACTACGCCAGCTGTATTTCAAAAAGGTGACTGACACATTCTCAATACAGCAAAAGATGACCAAGAAAGCTGGTCTTGCCCCTGAGGTGTCCACCATCTATGAATGAACAAAGAAAACTATGTTGGTTAAAATGAAAAAGTAATGGAGAGAATTTAAATACATAAGGTCTCTTATAGCAAACTAATGAGTTAATAGACAACACACAAAATGCTGGAGGAACTCAGTTGTCCAGGGAGCATCCATGGTTGATATTTAAGTGAACCACTTCTTCACCGAGTTCCTTTAAACACATTTGGTGGGTTACTCCGGATTTCCAGCATCTGAAGTTTCTCACATCTCTCTAATCAAGTAGTAAGGTTGTTGATTAAACTGATGCACATTAGATCTAGAGGTAAGGTGACTGGGGATTGATATAGTGATGAAATCAGTGGTTGGGTTGAAGGATTTGGAGAAGTGATGGCGAGGGAAATGTACATATAGGCTTCCCACCACCTTAGATTTAAATAAAACAGTCTAGAGAATTATAGAGTCTTAACTTGTCATTAAGTATTTACTCCTTCAACATACTCCTCCTTAGCTCACTGCCTTCCAGCATGGATCCTTGCCATACACCAGATGCAGTGAACGGCAGCTGTGGTTGGAATAGAGGTGGACTAGTGGATCAGAGCCCAGCATTTGGGGCATGCCAGAATGCGGATGACTAAAAATGACTTGGAGGGAGAGGATGGTGCAGGTGACAGGACCTACAAATAGTTGGTATTGCAGAGCATAATCAAAGGGTGATCAGCAAATGTGATGGTGGAGAAAGAAGAAACAGGGTTGCTCATTTCAGTATTGGAACACACACGAGAAAGGGGCTTATAACAGCACAGGACTAAAATTGGCAGGGGGTGCAATGCATTTGAAAGGAAAAGCCAAGAATGTTGTTAAGTAAACTTAGCTACACTGCAGACTTCAAGGTACCCAAACAATTTTCACACTGGTCTAGTGTTGCAT
Organism: Hemitrygon akajei; assembly: GCF_048418815.1. NCBI lineage: Eukaryota > Metazoa > Chordata > Chondrichthyes > Myliobatiformes > Dasyatidae > Hemitrygon > Hemitrygon akajei. The sequence goes on along the minus strand of NC_133124.1, from coordinate 27,124,853 downwards.
TATTGAAAATATCTAGGTACACTAGCATTTCTAGGAAATTCTGAATATGAATTTTTTTACTTCCTTGTTTAATTGATTATACCTAAACTTTGCACATAACTTTTATCTTTTGTAGATTTTCTTTGCTTATTGCTGTTGTTCCTTTCTATGCCTTATGTCACATTGGGTAACAACCTTGCTTTTTCTTTAACATTTGTCTGTTGTTTTTTTTTTACGAGGCCAAGTTACTAGCTCGGCACTCAACACAGCGCGGATGGAAAGCATGCAAGGAACCAGCCGATTCCAACCCGGGAACACTTGCCTCAAAGTCCAGTGTGGATGCCACTACACCACCAGTCATCTGTCCCTTTGCTTGTAACAACATACAAGATGCAAACCTGTACTTAGACTGTAAGACAGGAGCAGAGTTAGGTCATTCAGCCCAATGAGTCTGCTCCGCCATTCCACCATGGCTGATCCCATTCAACCCCATACACCTGCTTCCTCTGATGCCCTCACTGATTAGGAAACAATCAGCTTCTACTTTAAATATAGTAACAGACTTGGCTTCCACTGCAGTCTGAGGCAGAGCATTCCACAGATTTACTACTCTCTCTAAAAAAAAAATCACTCCTTGCCTCTGTTTTAAAGGGTCGTCCCTCAATTTTCAGATGGTTCCCTCTAGTTCTGGATACCCCCACCGTAAGAAACCTCTCCATATCCACCCTTTCTAGTCAGTTCAACTTCAGTAGGTTTCAATGTGATCCGCCCACATTCTTCTAAATTCCAGTGAGTACAAGCCAAACGCTCCTCATGTGTTAACCCCTTCATTCCTGGAATCACCCTCATGAACCTCCTCTGGACTCTCTCCATCCTTTCTGAGATGTGGGGCCTAAACCTGTTGACAACACTCCAAGTGTGGCATGACTAGTGTCTTGTAAAGGCTCAGCATTATCTCCTTGTTTTTATATTCTATTCCCCTTGAAATAAATGTCGACATTGCATTTGCCTTCTTTATAACAGACTCATCCTGTGAATTAACCTTCTGGGAGTCTTGCATGAAGACTCCTAAGTCCCTCTGCACCGCTGATGGTTGAACCTTCTCCCTATTCAGATAATAGGCTGTACTATTGTTCCTTTCCCCAAAATGTATTATCATACATTTCCCAACACTGTATTCGATCTGCCACTTTTTTGCCCATTCTTCCAATTTCTAAGACCTGCAATCACGCTGCTTCCTCAGCACTACCTATCTCTCCACCTGTCTTTGTATCATCTGCAAACTTTGCCCCAAAGCCATCAATTCCACTATCTGAATCAATGACAATGTGAAAAGCAGCGCTTCCAATACTGACCCCTGAGGAATACCACTAGTCACCAGAAAAAGCCCCTATTATTCTCACTCGCTGCCTCCTGCCTATCAGCCATTCCGCTACCCATGCCAGTATCTTTCCTGTAATGCCATAGGATTTTATCTTGTTAAGCAGATTTTATCTCGTTATTTTGTAACTTACCCATCGGGGTGTGGTGCCTATGCAAAATGATTAATCTAACAAAAATCCAAACCTGTTGCTTGACAAACTGTAGCTTCCATGTAATTAAATGAATCTTTGTTGTCAAAGAATTGTTTTATTCTCCAAAAAAATCCATCAATTTCATAATCTTACAAAAGACAGAAGATATATAAAATATTCAGTTTAAATATAAAGCGATATTAAATGTAAAAATGTGGATTATTTATGTACAATTAAAAAGCTCTTATTGCAAACATATAAAGTGAATTCCTGTTGCAAATAAAAATGGAATATTCTGATCAGTAAATAGATGTTTAAAGCATTGCTCAAAAAGTGCTAACATTTAAAGAGAATAAAGGGCAATATTATACTTGCCCAACAATAATTTACACAAAAGGCAAAATATATTCTATATATGCAAAATATATACTTTATAATACTGTTCCTGTAATTGATACAGAAAACTCTCAGTAATCCACATGAATTAAATACAATTCTAATTTAACCAAATTACTTCAGACCTGTGTAAAAGCATTCTTGCTAATTTGAATACCATCAGTGAATGAGCACTTCTATTAATTAATATGATTCTGCACAAAGATACAAAATGCGTCCAGAGATTCACCACATATTGAGAAGAATTGTACAATAAGGCAGACCATTGGTTAAGGACTAGAAGTGAAATATTATTCTCTTTAGTGTAATTGACAGTCCATGAAACTACTAAAGTTGTGTTTAGATTACTGCAGGAAAGCTAATAACTAATGAGGAAATCAGACTGCCAATACATAGCCTGTTTAGAGCATGTTATTTTATGGCTAGAGAATAAAGGATCAAATTCAATCATATCATAAGCAATATAAATCAATAGAATTAAATTTCTGGAAATTGCATCTTCATAATATGCGATGTATATACTCTTAATAATTTGTGAAATATCCAGTACTTTCAAAGAAAACTAAAGTGCCTGCAGGTTCTAATTTTATTGGAACAGTGGTAAAATTAGCAATGTCCCACTGCAAGACAGACCAAAGACAATCTTATAAAGGACCTTGCTTTAGATGTAGCCCCTTTAAATTGATGGCAATCTGGAAAATGGGTGTGTTTCCACTTTTTTCTGCTGTAGCTGTCCAGCGTTAGTAATGTTATTAAGAATCCAGCTGATGACCTGTACTCAACAAGCTTACAAGTCCAGAATATTAAATCTTTTGATCTAATTCAGCAACCTTGTGTCAATCTTATGAGCTGCACTTCTTCTAATATCAAAAGAATATCATTTTAAGGCAAAGTTAATCTGACACAAACAAATTCATATTAAATTTCAAAGGAGATAATCAGGACATTGTATTCTTGCCTGCAGATTAGTACCCATTGGCATTATCCTATTAGCAAGTTGGTCTATTTGTGTCACTTGTGCAAAGGTACAGTGAAAAACTTTGCTTTGATGTTCCAAAATGGTGTAATTGTAGTTCAATATTGCTTTCATACCAATGCAGCAACTGAATAGGAAGTGTAAGTGGAGAGATTAGCACAGGAAAAAAACCTGAATTGCAGTTACAGATAAAGACTGAGATTAATATTTTTTCAGATCTTTGAACTCAACGTGCATGCCTGGAAGCCAACGATTCATTGAAAGGAAAACACAGAGGAACAAGAATAGCCTGCTGTGTCAGTCTTGTCACTCAGCAAGACTGACTGGTCTGTATCTTGATTCCACTCACATAAGTCATCTCCAAATCAATTTGTCAGAACAGAAAATAGCAGGAATGGGCCATATACCCTTTAGATCTTCACAAACATTCAACACAATCTCTTCAGTGTTTTGTTCCCACCTTCTCCCCCTACCCATTTAACTAATGTATATTAAAAATATTATGTATTCTTCTTGAATATACTGAATACCTTGACCTCCACTGGCTTCTTGAGAGACAATCGCACAGGTTCACCACACTCCTGGTGAGGAAACTTCTCCTATTGGTAATTAGAAATTGTCTAGCCAATTTCCCAAGGCAGTGAGAACTCAAGCTACCCAGCACATCCTCCTTGTATCAGGTCAGTTTATACTGCTGAATTTATATACGTTTTTAAATGTGATCTCTTCTTATTCATCTATTCTCAAACTTACACAATCTCTGGTTAAACATCAGTCCTGCCATCCATTAAACCTTTATTGCACTATTTCCAAGGCAGGGACTTCAGATAAAGGAGAACAGAACCACAAAACAAAGCTTCAGATGTAAACTTATCAAGACCCTCTGCAGCTGTAACATCCTTAATCCATTCTTGCAGTAGTCTTATCGCCACAAGTTTGAAAATTATTAACCATATTCAGAATCGGCTACTTTTGAAGTCACACACAGCCATCATTCGTTACACAAAAGTTTTTCTCATTCCTCTTCCAAGTTTCCCAGCTCTTAACTGCCTTAGCAAATCTTTACATAATTATTTGGAAAAAAATACCTCATACCACACTGACAGTACATGAGAAAATCTACAGATGCTGGAAATCCAAAGAAACAGACACAAAATGCTAGAGGAACTCAGCTGGCCGGGCCGCATCTATGGAAAGAGTAAACAGTTGACGTTTAGGGCCTTGACCCTTCATTAGTCTGGATCAGTCCAGCCCAAAGTGTGTCAGCTGTTTACTCTTCTTCATTAAATCACATTTAAACTAGGTGTGGGCACAGAAATATGGAAAATTATGGAATCCTTCCTCATTGGTATCAATTTGAGACCTGACAACATCTTTGCATTCTAAAACTAATGCAACAGTTTATATAATGTAATGCCCAGACCATTTTGAACACCAGAGCTTTTCAGAACTGTGCAACGTTTTCAACTCCTTTATATTTGAGCCTTTTAAACTACCTCAGACTTGGGCTCAGCCTCATCAGACTCAATCACCTTCTGATCATGAATATCTTCCCACCCAGAACATTCTCGCTGAATTCAGACTTAATCTTCTTAGCAAAAGTTATTACAGCAAAATCCTTGTTGTGGTTTCCTAAGGCAGTCAGAAATTCTCAGGAATTACATAGAATGATAAAGGTTGAAGCTGCACCAGGAAACTGTTCCAATACAAAATTCCCCCTCTGGACAAAGGAAATCGGGGGTTGACAGGAAGATGAAGTAGTCTTTAAAGAACGTAGTCTTTCCCCAAGATCATCAGCTTTTTTAAAACAGACCTCTCCTTCAGTGCTGGTTTCAAAGATATAACTGGTTTGAAGTTCTTGAAAATTGTCAGATGGACCCAATGTAATCTACCTGCACTGTGCAAAAATAAAAGGGGTTATAAGAGTGCAGTTCTTTTGCAATACAAAACAATCACAGTGAGAAGTAGCCTAGAAAATTTTAACAAGCTGCTTCCCCCTTAAATGTAAAAAAATGTACATTATGCATCATCATCCACTTCTACTGTTAAAGAATCTCACATTAATTTAGGTCAAAGGTGCAAGTTTTAAGATTCATCTTAAAAGAAAACAGAGGTTGTGAAAGTGTACTTGTAATAAGTAAATAAAAAATATATTCTTAAAAATATATTCTCTCTCTTCATCATGCATATCTTATGCAAAATACCTAAATTAGCATTGCAAGGTAGGGAAGAATCTTTAATAACATAAATATGTCCTAATGTGCTTTGCCAATGAGTTAAATCATTGTTGGAATTTAGAGTAAAGTGGCAGCCAACTTGTGACTGCTAATCTCCCCAAAGCCACAACAAGGCAATGAAAGAACTGTCCCAATTGTCTTTGGATAGGGACCAGGAGGTTTACATGCCCAGCATTAAGAACAGATGAGGCCTTGATTTAATTCCTCCTCAGAAAGCCTGATGTGGTTGCAATCACCACAATGAATGACACAACATAGATTACACAAATGCATTCAATTCAAACCTGCAATGCTATCGTGCATCATGAACTCAAATTCAACAAAGCCATCAGAACAGATGCTTTAGTTGCAAAGGTACACAAATATTGAAATTATAATAGGCTAATCATCTTGTGAATTTATACATTTTCTTCCAGCATAAATATAAATTTTCAATTTTATTTTTAATCCTTAGGAACTTCTTTTGTGCTGATTTTCTCTTCCTCCGGGGGATGACCTCGGTTGGAGTCTTTGATTTTCTGATATTAGTTTTCTGACGCTGCCAAAGTGTAAGCAGAGAGATGAAACAAACATAATCAAAATAACATTTTGTTTAAGACTAAACAAAACATACAAGTGTAACCATATCCTCTGTTAATACTTAAATATTCTTATCTTCAAAATAAGTTATAAAAAGCAAGTGGCATGATGTACAGTACTGAAAAGGAACACAGAATACTGCAGCACAGTAATAATGTTCTATGCACCAGTGGCCCACAATTTTGTGCCGACCTTTTAACCTACTCTAAGATCAATCGAGCCTTTCCTTCCTACATCGCCCTACATTTTTCTATCATTCATGTGCCTATGAGTTCCTTAATTGCCCCAAATCCATTTGCGTCTACCACTAAATAAATCAAATCAAATCATTACTATCAATAAAATTAGATGCAATACAGGCATGTACCACAGGCTTAAGGACAGCTTCTATCCTACCATTATGGGACTATTGTACAGTTCCCTTATACGGTAAGATGGGTTCTTTGCCTTTACAATCTTCCTCATTGTGCCTCTGCAATTATTGTCTTCTTGCACTGTACTTTCTTTGTGATTGTAACATTTATTAAGCACTCAGTTATGATTTTACCTTGTACTCCCTCAATGTTGTATTGTAATGAATTGACCTGTGTAAACATAGAACAGTGACACAGTACGGGCTTTTCAGCCCACGATGCACTGATCTATATAAACTTACTTTACGATCAATCTAACCTTTCCCTCCTACACAGCCGATAACCCTCCATTTCTCTTACATCCATGTGCCTATCTAAGAGTCTTTTAAATGTCCACATCATATCAGCCTCTACAATAGCTTGAGCAGTACATTCCAGGCACTCATACTGAAGAATGAAAATAAACAATCTTGAATCTTGAACATCAGCTGAGAGCTCTTGAACTCAAACCCGTAGCTAATGAAAGCCACACACTATATGCCTTCTTAACCACCCTAACAACTTAAGTGGCAATTTTGTGACATCAGTGGAGTTGTAACACAACATCTCTCTAAGATTCCTGCCTTTAAATCTGCATCTGTAATGACCACAACATCATAATTCCATGTACTAATCCATGCTTTAAGTTCACCAACCTTATTCTTAATACTTCTTGCATTAAAGTAGACACATTGTAACCCATCCAACTGATTGCATTTATGCCCTACCCTTCATCAGTCTTTGCACATTACACCAACATCTGACCTAACGTTCTGATCCCCAGCAGCTCTAGCAAACCTGCCCATATGGACATTGGACCCTCTCAAGTTCAGATATAACCCATCCTTTTTGTACAGGTCATACCTTCTCCAGAAGAGAGCCCAAAAATCCACAAACTTAAAACACTGCCCCACCAACCCGACTCCTCCCACCCTGCACCAACTCTTCAGTCTCACATTCACCTGCAAGACAAGCTTTTCACTGCACCTTGGTACATGCAACAATAATAAACCAATTTAACTTTTTATCTTCAGTAACAATTAGAAGTAATAATTGTACTTAATGAAGTACAATTTATAAAGGTTGTGTAATAATAGTGAAGTGAGCAGAGTGCATTTATCATCATGTAATGAAAGGAAGGATTTAACTTGTCAAGAGAATACAGATGTGAGAAACAGGTTCTGTCTACTTGGAATTAGAAATTATAGAAAAAAATTTAAAGGGTAATGTAATGATCTCTTTTCTTTTTTCAAAGTAAACAAGGTCAATCCAGTTCATGGCTTCAAATTATGAAAAGAATCCACCAAACCAATGGGAAGGGAATTACTGTGAATGGGAAGAAACTGAAATTAAAGAAAACCTTCTTCATCATTAAAGACTATGATTAAAGGGAAACTGTAAGATAAAGAAAAATAAACTTCTACATTTTTCCTGAAATGTTTAACACTTCAAGCATCATAATGCTCCTCAGACAGGATGAAGAGGTCAATACTCCCCAATTCCATTAGGCTTTACAATTCAACCGCCAGGAGTAAGATATGTTAAAGTGCCGGGGTTGATTGTATTTAATGTATCTAAGTAAACTACTTAAGAACTTTTTAAAAGCTATTATTAATACTTTTTGAGAGAGTGATTTAGATGCATTTCATATTTTACTGAGTTAAGTATTGTATGTAATTAGTTTTGCTAAAACAAGTCTATGGGACATTGGAAAAAAATGTTGAATTTCCCCATGGGGATGAATAAAGTATCTATCTATCTATCTATTTTGAAGCAAACACGATATTACACATAGGAGCCTTGGGATGAATCAAATCCATGTTCAATATACTGTACTTTCTCATTCAAAAATCAACCCTATCAACAGGAAAACTTCACTTTTCTCCAAATAGAATTTGGTTTATCATCATTTGCAATAACTGTATTACTTCAGTTTTGCATTAGACTGTCAACAAAGAGTACCCAATTGCTCACTGTCAGAATGAGTCATCACAGGGAATGATGATGAATGATCACAAGGAATTTTCAGAAATCTCAGCAGGTGGGACATAATGCTTTCCAGCAGCTAATTGTAAGGTCATGAAATTAACCTTTAATGTCATTCAGTTCTTCATTGGGATTTGACTTCACAGCTTTCCAGTTCAGATACTATCACAACAGTGACTGAATTAAGCTGCCACTCTGAAAGGCTTGGTTCATGAGACAACTGGATGTATTTTGGTAGAGAGCTGGCTGGTACATTTGGTACAAAGAAGATGGACTATTACCATCAAATATTGAATTGTAGGAAATGTGGACCAAAGAACCCAGACAATAAAATATTTAACTACATTCTGTGAAATCTCTAGAGTAAATAAAATAAAACATTTACATATAAAAAAAATTTTGCCAACATACCTTTTGTCCTTTGCAATGGCATTTTAGCACTCTTTCAGTTTTCCTGGATAAGGCCATTATTTCCAGAGTAAAATCAAAATTAATTTTCTTGGTAATATAAACAATCGAGCATGTCATGTGATGGATTGAATTAATTTCCTGTAATTCAAAAAGAAAACAATTTTAGAATATTGTTTGCTGCATATTAACACTGTTTGCACAGTTTAAAATCAGTGGCTATTATTGAGTGTTGTAAAACTTAGTGCTTGTTGGAAAATATTATGCAGCACGGAGTTATACAAAGACAGTCCCTTGGTCCATTCAAATCTCATTCTTCCAGAAATTAACTTAATGAATCACCATGAAAGCATCTAACCATTTCTGAAATGAACTCAAATGGCTTTCTCATTTTCTATAAACTGTAATAATAATTTACAGAAATTGCATCCTGGCATCTACTTTAAACTTGGCTTCAAAGAAAAATATAATATTACCATGTTAGTGTGTTTCATTCTACAATATTTCTGGTACAATAGCTACCCTAGCCAAAGCCCAGTGCCAATCAAAACTACATCATTTCCCTGAGCACTATACAATTTATGCTTCACTTATGGATGGGATGCAAATGTTTAGACTATCCAGTCATCCAAATCATTTAATTTATTGCCAACTTCCATTGTTTGAAAATATTAATATCGAACTTGGGTCTTTACATTCTCCCATATGTGGAGTACCACAATTTAGAGTAGGAGAGAGTTGTCCTTTCAGCCTCCTTCATCATTCTTCAAAATCAGCCTATCATTTGCTCTTTTTTTTTAAAATCCTACGATTCACCTTTTAGAAATGTATCAAATCTGTTTCAAATTAACACAATGGCTGAGTCTGTGCAGCCTACCCGGAGGGAAAATTCCCGACATTAATTACCATCTGAATGAATGAATTTCAACTCATCTCAATTCTAAACAATCTAATCTCTGGTTCTAGCCTCCTCAGGCAGGGAACCGCCTTCCCTGCATTTGTGATTAGTACAAGCAAAACACTAACAACCCCTGGAAAAAAATCAATACATACGCCACTCATTTTAAATTCAGATATGCAATACCATGAATTTATCATTGGTTTTAAATGATAAAACTGATGCCAGTCCTGTAAAAAAATTCTTGTGTAAGAGACAGGCTGTTCCTTCTTTATATCTAGAGGAAGGCAGAAGAGGTGGTGTGGCTCTGCTGGTAAAGAATGGCAATCAAATTAGTAGAAAGATGTGTTGTAGGAGCAGATGTTGTTGAATCCTTGATGATTGAGTAATAAAACTGCAAGAAGAAGAGGACCCTGCTGGCCTCCAAACAGTAGCTGGGCTGTGGGCTACAGATTACAACAGGAAATAGAAAAGGCATGTCAAAAGGGCAAGGTAATGATAGTCACGGAGATTTCAACTGAGGTTGATTGGGAAAATCAGGTTGGGAATGGATCTCAAAAGAGTGAATTTGTTGTATGCCGAAGAGATGGCTTTTTAAGAGCAGTTTGTCATTGAGCCTACTGGGAGATCAGCTATTCAGGATTGGGTGTTGTGTAATGAACGAGGCAATTAGGGAGCTTAAGGCAAAGGAACCCTTAGGAAACAGTGATCACAATATGACTGAGTTGAACTTGAAATTTGATAGGGAGAAAGTAAAGTCTGACATAGCAGTATTTCAGTGGAGTAAAGGAAATTACAGTGGTTTTCGAGAGGAGTTGGCCAAAGTACATTGGAGATGCTGGTCGGGATGCCAGCAGAATAGCAATGGTGTGAATTTTTGGGAAAAATGAGGAAGATGCAGGATAGATGTATTCCAAAAACAAAGAAATATTCAAATGGCAAAATAGTACAACAGTGGCTGACAGAGGAAGTCAAAGCTAATGTAAAAACAAAAGAGAGGGCATACAACAAGGCAAAAATTAGCAGGAAGATAGAGGTTTGGGAAGCTTTTAAAAACTTACAGAAAGCAACAAAAAGAATCATTAGGAGGGAAAGATGAAACATGAAAGCAAGCTAGCAAACAATATCAAGGTGGATTGAAAATGCTTCTTCAAGTATATAAAAAATAAAAGAGATGAGAGTGGATATAGGACTGCTAGAAAATGAGGCTGGAAAAACAATTAACAGGACACAAGGAGATGGCAGATGATCGAAAAGAGTAAAATGAGTACTTTGCATCAGTCTTCACTATGGAAGACACTGGTAGTGTGCCTGGTGTTGAAGGGTATGAGGGAAGAGAAGTGAGAGCAGTTACTAACAGGAGGAAAAACATGCTCATAAAGCAAAGACCTAAGGGTACACAAGTCAGTTGGACCAGATGAACTGCAACCTAGGTTCTGAAAGAGGTAGTGGTAGAGATTCTGTGTAGGCCTCCATTAGTCTCAATAGACTATGGATTTGTGCCTTGGAAAGTTTCCAGGGTGCAAGCCTGGTCAGGGTTTTTTTTTTAAATGGAAGACCAGCAGTTGCCCAAGCTGCAAGTCTCCCCTCTCCACACCACCAATGTTGTCCATTAGGGCATTAGGATAAAGACTGTAGAGGCATTAGAAATGGTCTTTCAAGAATCATTGGACTCTGGCATGGTTCTGGAGAACTGGGAAATTGCAAATGTCACTCCACTCTTTAAGAAAGGATGGAGACAGCAAGAAAGGAAATTATAGACCAATTAGCTTGACCTCAGTGGTTGGGAAGATGTAATTAATTGTTAAGGAGGAGGCTATGGAGTACTTGGTGACACAGGACAAGATGGGACAAAGTCATGTTTCATTGAAGGAAAATCCTGCCTGATGAACCTGTTGGAATTCTTTGAGGAGATTACAAGTAGGACAGATAAAGGGGATGCAGTGGATGTTGTATATTTGGACTTTCAGAAGGCCTTTAACAAGGTGCCACACATGAGGCTGCTTACCAAATTAGGAGCCCATGGCATTACCGGAAATTTACCAGCATGGCTAGAGCATCGGCTGACTGGTAGGAGCCAGCAAGTGAGAATAAAAGGATCCTTTTCTGGTTGGCTGCCCATGACTAGTGGTGTTCCACAGGGGTCAATGTAGGGACTGCTTCTTTTATGCTGTACATCAATGATTTAGATGACGGAATAAATGGCCTTGTTGCCAAGTTTGCAGATGATATGAAGATTGGTGGAGGGGCAGGTAATGTTGAGGAAACAGGAAGGCTGCAGAAGGACAGATTAGAAGAATGGGCAAGAAAGTGGCAAATGAAATACAATGTTGGAAAATGCATGGTTATACACTTTGGTAGAAAATGTGCAGACTATTTTCTAAATGGGGAGAAAATCGTAAAATTTAAGATTCAGATGGACTTGGGAGTCCTTGTGCAGGACAGCCTAAAGGTTAACTTGCAGTGCAGATTGAGTCAAAAGTGAGGAGGGCAAATGCAATTTTAGCATTCATTTCAAGAGGTCTAGAATACATGAGCAGGAATGTGATGCCGAGGCTTCATAAGGCACTGGTGAGGACTACTTTGAGTATTGTGGACAGTTTTGGGCTCCTTATCTAAGAAAAGATGTGCTGGCATTGGAGAGCATTGTCCTCACTGGAATTTAGAAGGATGAGGTGGGGGAGAGGGGTTCTCATTGAATCTTTTGAATGTTGAAAGACCTAGACTGAGTAGACGTGGAAAGGATGTTTTCCATGGTGGGGGGAGTCTAGGACCAGAGGACACAGCCTCTGGATATAGGAGCATCCATTTAAAACAGAGATGTGGAAAATTTTATTAAGCCAAATGGTGGTGAATTTGTGGAATCTGTTACCACAGGCAGCTGTGGAGACCAGGTTGTTGGGTGTATTTAAGGCAGAGATTGATAGGTTCTTGATTGGACATGGTATCAAAGGTTATGGGGAAAAGGTCAGGGAGTGGGGCTGAAGAGGGGAAAAAAGAATCAACCATGATTGAATGGCAGAGAAGACTCGAAAGGCCAAATGGCCTAAATCTGCTCTTATGTCTTATGGTCTTAGATAATCAAGTAGCTTGCTACATCAATAGGCATGATAAGGAGCACATTGGGGTAACATTAGAAAACATGGGGTAAAGGAGTAAAAGGATCCCAGAGCAGATTAGTCATGATCATGTTGGATGTCAAGCAAACTTGAGATGACTGGCTTATGACAGGAGTTCTTATATTGAAATGAGCTGCAATTACAGAAAGGAATGCAAAACATCATATAGTTCAGTTGCAAGCAATCAGGATGAGGTAGTAAATTAGATTAAACATTGGCTTTGTGGGAAAAACTAGAGAGTGGTAGTATATGATGGCCTCTTGAATGGAGGCCTGTGGCTGGTGGAGTGCCACAGGGATCAGTGCTGGGTCTGACTTTTGTCACCTTTATCAATGATCTAGATGATAATATGGTTAACTGGATCAACAAGTTAGCTGATTACACCAAGACTGGGGATGTAGTGGACAGAGAGGAAGGCATCAGGATCTGAACCAACTGGAAAAGAGGGCTGAAAAAAATGGCAGATTTAATTTGATGAAGACAAGAGTGAGGTGTTGTTGCACTATGGTGAAAGGTAGGGCACTGACCAAAGGGATCTGGAAATACAGGTCCATAGTTCATTGAAAGTGGTATCACAGGTAGATAAGGTTGTAAAGATAGATTTTGGCACATTGGCTTTCATGAATCAAAGTGCGGGATACAGCAGACAGGATGTTATGTTGAAGTTGTATAAGATATAACTGAGGCCTAATTGTGTGCAGTTTTGATCACTTACCTACAGGAAGGACGTAAACAAGCCTGAAAGAGTACAGAGAAAATTTACAAGGATGTTGCCAGGTCTGGAGGACTTGAGTTATAAGATAAAATAGGTTAGGATTTTATTCCTTGGAACACAGGAGACTGAGAGGAGATTTGACAGAGGTATACAAAATTATGAGGGGTATAGAAATGATAAATGCAAGCAGGCTTTTTCCACTGAAGTTGGGTAGGACTTCAACTACAGGTAATTGGTGAAGGGTGAAAGGTGAAAAATTTAAGGGGAACATGAGAAACAAAGTTCTTCACTCAGAGGGTTGTGAGAATGTGGAACGAGCTGCCAGCACAAGTGATGACTGCAAGCTCAATTTCAACATTTAAGTTTTTATAGGTACATGATGGTAAGGGAATGGGTTACGGTCCCGGTGCAGGTCTACGGGAGTAGGCAGTTTAAATGGTTCAGCACGGACCAGATGGGCCAAGGGGCCTGTTTCTGTGCTGTACTTTTCTATGACTCTGACTTTAATAACAAAACTGTACTCTGGAATAAAATCTGGGTATATTCCTGTTCTCACTAAGAGGCTGTCAGTGTCCTTTCACTAGTGGAGACAGGATAACAATAACAAAACCCGTCAGAAATACTAGTCACTTTGCCTACTTCTAAGGCATATAAACTGCAGCACTGACAGCCACGTATTAATAGACATTAGCTAAATCAACAAGCCAGGAAATTGAAACTTGAGCTCTTATACTATACAATACAAAATCTATCTACAAAAGCTAATCTTATATATTAATATTTATTGCAAACAGCAGAAAATCTGCAGATGCTGGAAATCCAAGCAACACACACAAAATGCTGGAAGGACTGAAGTTCCTCCAGCATTTTGTGGGTATTAATATTTATTGTACTTTATTTTATGCTGCATTGGATTCAAAATATCAATCATTTTGCTCTTCTTTATGGTTGTGTACTGTAGAATGACAACAGCAATCTTGAATCTTTCTGTCTGTATGACTGCACAATTTACTTTCACATATATCCAAGGTTGGACAACAGCAACAAAGATCTTGATAGAAGCAAATAGGAAGAACTTAACTATAAAGACATCAACCGTCCAGGATGGCGCCAGCAAACAATGTGACATCCTGCAGAATGTTCCCAAAGCTTACTTCTTTCAAATATGATTCTACTACTAAGCTGTGTACAATTGGAATTTGTAATTTACATTTTGATGGTGTGTTTTTGGGCTGATTGAGCGATCTGGTGCTTTGCTGTCTCCAAGGGAGCTTGGTGAGGTTTGAAGCAGAGTGTGGGGCCTGGAGGCCTGGAAGCCAGGACACAGGGTGCAGGCCCGTGATCGACTCCATTGCTTCCCTTCCATTGAAGCGTCAAGAGTGGAGGACAGGTGGGTGTTTGGTGCCAACTGCCCACATATGACCGATCTTCCTCTCTTTCTCGCTAGTGCAGGAGTCTTGGGATTCATGTTGCAAGGATTAATAAGCAAAGTCTGTGGCTGTGGACTCATTTTGGGGACTTTGAGGTTTATGTTGCATGTGTCTCTGTATTCTAGTTGCTGTTTTTTGAGCACTTTGATCGGGGCAATCGATGTTGACTGGGGCACTTCGGTGAAAGCCAGCTCTGCGGCCGGCAGTCAGCTATCGGCATGGTGCTGAACCGAACTGAAGGAGGATGCTCCTGCACAGCTGGCTTGATGTTAATAATCTATGTGCTGTTCACTCACTTTTTGCCCTTTGAGCAATTTGTTCTTTTTGTGTGCATTGGTAGTTAGATATTTTTCTCTGAACGGGTTCCATGGTGTTCCTTTGTTTTGTGTCTGCCTTCGGGAGGACAAATCTCACAGTTGTATTTTGTATACATACTTTGATAATAAATGTACTTTGGTAAATGATTCAAAGAGTTAATGTATTAATCTGATTGGTACATAATGGTGTCTACAACACCGGAATAAAATTTGAAATAAAACTACAGGTGATTGTTATTGAATGGTTGTAAATGTATTTTAATAATATTATTATTAAGAATTCTGCAAACAATTAGACCATTCTTTACTACACAAACCAGTTAAGATTATTTTTCTTATTTTCCCAGAATATAAGAACGCAGGGCACCATAAAAAGGCAATGGTTGTTTACAAGGCCGTGACATAACACAAGACATCAAAGCAAAAATAAGCCACTCAGCCCATCATCTCTGCTCCACCACTCATCACAGCTGATTTATCAACCCTCTCAACCCTATTCTCCCGCCTTCTCTCTGTGACCTTTGACACCCTTACTAATCAAGAACCTATCAACCTCCACTTAACATTTACCCAATATCTTGGACCCCACTCCAAAGACCCATTTATAAAAATTAGATTTAATAACATTCAGCAAACACAGGACTTAAAAATCATCTTACCCTTCCATCAGAGCAGAGAGAACGCTTTGATTTTTGTGGCTCACTGTAAAAGCTATTATAAATCTTGGAATCCAAAAGTGCTTTCTAAAGACAAGACAAACATTCAGTGCATAATGTTCTAACATTTTCAACATCATTAACAAGTTAATATAATTTCTTCATTCCTTACCAAATCCTCAAAATCTTGAGATATGATGTACTGGAAATCATTCATTACTTCTGTCATATTTAAGTTTCTGTTCTTACAAGAGAGTGCAATATTTGGAATCAGAAGAATCACCAGGAAAGTTATATCAAGGAGATACCTAAAGAAAACTGAATTATAGTAAACAGGACTCAAAATATGACTGTGACCTTACTGAACTGAAAATATTTTATAGTGCTGATGCTTTTTATTCCACAGAAGTTTATGGTATAAGCACATTGATACTATGATCTGAACTGATATTAAAATCAAATCAACTACCTATGAATTCAACATTAAATCATGCTAGATTGCTTTTCAGTTCAGAAGCACGTGAATAGAATTATTACCCCAATAAAAGATAAAGACAACAGTGATAACTTTAGGATTACTCAACACGTTTACTCACATTAGAAATTAATGGCATGTCACAAATATCTAAAGAGCCAGGTAAAAGGCATACATATATTAGTTATTGCTGTTTTGCTTCTAGATAAAAATATAACTAATAACTCATTTAATATGCATTACTGACAATTATACCATAAAAATTAAAGAAATAAGTCTTCCCAATCTATCATATCTAGCTTGCAATAACTCTTGGGGAGCAGAACAGTTAAAACCGCAAATGAACTTTCATACCTGCAATGCTGATACCCCAGCCTTGTGCAACGCCATGGGAAAGGTTTCACTGCTAACCTAATGAATTTTCAGTAGTAGTAGTGATTGGGTTATGGTTCGAGATAACGGGTGCTCTGGAACGTGTACCATCCAATCAGGGAGGTGGATTTGTTTTGCGTGTGCCTGACACCGGTGTGAGCCGGGGCTTTGTTCCGCAAGAGAGGAAGAAAGAGGACACCAGAGAGAACCTGTCTTCGGATTCAACCCGGTGGGGGACCGTGATTCAATGGGGCAAGGTGCTGGGGTCTACTGAGGTTCGGAGAACATGTATGACTTTTGGAGGATTTGCGTTCCAACTTGTGCACATTTGACTGTTGTATTATAATGCACCCATTTTGGTGTTTCTTTACTAACTCTATAGTTAAGATTCATAAATATAATTCCTTTAATCATATGCAGAGTACTATGTATTATTTCTTGGCACTGAGTTGTAACGGGGTTTGGGTTGGGACAGCTGTCTCAATCTCACGGGTTTGGTGGGACCAGAGTGGGTATTCCCTAGACATTGGCAGCCAAGGAAAGTAGGTGGGATTCACTTGTGTTTCACCTGATTATGACCCAAGAATATGCAAATATGGTGTAATTTGCTTTACACATTGAAACCATCATTGAAGTCTTCCTGTGACCACCAGAGGAAAATGTTGTTAATGCAATGATCAGATACAGCAATGGATTTGTTCTACTAACTGCAGAGATCACTGGTGACCTGGACTGCTGGTATTCGCCAGTGATTTTCAATGGAACCAAGAGCACGTACTCACTTAACTTATTTATATTTACTTTGCATTTTCACTTATTTGTTGATGCAGCACGGTAACAGACCCTTCTGGTTAAATGTGGATAAGATGATTTTAAGATGATAAGATGTGATAAGATGTGCACATTAGCACATCACTTTACAGCAATCACAGATTGGGCTTCAATTTCCACTGTAAGGAGTTCATACACTCTCCCCATGACCATATGCATTTCCTCCAGGTGCTCCGGTTTCTTCCCACATTCCAAAGGCACATGGGTAAGTCGGGAGCATGCTATGTTGGCGCCTGAAATGTGGTGACCCTCGCAGGCTGCCCAGAACAATCCTCGCTTATTTGATTTGATGCAAACGACACATTTCACTGTGTACCTTGATCCACATGTGACAAATAAAGCAAATGTTTATCTTTAAAATACACAGTGGAAATAATGAACTGTACAAAAAGAGGAACAAATACAATGAATTACCGAAACCTCAGAGAATGCAGATCATCAAACTGTGACCAAAGAGACCCTCTACCTCAAAAACAATAAAATTTAGCCTCTCGGCATCTTTTCAGCACTTCTTCCTGATGGATTGTTTACTTTTGTTTTGCATGTTGCTCCTGAATTCCATCTGTGCACTAACATGATACACCCATCCATTCAAAAATAGCAAATGTTTCTGTTTAACAGCATAAACAAACTTAATTGCCCATTAAATATGTTGAAACATGCCGAGTAGATGGAAACTGCAACATAACCATTTCTCCCAAGAGATCCTGAGCCACGATGGAGAACAAAGCAGGACTGCAGTGTACAGCAAGATCTGCTGAAGCTAAGTGTTATTCAGTTCTAAGTCATTCGCAAATGTGCCACTGATTATGCTAGTGACCAAATATCACTCAAAACCATCAACTGAATCAATGCACTGTCCATCATCATTACAAAAAGATTAGCAGTCCTCTTTGCTGGAATATTTAGGAACTGTTAAGCATGCTTGTTTCTATGGATCACAACTCTACAAATTTGGTATTTCTGAAATGGGGTCAGATAGATACAGTCATTCAACTGCAATAACACAAAATTTACAAAATTAGTGCAATTGATCCTAGAACATTAATGGAAATTCTGCGCTTGCAAGTAACATTATACCTACCTCTAGACACAGGGATTCCCAATTGGGGGTCAACGGCCCCCTCGGTTAATGGTAAGGCTCCATGGCATAAAAAGTTTGGGAATGCCTGCTCTAGAGTTAGTACAATGGCATAGTTAGCAAAGCAGCTGCCTCACACCACCTGAGACCCAGATTCGATCCTGGCCTGAGCAGAATTTGTACATGCCCCTCTTGACTCCAGTTTCCTCCCACACCTCAAAGATAGATGGAACATAGAACAGGACTGGCCCTTTGGCCCATGATGTTGTGTTGACCTTTAACCTACTCTAAGATCAAGCCAAGCTTCCTTTCTACAAAGCCCTCTATTTTGCTATTAACCATGAACCTAAGAGTTTATTAAATGTCCCTAATGTACCTACCACCCTTGACATTGTGTGGCATGAGACCAACCAGTCTGTAAAAAAAACAACTTGCCTCTGACATCCCCCCTATACTTTCCTCCAATCACCTTAAAACTATGTCCCCATGTGTTACCCATTTCCAGCGTGGGAAAAAGTCTCCGACTGCCCACTCGATCTGTGCCTCTTTGTCATCTTGTACACCTCTATTTGTGGACATTGCAGCAAGGCAAGGGTTAAATGGTATGCTGACAGAAGAGAGTGCAGACATTCCGTACAGCCTTTTCAAAAAGGCAGGGTGATAAACTGACAAGACATAATGTGCCGAGATAGTGCAGTCACTCAGGTTGAACATAGCCCTTGAAATCATAAAGATTCCTTTGAGTCAAACCTGGGATTCAAGGTCACCAGGCATACCAAAACAAGATAAAGTGCAAATGAAGAATTGCTGGGCAACTACTGGACAGTTATTTCACTAATGCTTAATTCTTATTGACACTCTTCCAAAATAACTAAATTCCAAGTCAAAAAAAATTACATTTGATCCTTTAAAAATGGCATCAGTAAAGACGAACAACCTTACAGCGATAAAAAAAGCTAATAAATTAACAATATATCAAAATAAGAATAACATATAATTAAACATAATTAACATAACTAAGCAAAGTCAGTAGGCAACAAAAAGTCACACATGGCCCACTCCCTGTCAAGTAGGCTAAACCGAACTAACGTATTAATGTATTTAAGTAAACTACTTAAGAACTTTTTAAAAGCTATTATTAATACTTTTTGAGAGAGTGATTTAGATGCATTTCATATTTTACTGAGTTAAGTATTGTATGTAATTAGTTTTGCTACAACAAGTGTATGGGACATTGGAAAAAATGTTGAATTTCCCCATGGGGATGAATAAAGTATCTATCTATCTATCTAAGGCAAGGTATGAATATGCAACTATTCTCATTTATTCTACCACACCCAAACCACACGACAAATTACCCATAATAAATGCACAACACAAGATACAATGCAGTTAGATACATGACTCCAATAACCCAGCCCCTAATTATTACACAATAATAATTTCAATTACATACTACAAAAATTCTATCTCCTATGATCTCCTTTACCATAGCATTGGAGAGGAATAGGAACAGACAAGTTAGGAAAGTGTTTAATTGGAGTCAGACAGAAACTTGGAAGCATAAATTGGGAACAGATGTTCTCAGGGAAATGCAAGGAAGAAATGTGGCAAATGTTCAGGGGGTATTTGCGTGGGGTTCTGCATAGGTACGTTCCAATCAGACAGGGAAATGATGGTAGGGTACAGGAATCGTGGTATACAAAGGCTGTTGTAAATCCCAGTCAAGAAGAAAAGAAGAACTTACAAAAGGTTCAAAAAAACTAGGTAATGATAGATATCTTGAAGATTATAAGGTTAGCAGGAAGGAGCTAAAGAAAGAAATTAGGAGAGCCAGAAGGGGCCATGAGAAAACCTTGGCAGACAGGATTAAGGAAAACCCCAAGGCATTCTACAAGTATGTGAAGAGCAATAGGATAAGATGTGAGAGAATAGGACAAATCAAGTGTGACAGTGGAAAAGTGTGCATGCAACCGGAGGAAATAGCAGAGGTACTTAATGAGTACTTTGCTTTAGTATTCACCACAGAAAAGGATCTTGGCGATTGTAGGGATGACTTACAGTGGACTGAAAAGCTTGAGCATGTAGATATTAAGAAAAAGGATGTGCTGGAGCTTTTGGAAAGCATCAAATTGGATAAATCACAGGGACCAGATGAGATGTGCCCCAGGCTACTGTGGAAGGCAAGTGAGTAGATTGTTGAGCCTCTGGTGATGATCTTTGCATCATCAATGGGGATAGGAGAGGCTCCAGAGTACTGGAGGGTTGCAGATGTTGTTCCATTATTCAATAAAGGGTGTAAAGATAGCCCAGGAAACTATAGACCAGTGAGTCTTACTTCAGTGGTTGATAAGTTGATGGAGAAAATCCTGACAGGCAGAGGATTTAGGCCTCTGGAGAGCCTGATATGATTAAGAACCTGATATGATTAAGACATCTGGAGAGGCCTAATATGATTAAGAACCGTCAGCATGGCTTTTGTCAAGGGCAGGTCGTACCTTACGAGCCTGATTGAATTTTTTGAGGATGTGATTAAACACATTGATGATGAAGGAAGAGCAGTAGATGTAGAGTATATAGATTTCAGCAAGGCATTTGACAAGGTACCCCATGCAAGGATTATTGAGAAAGTAAGGAGGCATGGGATCCAAGGGGACATTGCTTTGTGGATCCAGAACTGGCTTGCCCACAGAAGGCAAAGAGTGGTTGTAGATGGGTCAGGTTCTGCATGGAGGTCGGTGACCAGTGGAGTGCCTCAGGGATCTGTTCTAGGACCCCTTCTCTTTGTGATTTTTATAAATGACCTGGATGAAGAAGTGGAGGGATGGGTTAGTAAATTTGCTGATGACACAAAGGTTGAAGGTGTTGTGGATAGTGTGGACAGCTGTCAGAGGTTACAGCAGGACATTGATAGGATGCAAAACTGGGCTGAGAAGTGGCAAATGGAGTTTAACCCAGTGTGAGGTGGTTCAGTTTGGTAGGTCAAATATGATGGCAGAATTAATGGTAAGACTTATTAATGGTAAGACTCTTGGCAGTGTGGAGGATCAGAGGGATCTTGGTGTCCGAGTCCATAGGACGCTCAAAGCAGCTGTGCAGATTGACTTTGTGGTTAAGAAAGCATACAGTGCATTGGCCTTCATCGATCGTGGGACTGAGTTTAGGAGCTGAGAGGTAATGTTGCAGCTATATAGGACCCTGGTCAGACCCCACTTGGAGTACTGTGCTCAGTTCTGGTCACCTCACTATAGGAAAGATGTGAAGACCATAGAAAGGGTGCAGAGGCGATTTACAAAGATGTTGCCTGGATTGGGGAGCATGTCTTATGAGAACAGTTTGAGTGAACTTGGCCCTTTTTCCTTGGAGCGACAGAGGATGAGGGGTGACCAGATAGAGGTGTATAAAATGATGAGAGGCATTGATCGTGTGGATAGTCAGAGGCTTTTTCCCAGGGCTGGAATGGCTAGCACAAGAGGGCACAGTTTTAAGGTGCTTGGAAGTAGGTAAAGAGGAGATGCTAGGGGTAAGTTTTTTTAAATTAAACACAGAGAGTGGTGAGTGCATGGAATAGGCTGCCAGCAATGGTGATGGAAGCAGATCTGATAGGGTCTTTTAAGATACCCCTGGACAAGTAAATGGAGCTCAGAAAAATAGAGGGCCATGGGTAACCCCAAGTAATTTCTAAAGTAGGGACATGTTCAGCACAGCTTTGTGGGCTGAAGGGCCTGTATCGTGCTGTAGATTTTCTATGTTTCTGTACTACAAAAATAGGAGACATGAAATCTTCAAGGATGATGTTCCTGTGCTGAAGTAAGTACTCCTGACCCATTGTTTCCAAAACAAGTTTGACATGCGTTGGACTTGCTTCCATCTACGACAAGCGTAAATGTCTACCTTGTGGAACTCTCCTGATGGTGAGGATGGTGAGGGCTTCAAATGCAACAGATGGTTTAGTGTTGGTGATTCCAAGTCATTGGAATCTGAGGATGCCTTTGTAATCAGAAGACTATTGATAACAGCCTCTACTTCACAAAGGACTGTATGGAAACCCTCTTCATCAAGATTCTGTATCTTCATGGTAGAATTAAGGACATTTTGCACAGACCTGATCAGTCCCTCCCATGTTCCTCCATGATATGAACCAGCAAGTGGGTTAACAAACCAAATTAGTTGAGAGACTGAATATGGGAGTTGACCATATATATCATGCTTCTAAAATAACTAAGTTCCTAGTCTAAAAGACGACATTCGATCTTTTATTATGACACCAAAGATGAACCATCTTATGGCAATAAAAAACTAACAAAACTGTATTGGAGATATAGCAAAATAAGAATAATTAAACATAATTAATAAAACTGAGCCAAGTTAGCAGCCAACAAAAAAATGGTCCACTCTCTCCCAACTGGACTAAACTAAGACAAAGAGTGAATACGTAACTACACACATTTACTTCCACCATGCCCCAACCCAGGTGACAAATTACCCATAACAAACACCCAAAATAAAATATAATACAGACAGGCATAAAATAGATACGTGCCCCCTACACAAATGATGGGATTCAGAAATACACACATTTTCTATTGGATCATATTTGTATACAACTGGTCTATTTCTGTATGAAAATGGCATTTCTTTGTTCAAACTTCAGAACAGTTTGGTGACAGGGGCCACGCTGTTCTCCTTGTCCATAAGTAAATAAAGTGAGATAAAGGAATGAGAGCAAGTTGTCAGAGACCAATTAACTGGCAATAGCACGAACAAGTCACCTCTCTTTTTCCTTTTTTTCTGAAGAGAAAAACCCCACCTCATCAACCTATCCTCATAACATATGCTTCTACCCCTGGTATCTCTCCTCTAAACCCTCTCTAAAACTTGCACATCCTTCCTATATTGAGGCGGCAAGAACTAAACAAAATATTCCAAGTGTAGTCTAACCAGGGTTTTTAATAGAGATGCAACATTACCTCGCAATTCTGGAACTCAATCCTTTGACTAATGAAGATCAACACATCATATGCCTTCTTAACAACCCTATCAACTTGTGCAGCAACCTTGAGGGATGTATGGATGTAAACACCAAGGTACCCCTGTTCCTCCACAGTCCTAAGGATACTGCCACTAACCATGTATTCTACCCTCAAATTTGACCTTCCAAGGAGGATCTCTTCATACTTTTCACGTCTACTTTCCACCCTCTCATCATCGACAACTCTGAAGTTAACACTGTTTCAACATTCAAGTTTCTGTGCATCATTATGGCACAGGACTTCATGTTGGAGAACCACATCTTCTTCATTAACAAAAAGGTTTGGCAGAAAATGTATTTTCTTGCAGCAGTTGGGAAAATTCCACCTTCCCCAGAATGTACTGTTGCAATTCTAGTGTACACTACCATCATCAACCATTACTGTCCGGTTTGGTGCAGTACTAAACCGGACACAAAAACTAGAGCACCCTGCCAAGGCAGCAGAAATGGTCATTGGATGGAGTCTACCACCACTGCAGGACTTGTATGTGTCCAGGACAAAGAAACGGGCAGGCAAAATGATTGCAGACACTAACCAGCAAAATGCCTTTTCAAAAAGCTTCCTTCATGGAAAGTGGTACAGGGCTATCAAAACAAAAACTTATCATCTTAAAAACTTATTCGCACAGGCAGTCCACCTGATCAACAATTCTACTTAATTAACCACATCACTGCACTCCACAGTAAACAGTTGAAACCATTTTTTATAAAGCTGTTTACATTGTAAATAAATGCTGGTATTTAAGTACGAGGGCTGATTGATAAGTTCGTGGCCTAAGGTAGAAAGAGTCAATTTTAGAAAACCTAACACATATATTTTTCCACATAGTTCCCTCCTACATTTACACACTTAGTCCAGCAGTCGTGGAGCATATGGATCTCGGACCTCCAGAAGGTGTCCACAACATGGGTGATTGATAAGTTTGTGGCCTAAGGTAGAAGGAGATGAGTTATACAGCTCTCATTACATGCACAAGCAGTTCAACTCTGAGTGATTATACAGAAAGTTTGAAGTTAATAACTCAACTCCTTCTACCTTAGGCCACAAACCTATCAATCACTCCTGCTGTGGACACTTTCTGGAGGTCCAAGATCCATATGCTCCACAAATGCTGGACTAAGTGTGTAAATGCAGGAGTTGAAAAATATATGTGCTAGATTTTCTAAAATTGACTCTATCTACCTTGGGCCATGAACTTATCAATCACCCCTCGTATTTATGTACATTAATATCTGTACTTCAACCTCTAACTTTATATTCTATATAATTCTTTATTCCTTATACAGGGCCTTGACAAAGTATTCAGCCCCAACCCTTTGTTCACATAAATGAGTAATACAACCAGGGATTGATCCATTTAACTGAGAATTTTTATTTATCACAAGCTCCTTTTTACCCCACAGTGGAGCCCAAGACAACAGAGGAAATTGTAAAGCATGAAAAAGTACAAACACAAAAACTGAAGTGTCAACATTTCAAAAGTATTTATCCCCTTTGCTACATACTTGTTGAGCTATCTCTTGCAGCTATTACAGCTTGTAGTTTTTTTTTTGGATAAGTCTCTATTCACTCTGGACAATGTGACAGAGCAAGACTTGCACATTCTTCCTTGCAAAGTTGCTTAAGCTGTGCCAGATTTCTTGGAGGGTGGCGGCGGACAGCAAGCTTGAGGTCTTGCCAGAGACGTTTGATCAAGTTAAGTTATGGACTCTGACTGTGCCTCTCAAGGACATCAATTTTCTTCATTTGAAACCTCTCCATGGTTTCTCTGGCAGTGTGCTTTGGGGTCATTGTCCTGCTGAAAGACAAACCTCCTCCTCAGTTTAAGTTTTCTGGCAAAGGCTAGCAGGATTTCATCGAGGATCTCTCTGTGCTCAGCAGCATTTCTCTTCCATCAGTACTGACTGGTTTTTAGTCCCTGCTGCTGAAAAGCATCCCCACAACATTATGTCCCTTCCACAATACTTTACAGGAGTGATGCACCATCAATAACTCACTCTGAGACATAAGAAGTGAGATATCGGCTTTTATTGACTGGAAGAATGAACAACTCTACATCCTGGAGAATGAGGCCGGGCTCAGGCCTCAATCGCCTTTATACAGGGGTCTGTGGGAGGAGCCACAGGAGCAGTCCAGACAGGTATATGTAGTTCACCACAAGGAGGGATACTGTTACTTGGCTGATGCATAGTATTAGATTTTCACCACAAGTATTGCTTTAACAAAAGCATATCCTTGCCTTTACGAAATGTCACTTAGAAGATTCTGTGAAGATATGGATAAAAGTCTTATGGTCGGATGAGACTAAAGTGGAACTTTACCTCCACCATACTTTACAGTAGGGAAAGTGTTACCTGGCTGATGTGCAGTATTAGATTTACGCCACATGTACCATTAGTGTTGAGATCAAAAAGTTCCACTTTAGTCTCATCCGACCACAAGACCTTCATCCATATCTTCACAGAATCTTCTAAGTGACGTTTCGTAAAGGCAAGAATATCCTTTTGTTAAGCAATACTTGTGGTGAAAATCTAATACTATGCATCAGCCAAGTAACACTATCCCTCCTGTAAAGTATTGTGGAAGGGACATAATGTTATGGGGATGCTTTTCAGCAGCAGGGACTGGAAATCTGTTCTGCATTGATGAGAAAAGAGGAAGGCAGCAGAAAGGAAATTATAGACCAGTTATCCTGACCTCAGTGGTTGGGAAGATGTTGGAGTCAATTGTTAAGGATGAGATGATGGAGTACCTGGTGACACAGAGCATGATAGGACAAAGTCAGCATGGTTTCCTTCAGGGAAAATCTTGCCTGATGAATCTGTTTGAATTCCTTGAGGAGATGACAAGTAGGATAGATAAAGTGGATGCTGTGGATGTTGTATATTTGGATTTTCAGAAGACCTATGACAAGGTGCCACACACAAGGCTGCTTACCAAGTTAAGAGCCCATGGTATTAGAGGAAAGTTACTGGCATGGTTAGAGCATTGGCTGATTGGTAGGAGGCAGCAAGTGGGAATACACCCAGGCATGCAGTACATTAAGTACTCAGATGACACAGTCATCATTGACACTACCAACTCTGATGACTGCATCAATGAGGAAATCAATATATTTTCTGGATGGTGCACAGACAACTATCTGGACCTGAACCCCAGTAAAACTAAGGAAACGGTAGTGGACTTTAGACAACAGCAGTATACTGTCCCAACCCTGGAAATAAGTTGCCAGTTGACAGTGTACGTTGGAGAAAAAAAGTACCTCGACACAACTATAGATAACAAAATCATCTTTTAGTGGGTTGATACACTCCAAGTGCCAACAACAGCTATTTTTCCTTCGGAAGATGCGTAAACTTCAGATCCAGCTATCAATTCAACAGACATTTTATAAATGTTTCATTGAATCAATATTAACCTACAACATCACGGTTCGGAGCAATGAGCACTATCAACCACAGCCCACTCAACAGAATTGTCAGAATTAGCAGTAAAATCATTGGCCAGAAACAAGAATCTCTCAGCAGCATCCATAAGAGACGGACAATAAAGAAGTCTTATGGAAAATGAATGCCACTAAATATAGCAAGATCCTGGATAAAAAACTGATAGCCTCTGCAAAAAGCTTAAACTGGTGAGGAAGTTCATCTTTCAACAGGATAACAACCCAAAACACACAACTTCAAATGAAGAAGATTGATGTCTTTGCGTAGCTCAGAGTTCTGACCTCAACCCAATTGAACATCTCTGGCAATACCATGATTGCTGTCCACCGCCGCGCCCCAACTGATCTGACACAGCTTGAGCAATTTTGCAAGGGCAAAAGGGCAAATCTTGCCCCTTCACATTATGCAAAGCTAATAGAGACTTATCCAAAGAGACTACGGGGCTGTAATAGCTGTCAGAAGTAGCTCAACAAAGTACTGAGCAAAAGGGATGAATATTTTTCAACTGCTGACATTCCAGTTTTTGAATTTCAAATTTTTCATGCTTTACAATTTTCGCTGTTTTGGCACTGTACTGTGAAGAAGGGGGCATGCAATTCACAAATACAAATTCACAGCTAAACTGATCAAAATACCTGGTTGTAATACTCATATATGTGAACAAAGAGTTGGGAGCTGAATACTTTTTCAAAACACTGTAATTGTTGAATGTTGTTATCTTTATTATGCGTTGCAACAACACATCATGGCAAATTCTTAATACATGTAAATGTATAAGGCGAATACAGTTGTTTCTTGACTTTTCCAGTTTGAACTCCATCTGCCACTTCTCAGCCCAGCTCTACATACCATCGATGTCCCATTGTAACCCATGACAACCTTTTACACTATCAAACTTCGTGTCATCTGCAAACTTACTAACCCAACCAATCAACCACACAAAATGCTGGAGGAACTCAGCAGATCAGACAACATCTATGAAAAAGTGTAAACAGTCAACATTTCTGGCCGTGATCCTTTTTTCCAGAGATGCTGCCTGACCTGCTGAGCTCCTCCAGCGTTTTGTGTGTATTGCATTTGCAGACCTTCTTGTGTTTGCTATTCACCAACCCACCCTTCTATGTTCTCATCCACATCATTTATATAAAAAAATTCACAAGGAACAAGAGTTTGAGAAGACATCTATGTGGAACACCACTGGTCATTAACCTCCAGGCAGAATACGCTTCTTCTACAATCATGCTCTGCCTTCTGCGGGCAAGTCAATTCTGAATCTACAAAGCCAACTTTGGCTGAATCCCATGGCTCATGACTTCCTGAAAGAGCCTACCATGGGGAGGGGACCTTATCAAAAGGCTTTCTAAAATCCATATACATCACATCCACTGCTCTACCTTTATCAACGTTTCTCCAAATGCTCATAAATCCTGTCTCTGAAAAAAATTGCCCACCACTGATCCATAATTACCAGCATTATCGCTACTCCCGTTCTTCAAAGTAAATTTATTATTAAAGTACATGTATAGGGCACCAGATACAATCCTGAGATTCACTTTCCTGTAGGCATACTCAATAAATCCATAATAGAGTGGCCACTACAGGATCAAAGAAAAACCACACCAACTTGAATGTGTGTAAAAGACAACAAACCGTGCAAGTACAAAAAGAAAAAAAAAATAATTATAAATAAGTAAGCAACAAATAGGTAACATGAGATGAAGAGTCCTTGAAAGTGAGTCCATAGGCCATGGGAACGTTTCAGAGATGGGGCAAGGGAAGTTGAGTGAAATTATCCCCTTTGGCACAACAGCTTGATGGTTGAGGGGTAATATCTGTTCTTG
This sequence comes from Hemitrygon akajei, assembly GCF_048418815.1. Lineage (NCBI taxonomy): Eukaryota > Metazoa > Chordata > Chondrichthyes > Myliobatiformes > Dasyatidae > Hemitrygon > Hemitrygon akajei. The sequence continues at coordinate 27,096,172 of NC_133124.1, read as the reverse complement.
AACTTGGTGGTGTGAATCCTGAGGCTCCTGTACCTTCTTCCTGATGGCAACAGTAAGCAGAGAGCATGGTTTAGGTGGTGGGGTCTCTGATGATGAATGCTTTCCTGTGACAACATTCTGTTTTTCATATGCTCAATGGTGGGCAGGGCTTTACCTGTGATGAATTATGTTGTATCCACTACATTTTTGTATGCTTTTCGAGTCAAGGGCATTGGCACTTCCATACCAGGCTGTGATACAGCCAGTCAATATACTGTCCACCACATATCTATAGAAGTTTTTTCAAAGTTTTAGATGTTATGCAAATCTTCGCAATCTACTGAGGAAGTGGAGGTACCATCATGCTTTCTTAGTAATTACAGTTAAACGCTGGGCCCAGGACAGGTCCTTCAAAACGATAATGCCAAGGAATTTAAAGTGGCTGACCCTCTCCACCTCTGATCCTTCATTGAGCACTGGCTCATGGATATTTGGTTCCTTCATCCTGAAGAAGTCAATAATCAGTTCCTTGGTCCTGCTGACATCGACTAAGAGGTTGCTGTTGTGGCACCACTCAACCAGATTTTCAATCTCCCTCCTGTACACTGATTCACTACCCTTGATTCGACCCAGAATTGTGATGTCATCAGCAAACCTGAAAACTGCATTGGCGCTGTGCTTGCCACACAGTCATAAGTGTAAAGTGAGTAGAGCAGGGGGATAAACACAGCCTGGTGGAGAACCTGTTGCTGATGGTAACCCACTAGATGTAGGTTGGTAATTGGCCAATGTATGTGGTAGAATTTGGAGGGAGTTGCTGGGAATATGGACTGAATAAAGGAAAAGGGATTAATGCAGGATTAGTTTAAATATGTAATTGATAGTATGGACTCAGAGGCCCAAGAACCCGTTTCTCTGCTGCGTGACTTCATTCATCCAGACTAACACACACAAAATGCTGGAGGAACTCAGCAGGTCAGGCAGTGTCTATGGAGAGGAAGAAAGATGTGACATTTCAGGCCAACACCCTTCATCAGGGTCCTTCAATCTCATCCAGTTTGAAAACTGTAAAGAAAAATGCTTACTGTCTTTTTAAACCTCTGAAATCAATCAGTTCACCAGTGATAGTCATGACTTCATCTACAAAATACACAACTGTGAAATTCCCACTCTAAACCTCCGCATCTCTATGTTTCCTTCCTCCTTTAGAACCCACTTTAAAAACATATTAATTTGACTAAACTTCAGTCATCTACTGAACATTAGATTGGCAGATTCCGTTTGTTAATACGTCAGGTACTTGGGAAGATTATAGCCTGCATCACAGCCTGGCATGGAAACACCACAGCCCTTAAATGGAAAATCCTACACAAATTAGTGGATACCTCCCAGCCCTTCACAGATTAAGACCTCCCCATCATTGAGCACATGTACTTGGAGCATTTTTGAAGGAAAGCAACATCATCAGGGACCCTAACCACCCAGGTCACTGTCTCTTCTCATTGATATCATCAAGAAGGTGGCACAGGAGATGTAGGGAGACTCATTTACACTACTGGGTTCCGGAACAGTTATTACCCCTCAATCATCAGGCTCCTGAACCAGAAGGGATAACTTCACTTGCCCCATTAGTGAACTGGTCCCACAACCTATGGACTCACTTTCAAGGACTCTTCATTTCATGTTCTCGATATTTATTGCTTATTTATTTATTATTATTATTTTCTTTCTTTGCACAGCTCATTGTCTGTTGCACACTGGTTGTCCGCCCTGTTGGTGTAATCTTTCACTGATCCTATTATAATTATTGGATTTATTGAGTATGCTCACAAGAAAATGAATCTCAGAGTTATATATGGTGACATATATGTATTATGACAAAAAATTTACTTTGTACTATATTGATACCAACTTTCTTAAGTTTTAAGCCCAATTATAAATGGTTAGTACCAGTAAATTAAATCCCCCAAAACAATGAAACACTATTTAATCAGCAAAATGTATTCTAGTCTGTAACTCCTAAGATCTGCTCACATTAAAGGGTGGTCTTCTGATAACTACTGGACAAAGTGTAAATCAAAAAAGTAAATAAAGTTGTTAAGTATTGTAATAATCATGCTTTCATATTGATTTGATTAACCAAATTAGCACCAATCACAAAGTGATAGAAGAAACAACCACAATTTCAAAAGCAGAAAGGGAAACACTGGCTGAAGCAAACTCAGATGTTGTGATGCAATCTGTTTACCGTTTATTGTGCACAGGCAAATCCGGGACTTGAAAGCTCAAGTTCATTTGGGTGCTCCTAAAAATCTAACACATTCATCTAACTCTGAATTTTACCCAATTTATCCTATGCAGACTTTCCAATCCACTTACCTTGGCCGTGATTCTGCATTAACATTTTCATGAACTATTAAATTTATGCTAACTGTACAACATTCTCTGAGCCTTTAGCAAAGTACACTTCACACAAAGTTCCTTGATGAAACAGATAAAAATTAAAACCATATTTGCAGAACTGCTATCACACTTGTTGTCTTTGGAAATCTAATACCAGTTATATACGAGGGATCAGTTTGGCAAATACTTTATAAATTTCAGATTATTGCGTATTGGTCCTCAACCCAGTTGAATAATCATTGTGCACCTTCAGACTGCCATGAAAAACAGGAATCAATACAATTCATGTTTGAAGGTGGAGGAACACCACCTTATATTCTATTTGGGTAAGGAGAAACAACACCTTGGGTAGCCTCTAATCTGATGACATGAACATCTATTTCTCAAACTTCCAGAAATGTCTTCCGCCCCCCCCCCACTTCTCCATTACCATCCCCTTGTCCCCCTCTCATGTCATCTCTTTGCTCGCCCATCTCCTCCCTCTGGTGCTCCTCACCCCATCCCCCTTTCTTCTTTCCTCCATGGTCTTCTGTCTCTTTCACCAATCAACTTCCCAGCTCTTTGCTTCATCCCTCCCCCTCCAAGTTTCACCTATTGCCTGGCGTTTCTCTCTCCCCTCACCCGCCACCTTTTAAATCTACTCAGCTTTCTTTCTTCAGTCCTGCCGAAGTATTTCAGCCGAAACGCCGACCGTATTTTGCTTTGCACAGATGCTGCCTGGCCTGCTGAGTTCCTCCAGCATTTTGTGTGTGTTGCTCGGATTTCCAGCGTCTGCAGACTTTATTGTTGGTAAATTCATGTTTGAAGATGACATCATCATGGCTCAAGAAATGGCAAGTGCTTGGAGTTCATCATTACTGAATGAAACAATGAGTCTCTTTTGATGCAACCTCCCAAAATATTCAAATAGCATTCAACTTATAAATAAACCTCATTATCTATTATAGATAAAACTGAATATGGCATAGTCTAATTTTGGGTTATTTCTTAATTCTCTGTTGAAGAGTTTTCCATTTACCAAGGAATGGATGCTAACCATTATACTTTGTATACATTGTAAGGTTGCTGAATTTACAGTCTTTAGGCGTTCCAGTGGCCCAGTTAGCGACAGGAGCAGCACACAGCGAAGAGCTTTCTCACAGGTCGGCAGCGCTCATTTAAAAGGAGAGCTTCAAGGGTATTCAGGCTGATTCCAGTAGCCCCATCAGTGGCAGAAGCAGTGCGTAAAGGAGGAAGTAAAAGTACAGAAGGGACAAGCAGAGTGGCCATTGTTGGGAGTGGATCAGTGGTGAGAGTGGGAGTGTCGGGCTTTGGCTCAAAGGAGGCGCTGGCTCCGGGCAAGTTGCCCAGGTTAAGTTTCTGTCAAGTTTCCCTTTTTTCTTACTGTGTTAGGGCACTTAGTGTAGCTTAAATGGCCATTGTGTGTTTTTCATGCAAGATGTTGGGAGTCTCCCAGGGAACTACATCTCAGTGAAGTGCATCCAGCTGCAGCTCCCTGAAGATGGTGTTAGGGATCTGGAGCAGCATCTGGATAACTTTCGGCTTGTACGGGAGAGTGAGGAGACAATCAGAGTTACAGGGAAGTAGTCACCCTTATGATACAAGAGGCAAATAGCTAGGTGACTGTCAGGAGAAGGTACAGGAAGGTAAATAGGCAGTTAGTGCAGAGCACCCCTGTGACCTTTCCCCTTGATAATAAGTATACCATTTTGAATACCGTTGTGGGAGATGACCTCCCAGGGAGACCAGGTTACTGGCACTGAGCAGAGGTCCATTGTGCAGAAGGGAAAGAGGGAGAAGAGGGGAGCAGTGGTGATAGAGGACTAAATAGTCAGAAGAACAAACAGGAGATTTTATGGATGTGGATGGGACACCCCCCAGATGCCAGGGTCAGGAATGTCTTGGATTGCATCCGCAGTATTTTGGAGGGGAAGGAGAGCAGCCAGATGTCTTGGTACATATTGGTACCAATGACATAGCAAGGAAAAGCAAAGAGGTCCTGAAAAGAGAATTTAAAGAGCTAGGCAGGAAGCTGAGAAGCAGGACCTCCAGGGTAGTAATTTCTGAATCGCTACCTGTACCATGTGTTAGTGAGGGTAAATGTGTGGCTGAGAAGCTGGTGCAGGGGGCAGAGTTTCAGGTCCTTGGATCATTGGGATCTCTTCTGGGGGAGATATGACCTGTACAAAAGGGATGGGTTGCACCTGAACCCGAGGGGGACTAATATTCTCATGGGCGGGTTTGTTAGCGCTGTTAGGGAGGGTTTAAACTAATTTGACGGGGGATGGAAACCGGAGTGAAAGGACTCAAGATAGGATGGATGGTGAAAAAGCTAAGATAGCGTGCAGTCAGGCTGTCAGGAAGGGCAGGCAGGTGATAGGACAAAATTGCAGCCAGCAGGGTGTGCATCTGTGCATTAGGGATGGAGAATCACAAAGGGGAGCAAATACATTACCCCAAGGCCTGCAGTGGTGCTAGAAAGTAAGTGAACCCTGTAGAATGTTCTCTATTTCTGCATAAATATGACCTAAAATGTGATCAAATCTTCACACGTCCTAAAAACTAGATAAAGACAACTCTTCATGCACTACTGCCTACAGAGAATGGTATAATTTTTAAAAAAAACACCCAGTGAGTGGCAGTTCTGTGGGCAAAATCATCTTGTTAATGAGAGAGGTCAGAGGAGAATGGACAGACTGGTTCAAGCTGACAGGAATGCGACTGTAACTCAAATAACTATGCATTACTGTGGTGGTGTGCAGAGGAGCATCCTGAACGTACAACAGGTGGATGAGCTACAGCAGCAGAAGACCATAAACATACACTCAGCGCCTACCGTATTAGGTACAGGAGGTACCTAATAAAGCAGCTACTGAGCATAGAGAGTGAATGTCAAGGCCCTAGGGAGTGACACTGAAAGGAAAGTCCCAGGGATACAACTTTCTTAAAGTGAAGACAAAGGTAAATGAAAACCAGATTAAAAGGATTAGCTTCATTTGTCACACCTACATTGAAACATACAGCAAAACGCATCATTTGCGTCAATGACCAACAAAGTCGATGGGAGTTCTGGGGGCAGCCTGCAGTGTCGCCATGCTTCTGATGCCAACACAGCCTGCTCATAACTGGCCAACTCGAACTCATACATTAGTGTTTCCCACCCATTTTTAGTCCACACCCCCTAAAGCACTTTCATTCTTGCCACCACCCCCCTTAGGCACAATGTACTTTCCGACACCCCCATAGTGTCTACCATATGCTAACATGAGAAAAATGATTCCGCATTAAAGTTTTATTTGTCTTTAAACCCACAGCAGCTTTGATATCAATGTGATCCTTGAGCTTGATGGTTTTTAGCACAAGAGTTGAAATATCTGGTTTAAGTTGTGATAGCAAAAGCCACAAGTCCCCACCGGTGGCAATGTCCAAGCAGTTTCTGTTTCTCATGAGTATGTGGTTCACTGCACTGAAGCCTCTTTCAACAAGGTAGGAGGATGGAAACGCAATGTAGAGCAGTTCGGCTCTTTTCCAAAGACCATGAAACAGTGTAGGACAGTATAGCGACATACCACAAAAGCCAACATTTTTGCTTCTTCATCATTCTGAACTTTGATCATCTCTTCTTGCAAGCTCTCTCTTCCTGTTCTTCCAATTTGCAAAGAAATGGGATAATTACCCAGTCCAGAATTTCCAGACTGTTCAAATTCTTTAACCAACTTCGAAAATACATTTTCAGTGACTGCTGGTGTAAGCAGTACTCTTGCAAATCGCTGTGAAAGAGAGTGCCATAATTTCCATGCAGGGAAACTGTGACAACATTCTTCTCTTAATGTTGTACTTAAACATTGCCAATTTTTCTGATAAAAATGGAAACTGCACTTCTTGCCTGGATAAAACCTTGCAGTTACATATTTAGAATGTTCATTTTGTCATACAGATGGGCTAGGTATGCCATATTTCCATGTAACAGTTCAATCTTGTTTCCCAAGCTCTTGTTGACTTTGAGGAAAAATTCAACCACAATGTCAAAAAGATAAAAGAAACATTTTAATCAGCAGCCTTTTGACAACCAACACACTTCAGTGTGAAGAAGTAAGCATTCAAACTCTTCATTGTTATCTTGGCATAACTGTTGAAATATTCTGCTTATTTAATGGATGAGCTTTAATTTTGTTGATAGCAGATATTACAAGAGTAATGCTTGGAAAAAAAAAATCACTGGCTGGAGTTTTTGGTTGCCAGATATTGACAATGAATTACACAATGAATTGCCAACGTACTTGGAATTTATCATAAACCGACATGGTGACCAGTCATGTATGGTTCTCCATCTGCTCCACAAGAAATCATGTTCCTAACCAGAATACTTTTATCCTCAATATACATTTTGAGCTCATCATAGATCGATTCTCCATTGATACTTGCTTTTAAACTTTTGTAAAAAGAGAATCTCTTCAGAAACTTTTGCAGTTTTTGATAAACCATACATATGCCATCAGCAATGCTTCATTGTCTCACTCATTTCATCAATGCGATGAGTTACAAAGTCATTATTCAGAGGAATTGATTTTACAATACTCATTCCGAGAACAGTGGTGAGCACTTCTGATAAAGCAGACATAATTAATCTTTCACCAATTGTATGAGATTTTCCACACTTTGCTATCATTCTTGAAATGTTATAGGAAGCAATGAGTCTACTAACAAGGTCATTTTTAGCTTTCTTGGCAAGTGATTCAAGTGTGGAATGCTTTTAAAATGCTTCTTTCATCTTCTGGAACTGAGTAATACCACAAGTAGCCTTTTCAGTGTATCTTTTAACGAAAGTGTTCCTACAATCTTGGTGGCTTCATTAAGCAGTACAGCACTGTCTTACAAATAAAACACATGGGGCATTGCTGATCTGACGGGAATGGGATAAAACTATATTCCTGGTATGTAACATTCTATTGATGCACTTTCTGTGGTTTCTGTTTCTTAGCAGGATTAGAATTCAAGGCTTCACTGCCTTCAGACTCAGATCATGCAGTACATATTTCTCCATTATTAACAGGACTAAATTAAAATGAAAAATTAACACAAACTGAGAATGCCTATCGGATGTTAGTGACAGATGGAATGATGGTAGCGGCATGCAAAGGAACAGCAAGGCAAAGATGAAGATGGCAACGGTGAAAATTACATTGACAAGGATTCAGATGGAATCTGAAAGTTAGTCGGGATAGAGCCGGTGTTCGGCAAGCTACCTTTATATTATTCGAGTTAGTGTATTTGACCAATCACGTAAGGTCTCATAATCCCAAAGATGGGTCTTGACCACACATATGAAGCTGAGGATGTTTTGCACACCTCAAGAGGAATCCTCGGGATTGGCAGGTTCACTGATTGGCTCTATTTCATCATTTGGTTCTGGCCAGTGCTGTATCATTGTGTGACCTGTTTTCTGTAGATCTGTAGAGAAAGTTGAGTGGGCGTACTTAACTTACCAACTGTTAAATTGCATGAACTCATTCCGTGCCGCTAGTCATGGGGAACTGTTGGGCACCCTGGGTGCTAATTTATGCATTCCCAATGTCCGTTTGGTTGGTAAGGTCAGAAGAGATTGCTGAGTTTCAGACTCATTGTGACAATGAGCGCTCACTGCCTGCGGAGCTATGGTTCTTCCTGTGTCCCAGTGCCTCATTTTTTTTGGAAGTGCCTGCTCTACTAACGGTCGGTCAGGTCTCGTGCCTCAAGTTAGGGTGCCACTTACCGTCCGTCCCAAGAATCTTGAATGCCGCCCTGATGACCTCTATTTCCCCTAACATCCCCTTAAGACACATAACTGCCCCCTTGGGGGGGGGGGGGAGGTGGTACCGCCCCCATTGAGAATCACTGTCATTCATCTTTGAAATGTGGGAGGAAACTGGAGCATCTGGAGGAAATCCACACAGTCACAGGGAAAACATACAGATTCCTTACAGACAGCAGCAGGAATTGAAGCTCGATTGCTGGTATTGTAAAACAGTTTACCAAGTTACTGTGCTGTCACTGACAAGGTGGTGAAGACTACACAAGGCACACTTGTTTTCATGGAATGCAGCACTAAGTACAAGAATCAGGACAACATGTTTCAACTGTACAAGACACTAATGAGACTGGAGCTGGAATTTCACGTGCAGTTCTGATCACCATACTGTAGGAATCACGTGATTAAGCCAGAGAAGGTACAGAACAGATTCACAATGATGTAGCCAGGACTGAAGGTTTTCAGTCTGTGGTAGATATTCACTTGTATCTCATAATTGCTAAGCTTACTTTCTAAAGAGCAGCTGCCATTTGAAAGGTCACAGTTGTAAGTAGTCTTTCATCAATATTGCTTTGTTTAGCTTCCAGTCGTAGATGGAAATCAGACTCGGTTCTTAAATGTAAATAACAGACATTAGCTTGAAATTAAAAAAGCGCTTCTACTTTTTAAGTTACTGCACCTACTTTATTACTGCTCAAGAGTAGAGTACAAGATAATGGGCTGTTAATTTGAATTGTTTTAAAAAGAAAAGCTGACTCTTATGTTGCTTAGTTCAATGTAGCTTTTGCAGAACCAGATGGATAATATCATTTACCATATCAATAACTGATGTGTTTATAGTTGGAAGAGTTTAATGTACTCGAAAGTTAGCTTTACAGTATTAATGATAGCTAGCTTAAATCCATGTCTCTGAAAATGCTTTTAAGCCATTTGTGCTAGAAGATTATCTGAGGAAATATCACATGCTTGTGAAGTCAAACAAGCCAATGGAAAGGGTATAACTGTAGAGAGCAGTTCAGGCATATTAGGAGTGTAGTAAGGAACATAAAGAAGAATGGAAGAACTAGAATCCATTCCTCCAGCTTCTGTTTCTGCGGTGAACAACTTGTTTGTCTGCATCTTTGAAATGCCTTTTTAGTTTAGAAGAATTGTACCCAAGCTTTGGAAATCCTTAATCCTTTATGTTTGAGAAATGCTTTGTGTTTTAGAAATGGTTTGTAATTGGAAAATGTTTAAGATAAGAAAGTTCCTGAGTTTTAATGTGTTTTAAGAGTTTTGTGTGCTGTTTAATGTGTCTCACTGTAAATAAATGAACTGTGTTTTCAACTACTTTATTCGCTGGAAGTATCTTCTCCTTGGTAGAGAGAGAAGACCCACCACTTAAGTAATGAAAGATTGGTTAGTTACATTATAATCTCTCCTTAGTGAGAGTACTCGTGGGTATTCAATATCCAAAAGGTCTTAAAGTCTTTGTTTGAGTTTAGAGCTTTGCGATCAGCAAACCCAACACCATCACATTTGGCACCCAAAATGGTCACATTATACTAAAAACGTTATTTTAGAAACAAGTTTTAGCAATAGTCCAACTCTGAGCACACTCAGTAACTGCTGCGGCACTCCACCTAGTACTAGAAAATGGTCAAGATCTGGTTTCCAGTAATTGTGCAGGTAAATGCTGGTCGATATTATGAATGTGTTAATGCAATTACAGATATATGGGACAATACCCAACTCCTCAAAATCATTAAAATACTCCTCAAATGATCGAAGTATGTATACGTTATACAACCTTGAGATTTGTCTCCTTACGTACAGCCACAAAACAAAGAAACCTCAAAAGAACCCATTTTTTAAAACTGTCGAACACCAAATGTGCAGGGAGAGAAAGAAAAAAAACAAATTGTGCAAATAATAAAAGTAAGCAAATAGCTATAAAAGACATGAAGCCAGACATCACTACAAGTGGAGCAGCCTCAGTTCATTGCAGAGCTGGGTAGTCATCAAGGAGCAGCAAGCAGAACTGGCCCTCGCCTCACTTCCAGTCCTGACAACCTGACCTTTTCAATCCGGCTCAGTGCTTAAATCGTCCAAACGTAGGATTGATCCTCGCTCTTGGACCACTTCTGGGCCTCAACCCCACCACCGCAATTTGGCCCTTGAGGATGCCACTCTGCCTTGACTCTGCTTCAACCCCGCCTCTGCTTACCTCGACCACGCCTTCCCTGTGCCTCAGCCTCCCTTGATCATTTCTCGCCTGTGCCTCTGCCAGTACTCGACTCTCCTTCGTCAGCTTTGATCGTTATTAACAAAGTGTTATTAATGTTACTTAGTAGTTTTCTTTGTTTTGTTTCTGTTGCTGATAAGTTAGTTGCTGGACTAGCACCATCGTAAACCGGAAAGGGAGTAGGGATAACTCCCTTTCCAGAGTAGGGATTAAACACAACGAGTATTTTATTCTTCAAATCAGAGACTGGATTTATGAAGGGATAGAACAGAAGGTAGGATGCAGATTAGACAGACCAAACCCCACTGTATGACCTGCTGGACTCAGCCCATCACAATTTGTACACAAGGTAGCAATAATTCACGCCAGAAGACAATGAATTGGCCCCTTTTTTTGATAGAAATCAAGCACACAGGTGGAGACCACCTGCTTGTGTAAAAGAACCTGGCGCTGCAAACATCTTAATTCTGATGCATGGGGATATCATGCATTCCTTAAAGGCGCACGTGTTGGCGTGTGGCCAAGTGGTTAAGACGTTGGTCTAGTGATCTGAAGGTCGCTAGTTCGAGCCTCAGCTAAGGCAGCACGTTGTGCAAGGCACTTAACCACACATTGCTCTGCGATGACACCAGTGCCAAACTGCATCAGTCCTTGCCCTTCCCTTGGACAACACCGGTGGCGTGGAGAGGGGAGACTTGCAGCTTGGACAGCTGCCGGTCTCCCATACAACCCTGTCCAGGCCTGAGGTACTAAAGAAAACTGGAGAACAGATGCTTGGGAACATACATTAGAATTACTAAAAAGTTTGACCATAGCCTGTAAAAGAAGACTACAGGGACAGGCTCCTGTACAGGAAGCCGCTGCATCTTCCCCAGTACAAACATCCCATCAACTTGTTAAACCTTTGACTAATCAGAGTTTGCAGGCAGTGTGCACCACACCTCCAAATAATGCTGAAGGAATTCTGAAATTAACTATTTCAGAATGCCAGGAAGTTACAGGCCTTCTAAGAACCTGACAAGACAGCTTGGGGACCACAAAAAGGGGACTGAGAAGGAAATGCCACAAAAATAATTCCAACTCGGGTTTCCATCCTAGATGTTGAGCACTGACCGCAACATCAGAAGTATGAGAGGAGGGGATTCCAGCACTGGAGTGGACAGAGTTAGAGTGGTGAGGCTTTCCCTCTTTGAGGTTTCACTTAGAGAAGGCAAAAGGTAGTGTTTTTTTTCTTCCCTTCTATACATCTGCTCAGTCGGCATACCAGGAAGGATGGCTGGATGCTTCTCTTGCAGGATGTGGGAAGACAAGGAGACCTCCAGTGTCCATGAAGACTACACCTGCAAGAAGTGCATCCAGCTGCAGCTTTTAACAATCCACATTAAGGAGTAGGAGCTGGAACCGGATGAACTCCAGATCATTCGGGAGGCTGAAGGGGTGATAGATAGGGCATATAGAGAGGTAGTTACACCCAAGATGCAAGACATGGGAAACTAGGTGACAGTCAGGAAGGGGAAAGGGGTTAAGGAGCCAGTGCAGAGTACCCCTGTGGACATCCCCCTCAACAAAAGGTATATCACTTTGGATACTGTCAGGGGATGAACTAACAGAGGAGAGTCACAGTGGTTGGGTCTCTGGCACTGAATCTGCCTCCGTGATTCAGAAACGAACAAACGTGGGGTGGGGGAGATGAAGAGGCATGATGTGGTGATAGGGGATTCATTAAAGGAATAAACAGGAGGTTGTGCACAAGAACAAGATTCCCAAATGGTATATTGCCTCCCCAGGGCCTGGGACATGTTGGATCGAGTTCTTAGCATTCTTAACTGGGAAGGTGAACACCAGAGGTCATGGTTCATGTAGGTACCAAAGACATGGGTAGGCCAAGTGATGAGGTTCTGCGTAGGGAGTTAGGTGCTAAGTTAAAAGGCAGGATCACCAGGGTTGTGATCTCAGGATTGCTACCCATGCCACGTGCTAGTGAGGCCAAAACTAGGAAGATTAGAGTTTAACACATTGGTTGGTGTAGAAGGGGGGAGCATAAGATACTTGGATCATTGGGCTTTCTTCCAGGGAAGGTGAGACCTGTACAGAAAGGACAGTTTTCACCCAAACTGGATAGGTAATAATAACTCAGTAGGAAAGTTCGTTAATGCTGCAGTGTGGTTTAAACTAGAGTTGCAGGAGGATTGGAACCAGAGAGCCAGAACAGTTAGTGGAGAGGTTATGGAAATAGATGTTGGTAATACCTCAGACAAAGTCAGGAATCAAAAGGTTGAGCATGGTGCAACTAGTGACCTGAGCTGTGCACATTTCAATGCAAGAAGTATCGTAGGAAAGGCGGATGAACTCAGGGCATGGATCAACACCTGGAATTATGACATGGTAGGCATTAGTGAGACATGTTTGCAGGAGGGGCAGGATTGGCAGCTCAGTATTCTGGTATTCTGTTGTTTTAGACACAACAGAGCAAGAGGGATTAAAGGAAGAGGGATTGGTGTACTAATAAGGTAAAATGTCACTGCAGAGCTCCATCAGACAGACAGGAGAACTCAACTAGTGAGGCATTAAATATGGAACTGAGAAATAAGAAAGGTATGACCACATTAATGGGGCTATAATTATAGACCACCCAACAGTCCTGGGGATTTAGAGGAACAAACTTGTAAAGAGATTACAGGCTGTAGCAAGAAACACAAGGTTGTTATAGTAGGTGATTTTAACTTTCCACATATTGACTGGGAATTGCATACTAGATGGGACAGAGTTTATCAAATGTGTTCAGGAAAGTTTCCTTCACCTGTACGTAGAAGTCCCAACAAGAGAGTCTGAAAAACTGAATCTGATATGAGGGAATGAGACAAGGCAGGTGACAGAGATTTGTGTAAGGGATCATTTTGCTTCCAGTGACCACAATGCCATTAGCTTCAAAGTAAATATGTAAGTATATAGGTCTCATCTGCAGGTTAAGATTCTAAATCCGAGAAAGGCAAGTTTTTGTAGGATCAGAAATTATCTGGCAGATTAAATGGTTTTGGCATGGATTAGATGGGCCGAAGGGACTGTTTCTGTGCTGTACTTCTCTATGACTATGGCTGCATATTTCGTTGCCCAGGTTATCAACAACAAGGTTTTGGCAATCGAGGCCGGGAGGGGAAACAAGATTGCAATTAAAACTGTCTCCATAGAGAACATCAGAGCTGACCCAGCAGCCTTTATTCTCCCACAGCAAGTGGAACCCTTATATTAGACTGGTACATTGGTCCACCATGGAACCCCTATACCCCGATACTGGAGGGAGTGAGGTGTACTATAAAAATGAAATACAAGTTTAGATCTGAAAAGCAACAAAAAAAATCCTGTTCACTTGAAGATCTCATTGCCCAGGAATATATATACAGAATGGATTGTTTTCAGAATAAGACAGACTCAGACTCCAGGAAGAAACGCTACTTTTGTATTATTATAAGCACAAATATTAAAAGTAAAATACTGTTCAGTGCTGCCTTACTTACCATTTGTTTGTTCGCAGATGAAGTCACATTTACCACAGATAATGTCTCATCTGGCTTGGATATGCCTAAAACTTAATGACTCAGAATATTATTTACAGGGGTTCGGAGAGCAATGATGATTCTAATTTATATATCACTAAATGGCCCTTACCTTTTGGTCATATGTGAACTAATACACTAGAACCCTTAATGCTTGCCTCTGCCAAAGTGATTGTTCCAATCCACATAAGCATTCAATCTGACTGCATTGCAGATGAAATGAACGCAAGGTAAAGAATCACTTACACAAATTATTAATAACACCCTAACAAAACTGAAAAATTGCAGCCCTGATATTGATGGTAAACTAATAAAAAAAAATCCCTTGACATGGATCCCTCTACACTTGAAGAAAAATATAGACTCCATTATGTCATTGAATGGTCCCACTCATGGGAACATGGCATTGAAACTGTTAGACTAGAACATTGTGCAAACTCAAAATAGTTTTAAAGAAGACTTCACCATCCAACAGGTATCTTATTGCACTTTCCTTTTATGGCCAACTAGTATATGAGCATATTTACTACAAAGATTTTAGTCATTTCTATATCTCCAATTATGGCTACTAATCCACTCCATTGTTAAATGTCAAGCTAACATGACAATTTTCTGCATTTTGGGATTATGTTCCAAAAGGGTTTAGCTAAGCCCTCAATCTAGGTCTTTGCTTGTTAATATGCACTGAAGCAGAACCGAAGATGAAGCAAAAATGTTTTAGACTATAATACCATGAGCGATAGGAGCAGAATTAGGCCATCGAGTCAGCTCCACCACTTCATCATGGCTGATCCAATTTCCCTCTCAGCCCAATCTCCTGCCTTCTCCCTGTAACCCCTTCATGCCCTGACCAATCAAGAATCTATCAAACTCTGCCTTAAGTATACATAATAGACTTGGTTTCCACAGCTGCCTTTGGCAAAAAATTCCACAGATTTACCACTCACTGGCTAAAAAAAATCCTCATCTCCATTCTATTCTGAGGCTGTCCCCGCTGGTCGTAGATTCCCCCACCAGAGGTAACATTCTCTCCTCATCCACTCTATCAAGGCCTTTCACCATTCGATAGGCTTAAATAAAGTCACCTCTCATTCCTGATGAAGGGTCTCGGGCCAAAACGTCGACAGTGCTTCTCCCTATAGATGCTGCCTGGCCTGCTGTGTTCCACCAGCATTTTGTGTGTGTTGCTTGAATTTCCAGCATCTGGAGATTTCCTCGTGTTTGCTTTTGAAATTCACCTCTCATTCTTCTGAATTCCAGTGAATGCAGGCCCAGAGCCATCAAACGTTCTTCATATGACAGGCTATTCAATCTTGGAATCACCTTTGTGAACTTCCTTTGAATCCTTTCCAGTTTCAGCAAATCCTTCCTAAGCAACCCAAACTGCTCACAGTACTCCAAGTGAGGCCTCACCAGTGCTTTAAAAAGTCCCAATAGTACATCCTTGCTTTTATATTCTCATCCACTTGAAATGAATGCAACCATTGCATTTACATTCTCACCACAGACTCGACCTGCAAATTAACCTTTAGGGAATCCTGCACAAGTCGTTTAGTGCCTCAGTTTTCTGTATTTTCTCTCCAGTTAGAAAAGAGTTAACCCTTTGATTTCTTCTACCAAAGTGATTGACCATACACTTCCCGACACTGTATTTCATCTGCCACTTCTTTGCTCATTCAACTAGCCCTTCTGTTGCCTCTCTACTTGCTCAAAACAACCTACCACCACCCTCCCCCCCCCACCTATCATCTACAAACTTTGCAATAAAGCCGTCAATTCCATCATCCAAATCACTGATATGTAACCTAAAAAGAATCAGTCTCAACAGAGTTTTCCTCCCTGGTCAATGGAAATTGATGAGTCCAATAAGCATTGTAAAGATTTTACGCCCAGAGGCTATTGTCTCTACCCAAATTTCATACTTGCCCAAGTCAAACAGTCATAAATAGTTCACACTATGGTGCATATAATACCTTGCAATGAAAATTAGTTCAAAGTTATTGGTGTCCTTATGAATTCAATTATATCTCAGAGAGACTTCGACTACAATTTGGAAAACAGGGAAATAAGCCTGTAACAAATTTTACTGTTGAAGACTAATTGATACTGCTAAAATTTTGGGGTTACACACAGATAACATTACTTTCTAAATAGACAATGCTACATACATAGGCAAGCCTTCAATCATTGCTGTATATTCAGTTGCATGGTGTTAACATCACACACAGAAAGAGAAAAAAAACTATCCCCAACCCTAAACAATTTTCGTGATTTCTAACAGTAAAATACAATAGTGAAGCTGCTTGTACAGCCATGCCTTGGCACTGCTCACTCTCACAATCACAATGATGTGATCCCTCAGTTCACTCAGAAGGTGGACAGTGCTGATAACAAAAGTTGTTCAGACAAACTGCTATCAGAGGGTCATTTACTTTTTAAAGCTTATAAAGGAAATAAATCTTGGAATAATTTGATGAGTTAACCCATGTTGCATATCTCAAGGTAGAAATACAAGTCCAGTTTGAAGGAATGATTTATGATGGATGCAGAACAAAGAATGTTCTTAGAGGACTAGATATTTGTTAACAATGGCTAGAAGAAGCTAGGTCAAATTAAAAGAATATTTCTTTATTCATCACAAGAGTAGCAAAACTGACAATCACATGAGCAGGCACTTTTTTTTTATTTTCGCAAGTTCCATCTGCAGACTCATACTAAACCCCTGACTGGATTAATGCTGCAGCTGAAACAATAGCTGAGATCTTTCTAACTGTTGCACATTTAGATTCCATAGCCGTGGATAGCTTCTGGGTGGATTGGCACTACGTTAAATTAGGTTACAGGTTTTTTTTTTGCAGTTTTCTGGAGAACTCCCTTAGCTGTTAGAATTACTACTCATTTTGTTCAGATGTTGAAATCTGCAAGGATGGAAGTTTGGTGGCTTCTGCTTTTTGTGTAACAGCTCCACTCCGAAGACTTTGTTAACTCACCTACCCAATCAGCAGTACCATGGGTTATCTCTCACATACTGTAACTGCTTTACTGTCCCCACCCCGGACTCACCTCTTCACTTAGTCCTCTGGTTCATCCTCAACCGTGGAAGAACGAGGAGCAGGGACTGCCCTGATCATGTTATCCTTGCTCCTTTCCCTTTCCTATTCTTGATCACTAACATTGCATCCAGGTATGTATGTTTCTCACCTCATCTTGAGGGTGGTTGGGATTTATTTGTTGAGAATAATGGGTTTAATAACACAATCTTACAAATAGAAAGATGAGTCAACAAACATTATTTTTACTTACCTGTTCAGAAGTCACGTTTACTTTTTAGCATGGGTAACTTTTGAAATACATGGTTAATATTTTACATAATGTACTTTGCAGATGCATTATTCATTGCTAATGATGGCATTATATTATCATGATTTGCACCTTTGAATTTAAAACCATCTCTTGCTCTATTTTGTATGTTACATTATACAATGGTGGAAGACTTACCAGGAGGAGAAAGATAGCTACCCCTGAGGAATGCCATGCCCCTGGTAACCTTTTTAACCTATTCTATTATGATTTCTTCAGAAACAGAGACATAATCCTAGAGCCTTCGGGGTGTACAAAGTGTTTTATTGTCACAAGGTAGAACTGTTTGAACGTGCTTTACTTATTATTTGGGTATATGCAAAATATGCCTATGTGGTACTCCTGCAATGTCACAAGTAGGACCACCAAGCCTATTAGTACTGCTAATCATGTTATATTTGTTACTAGAACAATTTGTATATGTCTGGATGATAAAATCCTACGGTGTTGGTGTTGCAAGGACGAGGCTGAGGACGAACCCAAGTGCAAGACACAGGCACGGAGGCAGAGTCGTGAGGCGTTAGCACCACCGTGAACGGGGAACCGGTATCCAGGAGAGTCTTTACACAGAGACAAGATTTACGTAGAGTATCCAGGAAATGATGCGGAGCTTAGAACTGCCAGTCCTAAGGAATCAGGAAACAAGGTTTACTCACACTAGAGCCGACCAAAGAACTGGCACAGCATGGCTGTGATGATGGAGTTTTATCCTATGTTCGCTAATGGGAACCAGGTGTGCAGTAATTAGTGGAACTGGGAATGACTGGAAAACAGACGAAGGGAATGACTGGAAAACAGACGAAGGGATTAAGGCCCAATTAAGGAGGTAATAGCAAGATGGGGAATTGCTAGCTAGGACCATGACACAAGGTTTGACAGAACAGACTGGATAGCCCTTGTTCAGTTAAAGCTTTCTGGGAAAACACAGAAGTTAGTGGGGGCGTGGGGGAAGGACTGAACAAATACATACAGAGTTCAGAATCGCCAATATAGGAAGAAACATATGCAAGTGGTATGATTGGTATTAGAAGGTTAAGTTACAGGATACCAAAGGGTGTTCACTCCAATGGGAGGGCCATGACTAACTCTTGTGTTGTGACATTTTTTTCTGGGAGCTTAGAGTTAAAGGTATATGAAGAGAATTCTTAACAGGGGAATTGTACTGTTCCTTACTTTTGTAAATATTTCATTTTTATGTATATTATTATATTGTACAGTCATGTAGCTGACAGATATAACTTTCTACAATTAAAATGTGAGATTACTGATCTTTATGCAAAAGAAGACAATATTACACTATCAGTAACTTGTTTACAAGACTTGTTCTCAGGAAACCTGAGTAAAGTTGTGCACTGCATTGAAAGCAATGTGAACAGCGCTGTCAAAGAGATGAACTACCTTCAGCTTATTGAAAGAATGACCTGATGACCAGATGAACCAATGGTAACAGAGACAGTGATTTGAACTTGCATCGAGGAAGTGGCAAAAGCTGTTTGTGGGGATGAAGGTTTTAAAGATGGACCTGTGTGGACATAATATGGGCATTGATGCATCTTTTATGGAAAATTATAATGGTGACTTTCCTTTTAAGTTTGGGAAATGTGTGCGGCTCAGATTAAGGAAGCAAGTACTCTAAAGAAGAAAAAGAAATCACACTTTGAGCATCGGATCAAAGAGAGGAAAGAGAGACTTTACTAGTACTATTTAACTAATGGAATGATTGGAGGAGTGTTAGCCTGTTCCCAAGAGGAGTCTTGGCAGGACTCTTGATCTCAAAGTGAAATCAGCAGGAAGAAGCTGGGTTAGAAATCTTCAATTTACCAAGAGGGGAACGTGATAGATATTTGCTACTATCTCATGTTTGCTAAGCTTGCTTTCTAAATTGCAGCTGCTGTTTGAAAGGTCACAAACAGTTGTAAGTAAACTTTCAACTACAGTGCTGTTTAATTTCTGCTTATAAATGGAAGTCAGTCTTCTGTTCTTAAAATGGAGATGGAAAGCAGCTTGAAGTTAAACAGATACTCTTTATAAAACAGCTCTCTATTTTGAAGACACTGTCTGTAAAGAGTCACTGCACCTGCTTTATTATTGCTCAAGAGTGGAGTACAAGACAGTGGGGTGTTTAACTTGGATTGTGTCAAACAGACAAGCTGATTCTTAAGTTGCTTAGTCCAAGGTAGCTTGCAGAACCAGAAGGATAACATCTGTTTATAGTTGGAATAGTTTATGCACTTCATAAGCTTTATTCGCTGCTGCTGGGCACCCAGTCTCCCCTTCCCCCAGCACTGTGTTTTTCAGGTCCCACTGGGGACCTCTTGGGTTTCATGAAGCCTTCATCTTCCTCCCACCCTACCTTCCCTGAGCACCCCAACCCTCCTCCCTCTGAGTCCACCTCTAATCTTCTCCTTGTCTTCACCATTCCCTCTGACTTCCTCTTCTCTGAAGCAGAATGTCCTGTCCCCAGAAAGGGCCTCACCTTTGTCCCCTTTCACTGCCATGACATCAAGCTCTTCATCCGTCGCCTCTGTCTCTGAGCCCACTTCTTTGGCAAGAATTCCACACCCTGCATGGATGAATCTTTCAACCGCCTTCAACCCTCCTCCACTTTTGGACACCCCGCTCTGGTTCTCTGCCTGCTCTGGATCTTGATCTGCGGTCAACAAACCCAATACCATTACAAGTTATAAGGAGAGACTGGATAGGCTCCAAGTGTTGTCCCTGAAGCAAAGCAGGCTGAGAAGTGGCCTGATAGAATCATGATGGGCAGAGATACGATGGACTAATGTCTTATCTAAGATGGACTCCTCCACAAGTAGGAGTCTTAAACTAGAGGGCACAGCTTTAAACTGAGGGGAAAGATTTAAAGGGGACATGAGAGGCAAGATTTCCCCCCCACAGAAAATGATGGAACAATATATGGAACAAGCTGCTATGCTAGAGACAAGTACAATTACATCAACATTTATATTGTTTAAAAGACATGTTGACAGGACCATGGATAACAGAGGTTCAAAGAGATATGAGCCAAATTCAGAGGGTTATGGGACCAGCTAGGAAAATATTTTGATCCGTATGGATGACATAGGTCAAAGGTCCTGTTTCCATGCTCTATGACTATCAGTAAAAGTCATTATGCAGTAATAACAAATGTTTGAGGATTTATATTACTATCTATACAATTCAAACCATACACAATAAGATCACAGGCCCACATTGCCTATAAGATCACGAGACATAGGAGCAGAATTAGGCCATTTGGCCCATCGAGACTGCTCCAGAATTCAATCATGTCTGATCCTGTTTTTTCTTCCCCACTACCCGGCCTTCTCCCTGTAACATTTGATGCTATGGCCAATGAAGTACCTATCTCTGCCTTAAATACACCCAACAACCTGACCTCCATAGCTGCCTGTGGTAACAAATTCCACAAATTCACTAACCTCTGGCTAAAGAAATTTTTTCAGGTCTGTTTTAAATGGACACCCCTCTAATCTGAAGCTGTGACTTCTTATCCTACACTCCCCCACCATGGGAAGGATCCTTTCCATATCTACTCTGTCTACGCCTTTCAATATTCAGAATATTCAATTGAGATCCCCCCTCATCTTTCTAAATTTCAGTAAGGACCCAAAGCCATCAAACATTTCTCACATGATAACACTTTCATTCACTATCATCCTTGTGAGCCTCCTCTGAAACGTCTCCAATGCCAGCACAACCTTTCTTAGATCAGGACCCCAAAACTGTTCACAATACTCAAAGTGAGGCCCCACCAGTGCCCTATAAAACATCAGCATCACATCCCTGTTCTTGTATTGTAGACCACTTGAAATGAGTGCTAACATTGCATTTGCCTTCCTCACTACTGACTCAACCTACAAGTTAGCCTTTACGATATTCTGCACAAGGACTTCCAAGTCCCTTTGCATCTCAGATTTTTGGATTTTCTACCCATTTAGAAAATAATATTTATTTCTACTATAAAGTACATGACCATGCATTGTCCAGCAATGCATGGCCAAATTTGCCACTTTCTTTCTCATTCTCCTAATCTGCCTACGTCCTTCTGCAGCCTTCCTACTTCCACACACTACCTGCCCTTCCACCAATCTTTGCATCATCTGCAAACTTGGCAACAAAGCCATCTATTCCATCATCTACATCACAGATATACAGCATAAACATGCAGTCCCAACACCGACCTCTGCAGAACACCAGTCACAGGAAAAGGATCATTTCATTCCCATGTGCTTCCTCCTACCAATCAGCCAATGCTCAAACCATGCTAGTAACTTTCCTGTTACTTTCCATGGGCTCTTAACTTGGTAAGCAGCCTCACGTGTGGCACCTTGCCAAAGGCCTTCTGAAAATCCAAACATGCAACATTCGCTGCATCCGCTTTATCTATCCTACTTGTAATCTCCTCAAAGAATTCCAACAGGTTTGTCAGGCAGGATTTTCCCTCAAGGAAACCATGTTGACTTTGTCCTATCTTGTCCTGTGTCACCAAGTACTCCATTACCTCATCCTTAACAATTGACTTCAACCACTGAGGTCAGACTAACTGGTCTATAATTTCCTTTCTGCTACCTCCCTCCATTCTTAAAGAGTGGAGTGACATTTTCAATTTTCCAGTCCTTCAGAACCAGGCCAGAGTCCAGTCATTCTTCAAAGATCATTACTAATGCCTCCCCAATCTCTACTGCAACCTCTTTCAGAAGTCTAGGGATTGCAGTTCACGTGGTCTGGCAATTATATACAGCTACTGTTTGGAGACCTGTATATAACTGGCATCAGGGTCCTTTTACCCTTGCAGTTTCTCAACTCAACCCACAAGGATTCAACATCTTCCAATCCTATGTCACATCTTCCTAATGATTTGATGCCATTCTTTACCAGAAGCGCCATGCCATCCCCTCTGTCTATCTATCTGCTACAATTCATCCTATCCTGAGTCCCTTCACTCCGGTTGCCATCCCCCTGCCAAATTAGTATAAACCCTCCCAAACAGCTTTCACTCTTCTAAGTTCCAGAGAATACAGACAAAGACCCATCACTCACATGAGAAGCCTTTCATTCCAGGAATTATTTTTGTGAACCTTCTCCAATGCCGCCACATCCTTTCATAAATAAAGGGCCCAAAGCTGTCCAAGTGAGGCCTCACCAGTGCCTTATAAAGCCTCAGCATTACATCAATGTTATTCTATTCTAGTTTTCCCAAAATGAATGCTAACATTGCATTTGCCTTCCTCACCAATGACTCAACATGCAAACTAACCTTTAGAGAATCCTGCACCAGGTCTCCCAAATGCCTTTGCACCTCAGATATTTGAATTTTCTCTCCATTATAAAACAGTCTCGGTTTTTATTCCTTCTACCAAAGTGCACGACCATGCACTTCCCGACACTGCATTCCATCTGCCACTTCTCTGCCCATCTCCTAATCGGTCAAAGTCATTCTGCTTACCCAAATCATCTTGTCCCTACACCTATCTTTGTATAATCTGCAAACATGGCCACAAAATCAGCAACTATCATTCAAATAATTGGCATATCATGTAAAAAGAATCGGTCCCAACACAGATCTGTGTGAAAAATCACTAGTCACCAGCAGCCAATCAGAAAAGGCCCTCTTTATTATCACTCTATGCCTATCCACTCTGGTATCTTTCCTGTAATACCATGGGTTCTTATCTTGTTAACCAGCCTTGTGTGTAGCACCTTGTCAAGGACCTTCAGAAAATCTAAGTAAACGATGTCTACCAACTATTCTTTGTCTATCCTGCCTGCTATTTCCTCAAAGAGTTTCAACAGATTTGTCTAGCAAGATTTTCCCTACTGGAAACCATGCTGATTTTGGCTCATCTTACCATGTGCCTCCAAATACCCTAAAACCTCATCCTTAACAATCAACTACACCATTCCCTCAACTACTGAGGTGAAGCTAACTGGTCTATAATTTCCTTTCTTCTGTCTCCCTCTTGAAGAGTGGAATGACACTGGCATTTTTAAAGATCAAATGCTACTGGAACCATAGCAGTGGACTCCACCCTGTACAAATTCAATTCTTTTCTGAAACCTTAGAATCAGAATCAGATTTAATATCACCAGTGTATGTCATGAAATGTTTACCTTAAGGCAGCAGTATAATGAAATACGTGCTAAATAAATATAGAGAAAACTGAGTTACAGTGGGTACCTACATGTGTCTATTAAATAGTTAAGGTAAAACAAATAGCGCAAAATAAATAAAAAAGTAGTGAGGTAGTGTTCATGGGTTCAATGTTCATTCAGAAATTCGATGGCAGGCGGGAAGCTGTTTCTGAATCGCTGAGTGTGTGTGCCTCCAAACATCTGTACCTTCTTCCCGACAGCAACAGTGTGAAAAGGGCAGGTCCCGGGATGGTGGGGGGGATCCTTAATGATGGACGCCGCCTTCCTAAGGCACCGCTCATTGAAGATGTCTTGGGTACTACGGAGGAGGCTGGTGCCCATTATGGGGCTGACTAATCTTCTGCAACTTAATTCGTTAATTCGTTCTTGTGCAGCCCCCCCCCCCCAGCGATGCAGCCAGCCAGAATGCTCTCCACCACACACTTGCAGAATTCAGATTTGTAGATTTCAGCAGGAATCTGTAGAAATTCCAGCTGAAATCTGCTTTTACCATCATTTAACAGAGTGCACCCGAGATCGTATGAACTCTCCGCCCTAAACAAAACCCCAACACTTCCGGCAAATAGGTTCCACAATAAAATACCGGCAATACCATTACAACTACAAATTCAGCAACCCCATCTTACCGGAAAAAAAGGATTTCCCTAAGCAGGGCGGGAGGTAGCGAAATACAGGCCTATTGTTTATTCTGCTAACTTATTTGCAGATAACTTGAAATAATCTATCAATAAAGTTTTGTCCACATTTAGATGTTTACATTTTTTTTAAACAAAGTGGTCTCTTGTTCACGCCTACCCAATACAAGGGAAAACAAATATCTTCACTATGTTTAAGTCAACGTGATTTATTCTACTCACACATCTGTGCTTTATTTTACTGTCAAGTTGGAAAGGAGCTCACCGTTTTATTCCAGTTCGTTGACTTCAGATCCAAGAAAGTTAATATTATTAAATATAATCTTTCTTGTAATCATTACCAATCAGTAAATCATTAATTATATACCGTAACCAGTGTGTCGTTCTCACTTAACTGCTCAGGTTTCCACTAATCACCTGTTCAGGCTTCTTCCTGCTCTTCTCTCCATACTTCAGCTGGAGAACGGGCTTCATTTCTGCCGCCTCTCTTCCGTGACGCTTGGCAAATTGGAGTCCTTTCCCTGGGGAAATTCAGAGAAGGACGCAGCTTCCTATTTGAGTTTTCCACTTTTCGTTAAATCCCGGTGCAAACCGAAAATGTGATCGGTGATAACTCACTCTCTGAACTGAAGTCAGTCACCCACACATCAGCCACCACCGCCACAAGCACAGCCAGGTGCCTTTAAAGATCCGGATAAGACCTGGGTCCGGATTTTCCACCGGGGTTGCAAATTCCTATGGGGAAGCCTAACTGACGTCAGTGCGGGATCCGGATCTGAAGCCGCGTGTTAGCCACAGCTTATCCCCTTCTCCCTGGGTTCCAACAATGCAGGACCCCTGAGACGAGCAGTTATAACTCTAATCAGGTTACGTGTCGCACTCGTCTGTCTCCCCGGCACTTACCATTTGTCATTTTAGCCGGAGCAGCCTGTGAACCATGGAAGTGCACTCAGGTCGAAATCGAGCGCAACACGGAGGCGTTTCCTCGTGAAGCCCAGTGCTCGCCGAAACCGCCCACTTTCGGTGCTTTCACTTTTCAGCGCTCGGGCGGGCAGGCGGCGTGGTTGCGCGTTCCCGCGACCTCGCTACCCGCGGGCACGCAGCACTTACCGGCGCCCTTTCTTCTCTAACTATATTTCAGAAGTGAGATCGCATCTCTGAAGCTTCAGGGAGCGATCCGTGCAGTTTTGCTGGCACATGGGGTTGTGTTCGCGTATGAACTCCAACACCTGGTATATTGCAAATGTAGAGAACGGTGGAGAGTTTGCGGACTTTTCCACTTGCTAATGATTCTTTTTCCATGTTGGCGTATCTCGTTTCTGCCAGAGTAAGTACAGGCGAACTCCTTTTATTGGCACCTTGTAATATGGTTGTACCTTGGTCTTCTTCAGAGGCATCTACATTTAAAATAATAGGTTTTATACCATTTAACACACGCAAAATGCCGGAGGAACTCAGCAGGCCTGCCAGCTCGGCCCGAAACACCGACTGTACTCTTTTTGCTGGCTGGCTTGTGTGTGTTTCTTGGATTTCCAGCTTTTGCAGATTTTCTATTGTTTGGAAGGGTTTATACCATCATAGTTTAACAAACTCGATACACATAATTTCCTTCAACCCCAGTAAAACTTGTGTTTCGTAGGGCTGTGACTTCTGGTATTTAGCATATTTTATTGGCTTCTTCGGGCTTTGCATTATGTTCTAAGCGTGCGATGGAAAAAAACATCCATTAGTACTTAAGAAGGGGGCATCCCGTCCGGGACATGCCATCCTCTCGTTACTACCTTCAAGCAGAAAGTACAGGAGCCTGAAGACCCACTCTTACCGATTTAGAAACAGCTTCTTCCCTTCTGCCATCAGATTTCCGAAAGGTCCATCTCATTTTGCACTACTTAATGACTTTGATGTGTTTGCATTGTAATGCTGCCGCACAACAAATCCCACATCATACAAGGCAGTGACAATTTCACGTCATATAAGACATAACATAAACCTGATTCGGATATTGTGGACGAGTGGTTAAATTTAGGTTGATGTAGATTAATGGCGTACAGCTCTCTCTATCAAACTTCTACAGATGTAGCGTTTTAAATATCCTGACCGCATCACGGTCTGGTTACGGCACTTCAAAGACACAGGAATGTACTCTGCCTAGTGCATCACGGACTCATCTCTCCCCACCATAGACAGTATCTACAGAAAGCTGTCGCATCCATCACCCCTTTTGAGTCTCGATTCACTGCGTTAGCTAGAGAGGACTTAGTCTACTTGATGGCTTAGTGATTTTTGAGTATTGTCTGCGGCCACACTGTCCCTTAAGAATTCTCTTTAAAGTTTTGTGATCAAGTTGAGTGGAACTTTACATTGCAGTGGGTGGTTGGTGTAGAGGGGTTTGGGGGGAATGGGTGAGACCTGCGGTAATACTGTGGCGAGCAGTTGGTCCATAATGACAGACGAGGAAACTCGTTGAACTCATCAAACTTTTTTTATTAAACAAAATATACTTTATTCCAAAATAAAATTATATACAATAACCATTCAAAGACTTTCAATTCTTTACGGTTGGTACCATTACTGTCTTTACATTTTCAAAGTTCTAATGTTTTGCCACCCACGTGGCACTTTGTTCTTTCATATTTACATTCAGGGGGTATACCCCAACCCCCCCCCCCCCCAACACCTCAACTCCCACGGGACCCTAGATTGTGGTCCTTCCCCACCAGGCCCTTGCGGTGGCTGCACCGAGTTTGAATGCGTCCCTCAGCACGTACTCCTGCAGCCGAGAATGTGCCAGTCGGCAGCATTCCCTCACGGACATCTCCGTGTGCTGGTAGACCATCAAATTTCGGGCCGACCAAAGAGCGTCTTTCACTGAGTTGATGATCTGCCAGCAGCACCGGATGTTGGTCTCGGTGTGCGTCCCCGGGAACAGCCCGTAGATCAGAGTTCTCTGTCACGCAGCTGCTGAGGATGAACCTCGACACTGTCCCTTCCATCCTCCTCCGCGAACCCACAGTGTGCAAAGAGGTGGGTCACCGACTCCTCCTCTCTGCAGTCCTCCCGTGGGCAGAGGGGTGTGGAGACGACGTTCCGGGTGTACAGGAGGGATCGGACAGGGAGGGCCCCTCTCACCGCCAGTCAGGCGAGGTCTTGGTGCCTGTTGGTGAGGTCTGGCGATGAGGCATTTTGCCAGATGAACTGGACAGTCTGCTCAGGGAACCACCCCACTGTGTCCATCACGTCCTTCTCCTGCAGTGCCTGCAGGACCTTACGTGCTGACCACTGTCTGATGGCCCTGTGGTCAAAGGCGTTGACCTGAAAGAACTTCTCTACGAAGGACAGGTATGGCGGCAACGACCAGCTGACAGGGGTGTTGCGCGGGAAAGGGGCCAGACCCATCCTTCGTAGGGTGACAGGTAGAACCTGGGCACGTCGTGGTACTTGGTGCCCACATACCTGGGATCCACACACAACCTGATGCAGCCACACACGAAGCTGGCCATCAGGGTGAGGGCGACATTGGGGACGTTTTTGCCCCCGTTGTCCAGGAACTTGTGCATGGTGGTCCGTCTGACCCGCTCCATCTTGGATCCCCAGACGAATCTGAAGACGGCTCGGGTGATTTCCGAGCTGAAGGAGCAGGGGACTGGTCACACCTGCGCCAAGTACAGCAGCCCTGAGAGCACCTCACACCTGATGACCAGGTTCTTTCCAGCTATCGATAGGGAGCGCTCTCCCCACAGTTCCAGTTTCTGTTTCACCTTGGCAGTCCGCTCCTGCCAGTTCTTGTTGCACAGCTCGGCCCCTATGAACCAGATTCCCAACACCCTCAGGTGATCAGCCCTGATGGTGAAGGGGACGCTGGATCGCTCGGGCCAGTTGCCGAAGAGCATGGCTTCGCTCTTGGTGCGGTTGAGCCTGGCCCCCGACGCCTGCTCGAACTGTTCGCAGCTGCTGATCAGCCTGCGAACTGACCTCGGATCAGAGCAGAAGACGGTGACGTCGTCCACGTACAGGGAGGTTTTGACTTGTGTCCCTCCGCTGCCTGGCAGCGTCACCCCTCTTATGCCCCCATCCCTCCTGATGGCTTCGGCAAAGGGTTCTATGCAGCACACGAACAAGACAGGGGAGAGAGGGCAGCCCTGCCTGACTCCAGACCTGATGGGGAAGCTGTCTGTTTCCCACCCGTTGACCTGGACTGCGCTACAGATGTCCGTGTAGAGCAGTTTGATCCAATTCCGGATTCCCTCCCCAAATCCCCTTTTAGAGAGTACATCCGCCATGTACGTGTGCGATATCCTGTCGAAGGCTTTCTCCTGGTCCAAGCTGACCAGGCAGGTGTCCACCCCTCCTGTCCTGCACGTGTCCCTCAGCAGCGCGAGGCTGTCTGAGATCGTCCTGCCCGGTACAGCACAGGTTTGGTCCGGGTGGATCACCTGCTCCAGTGCAGACCTGACCCTGTTGGCGACAGCCTTGGACAGGTTCTTGTAGTCCACATTCAGGAGTGAGATGGGCCTCCAATTTCTGATGTCTTCCCTCTCCCCCTTCTGCTTATAGATGAGGGTGATGATGCCCTTCCGCATGGATTCTGACATGCTGCCTGCCTGCAGCGTAGCGTTGTACACTTCCAGCAGGTCCGGGCCCATCTTTTTTTTTATTAAACAAAACATACTTTATTCCAAAATAAAATTATATACAATAACCATTCAAAGACTTTCAATTCTTTACAGTTGGTACCATTACTGCCTTTACATTTTCAAAGTTCTAATGCTTTGCCACCCATGTGGCACTTTGTTCTTTCATATTTACATTCAGGGGGTATACCATCACAAACACACCAGGCACCATGACCAGGGGAGCGAACCCAAATAGTCTTACCAGACAGTGGAAGTGACCATCACACACCCCAGTTACGTTTAGGGTGACCCGTAAATACACGAGTGAATATCTGTATAACCCAAGCTAAAATGTAACAATAAATGAACCGGAATTTCCCAGCATAATCCCACAAAAGCATTTTAACACAAGAACAATAAACAGTATTGGTCATTAGAAATGAAGGGGCGGGCTGTCGACCGCGCACCCCCCCCCCCCCCCAGAACGTCACGATATAATGAACATCTTCAAAGCATCCGGCCCCATTTTATTGAACGTTTTCAGTACAAATACAACAGTTTTTTTTTGTAAGGTGCTTTTCAATTGATAGGTTGTTTTTAATTATTAAAAGTTCAAAGTAAATTTTGTTTTCAAAGTATATAAATGTCACCACATACAACCCTGAGATTAATTTTCCTGCGGGCGTTATCAGCAAATCTATAGAATAGTAACTGTAACAGGATCAATGAAAGATCAACCAGAGAGTAGAAGACAGCAAACTCTGCAAATGCAAATATAAATAAATAGCAATAAATCACAAAACATGAGATAATGAAATAAAGAGTCCTTTGATAAGGTCCCACATAGGAGATTGGTGGGTAAAATCAGAGCTCATGGCATTGGGGGGAAGATATTGACATGGATAGAAAACTGGTTGGCAGATAGAAAGCAAAGGGTAACGGTGAATGGGTGTTTCTCGGAATGGCAGGTGGTGACTAGTGGGGTGCCACAGGGCTCGGTATTGGGACCACAGCTGTTTACGATTTACATCAACGATTTAGATGAAAGCATTGAGAATAACATCAGCAAGTTTGCTGATGATACTAAGCTGGGTGGCAGTGTGACATGTGATGAGGATGTTAGGAGAATTCAGGGTGACTTGGATAGGCTTAGTGAGTGGGCAGATACTTGGCAGATGATGTTTAATGTGAATAAGTGTGAGGTTATCCACTTTGGGAGTAAGAACAGGAAGGCAGATTATTATCTGAACGGTGTAGAGTTAGTTAAGGGAGAAATACAAAGATCTAGGAATCCTTGTTCATCAGTCACTGAAGGTGAATGAGCAAGTGCAGCAGGCAGTGAAGAAGGCTAATGGAATGTAGGCCTTTATTACAAAGGGAATTGAGTACACGAGCAAGGAAATCCTTTTGCATTTGTACAGAGCCCTGGTGAGACCACACCTGGAGTATTGTGTACAGTTTTGGTCTCCAGGGTTAAGGAAGGACATCCTGGCTGTAGAGGAAGTGCAGCGTAGATTCACAAGGTTAATTCCTGGGATGTCCGGACTGTCTTACGCAGAGAGGTTAGAGAGACTGGACTTGTACATGCTGGAATTAAGGAGATTGAGAGGGGATCTGATTGCAACATATAAGATTATTAAGGGATTGGACAAGATAGAGGCAGGAAATATGTTCCAGATGCTGGGAGAGTCAAGGATGCCCTTTAAGTCCCCTTCTCTTTGATTTGGCTATAGAACCTCTGGCGATAGCATTCCGAAGCTGGCCTGAATTGATCGGGATTTGGAGGGGGGGTGTTGAGCATAAAGTTTCTCTTTATGGTGATGACTTATTACTTTTTCTTTCAAATCTGTCTACATCCTTACCTCCAATGTTCTCACTTCTTGATCAGTTTAGCCAGTTTTCTGGCTATAAACTTAATTTACATAAGAGTGAACTTTTCCCAATTAATAAAGAAGCACAAGAATTAGCATTTTGTGGCCTCCCTTTTAAAGCAGTTCATAATCAATTTACTTTTCTTGGGATTACAGTTACAAGGAAGTTTAAAGATCTTTTTCGTGAAAATTTTGCCAATCTTTTATATACTACAAAACAGAGTCTGTCACAATGGTCACCTCTATCTATGTCCTTGGTAGGTCGTATCAATGTTGTTAAAATGTATGTGCTCCCTAAATTTTTATATTTATTTCAATCAATCCCAATTTTTATTCCTAAAACATTTTTTGATTCCTTAGACTCTATTATTTTGTCATATCTGTGGAAGAATGAGCATTCCAGAATTAATAAAGTTTATCTCCAAAAATCTAAAAAAGAGGGTGGCATGGCCTTACCTAACTTTCGTTTATATTATTGGGCAGCCAATATACGTTGTACTACCTTTTGGTCTTTTTTCCATAGCCAACCCGAGTGCCCTAATTGGGTGGCAATGGAGTTGAGCTCCACTAAAGAATTATCTATCTCTGCACTTCTTGGCTCTGTACTCCCTAGTAGTTTGTCCAGACTAATTGTTAATCCTCTTGTTAGGCACACTTTGCGAATATGGGCTCAGTTTAGGAAATTTTATGGTTTCTATGGTTTTTCCTTTTCTAGTCCTATCTTACATAATCACTTTTTTTTAACCTACTATGTATGATTCAACATTCCATGATTGGTATAGGAAGGGCATTAGACATTTTGAAGATCTTTTTATCGATAATCGCTTCGCATCTTTTCAACAGCTCTCTGCCAAGATCAATCTGCCTAATGCCCATTTTTTTAGATATCTCCAAATTAGACACTTTATTAATCCTTTAATTCCTAACTTCCCTGAAATGCCTGAGAAAAATGTTATGGATTTATTTCTTTCTATTAATCCACTGGGTAAAGGTTTAATATCATTTATTCGTGATAAATTAGCATCCTTACGGCGTGCCCCTGTGGATAAAATTAGAATGGCTTGGGAGCATGATTTAAATATCTCTTTATCTGATGAGACTTGGGACTCGATTCTCAAATCGGTTAATTCAACTTCTCTTTGTGCTCGCCATTGCCTTTTACAGTTTAAGATTGTTCATAGAGCCCATATGTCTAAATCTAAATTATCTCGATTTTACCCTAATATTAGTCCTCTTTGTGATAAATACAAAAGGGGCGAGGCCTCTCTTATCCATATGTACTGGTTCTGTCCTAGCTTAGAGAAATTTTGGAAAGATGTCTTCATAACTTTATCCTATATTCTGAATCACCACTTAGAACCTAACCCTTTAATTGCTTTGTTTGGTTTATTGGGTGAGACAGATATACGTTTGAGTTCGACAAAGTGTTGAATATTATCTTTTGCTTCTCTCCTGGCTAGACGTTTAATCCTCCTTAGATGGAGAGATGTTGCCCCACCCACACATGCTCAATGGCTTAATGATATTATGTCCTGCTTAGACCTTGAAAAAATGCATTATTCAGTTCTTAATTCGGATATAAAGTTCCATAAGGTCTGGGGACCTTTTATTGAGTACTTTCATAACCTTCCTCTTAATTAAGGTTTTTTTTTTGGTCCCTTGCTTTCAGCTCTTTTTTTTTTGGTAGTAGGCATTATTATCTTCTGTTTTCAAGTGTATTTACAGTTTTGGGGGTTTGAATGTCCTGATTTATATTCTCTATATTATGTTGTGGTTGGTCTGGAGTTTTTTTTGTTGTGGGGCTTGGGGAGGATACTAACTTTACATGACTTCAATTTGGGTGCTTTCTCAATTATCTTTTTTGTATTATATTATTATTGTATGTTTATTTTTGCACTGTATTAATTTTCCTCATTTTGGTTTGGGGGTTTTTCTTATCTGTAGTGTTGTAGAAAATGCATAAAAAAAACAATTTAAAAAAAAAAGAAATCCTTTTGCATTTGTACAGAGCCCTGGTGAGACCACACCTGGAGTATTGTGTACAGTTTTGGTCTCCAGGGTTAAGGAAGGACATCCTGGCTGTAGAGGAAGTGCAGCATAGATTCACAAGGTTAATTCCTGGGATGTCCGGACTGTCTTACGCAGAGAGGTTAGAGAGACTGGGCTTGTACACGCTGGAATTAAGGAGATTGAGAGGGGATCTGATTGCAACATATAAGATTATTAAGGGATTGGACAAGATAGAGGCAGGAAATATGTTCCAGATGCTGGGAGAGTCCAGTACCAGAGGGCATGGTTTAAGAATAAGGGGTAGGTCATTTAGGACAGATTTAAGGAAAAACTTCTTCTCCCAGAGAGTTGTGGAGGTGTGGAATGCACTGCCTCAGAAGGCAGTGGAGGCCAATTCTCTGGATGCTTTCAAGAAGGAGCTAGATAGGTATCTTATGGATAGAGGAATCAAGGGATATGGGGACAAGGCAGGAACCAGGTATTGATAGTAGATGATCAGCCATGATCTCAGAATGGCGGTGCAGGCTCGAAGGGCCGAATGGTCTACTTCTGCACCTATTGTCTATTGTCTATTAAAGTGAGATAATTGAATGTTGGAACATTTTAAAGATGGGGCAAATGAGTGTAGCTGTCCCCCTTTATTCAAGAACCTGCTGGTTAAGGGATAGTAGCTCTTCTTGAATGTGGTGGCAAGAGTACCTTCTACCTAATGGCAGGAGTGAGAAAAGAAGGTGACCTGGGTGGTGGGGATCTCTAATGATAGATGCTGCTTTCCTAGGACAGTGTTCCATGTAGATGTGCTCAGTGGTTGGGAGGGTTTTAGCTGAATCCACTATCTTTTGTAGGATTTTCCATTCAAAGGCATTAGTGTTTCCATAACAGGCCATGAAGCAGCCAGTCTACGTACTCTCCATTACACATCCATAGAGTTATTACTGTTGTCTGCAGTGTCATTTACTTCTCATATTTGGATAGCAGCTCCCACAGTTCCTGGGCATACTTTTCCTAAATGATGGCACATTTCCAATTTTAACATTGCCCATGAAGTTGTCGGTCATGTTTTAGATGTTGTAATTGAAAAGCTGTACACTTCACTGAGACACAAATGATCAATCCACCAGAATTACTATTTTAACAGATATGAGACTACTTATTTTAAATTAGCTGCACTTTTTGTTATGGTGAAATTTCATCTGAGCCAGTTCTATAGTTCACAGATTGGGCTTCAACGCTCTTACAAGGACAAACCTTGATAATGAGTTCTTCAAGCCAGCTGAGTACCAAATGACTTCTTTGTACCTTTGGATCTGCAGTTTTCTTAATAACAAGAAATTTTGAGTGCAAATTGATCAAACTCTAAAGCAAAGACTTATTGATCTGAATAATCACAAATTCAATCTGCATTGTGGCTGATCTCAGCCAGCAGCTTGACAGAATCCTAAGCAGCATAAAAACAGCTTACATTGATACTTTTGATCACTGCAAAGAAAAATCCAGCATGCTACCTTTAAGTCTTATTACAATAATTATCATATAAATCTACGTATGCTGATTGTCCTCCTGGTTATTTCACCAAGACATGCCCAACCAACAGATTTAACAATGCCCTATCCAAACTTCGATCTGAAATGAAAGACGTGGTTTAAATTCCTCAGTGTGCACTGGAATAAAGTCTACTCCATAAGAATTAGGCCATTTAACCCACTGGGTCTGCTCTGCCATTCCATCATGGCTGATCTATTATCTCTCTTAACCCCATTCAATTGCCTCTCCCTATAAAATTTGACACCCTTACTAATCAAGAAAATATCAACCTCCACTTTAAATATACCCAATGACTCGGCCTCCACAGCTGTCTGTGGCAATTACTTCCATAGGTTCACCACCCTCAAGCTAAAGAAATTCTTCTTCTTCTTCTTCTCTGGTCTAAAGGGACGTCCTTCTATGTATCTATGTATTCTGAGAGTATAGATACTCTGAGAGTATGTAGTCCTAGACTCCCCCACTATAGGAAACGTTCTCTGCACATCTATTCTATCCAGAGTTGTAGACCTTTCAATATTCAATAGGTTTCAGTGAGATCCCCTTCATTCTTCTAAACTCCAGCAAGTACAGGTCCAGAGCCATTAAGCACTCCTCATATGTTAATTCTTTCATTCCCTTTCATTCCTCACACCATGGAAGAAATACTGAAACATTTAGAAACATACCAAAATCACAATCACACAATATGTTGGGATATGTCTCTGGTGAGACCGCACTGAGAGTTTTGTGTTCAATTCTGGTCACCTCATTTATAGGAAGGATGTGGAAGTTATGGAGAAGGTGCAGAGGAGATTTACCAGGATGTTGCCTGGTTTGGAGAACAAGTCATATGAAGCAGGGTTAGCAGAGCTGGGACTTTTCTCTTTGGCGCGTAGAAGAATGAGAGGGGA
This sequence comes from Hemitrygon akajei, assembly GCF_048418815.1. Classification (NCBI taxonomy): domain Eukaryota; kingdom Metazoa; phylum Chordata; class Chondrichthyes; order Myliobatiformes; family Dasyatidae; genus Hemitrygon; species Hemitrygon akajei. The sequence continues at coordinate 27,061,126 of NC_133124.1, read as the reverse complement.
CTTGATAGAGGTTTACAAGATTATGAGAGGCATAGATGGGGTAAATAGTCAGTACCTGTTTCCCAGGGTACCAATAGCAAACCCCAGAGGGCTGATGTACAAAATTAAGGGAGGGAAGTTTAGGGGAGACATCAGGGGTAAGTTTTTTTTACACAGAAGGTTGTGAGTGCCTGGAATGACTTGCCAGTGATGGTGGTGGAGGCTAAAACATTAGGGGTATTTAAGAGCCTCTTGGACAGGCACATGGATGAAAGAAAAATAGAGGGTTATGGGGTAGTGTGGGTTTAGTACTTTTTTTTAAGGATTATATGGGTTGACACAACATGGAGGGCTGAAGGGCCTGTACTGTGCTGTAGTGTTCTATGGTTCTATGATATATATTTATCAGAATAATCTGAAAAATTGCTTTCGATAGCAGAAGAGCCGTCTCCTCAATTTAACATTGAGAAGATGGCTAAGTATCTCAGTGTGAGGCACGGGCGGAAGAAATTAAATATTAGAAACGCTGAAAATACGTCAGAAGCTGAGGGAGTTTCAGGGTGATGGGGTGGTTGGGATGGAATGCTGTTAATTGATACAGAAATAGAAGCAGAATGGATTCAACACTGGTGTAAGAATTTGAGAAATGGTTAAAGCAAATTAGAAAATGGACCCTGGTGCACTAAAATGGTGCTGTGTAAGCAGTAGTACAAACATGAAAACATAAATAAAGCTAAAAGTTGGCATGTTCATGCTTGCTTGTTAAGAGTATTGAAATCCAATCTTCATTTTTCAGTGTTGCAGCAGGAAATGGGTCAGAACTTTTAAAGAGATCACTGAGCAATGTGGGACTGGGATGGGAAAATGGCATGGGAAAGGTTGAGATGGTAAGATCCCTTTAGACAAGAGAACACTCCCTTTTGCATTTTTTGATATCAGCTCACTGCAAATCTTTCAGAGTGGCAGCATCAAGTCTAATGATGAAGAGGTCTGACTGCTGTTACAGTTCACAAAGGGCTTAGTCTTTACCAGAGTCCATGACAGATTTTTAAAAATATTTAAATAACCAGAGTTGTTTTTTTTAAAATATGATAATGATTCCAGAGGCACTTCAATTCATATGCAGTTCACTACTCATTTTATTGGAAGTTACTTTTGCATTTTGTGTAGTACTTTGCAAAAGTCTCAGGTATATATATATATCTGGGTAACTAAGACTTCTGCACAGTACTGTGTTGGTCAACGTGAAGTGGAGAGTGAGTTTGTAAATCTGGTGGAACCAAAGGATGTTTAGTTTACGGATCATTACAGACTGTCTCCCTGGCTCTTTCTGCTTCCTCCCCACTCCCTTCCCCTTTTCCCAACCACAATTCCCCTCTCCCTGCCCCCTTCCCATTCCCAGTCCACACAAGAGACCCATATCAGAATCAGGTTTATCGTCACTCACGTGCGTCATGAATTTTTTTTGCAGCAGCAGTAGTACAGTGCAATACAAAAAATTACTAAAGTACTCTGTGACTTAAGTGCCCAGACTTTTGCACAGTACTGTAAGTCACAATGTTTTGCTCCATTTTCAGTCATTATGTAATTAAAATTAGCTACTCACATCATTGAGTACCAATGCCATATCCAAGTGTAACTTGTCTGTGGGTGAATCACAGCAGAAAATTCTCATTTCCTGATGGGGACACAGTTCAGAACACCATTTGCATTGTTGAGCAGTCAGCTGTCCTCACTTACTGATCCCTCATCCACTAAAGCAAAAGGGAAATGTAGACCTATACCCAGTGGCCACTTTATTAGGTACACGTGTACACCTGCTTGTTAATGCAGTTATCTACTCAACCAATCAAGTGGCAACAACTTAATTCAAAAAAGCACACACACACGGTCAAGAGGTTCAGCTGCTGTTCAGATCAAACATCAGAATGTGGAAGAAATGTGATCTAAGTGGCTTTGACCATGGAATGATTGTTGGTGCCAGATGGAGTGGTTTGAAACTGCTGATCTCCTAGGTTTTTGATGTATACCAGTCTTTAGAGTTTACAGAGAATGGTGCGAAAATCAAAAAAAAAAATCCAGTAAGCAGCAATTCCGTTCAGTGTACATTTATTATCAAATATATATATACTTTTTACAATGTTGATATTCATCTTCTTGCAGGCAGTTACAAAACAAAGAAACGCAAACGATATCACTAAAAACCCCACACCACAAAGACAGTCAAATATCCAATGTGTGAAAAAGGAAGGACAAATTGTGCAGACAATGAAAAAAACAGTTCACAGACCATGAACTGCAGAGTCCCTGAAAGAAGGTCCACAGCCATGGAGCCAGTTCAGCGCTGTAGCCGGTCCAGGAGGTTGATGGCTGCAGGCCGCAGATGCAGAGACAATTCAGTGTTGAGGAGAATAAAGGCTCATGAAGTAGTAAGTTGAACACCAGTCCATCCTCCAGCCTTGGCCTTAATGCCTTAACCTTTTTAATCTGGTTCACCACTTAAAAAGGCTAAATATCAGTTCATTTTCTGTTCTCGGGCCCAGGCCCCACTACTTTATTCTGGCCCCAAGTCCGCTCTAGCAAAGGCCATTGCAGCCGTACCTGCATACTCAAGAGTCCATTTAGTCAAATATTTCAGGGTACCACAAAACTCAACGTCATACAGACAGCTCAAAAGCACACCTCCCGGTGGGAAATTTCAGGCTGGAAATTTAGTTCCGAGAAAGTATATTTAGGAGAGTTGTCAGTAGTTTTGTTAGCTGCCTGAAAAGTGTCTCCGCATCTTACTAGCACCATCTTCACTGCAATGTTAGGGGAAAGACAGAACAGAAGGACTAACTCTATAGATCAAGTGGCAAAGGAGACAGCTATAGAAACATCATTAATTATTGGAGGCTGAAAAGTAGTAGGAGCCTGAGAAGATCGGAAGATTAATATAATCAGAGTACAAAGCCTTCAATTCCACCATCCAAGTCATTGACATATAAAGAATCCGTCCCAACACATGCTCCTGTGGAACACCACTCGTCACTGGCAGCCAACCAGAAAGGGCTCCCTTTATTCCCGCTCTTTGCCACCTGCCAATCAGCCACTGCTTTAAGCATGCTGGAATTTTTCCTCTAATTCCATGAGCTTGTAGCTTGTTAAGCAGCCTCTTGTGTGATAACTTGTCAAAGGTCTCCTGAAAATCCAATTACCTAACATCAACGGATTCTCCCTTGTCCATCCTGCTTGTTATTTCTCCAAAAAATTCCAACAGTAAAAGGAGAAGGATTTGATTAGAACCTGAGGGGCAACTTTTGCACCCAGAGAATGGTCAGTATATAGAATAAGGTACCAGACAAAGTGGTTGGGGCAGGTGTATTAACTGCATTTAAAAGGTACTTGGGCAAGTGTAAGGAGAGGAAAGGTTTAGAGCAGGGGTTTCCAACCTTGGTCCCATGGACCCCTTGCTTAATGGTATTGGTCCATGGCATAAAAAAAGATTGAAAACCCATGGTTTAGAGGGATATGGGTTAAACACTGACAAATGGAATCAAACCAAATGGGAATCTTGATTGGCATGGACTATTTTGGCCAAGGGGCCTGTTTCTGTGCTGTATGACTCTATGAATTGTATATCCTAAAAAAAAAGTGTAAACAGGCCTAATTTCTTAGCAAATGTATACCTTCCACATAGATACTACAGTGATGTTGTACAGTAAGTATAAATACAAGAGATTCTGCAGATGCCAAAACCTTGAGCAACATACGTAAAATGCTGGAAAAAAAACAGTAGGTCAGCACTATTTACTGAGGAAAATAACAGTCAGTCTCAGCCCAGAATATTGACTGTTTATTCCCCTCCATAGATGCTACCTGCTTCGCCGAATTCCTCCAGCATTTTGTGTGTGTTGATCAAGTACAAATATTAAATTTCTCCAAAAAATGCTGGGAAATTCCAGCAAGCCAGGCAGCATATGGGGAAAGAAAAACATGATTTCATCCCATTTTGCTGCTAACCCAAACTACTTATTTCTCTTTGTCAGGTCTGATGAAGGGTCCCTTGTCCAAGATATTAACAATTTCTCAATCCACAAGTTAAGCCTGACCTGCTTAGTTTTTCAAGCACTTTCCATTTTCTGTGATTTTCTTTTTAATCCTACCCACATGAGCCTAGCCTGCCAGGCAAATCCCAACATTAACAGTTAACAACCTTAACAGTCCCAACCAAGGCCAATTTGCTTAAAGTGCTGATAATTGCCCCTATTAAGCTAGTTTGACTCATTGTTTCACAGACTCTCCCTTTGTTCTGCACAACCGTCCCCCATCCACCCTCCTTCTGAAAACATACTTTCTTTCCTGGTTCTGACAGTAGGTGAACGACTTGAAATATCGAAAATTTTCTTTCTACAGATTCTGCCTGACCTGCTGAGTTTTTACAGCATTTCTGTTTTTGTTTCAAATTTCTAGTGTCCCCATTTTTAAAAATGTCAAGTATTACCAGTATACTTGTATCTATAATGACGTAGATCATTTTTCATTCTTGCAATATATCACAGAAACCATATACAAAGAGTCCATCACACATACATGCATGTGCACACAAGCACAGTCTGTCTCACTCTCAACAGGACCCTGGCGAAATGTGGATTGGTGCAAGTGGAGAAAAGCGTCAAACAATGAAAGAATGTAATGAAAGGGAGGATTTAAAGGAATTTTATAATAAACTTAATTAAGAGTCAAGATTACAGAGGACTGTCAGCTTATCAGTGTGATATTACAGCACATGTTCTCCATAATAGGAGAAGATAATAGAAGATTCTATATAACATGGTTTCAGGTCATGGGTTTGGGAGTGGTACATTGGTGGGTCCTGATCAAAGGTCTCGGCCTGAAACATCAACTATTTATTCCACTCTATATATGTGGTTTATGTCTTTTCTTTCAATGACTCCCATGGTTTTTCTGGATTTCTTAGCTATCTGGAGAAGATGAATCTCAGAGTTGTATCTTGTATACATAAAATGAATCCTTGAGCCTTTGAACATCCTCCTGAGAAAGGATTAAGAGAGGTATAGAAGGCTATGGTCTGGGTGTAGGCAAATGGGACTGAGCAGAACAGGCTGGCATGAATCTGATGGGCTGAAGGGACTGTTTCTGTGCTGTAATGCTCTATGAAAGGCAGATCCACTAATATTTCCAAGAAACAGTGTGGTACTGCCTCCATACAGTCCCTGATTAAATAACCAGATCTACAGTTCTGGGACTGGAACCTACAGGCTTTTGAGACAGAGGCAGTAATGCTATCACTGAGGGAGGGCTGGACTGAGGTGCTTGAGTGTAACCACGGTGTCTACTGCATATTGGTATCCAGCATAAGACAGTTTTTTGATGTATTGCCATGTAGGCATTTCCAGGTTTGCTGCTATCTAACGCACGCAATTCTTCACACGCCAATCATGTTCTCAAATTACTCTCAACCACATTGTTTGCATTTCACTGCGCCTGTGAAGGGTTTCCTGAATCTGGAAGGACAAAGAGTTCAGGCATAAGCAAGATCAGACTCTGCACTTGCACCTACAGGGATGTGATGCACACCCAAACTTGGCCAGAGAATGCACGATCAGGATTGTGCAAGCAGAAAACCAGGATCAGGGCATTCACAAGTTCTTGATATGCCATCCATTTGCCGGTTATATGGAGGCTTGTAAAATTATACCCATAGTCTGATTCTTCCCCATATTTGATTAATGTATTCTGTGAAAGAAATTCCATCATAATGAAATGTCACCAAACCATTGATCAGTCACTGTTTAGAGCTGATTTATTTCCTAGGCATGAAAAATATGTTGTAACCTGTTTTGCGCATTTGTTGAGCATTATGCTTATATTTTCAAGGGGTAGTCATAGAAACATATGCTTTTGCCAAAGTTTACTTCAGTTCTGCGTGCAGTTCAGTAGCAAACTCCTGCTATGTTGGCCAAGTATGTCACTGAAGGTTCAGGATACCAAGCAGAAGCACATGTTCCCTTCCTTGTTCCTTTCTTTTTTTATCTTCTTTACTCCAAGTCATTATGAAGTGGCTTTATTGTGTTTTTTAATAAATTATTGTTGCTTATAAAGGAAAAAGAATGTTGATCCACAATCTTTCTCCCCAATCTGTAAATTTCCTACGTTGCTGATATTGTAAGACTACAGTAACCTGTTGAACTATTTGCTATTTTGCATCTGGATGGTAAAAGGTAAATCAGTACCTGCCATCTATTTCCTTGTTCAATTGTACTTGCATCTGCAAATACTTTTCTCTTAGCCATTCATGAAAATCTCCAGGGTTGCATTAGGGAAATAGAGGGGAACCCTTCAACAACAGATGCTATGGAGAGGGGATGATGAACACCAGAAAATTGTCCCACTCCAGACTATCAGAAAATTGTCTCAGACACTATCAGTAACCTCGTCAACTCTGGAGAACTCACATCCACTACCACCAAACACATAGTTCCCTTACCCTCATTTCCTTTTTCTACCCAAGATCCACGAAACTGACTGTCCATGTAAGTCCATTGTCTGTGCCTGCTCCTGCCCCACTGAACTCATGTCAGCATACCTCAATTCTATTCTATCCCCCTTGGTTCAATCCCTTCCCACCTACATCCACGACACTTCACATGCTCTTGATCTCAACAACATTCAATCCCCTGGCCCCCACCTCACTTTCACTATGGATGTCCAGTCTCTACACATTTCTATCCACAATCAAGAAGCCTTAAAGCTCAAACAAGGGAAAATCTGCAGATGTTGGAAATCTGAGAAACACACACAAAATGTTGGAGGAACTCAGCAGGCCAGGCAGCATCTATGGAAAAGAATACTGTCAATGTTTTGAGCCGAAAACCTTTGGCAGGGCACTTAAAGCTCTGTTCTTTCTCAACAAAAGAACCAACCAGTTCCTCTCCACCACCACCCTCCTTCGTCTGGCAGAGTTGGTCCTCACTCTCAACAATTTCTCCTTTGGCTCCTCCCATTCCCTGCAAACTCAAGGGGTAACCATGGGCACCCACATGGGCCCCAGTTATGCCTGCCTTTTCATTGGCTATGTAGAAAAGTCCATGTTCCAAATCTTCTCTGGTGACGCTTCTCAACTCTTCCTGCATTACATTGGTGACTCCATTGGTACTTTTTCATGCTCACATGCCGACATTATCAATTTCATCAGCTTTGCCTCCAGCTTCCACCCTGCCCTTACATTCACTGATCCATCTCCGAAAACTTTCTCCCCTTTCTCAATCTCTGTTTCCATCCCTGGAGACAAGCTGTCTAGCAATATCTTTAATAAAACTGCCGGTTCCCTGGACTATCTTGACCTCTTCCCACCCAGTCTCCTGAAAAAATGCTTTTCATTTTCTCAGTTCCTTCGCCTCTACAGCATCTGTTCCCAGGATGTGGCCTTCTTTTCCGGGATTTCAGAGAATGGCATCTCCCTTCCCCCACCTTACTTGCATCTCTTCCATTTCCCGGGTATCTACGCTCACCCCATCTTCCTGCTGCCTTAACAGGGAAAGAGTTCCTACTGCACAATGAGCCTCCTCATCCTCCATAACCTCCGCTGTCCTCAAAAGGATCCTACCGCCAAACACATCTTTACCTCCTCCCCACTCACTGCAAAGATCACCCCTTTCACGTTTCACTTGTCCATTCGTCCCTCCACACTAACCTCTACAAGTGACAGCTACACCTGCCTATTCACCTCCTCCCTTACCTCCATTTGGGGTCCCAAACTGTCCTTCCAGGTGAGGCAACACTTGATCTCTGAATTGTATCTGGGGCTCGCGATGCAGTTTCTTCTACAGTCTTGGGACTCAATGTAAATTGGGGAGTGTTTTGTCAAGCATTTCCACTCCATCTGCCAGAAGCAGTATATTTTGGTGGCCAACCATTTCAGTTCTTATCCTCATTCCCATTCCAAAATGTCAGTCAGTGGCCTTCTCTTTTGCCACAATGTGGCCACTCTCAGGATGGAGGAGCAATACCTCATATTTCATCTAGGTAGCCTTCAACACGTGCAGAAATTGTGGTGGCCCTAGCAGAGATATTTAAGACCATAAGACAATAAGACACAGGAGCAGAATTAGGCCATTCAGCCCATCAAGTCTGCTCCGCCATTCCATCATGGCTGATCCTGGATCCCACTCGACCCCATACACCTGCCTTCTTACTATATCCTTAGATGCCCTGACTGGTCAGGAAACTATCGACTTCTGCCTTAAATATACGTACAGACTTGGCCTCCACCGCAGTCTGTGGCAGAGCATTCCACAGATATACTACTCTCTTGCTAAAAAAAAATTCCTCCTTACCTCTGTTCTAAAAGGTTGCCCCTCAATTTTGAGGCTGTGTCCTCTAGTTCGGGATACCCCCATCACAGGAAACATCCACCCTATCGAGTCCTTTCAACATTCGGTAGGTTTCAATTAAATCTCCCCCCATTCTTCTAAATTCCAGTCAGTGCAGGCCCAAAGCTGCCAAACACTCCTCATATGTTAACCCCTTCATTCCAAGAATCATCCTCGTGAACCTCCCTTGAACTCTCTCCAATGACAACACATCCTTTCTGAAACACTGGGCCCAAAACTGTTGACAAAACTCCAAGTGAGGCCTGACTAGTGTCTTAAAAGCCTCAGCATTATCTCTTTGCTTTTATATTTTATTCCCCTCAAAATAAATGTCAACATTGCATTTGCCTTCTTTACCATAGACTCAACCTGTAAATTAACCTTCTGGGAGTCTTCCACGAGGACTCCTAAGTCCCTTTGCACCTTTGATGTATGAACTTTCTCCCCATTTAGCTAATAGTCTGCACTATTGTTCCTTCTACCAAAATGCATTATCATACATTTCCCAACACTGTATTTCATCTGCCACTTTTTTGCCCATTCTTTCAATTTGTCTAAGTCCTGCTGCAATCACATTGCTTCCTCAGTACTACCTACCCCCCCACCTATCTTCATATTATCATCAAACTTTACCACAAAGCAATGTGGTATCTAAATCTATTTATTATCTAAATCTATTATTATTATTATTATCTAAATCTATTATTTAAATCATTGACAAACAATGTGAAAAGTTGCAGTCTCAATACTGCCCCCTGAGGAACACCGTTAGTCACTGGCAGCCAACCCAAAAAAGCCCCTTTTTTACCAACTCACTGCCCCCTGTCTATCAGCCATTCCTCTATCCATGCTAGTAACTTTCTAGTAAAGCAGACTCATGTGTGGCATCTTAACAAACACTTACTGAAAATCCAAGTAAATGACGTCCACTGCCTCTCCTTTATCTACCCTGTTTGTTACTTCCTCGCGGAACACTAACAGATTTGACAGACAAGATCTCTCTTCACATTAGTTTCCAACTACCTCGAAACCTCATCCTTAATAATAGACTCCAACACTTTCCCAACCACTGAGATTAGGCTAACTGGCCTATAATTTTCCTTCTTTTGCCTTCTTCCCTTCTTAAAGAGTGGAGTGACATTTGCAATCTTCCAGTATTCTGGGACCATGCTAGAATCAAGTGATTCTTGAAAGATCATGACCAATGCATCTGTTATCTCTTCAGCAACCTCTCTCAGGACTCTGGGGTGCAGTCCATCTGGTCCTGATGACTTATCCACCTTAAGACCTTTGAGTTTGCCTAGCACTTTTTCCTTTGTAATATCAATGGCACTCACTCCTGCTCCCTGACACTCACGGACCTCTGGCACACAGCGAGTGTCTTCCACAGTGAAAACAGATGCAAAGTGCCCATTAGGTTCATCTGCCATTTCTTTGTTGAACATAACTACCCAACCAGCATCATGTTCCAGTGGTCCCATATCAACTGTCACCTCCCTTTTACGCTTTATATAACTGAAAACACTTTTGGTATCCTGCTTTATATTATTGGTTAGTTTGCCCTCATATTTCATCTTTTCCCTTCTCATAGCTTTTTTCATTGCCTTTTGTTGGATTTTAAAAGCTTCCCAATCATCCAAATTCCCACTCACTTTTGCTACCTTATATGCCCTTTCCTTGGCTTTTATGCAGTCCTTCTTTTGTCAGTCATGGTTGCCTACCCCTGCCATTTGAGAATTACTTCCTCTGTGGGACATATCTATCCTGCGCCTTGTGAACTATTCCCAGAAACTTCAGCCACCTCTTCTCTGCTGTCATCTCCGCCACTATCCTCCCCTAATCCGCCTGGGCAAACTCCTCTCATGCCTCTGTAATTCCCTTTATTCCATTTTGATACTGATAAATGTGACTTTTATCTGTTCCTGAATCGCTGAGTGTGTGCCTTCAGGCTTCTGTACCTCCTACCAGATGGTAACAGTGAGAAAAGGACATGTCCTGGGTGCTGGAGGTCCTTAATAATGGACGCTGCCTTTCTGAGACACAGCTCCTTAAAGATGTCCTGGGTACTTTGTAGGCTAGTACCCAAGATGGAGCTGACTAGATTTACAACCTTCTGCAGCTTCTTTCGGTCCTGTGCAGTAGCCCCTCCATACCAGACAGTGATGCAGCCTGTCAGAATGCTCTCCATGGTACAACTATAGAAGTTTTTGAGTGTATTTGTTGACATGCCAAATCTCTTTGCAGTCTCAACCCCACATCTGGCCACTATTTGGAGGCCTATATATGATTCCCAAAATGGTTTTTTAACCTTTGCAATTTCTTAACTCCAGCCACAAAGATTCAACATTCTCTGACCCTATGTCACCTCTTTCTAAAGACAGACATCCCACCTCTCCCGGAAGTTCTGGGAGTCCCCGGCATATTGATAGTGGCTCCCTGATGCCCGCAAATTATATACAATATCCTGGAAATTGATTTTTTTGACAGCGAGTGAGCGAGAGGGAGAGGGAGAGGGAGAGGGTGAGAGAGTGACAGAGAGAGCATCCTGATTGGTTTCTCTTTGTGTTAAGTAAACCTATCAGTTTTCTCTGTGGGCGGGTTTTACAGTCGACCTCTCTCTCTCTTTCATTGTCCATCAGTTCAGTTTAGTGTCCTGCAGCCCCATGGCAGAGTGTTCCAAAAAAATATAAAACGTACTTCACCCCAGACTTAAGTGTACCCCCGAGGTCAAAAATAATGACAGTGTTGCTCGCTGCACTGTTTGCAACAATGACTTTTCTATTGCCCATGGTGGGTTAAATGACTGTAAAAGACATGTTGAGGTGAGTTTAACAGGTGTCATTCGTTCATTAGCGTAGCTAACGTTATTTAAACTAGCTGGCTAGCTGCTAAGGAGCTACTCTAATGACGTCCTATGTGATGAGGCCAAACTCCCTGTAGACTTGCTTAAAGTTGTAATAGAATAAAAAATGACTCCACGATAATATGATATAAGTACATATTTTAGTGTCACATTTTCTGCATAAGACAATATAATAAGGATACACCTTATGCTTTTATTTCTTTTAGTGACGACAACATATTAGGGAGGCTAAGCAAGCAACAATATCATGTGTGAGAAGGAATGAGCCATTTTAGCCAGGTATTATAATGAAACACAGGATAAGGTAACAGTTGGATTTGTAGACACGCTAGTGTGCAATGATGCCAAAGCTGGAAACATATTCAACTGCATTGCATCATCCATGTATGACAAAAGGCCTTGAATGGTCTAATTGTGTAGGATTTAGCAGTGAAAAATCTGCCAAGCAAGCCACATCACAGTACAAGGGAAGTTTGCAAAAGAAACAGAAAAGCTATTTGTCTGGAAAGATGTAATTCCATCTCTTTCCAACAGAGCCACACCAATGCTTATGCCTTCCTTCCTGTCCTTTCAATACAAAGTATATCCTTTGAATTTAAACTCCCATGGCCTTCTTTCAGCCATGACTCAGTGATGCCTAGGACGTTATGCCAACCAATCTCTAATTACGCCACGGGTTCATCCACTTCATTCCAAATGCTACGCATATTTAAATACAGTGCCTTCAGTCCTGCTTTCTTTGCCCTTGTGAATTTTGCCTCTATGGATCAATTTAACATTTTGCTCTATCTGCATTTGTACCCAATCATTGGCTTGTCCTTCCTCGCATTCATGTTACATCCATCGTCTATTCGTAAACCTGTTGCCTCATCCTCAGCTCTATCATACTGTTTCCATCCCCCCCCCCATATTAGTTTAAACTACTCCCAACAGCTCTAGTAAATCTAATGGCATGAACATCAATTTCTTCTTCCACTAGTTTTTCCCTTTCCCCTTCCTCTGTTCTTCTATTCCCAACTTTAGCTTATCCTTTTTCCCCACCTGCCTATCACCTCCCCTGATGTCCCTCCTTCTTCCCTTTCTCCCATGGTCCACTCTCCTCACCTATCAGTTCCTTTCTTCTTCAGCCATTTACCTTTCCCACCCTCCTGCCTTCACCTATCACCTACCTAAGCTGCTTTCTCCTTCCCCTCATTTTTATTCTGTTGTCTCCTTCCTTTCTTTCCAGTCTTGAAGATTTGTCTCAGCCTAAGATGTTGAATGTTTGTTCATTTCTATGGATAGTGCCTGACCTGCTGAGTTCCACCAACAATTTGTATGTGTTGCTTTGGATTTTCAGCATTTCCAGATGTTCTTGTGTTTATGAAATGCTTGTCACACTTACTTAGTACAAGATATACTGCTTATTTCTCAGACTAAACAGAATTTCTCTATAAAATTAACAAATTAATTGGAATTTCTGTTTGATCAACTTATTTCATTATTGGATTGTTAAACATTTTGGTCAGATTACTTCTATTATGACATTCTTTGGTATTGTAATTTGTTCTTTACAGTCAGAATAATTCAGTGGAGGTTCCTACACTCCACTTCTACAAGACGTGCTGGATATGGTCCAGTCAATCACAGTGAACCATTCCCCATCACTGAGCACATCTACAAGGAGCACTGTCACAAGAAAGCAGCACCCATCATCAAAGGCCCCCACCAACCAGGCCATGCTCTCTTCTTGCAATTGGGGAGGAGGTACAGGAGCCTCAGGTTCCACACCACCAGGCTCAGGAATAGTAATTTCTCTTTAACCATCAGGCTAATGAGTTAGCATGGATTACTTCACTCACGTCAACACTGAACTGATTCCACAACCTATGGACTCACTTTCAAGGAATTTACAACTGGTGTTCTCAATATTATTTATTTATATATTATTAATAATAATAATAATAATAATAATAATAGGGGTTTTTTTGTATTTGGTTGTTTGTCAGTCTTTGTAGTTTTTAATTGATTCTGATTTTTAAATGCTCTGCCCCTGCCAACACCTGATTAACAGAAGGAGCAGCAACAACTGAAGCATAGAACATGGAAGTCTACAGCACATTACAGGCCCTTCGGCCCACAATGTAACCTACTCTAGAAACTGCCTAGAATTTCCCTACCGCATAAGCAAAGGTAAAAAAAAACAAACTTGCACAATCATGCACCTAGCTTTGGAGTCTTTTGACTTAAAAAAAATATATACGAATTTCATTGTTAAAGAATATCATAATTGCACTAAAGCTTAACCACATTTCCTAATCAAATGTTCCTGGCCCTTAAAGTAATAGCATGGTTGTAAAATATTTCTTAAATCTCGCAATAATAGAACTATGGAGAAGTATGCTCCTCAAAAAACATAAGCAATGTTTTAATATTAGGCTCATTTAGGAAATCCAGCATATAATGCTGCAGAAGATGGTCACCTGCAGCAAAAGGAAGTGCTTGGTCTAGCAATCTTTTCTGGATAGGAAATGCACAGTTGAGAGTTTCCTTTATTTCACATTCTCAACTTTTAGAGTTAAATGATCATTAGATTCTCCTTCTCAAGTCATTTTCTTTAATTGCAGCTATACACCCAATTTTGCCCTTAAGCTATGGGGAATCCACCTGGTGTTACTTGCATAACAATCGGAGATGAAGTACAAAAATATATTTAGGTTGCTGGCAATTTCCTTCTCATTGTTAATATCAATTAATTCACAGCAAATGCCGGAATTTCATCTTAGTCCCAAGAGCATAAGCACTTGTTATGGAAGAAGTGTGGTTTAAAAGGTGAGCACATTTCAAATCATCTATCTGTCTACATTGGTGCTGGAAAGTTTGTGAACCCTGTAGAGTTTTCTCTATTTCTGCATAAATATGACCTAAAATGTGATCAGATCTTTATGCAAGGCTGAAAACTAGATAAGAATAACCTAATTAAATAAATAACACAAAACGTTCTGCTTGTCCATTTATTTATTGAGAAAAATGATCCAACATGTTTTTGTTGGAAAAAGCATGTAGTACCCTCTACAAAAGCTATTTGCGGTCAGGTGTTCCAATCAGTGAAAAGAGATTGGAGGTGTGGGTTGTAGAGGTGCCCTGCCCTATAAAAAAGACACACAAATTCAGGTTACTGACAGAGCCTGCTCTTCCCAAGCAAGATCTGTTTATGTGCACCATGCCTTGATCAAAACAACTTTCAGAGGACCTTAGAAGAAAAATTGTAGAAATGCATGAAGGTGGAAAAAGCTACCAAAGCATTTCTAAAGACCCGAGTGTTCATCAGTCCACAATAAGAGAAATTGACTACAAATGGAGGAATCTCTGTACCATTGCTACTCTCTCTAGGAGAGGGCATCCTGCAGAGATCACACAAAAAGCACAATGTTCAATGCTGAAGGAGGTGAAAAAAGAACCCAAGGGTAACACAAAAGACTTGCAGAAATCATTGGAACTTGCTAAAGTCTCTGTTCATGTGTCCACTATAAGAAAAACACTGAACAATAATAATGTTCATGGAAGGTCATCATGGAGGAAACCATTGCGCTACCACTGCTGGATGTTCTACAATGCTTCTAAGACTGTGTGCAGATATCTGTGTGCAGATAAGACAAAAGTTGAACTTTTTGGCAGAAATGCTCACTGCTATGTTTGGGGGGAAAAGGATCTGTACACCAACACCAAAACTTCATCACAACTGTGAAGCATGGTGGAAGGAGCATCATGGTTTGCAGCCTCAGGGCCTGGACAGCTTGCAATTGTTGAGGGAACAATGAATTTAAAATTGTATCAAGACATTTTACAGGAGAATGTCAGGGTAGCATTCCATCAACTGAAGCTTAATAGAAGTTGGATAATGCAACAAGATAGTGACCTGAAAGACAAGAGTAAATCAACAACAAAATAGTTTAAAAATAAGAAAATCGGTGTTTTAGAATGGCCGAGCCAAAGTCCTGACCTTAATCCTATAGAAATGTTCTGGAAGGACCCAAAGCAAGCAGTTCATGCAAGGAAGCCCACTAACGTCCCAGATTTGAAGCAGTTTTGTAAGGAGGAATGGCCTAAAATTCCTACAAGCCGATGAGTAGGACTGATCAACAGTTACTGGAAACGTTTGGTTGCAATTATTGCTGTACAAAGGGGTCACACCAGTTACTGGAAGCAAAGGTTCATATGCTTTTTCCAACAAATATATTTAATATTGGATCATTTTTCCCAGTAAATAAATGAACAAGTATAACGGATTTTTGTGTTAATTATTTAATTGGATTCTCTTTCCCTAAGTTTCAGGACGTGTGAAGATCTGATCACACTTTAGGTCATATTTATGCAGAAATAGGAAAATTCTACAGGGTTCACAAACTTTCTAGCACCACTGTATATATCTGGCATCTACGGAATCTCCTTGCATTGCTCTGGATTTCCAGCACCTGCGGAATCACTGCATGGTGCTCCAGATTTCCAGCAGAATCTCTTGTATCTATCTATCTATCTGTCCCAACATAACTCCTTTCTCAGTACTTTTCCATCCCTTAGTGGTTCCAGCTGCCCCCACTAAGTTCTGATGACCTTTAGCCCAGACACATAACTTAAAAAGCAGAGAGAACAAGTCTGTAAGGAGGAAAACATTTCTCACAAGTTTCTAATCTCAATGATGTGCACATCTCCAGACTATCACCACATTCCAAACTGCCATTTTGACTTGTGAGCTCTCATTTTATGTAATTTTTTTATACCAAAGGAGGAATCATATTTAACTGTTTCCTTCCATATCCAAATAAGCATTGGAAAGGGTACAGAGGAAATTTACCAGGATGCTGACTGGTTTAGAGAGTATGGATTATGATCAGAGATTAAGGGAGCTAGGGCTTTACTCTTTGGAGAGAAGGAGGATGAGAGGAGACATGATAGAGGTGTACAAGATATTAAGAGGAATAGACAAAGTGGACAGCCAGTGCCTCTTTCCCAGGGCACCACTGCTCAGTACAAGAGGACATGGCTTTAAGGTAAGGGGAGGGAAGTTCAAGGGGGATATTAGAGGAAAGTTTTTTACTCAGAGAGTGGTTGGTGCGTGGAATGCACTGCCTGAGTCAGTGGTGGAGGCAGATACACTAGTGAAGTTTAAGAGACTACTAGACAGGTATATGGAGGAATTTAAGGTGGGGGGTTATATGGGAGGCAGGGTTTGAGGGTCAGCACAACATAGTGGGCTGAAGGGCCTGTACTGTGCTGTACTATTCTATGTTCTATTTAACAGCTTGATCTCAATCAAGAATCTTCTTAATCAACATCTTTTGATCTACCCAGTTCTTCATGTATACACCTCATCCCCCATCGCTCTCTTTCCCTTTCTCCACTCACTCTATTTTTCCCATCAACCCATCAAATGATCCTCTTACATTAACCGTTTCGTTCCTTGGATCATTCTTGTGATCCTCCTCTCCAATACCAGTACATTTTTTCTGAGATAAGGGGCACAAAACTGCTCACAATACCCTAAGTGCAGCCTGCCCAATGCCTTATAAATCCTCAGCATGACATTCTTGCTCTTGAAATCTAGTCCTCTTGAAATGGATGCTAACAATGCATATGCCTTCCTTACCACCAGCCGCAAGTTAATCTTTAGGGCAGGGTTTCCCAACCTGGGGTCTATGGACACTTGCTTAATGGTATTTGTTCATGACCTAAAAGAATGGTTGGGATCCCCTGCTCTAGGGAATCCTGCACAAGGACTCCCAAGACCCTTTGCACCTCTGGTTTTTGAATTTTTTTCCCCATTTAGCAAATAGTCTGCAAGTTTATTCCTTCTGTCAAAGTGCATGAACATAAATGTCCTTACACTATAATCAATTTGCTATTTTTTGCCCATTCTCCCAATCTGTCTAAGTCCATTGGCAGACTCCATGCTTCCTCAACATTATCTGCCCCTTCATCTATTTTCATATCATCTGCAAATTTGGCTAAAAAAATCAATTCCGTCATCTAAATCATTGACATATAATGTGAACAGGAGTGGTCCTGATCCGACCCCTGTGGAACTCAATTAGTCACTGGCAGCCAACCCTTCATTCACGTTCTTTGCATCCTGCCAGTCACCCAATCTTCTATCCATGCTGGTATCTTTCCTGTAATACCTTGGACTTTACTGTATCTTGTTAAGCTGCCTCATGTATGACATAGTTATTACCCTCAACCATCAGGCCCTTGAATGGGGATAACTTCATTCAGCTTCACTTGCCCCATCATTGAACTGTTTCCACAACCAATGGACTCACTTTCAAGGACCCTTCATCTCATGTTCTTGATATTTATTGCTTATTTATAATAATAATAATGATAATAATAATAACTATTATTATTATTGTTGTTGTTGTTATTATTATTATTATTATTAATTTATTTTTGTATTTGCATAGTTTGTTTTCTTCTGTGCTCTGGTTGAATGCGCAAGTAGGATAGTCTTTCATTGATTCTGTTGTGGTTATTATTGCATAGATTTATTGAATATGCCCACAAGAGAATGGATCTTGAGGTTGTTTATGGTGACATACATGTTCTTTTATGATGAATTTACTTTGAATCTTGAACTCCAAACATTTGTCAAAGGCCTTTGGAAAGTCCAAGTAAACAGTATCCTCTAATTCTCCTTTATCTATTCTGTGTTATTTCTTCAAAGAATTCCAATAGTTTTTCAGGCGAGATTTCCCCTTAAGGAAGCCAAGCTGACTTTGGCTTGTTTTATCATGTGCCTCCAAGTACCCCAAAATCTTATAAGAGACTCCAATATCTTTGCAATCACTGATGTCAGGCTAACTGGCCTATAATTTTGTTTCTGCTGCCTACGTCCCTTTTTAAAGAGTGGAGTGTCATTTGCAATTTTCCAGTCCCGTGGAACCATTCCAGAATTGAATCTAGTGGACCTTGAAAGATCATTACTGATGCTTCCACAATCTCCTTAGCAATTTCGTTCAGAACCCTGGCGTGTAGTCCGTCTGGTCCAGGTGACTTACCTACCTTCAGATCTTTCGGCTTCCCAAGCATCTTCTCCTATTAATAGCAACTACAATTATTTCTGCCCCCAACACTCTTGAACCTCTGGCATACTGCTTGTATATTCCACAGTGAAGACTTGACGCAAATACTTAGTAAGTTTGTCCAGCATTTCTTTTTATCATGGGGTGCCATAGACTTCACAACGAGGAACCACCTTTTACAGGTTCCATATGTCTGGGGTATATACGTTGTTTTTGATGTACTCACTGCACCGTCTCCTACTCACCGATCCCCGGTAAGGTTCCCCTCTTATGGCTGACTTATACTTCTGTGTCAAATGAATGCCATGTGTACACCATCCCCTGCAACAGTTCCTCAGCCACTCATTCATCTGCAGTATCATCTTATTCCTGCCCTGATTTTCATGTGACACTGGGTGTAATCCAGAGATTACTACTTTGGAGGTCCTGCCCTTCAGCCTCTTTCCTAACTCATTATACTCACTGCACAGGACCTCTTCCCTATTTCTTCCTATGCCACTGCAGCCAGTGTGTACCTCAGCCTTTGGCTGCCCACCCTCTCTCTTAAGAATATTCTGCAGCTGCTCTGATATATTCTTCGCTCCACACCTGGGAGGCAACACATAATCCTGGTTTCAGTTTCATGGCCATAGAATCTCTTGTCTGTCCCCCCTAATTATCGAATTTCCTATCACTATCACTCTGCCTGACTTTACCCTTCCCTGCCGAGCCTCAGAACCGGCCACTGTGCTACTGACCTGGCTACTTCTGCTGTGCCATGATTGGTCATCATCCCCAGGGTACGCTAGTTGCTGTGGGGAAAGTCCACAGAGGAACCTTACACTGTCCTCTTACTCCCCTTGCTTCTCCTGGTGGTCACCCATCTAGTATCTAAAGCCTGCACACTGGATGAGCATCTCAGTAAAAACCTTGTCTATGAGGCTTTCAGCCTCCCGGACAATTCAGCTCCAATTCCTTGACCTTGTCAGACAGGACCTTAGGTTGGGTGCACTGTTAGGTAGCCTGCAATTCCACATCTTACCGGAGGAGCATTCCACTGCCTTAACTACCATTCTACCCACATCTTTTAGACCGTTGGATCTAACTTCTTCACCTTAAGTTCTACAATCAATTAAATGATTCTAAATGTCTCAGCACCCTTAGGCTCTGCCTGCTCTCACTGAAGCCTGCCGTGCCAAAGCCTGACCACTCCAGCAATGGCCGTTTTTTTTTATTGACCCTTGCTAAGCTACTAGTAACTCACTACATTCCTGTACCCGATAAAGTGGCCACTGACTGTATATGAGAAATAGATATGTTTTGGAACACTCAGAACAGTTGGTAGAAATATCTAACATGGTTCTGAGTGCTAATGTTAATGAGCTCATCATTCTCCTTCTGACTGGAAGTACTCTGCCTTCTATACTGGCTGAGGAACAACACAAAACATTTGTGATCCATTTCTGAATCGGCATTAGTTTCTTTGCATTTGAGAAAAGGGCCAAAGACCAGCTCAAAGTGTGGAGCATGTAAGCCTCAAGCACAACCAACCCTAGGCTTCACCATCCCAATCCTTGACCTCCTGTCTTCAACCTCTAAATCTACTGAAACACCCAGTGAATCTCGAATCCGCCTTTCTTTCCTGTCTCTATAGATCTTTCCTGACAACAGCTCTAGGCTTGCCAATTCTCCCATCCCCTATCTTCCATTATCTATTCCCAACATACTGGCACTCCATGACCGTCCAGTTCACCAAATGCAGCCTAATCACCCCCTTCATAAATCCAGGACCCCAAATTTAATTATCAATGCTCCTCCTCCACACTCAATATGCTCAGAATCATTGTGCATATCGTCAAGGAGCATTGTTGCAGGAAAGCAGCATCCATCATCAAGGCCCCCCACCATCCAGTTCATGCTCGTGTCTCGCTACTGCCATCAGGAGGAAGGTACAGGAACCTCAGGACATACATCACCAGGTTCAGGAACAGTTATTACCCCTTGGGCTCTAGAATCAGAGGGGATTACATCACTCAATTTCAGTCTCCTCCTCACTGAACTGTTCCCACAACCTATGGTCTCACGTTCAAGGATCTTCATCTCATAATTTGTAGTATTTACTGTTATTTCTTTTTTTGTATTTGCACAGTTTGTTGTTTCTCCACATTGGTTGTTTGTCCATCTTGCCATCTTGCCATCATTGACTCTATTGTGATTCTTTGTATTTACTGTGAATGCCGGCAAGAAAATTAATCTGAGGGTTTACGTGGTGACATATATGCACTTTGATAATCAATTTACTTTGAACTTTGAACTTCGTCGCTGTCATAAATTGTGAAGTTTGTTGTCTTGCGGCAGCCGTCTGGTGCAGGCATAACAAATTACTATAAGTTACAATATAAAAAATAAATAAGAAGCGGTAGTGTTCACAAGTTCATGGACCATTCAGAAATCTGACACCAGAGGGGAAGAAATTTTTTCTCAAATGTTAATAGTGCATCTTCAGGCTCTTGTACCTCCTCGTTGATGGTAGTAATGAGAAGACGGCATTAACAGTATGCTGAGGGTCCTTCATTATGGATGACATCTTCTCATAGCACAGCCACTTGGAGATATACTCGATAGTAGGAAGGGAAGTGCCCATGTTGGAGCTGGCTGAGTCTACTATCCTTAGCAGCCTCTTTTGATCCTGTGCATTGGAACCTCCATACCAGGTAATGATTCAGCTAATCTGAAAGCTCTCCACAGTACATCGGGAAATCTGCTATAATTTCCTCTAGTCATGACTCAATGCTAGATAAAATATTTTGATGATGTTACTCGGTTTCCAAGATCCCACTATTATGCATTCAGTGTAGTCAACAGTCTCAGGCAGAACAGCATTAGTAATGATTTATTACATTTCTGTTTCCACTTTATTAATTGGTACTAAATGGTGGACATTTTTTACATGATTAGTTTGATCTCTGAAAGATCTCCTGATTAATTCACTAAATGAAAAAGAAAACACATATCGCACAAATTTCTATCCAGTACCTTATATATTTTCCGATCTTTAGTCTATTACTGAGGTAGGAAAGACAGATCTTTCTAATTAGAAATGACTGACAGGAATGTTGCCTGGTATTCAGTTCCCCTGAGATGGTGCAGATTTAATAAAAATAATAGAAACGTAAAACAAAAAGGAAAAATTAGCATCGGCATGGGGGATTTCCATGACATTAGAATTTCCCTAAGCTATTTATTATTTTGCAGTTTAGGTGCCATCTTTCTTCAGGCAATACTGACAGTCAACTCAAACATAATAAGGTTCATTATCATTTTTATTTATGTGTTCCAGCAATTGTACGTTTTCTTCTTGAATCTGAGCATTATATTTGAAAATATTGTACCCACTCTTCATGAGAACCTATTATAAAGGCCTCTTATCCCGAAATGCCAGCCATTCAGTTTTGAAATATTTTGGATATGTTTATGAATTTCATTTAATTAAAAGACAAAGGCAATATTATATGAAGTAATTCTATTATCAAAATACTGCACTGACCATAGACAATCAATCTGTACATAGTGTAATCATGGCAATCTGCTTCCATAATTAGAAGTAACACTTTTAACTCCTTATTTGAAATTATTACTCAAACATGATCACATAAATTACAGAAAGTTTCATTTATTTCACGTGAGAGACAGCACCATGCAGCTTTCCCAAGCGTCAAGATTCAGATTGCATGCTCTTCAACGTCAAAGGGCTAGAAATATTTTTATTTTTGACAGCAGTATTTTAAATTTTAATGGGAACTTTATTTATAATGCTCAAATTCTTTGCAAAAGAGAGAGTATTTGACATAGGTCTTACTGCAGGTGGTAAGGCAGACGGACATAATGCTGATAATTCCAGAGCATGAGAGCAAAGCCTCGGAGGAAATCCTAGGCTGTCTTTGGGCTAAGGACACCTGACCTATGGGCACCCCCCACTCGAACAAACACCCATATCATTACATTTCAAAATCTGACGCATTTTGTTCCGATGAGCGACACTTTTAGTCATTGTAATTCCTTATCAGTTTTAAAAACAAGGGAAAATATGCCGATGCTGGAAATCCATGCAACATACATAAAATGCTGGAGAAACTCAGCAGGCCAGGCTATGGAAAAAAGCACAATCAACGTTTCAGGCCGAGACCTGTCCGCAGGACTGAGGCCTCCAGTATTTTGTGTCTTACCAGTTTTAAGTGCTTTTGATGCCATTCATTCTAATACTGTAGTTCACCACATTTATTGATGCACCATCAATAACTGTCTGAGACGTGAGGCGAGATATTGGCTTTTATTGACTGGAAGAAAGAACAAGTAGTAGTTGACCACTATACTACATTCTGGAGAATGAGGCCGGGCTCAGGCCTCAATCGCCTTTATACCGGGGTCTGTGGGAGGAGCCACAGGAGCAGTCAGCAGGGGTCTGTGGGAGGAGCCACAGGAGCAGTCAGCAGGGGGGCATGTCCAGACAGGTATATGTAGTTCACCACAAATACTGTGGAGGTTTGGTTACCATATGGAGAGATTTTTGTGTATTTTCCAGCCTGTATACAAAATAGACTTAAAGATATCTGTAAAAATGGAACCTGTTCATTACACAGGGAAATACTGTGTCTTTAGGTGGGAAGGTTTGCTAAGGCTACTGGGGACAGTTTAAACTAGAATTCTTTGGGGGTGGGAACCAAACTGAAGAGACTGGGGAAGAGGAGGTTAGCTCACAAATAGAGAAAGCTTGTGGACAGTGCGAGAAGGAGGATAGGCAGGTGATAGAGAAGGGATGTGCTCAAACCAAAGGCTTGAGATGTGACTATTTTTATGCAAGGAGTGTTGTGAATGAAGCGGATGAGCTTAGAGTGTGGATCAAGACTTGGAGATATGATGTGGTGGCCATTACAGAGACTTGGATGGCTCAGGGACAGGAATGGTTACTTCAAGTGCCGGGTTTTAGATGTTTCAGAAAGGACAGAGAGGGAGGCAAAAGAGGTGGGGGCATGGCACTGTTGATCAGAGATGGTGTCACAGCTGCAGAAAAGGTGGACGCCATGGAGGGATTGTCTATGGAGTGTCTTTGGGTGGAGGTTAGGAACAGGAAGGGGTCAATAACTTTACTGGGTGTTTTTATAGGCCGCCTAATAGTAACAGGGATATCGAGGAGCAGATAGGAAAACAGATCCTGGAAAGGTGTAATAATAACAGAGTTGTCATGTTGGGAAATTTTAATTTCCCAGATATCGATTGGCACCACCCTAGAGCGAGGGGTTTAGATAGGTTGCAGTTTGTTAGGTGTGTTCAGGAAGGTTTATTGACACAATATGTAGATAAGCTTACAATAGGAGAGGCTGTACTTGATTTAGTATTGGGAAATGAACCTGGTCAGGCGTCAGATCTCTCAGTGGGAGGGCATCTTGGAGATAGTGATCATAATACTATCTCCTTTACAATAGCATTGGAGAGAGATATGAACAGGCGAGTTAGAAAAGCATTTAATCGGAGTAAGGGGAATTATGAGGCTATCAAGCAGGAAATTGGAGACTTAAATTGGAAACAGATGTTCTCAGGGAAAAGTACGGAAGAAATGTGGCAAATATTCAGGGGATATTTATGTAGAGTTCTGTATAGGTACATTCCAATGAGACAGGGAAGTTATGTTAGGGTACAGGAATCATGGTGTACAAAGGCTGTAATAAATCTAGTCAAGAAGAAAAGAAAAGCTTACAAAAGGTTGAGAAAGCTAGGTAATGTTAGAGATCTAGAAGATTATAAGGCTACTAGGAATGAGCCTAAGAAGGAAATTAAGAGAGCCAGTAGGAGCCATGAAAAGGCCTTGGCAGGCAGAATTAAGGAAAACCCCAAGGCATTCTACAAGTATGTGAAGAGCAAGGGGATAAGACGTGAAAGAATAGGACCTATCAAGTGTGACAGTGGGAAAGTGTGTATGGAACCGGAGGAAATAACAAAGGTACTTAATGAATACTTTACTTCAGTATTCACTATGGAAAAGGATCTTAGTGATTGTAGTGATGACCTGCAGCAGACTGAAAAGCTTGAGCATGTAGATATTAAGAAAGAGGATATGCTGGAGCTTTTGGAAAACATCAAGTTGGATAAGTAACCAGGACAGGATAAAATGTAGCCCAGGCTACTGTGGGAGGTGAGGGAGGAGATTGCTGAGCCTCTGGCAATGATCTTTGCATCATCAATGGGGACGGGGAAGGTTCCAGAGGATTGGAGGGTTGCGGATATTGTTCCTTTATTCAAGCAAGAGAGTAGAGGTAGCCCAGGAAATTATAGACCAGTGAGTCTTACTTCAGTGGTTGGTAAGTTGATGGAGAAGATCCTAAGAGGCAGGATTTATGAACATTTGGAGAGGTATAATATGATTAGGAGTAGTCAGCATGGCTTTTTCAAGGGCAGGTCATGCCTTACGAGCCTGATTGAATTTTTTGAGGATGTGACTAAACACATTGATCAAGGAAGTGCAGTAGATGTAGTGTATATGGATTTCAGCAAGGCATTTGATAAGGTACCCCTTGCAAGGCTAATTGAGAAAGTAAGGAGGTATGGGATCCAAGGGGACATTGCTTTGTGGATCCAGAACTGGCTTGCCCACAGAAGGCAAAGAGTGATTGTAGACAGGCCATATTCTGCATGAAGGTTGGTCACCAGTGGAGTGCCTCAGGGATCTGTTCTGGGACCCTTACTCTTTGTGATTTTTTAATAAATGACCCGGATGAGGAAGTGGAGGGATAAGTTAGTAAGTTTGCTGATGACATAAAGTTTGGAGGTGTTGTGGATAGTGTGGAGGGCTGTCAGAGGTTACAGCGGGACATTGATAGGATGCAAAACTGGTCTGAGAAGTGGCAGATGGAGTTCAACCCAGATAAGTTGAAGTGGTTCATTTTGGTAGGTCAAATATGATAGCAGAATATAGTATTAATGGTAAGACTCTTGGCAGTGTTGAGGATCAGAGGCATCTTGGGGTCCAAGTCCATAGGATGCTCAAAGCAGCTGCGCAGGTTGACTGTGGTTAAGAAGGTGTACGGTGTATTGACCTTCATCAATCGTGGAATTAAATTTAGGAGCCGAGAGTTAATGTTGCAGCTATATAAGACCTTGGTTAGACCCCACTTGGAGTACTGTGCTCATTTCTGGTCGCTTCACTACAGGAAGGATGTGGAAGCCATAGAAAGGGTGCAGAGCAGATTTACAAGGATGTTGCCTGGATTGGAGAGCATGCCTTATGAGAATAGTTTGAGTGAACTCGGCCTTTTCTCCTTGGAGCAATGGAGGATGAGAGGTGACCTTATAGAGGTATACAAGATGTTGAGAGGCATTAATCATGTGGATAGTCAGAAGCTTTTTTCCCAGGGCTGAAATGGTTGCCAGAAGAGGACACAGGTTTAAGGTGCTGGGTAGTAGGTACAGAGGAGGTGCCAGGGGTAAGTGTTTTACTCAGAGAGTGGTGAGTGTGTGGAATGGGCTGCCGGCAATGGTGGTGGAGGCAGATACGATAGGGTCTTTTAGGAGACTTTTAGATAGGTACATTGAGCTTAGCAAAATAGAGGTCTATAGGTAAGCCTAGTAATTTCTAAGGTAGGGACATGTTCAGCACAACTTTATGGGCCGAAAGCCCTGTATTGTGCTGTTGGTTTTCTATGTTTCTATGTTTCTAAATCACGGTTTCATATTGAAAATCTATTGACAGGTGGAAGGCCTAGTTTTGAATAATGTAAGTTTCACCAGTGTTTAGCCTACAGATAGAGTTTATAATCTTAGTGCATAAATAAGGTTTAAGGATGCTGTCCATAACCTCTCTGCCTTGGGTTTTAGGTATTTGATCCTCCACAATATTCTGTGTGGGAATTTAAACTGGAGGTGCCAGTATTTTTTTCTACAAGGTCGAGCTGCGAGCTCAACATCGACCCGGCACAGATGGAGAGCATGCTCGGGAGCGGTCTGTCACTGGATCGAACTCGGGAACCTCTGTTCTCAAGCCTGGTGCTAATCTCACTGTGCCACCAGCCATATACATGCTTTGTGGACATACACTCGGTGGCTAATTTATTAGGTTCTTGCTAGTGGCCACTGAGTGTGTATTCATGGTCTGTAGTCCATCTACTTCAAGTCTTGACCTGTTGTGCATTCAGAGATGCTCTCCTGCACACCATTGCAGTAACGCATAGCTATTTGAGTTACTGACCACTTCCTGTCAGCTTCAAACAGTCTGCTCATTCTCCTTGGACCTCTCCAATTAACAAGGCATTTTCACCCACAGCACTGCCGTTCACTGGAGTTTTTTTTGGCACCATTCTCTGTAAACTTTAGAGACTGCTGTGTGTGAAAATCCCAAGGGTTCAGCAGTTTCTCAGATACTCAAACCACCCCCTCTGGCACCACATTCATTCAACAGTCGAAGTCTTTTATAGAAATTCCTTTCCCATTCTGATGTTTGAGCTGAACCAGAACTGAACCTCTTGATCATATCTGCATGCTTTTATGCCCTACATTGTTGCTACATAAATGGATGATTAGATAATTGCATTAATGAACAGGTGTATGGATGTACCTAATAAAGTGGACATTGAATGTATGTATCTTTTGCATTCCTGTATATTTTTCTCTTAGACCATTCTGTCTATAGTTTCAGGTATGCTAATTCTATCTACAATTGTGTACTTATAGTTTTATATGTATATGTATGCATATAAATAATGTGTAATTTTAAATCTCCATGGGTTCTGTGTTGCCACTAATAGATGAGGTTGGATCTATTTTCTTTCTGATCCTTTTATAAATGAGCTGATATCTTTTGTATGTTGCTAACCTGCCACAACATTATCCTTTCCTTGAGTACAGCAATCAAATCAGAACCCATGTCACGAGAAAATTTCAAGAGAACAAATAGCACAGCAGAAAAAGAAAGAGCAGACAAATAATTCAAGAACCAGACATTAAGAGATCAGGTATTGAATGTGAATTAGGCTGCTGAATGATCCCTCAGCATTCATGCATTTTAATACAGAATGCTGAATTATTATCAGGCCATTTAGATATTATAATCAGAATCAGCTACTTTCAGTTTTATTAATCAATTATATACCATAACAAAAAAAATAAAATTAATGCATTTAGATTCCCAAATTTTAGGCTTAATGTTCTGTAATGAGTAGAACAGTTAAGACCAGTGCGGCATTTTTGCTACCTTACTGTCTCTGTTTTATTTTGTTGATTTATTATTTGTATGCATTTAATTCAGGAGTTCCCAGCCTGGGGTCCACGGACCCGTCGGTTAAAAAAGGTTTGAAACCTCAGAGTAGACAAGCCAGATTAGTCTAGTCTCCTGTGGAAGTAGAGGGAGTGGAGGGACATCTTGACTGTGGCATCAACTTGGTTGGACCAGGCCAGGCTGTTGGTGATGTTCACTCCTAGGAGCTTGAAACTCTCAGTCCTCTTGACTTCAGCACTGTTGATGTAGGCGGGAGCATGTGTGCAATAGCCCCTTCTTGAAGTTACTAACATGCTTTTGTTTTGCTGACATTGAACTAAAGCTGCTAGCATGATACCACGTCGGTAGGCTCTCCTTCCTGTACTCCAGACTCATCACTATTTGAGATACGCCCCATAATCTGCAAAGTTGTAAATGGAGTTGAAGCAGAATCTGGCCACGCAGATGGTAGAAATGATATAATATTTGTAAAGTAAATGAAAACTTGCCAATAGATCATATATAATTTAAATTTTTTAAAAAAAATTCTAATTTTTCTATCATTTTCAATAAATGTGAATGCTTTATAAATCTGGTATCATCAACTCTTTCCTTAAAAATCTTTTAAAAAATAAAGTCATTATTTATTAAATTCTACTTTTAAACTAATATTTCCTGAAATTCAGATATAGCTCAATACTCATGAAATATCAATGTTCTTCTACAGTCTGTGATTTAATATGTACTTCTGTCAAATGTGTGGCCTATAAGCCAAGAAATGAGAGAGAGAATTTCTGGCAGATACAAGTTCACTCTTTATGAGTCAAGTTGTTTATTTTCTTCAGTCTTATTTGCTTGATTGAATTTACAGAAGTTTTGAAATGCTTGCAGCTGGGGTGGCAAATTTTGCCAATTTTGTAGCCATTTTATGACCCATCCAATTTTCCTTTCCACTGAAGTCGACAATAAAAATGAACGTCCCTTGGTCCTTGCTTTGGTAAACCAGTACTTGCAGAACCTCTTGTTTAAACCAATAACTAGCAAGTTGACTGCTGTGATTCTCACTTCACAAGCAATAAGACATTTATTAAAGAAACTTGATTAAATTAGAGACTTAAAGTATGTGCAGAAATTACTTGGCATGCATTTAGTGGTTCATTTACGGAAAGCCAAAAATTGTCTTTATGATCAGCCCCCTTCAGTCGCACATCTGGCTAAAGGTTCCATCTGCTGGTCTACTGATGCTGGCCTCTATTTTTGCAATTTCAGAGGTGAGAAGAGAGGTTTGGGTGGAGGGTGAAGGATCAGAAGCAGAATATGCACTGAGCTATGATTGGGAAGGTGGTCAAGAGTCAGGAAAGTGGTGAGGGATGCTTCAGACTGTGGATGGCGTAGTGGCATTGGGATCTAAACGAGAACAGAGTAGATATCTACCTTGATTTGAAACCCAGAGCTAGGATGCGATCTAAACAGAACATCCTGCAGAAGTGGACATCAAAAGTGCTCTGATGCTTTGCTTCAGCTTGAGTGGCATAGGGACAACACAAGTAAAATGTCTCCTCATACAAAAATAAGATGCTGCAGGTATCTTATATATCATATAAGTAGCAGTTGGTTAATTTAAATCATTAGAAACTTTCAATTTGAGGACAATATTTACATGAGAAAAATTCTGGAGTGAGGTCAAGGTGTAAAGTACATGCCTTTCAATACCTCTGAGTAATCTGAGGTCCCTCCACCCCCTACCCCAACACAACAAGATTTTAATTTTCAAAATAAGTTTGCACGATGATCCACTTACAACAGAATGATGGTGCAAACTCATTCTGAATTATTTAGATTATTACTGTACTAGTTTGATTAAATAAGCAGGACATATGAGGGGAATACACAAAATGCTTGAGGAACTTAGCAGGTCAGGCAGCATCCATGGAAATGAACAAGCAGCTGATGTTTCAGGCTGAGACCTTCCTTCACGACTCCCCAGAGACACCATTATGAGGGGTAGAATTAAAATTAAAATATAGAGGTAGATTCATATCTGTCATCGTACTTTTGGTGAACTTTTGTTCCTGTTCTCAGTCTCTCACTTTCCCAGCCAAAAGAAAATATTTGTTAACTGAATTTGTGACTGATCCAGCTGTCTGATACTTTAATTCTGAAAGTGCTGTTCTAAAGAACTTATGACCATAACTTTCCACCCTCCATTTCTGTTTACTTTTCAACTCAATGCTTAGAAAATCAACAGTAAAAATTTTGACTGTATGTTTTCATTTTCAGGATTCGGACCCCACCCTTGGCAGTTGCAATAACAATGATTTTCCAATGAAGTCACTGCATTTCAACTGGAAGCCAGAGTAATTCAGCGATCTCAAAGTAGTAAATATTCACTCATGTCAAGATGAAGTACTTTTGTGGGTGCTTTGAATTAATCAACAAACCCATCCATTTCTGTCTTTGTATCTTTGCAAGGCAGAGATGATTCAGATTTATATAACGCTTTAATCAGCAGCTTGTAATTCAGCAAAACTATTACTGTAGTTGAAACATTAATGAAATACAAACTATTTGAAGATATGTTGACTTGGGTTGAATTGAATTGACTTTATTATGACCTGCGGCATGGCACTGCTGATCAGAGATAGTGTCACACTGCAGAAAAGGAGGAAGTCATAGAGGGATGGTCTACGGAGTCTCTGTGGGTGGAAGTTAGGAACAGGAAGGGGTCAATAACTCTCCTGGGTGTTTTTTATTGACCACCCAATAGTAACAGGGGCATCGAGGAGCAGATAGGGAGACAGATTCTGGAAAGGTGTAATAATAACAGGGCTATTGTGGTGGGAGATTTTAATTTCCCAAATATCAATTGGCATGTCCCAAGAGCAAGCGGTTTAGATGGGGTGGAGTATGTTAGGTGTGTTCAGGAAGGTTTCCTGACACAATATGTAGATAAGCCTACAAGAGGAGAGGCTGTACTTGATTTGGTATTGGGAAATGAACCTGGTCAGGTGTCAGCTCTCTCAGCAGGAGAGCATTTTGGAGAAAGTGATCACAATTCTATCTCCTTTACCATAGCATTGGAGAGAGTTAGGAACAGACAAGTGAGGAAAGTGTTTAATTGGAGTAAGGTAAATATGAGGTTATCAGGCAGGAAGCATAAATTGGAAACAGATGTTCTCAGGGAAATGTATGGAAGAAATATGGCAAATGTTCAGGGGATATTTGTGTGGGGTTCTGTATAGGTATGTTCCAATGAGACAGGGAAAGGACGGTAGGGTACAGGAACCATGGTGTAGAAAGGCTGTTGTAAGTCTAGTCAAGAAGAAAAGAAGAGCTTACAAAAGGCTCAAAAAACTAGGTAATGAAAGAGATCTAGAAGATTATAAGGCTAGCAGGAAGGAGCTTAAGAAAGAAATTAGGAGAGTCAGAAGGGGCCATGAGAAGGTCTTGGCAGACAGGATTAAGGAAAACCCCAAGGTATTCTACAAGTATGTGAAGAGCAAGAGGATAAGATTTGGGAGAATAGGACCAATGAAGTGTAACAATGGAAAAATGTGTATGGAACTGGAGGAGATAGCAGAGGTACGTAATGAGTACTTTGCTTCATTAGTCACTATGAAAAAGGATCTTGGCGATTGTAGGGATGACTTCTAGTGGACTGAAAAGCTTGAGCATGTAGATATTAAGGAAGAGGATGTGCTGGAGCTTTTGGAAAACATCAAGTTGGGTAAGTCTCCGGGACCGGATGAGATGTATCCCAGGCTACTGTGGGAGTTGAGGGAGGAGATTGCTGAGCCTCTGATGATGATCTTTGCATCATCAATGGGGATGGGAAAGGTTTCAGAGGATTGGAGGATTGCAGATGTTGTTCCATTATTCAAGAAAGGGAGTAGAGGTAGCCCAGGAAATTATAAACCAGTGAGTCTTACTTCAGTGGTTGGTAAGTTGATGGAGGAGATCCTGAGAGGCAGGATTTATGATTATTTGGAGAGACATAATATGGTTAGGAATAGTCAGCATGGCTTTGTCAAAGGCAGGTCATGCCTTACGAGCCTGATTGAATTTTTTGAGATGTGACTAAACACATTGATGAAGGTAGAGCAATAGATGTACATGGATTTTAGCAAGGCATTTGACAAAGTACCCCATGCAAGGCTTATTGAGAAAGTAAGGAGGGATGGGATCCAAGGGGATTTTGTTTTGTGGATCCAGAACTGGCTTGCCCACAGAAGGCAAAGATTGGTTGTAGACAGGTCATATTCTGCATGGAGGTCGGTGACCAGTGGTGTGCCTTAGGGATCTGTAGTAGGACCTCTACTCTTTGTGATTTTTATAAATGACTGGGATGGGTTAGTAAATTTGCTGATGACACAAAGGTTGTTGTGTTGTGGATATTGTGGAGGGCTGTCAGAGGTTACAGTGGGATATTGATAAGATGCAAAACTGGGCGGAGAAGTGGCAGATGGAGATCAACCCATATATGTGTGAGGTACTTCATTTTGGTAGGTCAAATATAATGGCAGAATATAGTATTAATGGTAAGACTCTTGGCAGTGTGGAGAATCAGAGGGATCTTGGGGTCCGAGTCCATAGGACGCTCAAAGCTGCTGCGCAGTTTGCATCTGTGGTTAATAAAGTATACGGTCCATTGGCCTTCATCAATCATGGGACTGAGTTTTGGAACCGAGAGGTAATGTTGTAGCTATATAGGACCCAGTTCAGACCCCACTTGGAGTACTGTGCTCAGTTCTGGTCGCCTCACTATAGGAAGGAAGTGGAAACCATAGAAAGGGTGCAGAGGAGATTTACAAGGATGTTGCCTAGATTGGGGAGCTTGCCTTATGAGAATAGGTTGAGTGAACTCGTCCTTTTTTCTTTGGCACGATGGAGGATGAGAGATGACCTGACAGAGGTGTATAAGATGATGAGAGGCATTGATTGTGTGGATAGTCAGAGCCTTTTTCCCAGGGCTGAAATGGCTAGCACGAGCAGGCACAGTTTTAAGGTGTTTGGAAATAGTCACAGAGGAGATGTCAGGAGTAAGGTTTTTACGCAGAGAGTGGTGAGTGCGTGGAATGGGCTGCCGGTGATGGTGGTGGAGGCGGATATGATAGGGTCTTTTAAGAGACTCCTTGACAGGTACATGAAGCTCAGAAAAATAGAGGGCTATGGGTAACCCGAGGTAATTTCTAAGGTAAGAACGTGTTCGGCAGAGCTTTGTGGGCCGAAGGGCCTGTATTGTGCTGTAGGCTTTCTATGTGTCTATTACTTACATCCTTCATCTCCGTCTGAATATGCAATGTGCGAATTGTAGTAATTTGTAATAAATAATATGTACAAAAGGACAGTCAATATAACATAGAAATACAATTGTATCAGTGTGAATTAATCTGTCTGATGGTCTGGTGGAAGAAGCTGCTTGGAGCCCATTAGTCCTGGCTTTTATGCTGCGGTGTCGTTTCCCGGATGGTAGTAGCTGGAACAATTTGTAGTTGGGGTGACTTGGGTCCCCAGTGATCCTTCGGGGCCCTTTACACACACCTGTCTTTGTAAATGTCCTGAATAGTTGGAAGTTCACATCTACAGATGCTCTGAGCTGTCCACACCACTCTCTGCAGAGTCTTTGCTTATATACATATTTTCATAAATTCTATTGAATTTCTTTATTTTCTTGTAAATGCCTGCAAGAAAATGAATCTCAAGGTTGCACACGGTGACATGTTTGTACTTTGGTAATAAATTTACTTTGACTTGGACTTTCGAGAGCCGAGAAAGCATTTAATTTGGGAGTAGCCCGGCTGGCAGATCAATGCAGATCCCACTGGAAGATCACCCAAAGTTGCTGTTATTCACACATTCACAAAATACTGAAGTGTCCACATTAGCTTAAATCTAAATAAAATCTTAGAAGTATTTATGTAAAGTGAAGCATGTAAAACATTTAAATGTATTTAACTCTGTTCTTTCATCAAAGTAATGCAAATGATCATACCTCACTCTCACTCACACACATAGCACACACGCATCCATTACTACATGAATCAAATGAACAGAATCACTGAAGTTATGCCAGATCTAACCTCCCACTGGTCTAGCAGCCAGATTTCCCAGCATAGCAGTTGGAAAACTACAGGAAGTTGGCATTCTGCCTAGAAAATTGGAGTGCAGTCAGAATGATGGCTATGGGGACCTCTCAAGAAGTTTGGGACCTTCATATTCCCATTTGCTTGTACTGTTCAGCCAAACTTCGCAATGTTTATGTGTGAAAATGCAGACAATTGCATACAGAGCTGCCGCTCTTTCTGAAGTAAAGCCCACTAGAGGGCAGTGGAAAACAAAACTCTGCAGCTCATTGTTCAAGGTTTTAACCTGCAATGTAATACTAGTCCGATTCAGGTTTAATATCAGATTCAGATTTATTTATTGAGATACAGTGCGGAGAAGGCCCTTCCAGCCCTTCGATCCACACCGAGATAAAAAAGTAATGAGGTGGGGTTCAAGGTTCAATGTCCATTTTGAAATCAGATGGCAGAGGGAAAGGAGCTGTTCCTGAATTGTTGGCTGTGTGCCTTCAGGCGTCTGTACCTCCTTCCTGATGGTAGCAATGACCTAGAAGATGAAGGTCCTTAATAATGGATGCCATCTTTTTGAGGCATCCCTTCTTGAAGTTGTCCTGGATACTACAGAGGCTAGTGGAGCTGACTAAGTTTATAACTCTCTGCAGCTTACTTTGATCCTATGCAGTACCCCCCACCACCCCCATAACAGATGGTGATGCATCCAGTTAGAATGCTATGCACAGTGTATCTGTAGATTTCTTGAGTGTTTTTGGAAACATACTGAATCTTCTTAAATTCCTATTGCTGCTGTCGTGTATTCATTGGAGCGTAGAAGGTTGAGGGGGGATTTGATCGAGGTATTTAAAATATTGAGAGGGATAGATAGAGTTGACGTGAATAGGCTGTTTCCATTGAGAGTAGGGGAGATTCAAACGAGAGGACATGATTTGAGAGTTAGGGGGCAAAAGTTTAAGGGAAACACGAGGGGGTATTTCTTTACTCAGAGAGTGATAGCTGTGTGGAATGAGCTTCCTGTAGAAGTAGTAGAGGCCAGATCAGTTGTGTCATTTAAGGTAAAATTGGATAGGTATATGGATAGGAAAGGAGTGGAGGGTTATGGGCTGAGTGCGGGTAGGTGGGACTAGGTGAGATTAAGAGTTCGGCACGGACTAGGAGGGCCGGAATGGCCTGTTTCCGTGCTGTGATTGTTATATGGTTATATGGTTATATTGATATGTTGGGTCCAGGTTAGATACTCAGAGATAATGACACCAAGAAATTTGAAATTGCTCACTCTTTCCTCTTGAAGCTCTATGAGGACTGGTGTGTGTTCCCTTATCTTACCCTTTCTGATGTCCACAATCAGTTCTTCGGTTTATTAGCACTGAGTACAAGGTTGTTGCTACAACACCACTCAACGTAGCTGATATATTTCACTCCTGTGTGCCCTCTTATCACCGTCTGAAATTCTGCCAGACAATCAGCAAATTTATAGATGGTATTTGAGCTGTGCCTTTCCACACAGTCATGGGTATAGAGAGAGTAGAGCAATGGGCTAAGCACACAGCCCTAGGTAACTGTCTCCACAGTTCAGGTTTATTTTTAAATTTTATTTTATTGAGCTAAATCATGGAATAGGTCCTTCCGGCCCTTCAAACCACGCCACCCAGCAACCCTTGATTTAGCCCTGGCCTAATCATGGAACAATTTACAATGATCACTTAACCTATCGTCCAGTACCCCTTGGTACTGTGGGAGGAAACCCCGAGCACTCAGAGGAAATGTGGTCACGAGGAGAAGGTGCAAACTTCATACAGGCAGTGACGGGAATTGAACCCAGGTTGCTGGTACTGTAAAGCACTGTGCTAACCACTACGCTCTCTGTTCAGGAGGAACTGAAGCACACGGTATACTACTGTCCAAATATTGAACATACAGATATGAAATTGCACAAAGAAAACTTGAGTTTTCTGCTGTAGATTTCGTACATGAGACGTGTAGTAGCAAATTCCATATATCTATTGATTTCTGACTAATTAATTATACCCATTGGTTAATCATTATTGATTTGTTGAATTGATTGTGAGTTTTTTATCATGATAAAGATTGTATGACATTAACCATATAACCATATAACAATCACAGCACGGAAACAGGCCATTCCGGCCCTCCTAGTCCGTGCCGAACTCTTAATCTCACCTAGTCCCACCTACCCGCACTCAGCCCATAACCCTCCACTCCTTTCCTATCCATATACCTATCCAATTTTACCTTAAATGACACAACTGAACTGGCCTCTACTACTTCTACAGGAAGCTCATTCCACACAGCTATCACTCTCTGAGTAAAGAAATACCCCCTCGTGTTTCCCTTAAACTTTTGCCCCCTAACTCTCAAATCATGTCCTCTCGTTTGAATCTCCCCTACTCTCAATGGAAACAGCCTATTCACGTCAACTCTATCTATCCCTCTCAACATTTTAAATACCTCGATCAAATCCCCCCTCAACCTTCTACGCTCCAATGAATAGAGACCTAACTTGTTCAACCTTTCTCTGTAACTTAAGTGCTGAAACCCAGGTAACATCCTAGTAAATCGTCTCTGCACTCTCTCTAATTTATTGATATCTTTCCTATAATTCGGTGACCAGAACTGTACACAATATTCCAAATTTGGCCTTACCAATGCCTTGTACAATTTTAACATTACATCCCAACTTCTGTACTCAATGCTCTGATTTATAAAGGCCAGCGTTCCAAAAGCCTTCTTCACCACCCTATCTACATGAGACTCCACCTTCAGGGAACTATGCACTGTTATTCCTAGATCTCTCTGTTCCACTGCATTCCTCAATGCCCTACCATTTACCCTGTATGTTCTATTTGGATTATTCCTGCCAAAATGTAGAACCTCACACTTCTCAGCATTAAACTCCATCTGCCAACGTTCAGCCCATTCTTCTAACCGGCATAAATCTCCCTGCAAGCTTTGAAAACCCACCTCATTATCCACAACACCTCCTACCTTAGTATCATCAGCATACTTACTAATCCAATTTACCACCCCATCATCCAGATCATTTATGTATATTACAAACAACATTGGGCCCAAAACAGATCCCTGAGGCACCCCGCTAGTCACCGGCCTCCATCCCGATAAACAATTATCCACCACTACTCTCTGGCATCTCCCATCTAGCCACTGTTGAATCCATTTTATTACTCCAGCATTAATACCTAACGACTGAACCTTCTTAACTAACCTTCCATGTGGAACTTTGTCAAAGGCCTTGCTGAAGTCCATATAGACTACATCCACTGCCTTACCCTCGTCAACATTCCTCGTAACTACTTCAAAAAATTCAATAAGGTTTGTCAAACATGACCTTCCACGCACAAATCCATGCTGGCTACTCCTAATCAGATCCTGTCTATCCAGATAATTATAAATACTATCTCTAAGAATACTTTCCATTAATTTACCCACCACTGATGTCAAACTGACAGGTCTATAATTGCCAGGCTTACTTCTAGAACCCTTTTTAAACAATGGAACCACATGAGCAATACGCCAATCCTCCGGCACAATCCCTGTTTCTAATGACATCTGAAAGATCTCCGTCAGAGCTCCTGCTATCTCTACACAAACTTCCCTCAAGGTCCTGGGGAATATCCGGTCAGGACCCGGAGATTTATCCACTTTTAAATTTCTTAAAAGCGCCAGTACTTCCACCTCTTTAATTGTCATAGGTTCCATAACTTCCTTACTTGTTTCCCACACCTTACACCATTCAATATCCTTCTCCTTAGTGAATACCGAAGAGAAGAAATCGTTCAAAATCTCTCCCATCTCCCTCGGCTCCACACATAGCTGACCACCCTGATTCTCTAAGGGACCAATTTTATCCCTCACTATCCTTTTGCTTTTAATATAACTGTAGAAGCCTTTCGGATTTACTTCCACCTTATTTGCCAAACCAAACTCGTAACTTCTTTTAGCTTTTCTAATCTCTTTCTTAAGTTTCCTTTTACATTCTTTATATTCCTCGAGCAATTCCTTTACTCCATGCTGCCTATATCTATTGTAGACATCCCTCTTTTTTCGAACCAAGTTTCTAATATCCCTTGAAAACCATGGCGCTTTCAAACCTTTAACCTTTCCTTTCAACCGAACAGGAACATAAAGATTCTGTACCCTCATAATTTCACCCTTAAATGACCTCCATTTCTCTATTACATCCTTCCCATAAAACAACTTGACCCATTCCACTCTCTCTAAATCCCTGCGCATCTCCTCAAAGTTAGCCTTTCTCCAATCAAAAATCTCAACTCTAGGTCCAGTCCTGTCCTTCTCCATAATTATATTGAAGCTAATGCTATTGTGATCACTGGACCCGAAGTGCTCCCCAACACATACATCTGTCAGCTGACCTATCGCATTCCCTAACAGGAGATCCAACACTGCCCCATCTCTAGTCGGTACTTCTATGTATTGTTGCAAAAAGCTATCCTGCACACATTTCACAAACTCTAAACCATCCAGCCCTTTTACAGAATGAGCTTCCCAATCTATGTGTGGAAAATTAAAATCTCCCACAATCACCACCTTGTGTTTACTACAAATATCTGCTATCTCCTTACACATTTGCTCTTCCAACTCACGCTCCCCATTAGGTGGCCTATAATACACTCCTATCAGTGTTACTACACCTTTCCCATTCCTCAATTCCACCCAAATAGCCTCCCTAGAGGAGCTCTGTAATCTATCCTTCCAAAGCACCGCCATAAGATTTTCTCGGACAAGCAATGCAACACCTCCTCCTCTGGCCCCTCCTACTCTATCACACCTGAAGCAACTA
This sequence comes from Hemitrygon akajei, assembly GCF_048418815.1. Lineage (NCBI taxonomy): Eukaryota > Metazoa > Chordata > Chondrichthyes > Myliobatiformes > Dasyatidae > Hemitrygon > Hemitrygon akajei. Next base: position 27,022,711 of record NC_133124.1, on the reverse strand, counting down.
AATCCAGGAATATTTAGTTGCCAATCACACCCTTCCTGCAACCATGTTTCACTAATAGCTACAACATCATAATTCCAGGTATCAATCCACACTTTAAGCTCATCCACCTTTCTTACAATGCTCCTAGCATTAAAATAGATACATTTAAGATACTCTCCACCTCCTCCTCTCTTTTCATCCCTAGCAATGCATTCAAATTTATTATCCTTTTCTTTCTTCTCCCCTACAACTTCGGGCTGAGCGCATCCCTCCTCCATCACCTGCCTGTCCTCCCTCACACACGGTCTACTTACTTGCTCTACTGGTGAACTAACCTCCTCTCCCATAGTTTCCTCAAATTGATTTCCGCCCCCCCCATCTTACTAGTTTAAAGTCTGCCCCGTAGCCCTAGCAAACCTCCCCGCTAGGATATTGGTCCCCCCAGGATTCAAGTGTAACCCGTCCTTCTTGAACAGGTCACGCCTGCCCCAGAAGAGGTCCCAATGATCCAGAAACTTGAATCCCTGCCCCCTGCTCCAATCCCTCAACCACGCATTCATCCTCCACCTAATTCCATTCCTACTCTCACTGTCGCGTGGCACAGGCAGTAATCCCGAGAGTAATCCCCTTTCCTACCTATGTCATTGGTACCTACATGTACCACGACCTCTGGCTCCTCACCCTCCCACTTCAGGATATCTTGGACGCGATCAGAAACGTCCCGGACCCTGGCACCAGGGAGGCAAACTACCATCCGGGACTCCCGATCACCTCCACAGAACCGCCTGTCTGAACCCCTGACTATCGAGTCCCCTATTATTATGGTCCTCTTTCTTCTCTCCCTACCCTTCTGAGCTACAGGGCCGTCCTCTGTGCCGGAGGCCCGGCCACTGTCACTTCCTCCAGGTAGGCTGTCCCCCCCAACAGTACTCAAACATGAGTACTTATTGTCAAGGGGTACAGCCACTGGGGTACTCTCTAGTACCTGCCCCTTCCCCTTCCTGACCGTGACCCACCTATCTGCCTCCCGTGGCCCCGGAGTGACCACCTGCCTGTAACTCCTCTCTATCACCTCCTCACTCTCCCTGACCAGGCGAAGGTCATCGAGCTGCAGCTCCAGTTCCCTAATTTGGTCCCTCAGGAGCTGCAGTTCGGCGCACCTACATTAAAGTAGATTCATGAATAAAATGGACAAGGTCAAATATTTTTTGCTCGAAGTCCATTTTGAGCAGTTCACTATCATTCACTTAGAATGAAAATATTTCTTTATTGATTCTCCCTTCCTCAATCTTTTTCCACTGAAGTCATTAACCAGACAGACTTGCAAGATCAGCATTCGGAGTTTTAGGAAACTACTGGATATTTTCACATACAGTACAATGCCCAGAACACCTGCAGAATTAACTCATCTAAAATGATCCATGACCAAGGAAGATTTTAATTTAATAAGGAGTCCAACAGTAACTAATTTTTCTAAAGGAATAGAAACAATAGACAATAGACAATAGGTGCAGAAGTAGACCATTCAGCCCTTCAAGCCTGCACCGCCATTTTGAGCTGATCAATTCCTATCAATACCTGGTTCCTGCCTTGTCCCCATATCTCTTGATTCCCCTATCCATAAGATACCTATCTAGCTCCTTCTTGAAAGCATCCAGAGAATTGGCCTCCACTACCTTCCGAGGCAGTGCATTCCAGACCCCCACAACTCTCTGGGAGAAGAAGTTTTTCCTTAACTCTGTCCTAAATGACCTACCCCTTATTCTCAAACCATGCCCTCTGGTACTGGACTCTCCCAGCATCTGGAACATATTTCCTGCCTCTAGCTTGTCCAATCCCTTAATAATCTTATATGAAACATAGAACATAGAAAACCTACAGCACAATAGAGGCCCTTTGGCCCACAATGCTGTGCCAAACATGTACATGCTTAAGTAATTACCTAGGGTTACCCTTAGCCTTCTATTTTTCTAAGCTCCATGTACCTATACAGGAGTCTCTTAAAAGACCCTTTTGTATCCGCCTCCACCACCGTCGCCGGCAGCCCATTCCGCGCACTCTCCGCTCTCGGCGTAAGAAACTTACCCCTGATATCCCCTCTGTACCTACTTCCAAGCACCTTAACAATATCACAAAATAAAGCTGGAGGACAACTTTTGATAACTGGATAGTTCAGGACTGAAAAATTTTAAAATTATAAGAATCCTTTCTTCTGAATTTCCAAAATACAGAGTTTAATATATGGCTCGGCAAATTAGAATGGAGACCCAACAGCATTCCCAAAATGCTATTCTTTGCTCATGGGACATTGCCAGCAAAACTTTATATTGTGCAATATTAAACACCTGTGGCAGTATTATACTGAATATGGCACATGAGTACATGCAGCAATATCAGAAATGCAATACAAAAGTAACCAGAAAATTATTATTTGACCAATAACTTTCTATTTTCTTCACCACAGTACATAAGCCAACATGTTGCAATTGCAAAGCATTCTTTGAGCTCAAAATTGCCACGAACAACCATATCACTTAATACACAGAAATAGCAGCAGGTGAGATGAATAGTTCAATCACTCTTTCAATTTGTGCTACTTTCTTAGGCAGATTCCTGGAGTGGATGATGGGTCTCAGCTACTGATAGACATTGAAGTTATTTGATGGAGCTTTTATTTAGAGAAGATATTTATGCTTACAATCCTGGTTTTGGATGAGTAAAATTGGAGATGCAATTTCAATTTAAAGCATCTTTGTTTTCCAGTGTTTTATTTCCAGTCACAGTATGGAATTAAGTGGCACTTTACCACAGCAAACACATGGCAAAACTTAGCAGTTTTGAGCACTAAATTGATCAATAAATAGAAAAGTACATTGGGCAAATTGAGCAGCAACTCAGCCTGATATTATGTAGTCTACTCTTTAGGAATCCGCATGTCTGTAGTGTAAGGATTTCTGGCTTTTTAGTGATTTCATTTAATTTTCATTGATGGGCGGAAAAGTCACTGGCTTTTAAAATGCTTCAGGCAAACTAGTTTTGTTTCACCTGTCTCATTCATCTACCCAGATGAGGTGTGAATTGTGAAATATAACAAACACATCAGTAACCCATCAAGACAAAAACAAAATGCATTATAACAGAACAACCAATGCATTTGTGTGAAACAAAAACATATATTAGCAAGCCTTCTGCTTGAGTAACACTGTTGTTGCTCCTTGAAGTTAACATTTTCAATAAATGTTCTGTTAAAGTTTAAAAATTAGCTTTATTTGTCATGTGCAAATTGAAATATTGAAACGTATAGTAAAATGGATAATTTGAGTCTACAGCCAATACAGTCCAAGGATACTAATCCTTGGAATGCGGGAGGACACCGGAACACCTGGAAGAAATCCACGTGGTCTCAGTGAGAACCTACAAACCCTTTACAGACAGCGGCATGAATTGAACTATGAATACTGGCGCTATAAAGTGGTTTTCTAACCACTACACTGCCTTGCCACCCTTGCTATACTACACACGCACACAAAAAAGAATACAGAAGTAAGTCAAAAGGATTGTCCTGGAACAAATTTCATATAAACTATACGGGCTTTGCCTTAATTGCCGCTTGGAATATGTGTCTTCTTGCAAATACTATCTTGCTTTACTTTTCCAATATTTCCTCACAAATTTCCCAAGGATAAGGTAGCAAGGATGTAGGCTGTTTTTGCGCCTCTGACGATGACAGTCTCCAAGCAAATACAGTTAGGTAGATACTCATGTGGCCACTTTATTATGCTCTTCCTGTACCTAATAAAGTGGTCACCGTGTGTATGTTTGGGGACTTCTGTTGCCGTAGGTCATCCCCGTCGAGGTCCGATATGTTGCACATTCAGAGATGCTCTTCTACACGCCACTGTTGCAATGTATGATCATTTTCGTTACTGCTAGCTTCCAGTCAGCTTGAACCAGTCTGGCCATTCTCCTCCGACCTCTCATCAACGAGGTGTTTTCACCCACAGAACTGCTGCTCACTGGATGTTTTTCTTTGTTTTTTACACCATTCTCTGTAAGCTCTAGAGACTGCTGTGCATGTAAATTTCAGGAGATTAGCAGTTTTTGAGATACTCAAACCACCCTGTTTGGCACCAACACTCATTCCATGGTCCAGCTCACTTAGATCACTTTTCTTCCCCATTCTGACGATTGGTCTGAACAACAACTGAACATCTTGACCATGTCTGCATGTTTTTTGTGCATTAAGTTGCCACTATATGATTGGCTGAATAGATATTTGTATAAACGAGCAGATGTACAGGTGTACCTAACAAAGTGGCCACTGAGTATAGGTCTACGGTTTCCCCTGTTTTAGTGGAGGAGGGATTGATATATGAGAACAGCTGCCTGCTCACAGCAATGTAAGTGATATTCTGAACATTGCGGAGCAGAACATGGATTGACTCTACATTGCATCAGATGTGTTACTGGATGTTTCTCATCCAACAATCTTGAAACTACTTCTCATCCATGATCATACCTTATAAACATCTCATTAAGATATCACATCTATATCTAACCTAGCATGGTAGATATTTAGTTTTGATCTTCAGACAAAATGTGGAAGGTTGTTAATCCGTTGCATACAGGACAGTGTTATTGTAGCCATTTGGTGGAAAATTGGCATACAGAACCTTCCCAGGTTACGCATGCACAGCTTACATACAGCCTTGTACATTTGAATGAATGTTTTGGAAAACAGAATGATGGGTTTGCCAGCAGCTGCAGGTTTGCAGACAACTGCTCTTGACATGAGCTGAAAATTTTTCCACAAAAAGAACACATTCTAGTTAATACATTGATGTCCATTTAATGACCTTTAAGAAACCTGGTCAGACCCCACTTGGAGTACTGTGCTCAGTTCTGGTCGCCTCACTACAGGAAGGATGTGTAAGCCACAGAAAGAGTGCAGAGGAGATTTACAAGGATGTTGCCTGGATTGGAGAGCATGCCTTATGAAAACAGGTTGAGTGAACTCAGTCTTTTCTCCTTGGAGCGACCAAGGATGAAAAGTGACCTGATAGAGGTGTATAAGATGATGAGAGGCATTAATCATGTGGATAGTCAGTGACTTTTTCCCAGGGCTGAAATGGTTATCACAAGAGGACACAGGTTTAAAGTGCTGGGGAGTAGGTACAGAGGAGATGTCAGGGGTAAGTTTTTTTACTCAGAGAGCGGTGAGTGTGTGGAATGGGCTGCTGGCAACGGTGATGGAGGCAGATACGATAGGGTCTTTTAAGAGACTTTTGGATAGGTACATGGAGCTTAGAAAAATAGAGGGCTATAGTTAAGCCTAGTAATTTCTAAGGTAGGGACGTGTTCAGCACAACTTTGTGGGCTGAAGGGCCTGTATTGTGCTATGTTTCTAAACATGGACATTTAAGGGACATTTAATGAACTTAGATAAGCATCTGGATGATAGAAAAATGGCAGGCTATGTAGGAGGGAAAGGTTATATTGATCTTAGAGTAGGTTATAATGTCAACACAACATAATGGGCCAAAGGGCCTGTATTGTGCTGTAGTGTTCTATGCTCTATATTTTGTGAATCCTGTCTAGAGGTACACCAAGAGCAGCACCCATTTTAAAACTTTCAGTAGCATTTTAATCCTCATCTACTGTTTAATCTTTTATAAGAATATCATTATTTGCCAAGTTAAGCTTTACAATGCTTCTCCAGCCCATCTCATTTAATGGGACAGCCCAATCTCTGCAGGCATTTTCTACCGTATAGGAGCTCAGATTACAGCCAAATTTCCAACTTTCAGGCTGTCAACAGTTCTTCGAAGTGGAACCCTGCCCTAACCTGTGGAGGACCTGTATAATAAGTTCCACATGATGTGGAATTGACAACCTTGATCAGACTAATCATTGTATGTTAACAGCTAAATAAACATGCTGGTGATACTACTGAGATACATCTCCTTTTATAATTAACTGGTGTTATGAATGTACCACAGCTCTGCGGGGCCGAAGGGTGCGGGGTAGCCCCCTCCTTTGTGAGAATCACAAGATCACTATTGAGTCCATTCAGGAGACCCAGGAAATGAGAGAAAGACATGCAGAATCCACAAGTCGTTGGAATGTGTCTTGGCCTCCGAGAGGCGGACCCATTGATGCCGGCTATTGTCTCTTGGAGACGAACTTGTGTATTGCATCCTGTACGATGCATCAATGCCCCAGGCAATGAAACGAGGGGGAGGTTGGTGGAGGGATTGCATCATCCCAACCTGATTGCCATCAAAAGAGGGTCTGTGGGAACAGCCCCTCAGACGCACCAGAAGAAACGCCAGCGATCCCGTAATAGCAAGAACCAGGGGAAAGGCCACGTGCGTCCAGTTCCATTTGCCCTGGAATCGGTGGGCCCTTTTCCACGGCCGAAAGGTTTTTAGCTAACAATGGGGAAACCAACTCCCAACGACTCTCAAAGGATTGACATCATAAAAGGAATGGGCAAGTTTTAAACCCGTCTTTCTCTCCAACCAAAAAGCTACAGCTTGAATGAACTGAGTGACTTTTATATTTTCATTGGACAATACATTATCCCCTAGACAACAATAGAGCTATTTCTTATTGATTATATTATACCCGCGCTTTTAGATTTAGTATTGACGACGTATATTATCTTCATGTTTGCATTGACCTTATTTTGTGTATTTTTTTATCAATAAATACTGTTAAAAATAGTACCATCAGACTTCAACGGACCTCTCTATCTTTGCTGGTAAGTGACCCAGTTACTGGGTACGTAACACTGGGTAATCTCAAGCCTAAACTAGAATTATTGCTCCAAGCTAACCTTCTGAAAGAAGAAGATGACAGTTGAGACTGATGGTCTGTTCTGGGGCCCAGCAGTATGGTGAGTCACTGTCTAAAGTTTCTTGCAATGGAAAATGTAAAGGTGAATAAGAATCGGGTTTATTATAACTGATGCATGTCATGAAATTCGTTGTTTTGAGGCAGCAGCACATTGAAGACATAACAAAATTACCATAATTTTCAAAATAAGTAGTGAGAAAAGATAAATTACAAGGAAGCATTCACGGTTTCATGGACCATTCAGAGATCTGATGGCAGAGAGGAAGCAGCTGTTCTTAAACATTGAGTATGGGTCTTCAGGCTGATGAAATCCTTCATCAGGATTCCTGCTGAGTTCTTCCAGCATTTTGTGAGGGAATTAATAACAGACGTCAGGGGAAATTGGCCAGAGCAGTGAAATGATAAGGAACAAGGCAGTCAACATCTATCAAAGATACAAAGAATTTTTTTTTTGTTCTGTTTTGGTAGGAATAATGAAAAGTGGTGAAATAAGCTAAATTCAAAGGGGATTAGCAACAGAGAAAAGGATCTAGCAATTGAAATATCTGGGGGTGTGATTGGATATCTAACTCTGAAATCTTTTTCAGCGCTGACGTAACGTCACTAATGAAAAATTCCACAAGGCTCTGGGAAGGTTATTAGGCAATCGCATACAGTTCTAGGAAGTGACCTCATATATGTAATGAACAGAAGTTAATGGAAAATAGCATAAAGTGAGAAATGAAGATCTCGAACGTTTATTGGAAGACTAGATTCATCAGCATCGGAGTGAACTTATGCTGCTTAATGGTATGCTGATCATGAAACAAGTAAAGACCTATCACGACGAACTGAAAATTGAAGGTAATTGTGAATATTTAGTAGGCTAGTTGCAGAAGTTTAAGAAAAGGCAGGCCATTAAATTTTTAAAAAATGTTTAAATTTTAAAAGATAAAGTGTTTGCTGATCATGAAACTGCAGAGAAATTCATTGAGAAGTTTGCTAAAATCATCGCTGATGAAAATCTAACACCATTACAAGTCTACAATGCTGAATATTTTTAATGCTTACATAAAACCTAAAAAAGGTAAAACACAAGTACATTGTACTGTAACCTTTTAATAAATAAGTGGAGACTGAAAGCCTGCCTATTTTTGTTGTTGTTCAACAGCTGATTCAGGTTTTCTCCCAATGCTGCTGTGTGGCTTTTGTTACTCATTATATTAATGGTATGTAATAATTTTATTGGTAAGTACATCTGTGTGATGAACAAATGGAAGACAACAACTACTTACTGGTAGCACATAAATTGAGAGTCGGAAATGATGGCGATTCCAATCTATCTCATTATCTATTCCAAACTCCGAAAAAATATGAAATCTGAAACACTTCTGGGCCCAAGCATTTCCGAAAAGGGGTACTCAACCCGTATCAGAATTTGTTAGAGTAATGGGATTTTTATCTTTATACATAGAGGCGTGGAGTATAAAAGCAAAGAGGTTCTGCTCAATGCATAAACAGTATCCCTGCTGGTACACTGAGTCTGTTAAATGACTTAGGAAGAATATCATGCCCTGATGGTTTTCTGGAACATCACACAGATGGAAGACTAAGTTATGTATCAAGTCTAGGGAAATCGGATTTGATCTCCATGGAGCTGCGCAGACTGAAAATGGATTTTTTTTTGTGGTAACATTGGGTATGAGGGATTTTGGCAGAGTTCATGAGAGTGGCCGAACGGTCATGATCAAAAGTCACTGGGTTGGAGTGATTGACAGGAGATCTCGAAGGACAAAGTGAGTTAGCACCATGCGTACAATGACAGATCTGATGCAGTCATGGTAGAATGAACTGAAGGCATTTGAACTACGAATTTTGGCAGAGTTAGGTTTAGATATAAGAGATGCCAACATGAGAACCTTCAAGAGGAGAAAGATATGAATAATACAGAGATCTGCTGAGGTAAGGGTAGGTTTCTTGAGGAAAGGGTCATTGAGACAGAGCACTACAGCACAGAAACAGGCTATTCTGTCCACCTATTATTCTGCCTAATCCCACTGGCCCGCACCTACATTGTGGCCATCTATACCCCTCCTATCCATACACTTATTCAAACTTCAAGTTTTGCAATCAAACCTGCATCTACCACTTCCATTAACAGCTTGTTACACCCTTCCACTATCCTCTGAAAGAAGGTTTCCCCTCAATTTCTCATTAAATATTTCACCTTTCAGCATTTACCTATGACCTCTAGTTCTATTCTCAGTGGAAAAAGCTTGCTTGCATTTTTACCCTATCTATACCCCCCATAATTTTGTATACCTCTGTCAAATCTCCCCTCGTCCTCCTGAGCTTCAGGAAATAAAACCATAACTATTCAACCTTTCCTTGTAACTCAGGGTCTCAAGCCCCAGCACCATCCTTGTAATTTTTTTTTCTGTACTTTTTCAATTTTATTGATTTCTTTCTTGCAGGTAGATGACTAGAGTTGCACCCAATACTCCAAACTGAGCTTCATCAACTTCTTATACAACTTTAATATCGCAGCTCCTGCATTCAGTACTTCGATTTCTGAAGGCCAATGTGCCTCTTTACTACCGTTCACAGCATAAGTCCGACTCAGTTTGTCCTCCCAAAGTGCAACACCTCACAATTGTCTGCATTAACTTCCACATGCCATTTTGCAGCCCATTTTCTCAGCTGCATTAGTAGCAGTTTACAAAGACGGAGTGACAGTGATTGGAATTAAATTATAGCCATCCTCATATTTAATACAGCCTCATATTTAGGAAAATCAATTTTCAAAGGGATGGATGGTCACTGCTAGGGTTAGGAGTTGAAAATTGTCCTCATTATTCAAGAGGATAAGAAGCCATTAACCCATATGGGAAGTGCTAGGAGAGGTGGCTGAGTGATCTGTATTTGTGTAGAGGTAGATTGAAAAAAAAGTGGAGTAATTTACCTTTCCTTATAAATACTGGCAGACTTGGTGTTATTTACCGATGTTCCTCTTTTTCATTTCAGTGTGAAACAGGAATGCATCACAAATTAATACATAATGATCCTGTTTCAGATGAACCATGATAATACACTGTCTGCCTCATGAGGATTAGCTGCCTGTTTTGAATTAATTTTAATTTACCATTGTCATCAAATATTTATCCTGATAACATTTACTAATGTCACTCAAAAAATATTTGCTATAATATTTTTAAAAAAGCTAGATGGTAGAAGTCCTAAGCATATTCATTAGGATTAACAGAATAATGTTAAGAACAAGGGGGAAGCCATGTGTGCCTACATTTCAGCTGCGGTCTGGTCAGGACAGCTGTGGCGCTTAATTTATGAGGATCACATGATACATAAATGTATTGATTGAAGCAGAACATAGCCGACTGCAGCCAGAGATACTGGCTGTGTAAGAAAGCCTACAGTGGTAGCAGGCTCGGAGACTCAAAAATGCAGAATTGAAAGAAAATTGGGACCATAAATCTGAAAGGATTAGCTCTGTATAGACTGAGAGGAGGAAGGGACAGAGGCAGGCTCTCACACGAGTTGGCTGAACACAATCAGAAAGATTGCACGCCCCATGTATTACAGTTTATGTAGCCTTCTGTCCCCATGTAAATTTTCCCTCCTGCCACTGACCCTTTGAAGTGTGTCATGGGAGCCATGATGTTAATATGGAAACAATTAGAGTAGAACAGCAGTGACATCCAATATTCTTCCCAGAAGCGTAATTATTCAAATGAGAACATCACCTGTCAATATTAAGCCTGGTTCAGACAGCTACAATGCACCATTCAGACATAATGGAACATTATCCCTGCAAATTAAATGACGTATGAAGGAGGGAAAGCAAGAATTCAAAAGAGAAATGAGGTGATAGATAATGTTCAGCATGTAACATTCAGAGTACAAACATTGGCACTTAAACCATCTTAGGCCACATTTTATCTTACAAACAAGCCAATAAATTCAAGCAGACATCAGATCTAAAGTGTCATACAGTTAGTAATAAGTACAGTAATTAAACAAATGAACATTTGTATTTAGAAATGCCTTAATCTTGAGAGCCAGTGTCAATACCAGGTTGACAAATAGGCCATATAACATGCTCAAGGTCAGTTCCTGAATTCAGAAAACCAGCTGCTCTGGAGAATTGGGAGCGTACAAGCAGGATGTACAAGTAAAGCTTTAGATAAAGTTTTATCTTCAACAAGAGAGAGGAACAAAGAGAAGCCAGTACCAAGGTTCTCTGTATATCTACATTCTCTATATTTAGTAAAAACTTCAAGACCACCCAACAAAGGGCTGATACAGGATGTGTTGACTGGTTGTCCTTCCTTGTCTAGGTTTAGGAATCCTGACTGCATGGCTTTCTCTCTGGCTGGCATAAGGAAATCAGTGTATATTGTGAGGTGGTAAGGCTTGGGGGAGGGCATCAGAAAGAAGTCACAAGCGAATAGGAATGAAGAGCTTGTGCGCACAATGTTCACCATACAATTGCCTTGTGCTTCAACCAGCAATCAAGATGGAAATGCAAATTTAGTTTATTTCTTTATTTGCAATTATAGCCCGGTAACAGGCCCTTCCACCCAACGAGACCACGTTGCCCAATCGTACCCACTTGACCAATTAACCTACTAACTCTTAAGACCATAAGACGTAGGAGCAGAATTAGGCCATACGGCCTATTGAGTCTGCTCCACCATTCAACCATGGCTGATCCTTTTTTTTACCCCTCCTCAAACCCAGTTCCCGGCCCTCTCCCTGTAAGCTTTGATGACATGTCCAATCAAGAACGTACAATCTCTGCCTTAAATACACACAATGACCTGGCCTCCACAGCTGCATGTGGCAACAAATTCCACAAATTCACCACCCTTTAGCTAAAGAAATTTCTCCGCATCTCTGTTTTGAAAGGGTGCCCCTTTATCCTGAGGATGTGCCCTTTTGTCCTAGACTCCCCCACCATGGGAAACATCTTTTCCACATCTACTCTGTCTAGGCCTTTCAACATTCGAAAAGTTTCAGTGAGATCCCCTCTCATCCTTCTGAATTCCAGTGAGTACAGACCCAGAGCCATCAAATGTTCCTCGTATGATAAACCTTTCATTCCTGGAATCATCCTAGTAAACCTCTTCTGGACCCTCTCCAATGCCAGCACATCTTTTCCAAGATGAGGGGCCCAAAACTGTTCACAATACTCATGGTGAGGCCTCACCAGTGTCTTATAGAGACTCAGCATCACATCCCTGCTCTTGTATTCTAGACCTTTTGAAATGAATGCTAACATGGCATTTGCCTTCCTCACCACCAACTCAACCTGCAAGTTAACCTTCAGGGTGTTCTGCACAAGGACTCCCAAGTTCTTTTGCTTCTCAGATTTTTGGATTTGCTCCCTGTTCAGAAAATAATCTGCATTTATTTCTACTACCAGAGTGCATGACAATGTATTTTCCACATTGTATTTCATTTGCCACTCTCTTGCCCATTCTCCTAATCTGTCTAAGTTCTTCTGCATCCTACCTGTTTCCTCAGCACTACCTGCCCATATGTCTTTGGAATGTGGGAGGAAACTGGAGCTCGCAAACAAATCCCGCACAGTCACAGGGAGAACGTACAAACTCCTTACAGGCAGGAGCTGGAATGGAACCTGGGTCGCTGGCACTGTAATAGTGTTACACTAAGCACTGCACTACCATGCTGCACCCATATCCAGATATGGATACCCTGCTTGGGGGGTCAAACGCAAGGCTCTTTGGAACAGTTCGTTGATGGAGGATGCTGATGTTGGCACAATGATGTCCTTGCAACAACTTGGACCTTGCCTATGTATTTATGTTAGGCAGCTGTGCATGGGTCCTTAGTTGCATTCATGAGTCATATCCTGATGCCCAGTACTGGTTAGAAGAAAGATAACATAGAGGACTATCAGAAAATGAAGAAAATCATAACAATTGGGACCATAAGACATAGGAGCAGAATTAGGCCATTTAGCCTAATGTATCTTCTCCACCATGGCTGATTTACAATACCTTTCAACACCATTCTCCTGCCTTCTCACTGTAACCCCTACCATTCAAGAACCTATCAACCTCCACTTTAAATATACCCAATGACGTGGCCTCCACAGCCAGCCGTGGCAATGAATTCCACTGTCTGGCTAAAGAAATTCTTCCTCATCTCTGTTCTGATGGGATGTCCTTCTATTCTGAGGCCATACTTTCTGGTCCTGGACTCCCCCACGATTGGAAATATCCTCTCCACATCTATTTTTTAGGCCTTTCAATATTCGACAAGTTTCAATGAGATCCCCTTCCCCCAACTGATCCTTCAAAACTCCAGTGAATACAGGCCCAAAGCCATCAAATGCTCCTCATACGTTAACTGTTTCATTCCCAGGATCATTCTCATGAACCTCCTCTGGACCCTCTGCAATGGCAGCATATCCATTCCTCAATAAGGGGCCCTAAGTGCCTTATAATACTTCAAATGCAGTCTGACCAATGTCTTTGCAGCTGCTGGAGGAACTCAGCAGTCCGGGCAGCATCTATGAAAAAGAATACAGTCAACATTTTGGGCCGAGACCCTTCAGCAGGACTGAAGAATAAAAGCTGATGAGTAGATTTAAAAGGTGAGGGGTGGGGACAGAGAAACACAAAGTGATAGGGACGAAGTAAAGAGCTGGGAAGTTGATTGGTGAAAAAGATACTAGAGAAGGGGGAGTCTGAAAGGAGAGGACAGTAGGCCATGGAAGAAAGAAAAGGGGAGAGAATCACCAGAGCACAGCGATGGGCTGGCAAGGAGATAAGGTAAGAGGAGGAAAGGAAGATGGGGAATGGTGAAGGAGGTGGGGGCATTACTGGAAGTTTTAGAAATCGATGTTCATGCCTTCAGGCTGGAGCCTACCCTGATGGAATATAAGGTGTTGTTCCTCCAACCTGAGTATGGACTCATCACAACAGTAGAGGAGGCCATGGCCAGATATATTAGAATGGGAATGGGAAGTGGAATTAAAATAGGTGGCCACTGGGACAAATGGACAAGGGAGTAGTGTAGGGAGCAATCCCTGTGGAAAACAAAGTGGGGTGGAGGGAAAAATGTGTTTGGTGGTGAGATCTAGTTGGACACAGCAGAAGTTGCAGAGAATTATGTGCTGGATGTGGAGGCTGGTGGGGTGGCAGGTGAGGACAAGAGGAACCCTATCCCTGGTAGGGTAGCAGGAGGATGGGGTGAGAGCAGACATACGTGAAATGGAAGAGATGTGGTTGAGGGCAGCGTTGATGGTGGAGAAAGAGAGGCCCCTTTCTTTGAAGAAGGAGAACATCTTCATTCTGGAATGAAAAGCCTGAGAGCAAATGCGGCGGAGACGGCTGAATTGAGAGATGGGGATGGAGTTTTCACAAGTAACAGGGTGGGAGGAGTCCAGGTAGCTGTGAAAGTCCATGGGTTTGTAATAGACATCAGTAGATAAGCTGTCTCTAGAGACAGAGACAGAAAGATTGAGAAAAGGGAGGGAGGTGTCGGAAATGGACCAGGCTGAGGGTCCAACTTGAGGGCAAGTTGAAGTTGGAGGCAAAGTGGATGAAGTCGACGAGTTCAGCATGGGTGCAGGAAGCAGCACCAATGCAGTCATCGATGTAGCAAAGGAAAAGTGTGGGGTGGTCACCAATGTAGGCTTGGAACGTAGACTGTTCCACGTAGCCAACAAAGAGGCAGGTATATCTGGGACCCATACGAGTGCCCGTGGCTACATCTTTTGTTTGAAGGAAGCCAAGTTCCTTGTCCAACAATGACAAGTTCTGCTAGATGGAGGAGAGTGATGGTGGAGGGAAACTGGTTGGGTCTGGTGTCCAGTAAAAATGGAGCGCTTTGAGGCCTTCCTGGAGGGGGACAGAGGTGTATAGGGATTGAACATCCACGGTATAACTACGATGATGGAAGCCAGCAAGTCTGAAACCTTTGAAAAGATCCAGAGCATGTGAAGTGTTAGGGATAGAGAGAGTACAGAGAAGATTTACTAGAATGTTATCTGGGTTTCAGCACCTAAGTTACAGGGAAAGGTCGAACAAGTTAGGTCTTTATTCTTTGGAGTGTAGAAGGTTGATGGGGGACTCGATAGAGGTTTTTAAAATTATGAGGGGGATAGATAGAGTTGATGTGGATAGGCTTTTTCCATTGAGAGTAGGGGAGATTCAAACAAGAGGACATGAGTTGAGAGTTAGGGGGCAAAAGTTTAAGGGTAACACGAGGGGGAATTTCTTTACTCAGAGAGTGGTAGCTGTGTGGAACGAGCTTCCAGTAGAAGTGATAGGGGCAGGTTCGATATTGTCATTTAAAGTAAAATTGGATAGGTATACGGACATGAAAGGAATGGAGGGTTATGGGCTGAGTGTGGGCCAGTGGGACTAGGTGAGAGTAAGCATTCGGCACGGACTAGAAGGGCCGAGATGGCCTGTTTCCGTGCTGTAATTGTTATATGGTTATATGGATGTAGGTAGGAAGGGACTGAACCAGGGGGAATAAAACAGAATCGAGGTATGCAGATATGAGTAAGGTCTTATACAGTAAAGCCTCAGATGCGATTGTGAGCACGGACTTGCAAACCAGCTGCTTAATGAAACCTGCTTTTTATTCATGAAGATGCCAGACAGAGGGATGACACTGTTTAGCATTTGAGCATCTATGCATTGCAAATGCATAGTAGTGGGGTGGAGACATGTCTCTACCAAAGGAGGTGTAAGGCGCTCCTTCCCTCCTCTAGCCCGCAGGTCACCCTTGGGCAAGGTGTAGCACCTACTTAGCGCCCCCCACCCGATCAGAGTCATGTGAAACCATGGGAGCAGGTGATGGATAGTCGTATGAGCAGCTGGTTATGCGACCACTGATGCCAGGCAGACAGTCTCTGAAGAGTATTGATAATGGCTGGGGTCATCCGTCTTGTAAAGACACTGTTCAGAAGAAGACAATGGCAAACCACATTTGTCTGTAGAAAAACTTGCCAAGAACAATCAAAGGACCATGATGGGCCATGTCATACAACACGGCACATAATGATGATGAGAGTTGATGAAATCAAAGCGTTTTAATTGACAATTTAAACAACATAGCTTCTAAATTTAAAATTCAGCGCTTGCAGGAAACAGTAATTTGTTTATAGACTCAGGATACCTAATGTCATCAATCATTCCAGAAATGTACTGCATAATGCTAAATTATATTGTCTTAGAAATGCACTATTCATTAATATCTGTATGCATTATCTTTACACTGGTTCTTCAGTATTGTGCGATACTAATTGCTACTAATAGCACAATGGATGAGGAAATGCCGGAATAAAAGAATGGGGAATTCATGGTGCCTGCTACTATTATTATTTCATAAAATAATATAGCTGCCTGCAATGCTGTGAAATACAATTCACCACAACTTGTTGAATGATTTGCCTCATGCTGCCATTGGCTTTGCCAAAGCAAAAATAAAATTGTTGCAGCTTCATCCTGAGCTTCATTCAAATGATGTCCTGAAATTCCTGGATTTATCTGAAGAGAGGGGATCAACTAACTGGAACTTCTAACTTCCTCAGCCTCAAAGTGATGCTGAAATTCAGAACATTGTGAGGCGAAGTGTGTTAGCTTTTAGGAAGTATCAGTTCGGTATCCTTAAGGTTTACAGACATTCCCTAATGAGCATTTTCTGTTTTATTCCATGATGTGAACATCCTGCAGGCAGATTTGCAGTAATGGAATCTCCTGACCAGTGGAGAATAGCTAGCATCTACCTGTCCACATACACATCACCAGGGACACTGCTGGAGGGAGACATTACATCGATGTATTGGGAAAGAGCTTCGTACTGTATATTTCACTCCTATTTGAAAACAACCTGATCAGCTCAACTCTCTATTTCCAGTGCTTGGACTATTCTGCTGTGATACCTTTTAACTTACAGGTACCACTTTGACAGAAATGGTTTGGCATATATCTGCGGAAAAGTTGATCTACATAAAGCCATCTCAGCCCACTGTAATTCACCAAGTCTACAGTAGATGTTTTCTCCCTGGCCCTACAGCCATCTCTGGACTGAAACAATAGCACATTAGACTATTGTTTATTGACTAGCTCCACCTCCAGTACTATAATTCCAAGCAAATTCATTTCTAAACTTCTAAACTTGCAACTTAACACCTCCCTTTGTAACTGGATCAACATATTACAATCAGTACAGCAACACCTCCACCATGATTGTCTTCAACAGTGGTGCTCCACAAGGCCCTTTATCTACTCCCTTTACACTCTGTGGCATGACCAGTTTCTGTTGTAACTCAATCTGCAAGTTCAAAGTTCAAAGTAAATTTATTATCAAAGCACATCCATGTCACTATATACAACCCTGAGATTCATTTTTCTTGTGGGCCATCACTAGGAACACAATAGAATCAATGAAACCCCCTACCTAACAGGACGGACAACAACCAATGGGCAAAAAAAAAACCCACCAGACTGAAAATACAAAAACAAAGAGAAGAAATAATAATAATAAAAAATAAATTAGCCACAGATATCAAGAATATAAGATGAAGAATCCTTGAAAGTGAGTCCATAGTTTGAGGGAACACTTCAATGATGGAGCAAGTGAGGTTATCCCCTCTGGTTCAATAGCATGATGGCTGGGGGATAACTGTTGCTGACCCTGGTCCTTCAGCAGCCTACCATTTTCCTCAACACTACCTGCCCCTCTAACAATCTTTGTATCATCTGCAAACTTGGTTACAAAACCATCTATTTCATCATCTAAATCATTTATATACAGCATAAAAAGAAGTGGTCCCAGCACCGACCCCTACGGAACACCAGTAGTCACTGGCAGCCAACCAGACAAGGATCCTTTTATTCCCACTCGCTGCCTCCTACCAACTAACCGATGCTCTAACCATCTTAGTCACTTTCTGGTAATAACACAGGCTCTTAACTTGGTAAGGAGCCTTATGTGTGGCACCTTGTCAAAGGCCTTCTGAAAGTCCAAATATACAACAGCCACTGCATCCCCTTTATCTATCCTTGTAATCTCCTCAAAGAATTCCAAAAGGTTCGTCAGGCAGGATCTTGTCCTGTGTCACCAAGTACTCCATCATCTCATCCTTAACAATTGACTCCAACATCTTCCCAACCACTGAGGTCAGGCTAACTGGTCTATAGTTTATTTTCTGCTGTCTTCCTCCTTCTTAAAGAGTGGAGTGACATTTGCAGTTTTACAGTCCTCTGGCACCATGCCAGAGTCCAATGATTTTTGAAAGATCGTTACTAATGCTTCCACAATCCCTATCGATACCTCTTTCAGAACCCTAGGGTGCAGTTCCTCTGGTCCAGGTGACTTATGTACCTTTAGATCTTTCAGCTTTTTGAGCACCTTCTCTCTTCAGAATCAGGTTGTTGTTGCAGCACCATTCAACTAGTTGGCATATCTCACTCCTGTATATTCTCTCGTCAGCACCTGAGATTCTACCAACAATAGCTGTATCGTCAGCTAATTTATGGATGGTATTTGAGCTGTGCCTAGCCACACAGTCATGTGTATACAGAGAGTAGAGCAGTGGGCTAAGCACACACCCCTGAGGTGTGCCAGTGTTGATCGTCAGCAAGGAGGATATGTTATCACCAATCCGCACAGACTGTGACCTTCCGCCTAGGAAGTCGAGGATCCAATTGCAGAGGGAGGTACAGAGGCCCAGGTTCTGCAACTTCTTGTAATCGCAACTGCACCCACTTCTCTTCCTTCACACACTACAACATCAGGCACACTGCTAGTGACTTCCACAGTGAAGACTGATGCAAAATACTCATTTAGTCATCCAGCTGACTAACATGTAAGTGTCACATTTTTTGAACAATGATTCTCTCAAAAAGGATAGGAAAAAGTGGTCAATACCAAATTAATTTTCATTTGTATTTCCATCTGTGATCGAAAGTCAAATCAAATTTTAAATCAAAGTGTGTTTACACTATGTCTCCATATACCACCTCAAGATTATTTTTTTCTTGAGGGCATTTACAGGAAAATAAAGAAATACAATAAAACTTGGGAAAATCTGTATATAAGTAACAACTGATAAACAACCAAAGTGCAAAAGGAGGCAAAAGAAGGGTGCCTCACATAAAAAGTCATTTATACTAGTCACTTGACATCCTAGTTTCTCTTCTATTTCCTCAACTTTTAACATACCCGGTACTTTGCTCATCTTTAGCTAAAACCTTCCTCTGTAACATTGCTAATTCGATCACTTACCTTCTGGTTTCATCAACTGATCGCTATTTTGGTTTCCAATCTATTCATTTGACACTTATTTTATTATTGTAGATGACTTTAGATTTGATTTTGTCTTTACCGCCAATCATTCTGCCTGTCTTTAATTTTAGTTATTCAACACTATTCAATCTCATTTCCAACACACAAGTGTAAAGGAGAATGAAATAATTGTTACTCCAGATTTGACGCAACACAAAAAACACAAAAAGATAAAGAACACAAAAATAAAACAGCACAATAAATATAAATACATAAAATATGCTGAATTATATTCTGTACGTAGATTGATTGGGTGTACGTGAGGTGACACTAGGTACAAGAGTGCCTGTGCATAAGGTGACTGGCAGGAAATGATAAAGTAGTGGTGGTGGAGGTGTGGAGGGGTAGGTTAGTGGGTTGAGGAGTTGATCAGCCTTATTGCTTGGGAAAAGTTATTGTTTTTGTGTCTGGTGGTTATTGTTTTTGTGTAGATGCTATGAAGATGGGAATGGGACAAACAATCAGTCAAACATGAGTAGGGTGGGATCCTTCATGATATTGAGGACCTTTTTAGAACATAACACCAGAAGATATAGGAGCAGAATTAAGCTATTTGGCCCATCGAACCTGCTCCACCATTTCATCACGGCTGGTCCATTTTCCCTCTCAGCCCCAATCTCCTGCCTTCTCCCTGTATCCCTTGATGCCCTGATTAATCAAGAATCGATCAACCTCTGCCTTAAATATACTCAATGACTTGGTCTTCACATCAGCCTGTGGCAACGAATTCCACAGATTCACCAGTCTCCAGATGAAGATTCACTGACACCATTCTGTATGTCTGTTCTGACGGCGGGGAGGCTAGTGCCAGATCCATTTTAGTTTTTACAGTCGCCCTCGTTCACCCCTTGCATTTTCACCTCAGAATCTGTCAAACTCCTTCTTTCTCTACTGCACTCTATTCTAAATCTCTCATCACCTAGGAAGCCCTGGTTTATTCCCAAACGCTATATCCTTTCTTTCTTATTGTACGGAGACAGTAATTCTGCTCTTTTATGTAGCCCATTGCTCCATTATGCTTTCGGTCTATGCATTTTCGATTCAGGATGAAGCTGCACTTTCATTCTTTCAATCACTGAAATCATCTTTCTGCAGTTCATTGTTTTGATTTTGAATTGCTCAATTTCTAAAGTGACCCAAGCCTGGGTGACAATTGACAAGATACTCTGCAGTCTTGACATTATCAATTCTGTTCGCTTTATTGTCAAGGACTAGATCAAATAAAGCCTTCTTGTTCCTTGGGAGAAAATGTAACAACCAAAGATATTCTCCAGAACACTTCGGAAATTCCTCCACTGGCTTATGAGAATTTGGGACAGTTAATTATTTTTGCATTATACGGTTCTGCAATTCTTGCATTTCTTGGTAATTTCTTTCCAATTCTGCAATCATTTCCTTTGCGATAATTGCAAGCTTATAAAACACATTAAATGGAGCACAAGCTGCAGCTACACGGGAGGCACGACAGCGGTGATATTCCATTAGGAGTTTGAGAAGATTTGGCACGTTACCTAAAACACTTGCAACTTTCCACAGTTGTACCGTAGAGAGCATTCTAACTGGCTGCCTCACCTTCTAGCATGGGGTTGGGTTGGCTACTGCACAGGATCAAAGCGAGCTGCAGAGAGTTGTAAACTTAGTCAGCTCCGTCATGAGCACTAGCTTCTGTAGTATCCAGAACATCTTCAAGGAACGATGCCTCAAAAAGGTGGTATCCATCACTAAGGACTCCCACCACCCAGGACATGCCCTCTTCTCATTGCTGCCATCAGGATGGAGGTACAGAAGCCTGAAGGCACATACTCAATGATTCAGAATAGCTTCTTTCCTTCTTTCATCCAATTTCTGAATGAACATTGAACCCATGAACTCTCCCTCACTACTTTTTTATTTCCATTTTTGCACTGCTTATTTAACTTCACCATAATAGATATACTTACAGTAATTCATGTTTTTTCTATTATTATGTATTGCATTGTACTGCTGCTGCAAAGTCAATAAAATTCACGACATACTGTGTCCTGGTGATATTAAATCCCATTCTGATTCTGAAGCTGTTTTATCATTTATAAATGTAAACCTCAGGCTCGGCCAGCATGTGTTCACCTAGGGGAAAACAACTTCTGGCCCCACCAAACTGAGAAATCTCATTTATGTGGATGCTGTGTGATATGTTGCCTGTTTACAAATCCGTACCTCAAAATATCAGACAGTACACCATATGCAATTAAAGGATTGAACTTTATAATCTTAATCTGAATAAAGGGTTTGTAAAGAAAATAAAAAGAAAAAGGGCCCATTTTAAGGAAAAAAGTCAAAAGTGCACATTGGAACTCACTGATACGGCTCTTCATCAACCATCGACCTCCTCCGAGCATTGCCAACCTTTAGACCCTCGCTCCTGGTCCACTCCGTCCGGTAGTCTTCTGACTCTCTCCATTCACGTCCTCTCTCTCCATCACTCTCTGATGAAGGATCGCGAAAATCTCTCTTCCAGACTCACAAGAAAGAACAACATTTCTCCCATTGGATAACATACATTCCAAATCCCTGTAATCTTTTAGTCATAACCCAAACATTACTGCTACAGAGAAGCCATTACACTAGCCTTAGCAGTGAAACCTTACAGCGTGTTACATAAACCTGTGATTGTTTTTATTCAAACAGGAAATGAAGTGGGAAACAACCTATCTGTCACCTCAAGCCTGTTTGCCATTCTATAAGATCATGGTTAATCTGATTTTGGCCTCAAACCAAGTTTCTTTCTTCTTCCCCTTAACTCTCAAATCACCAACAGCCCAAAAATATCAGAGTCTTTCTTGAATATTTCATTGTTTCAGCCTCCACAGCTCTCTGGACTAGAGAATTACAAAGATTCACGAGCTTCTGAGAGAAGGGAATCAATCTCATTTCTGAGTGGACCAACACTTATAAATGGCATTATCCTCCCAGGTCTAATCTACCCCATGATGGAAGCACTTTAACCACGCCAATCCCATGATGCCTCTCAAGAATGTTTCTAAAGATTGCTTTCATTAACCTGCTCGGCCTTTCTTATTCAAACAACCATACATTGCAAGATTCTACTTGTAACGTCTGAATTGCTTCCAAGATAAATATACCCTTCTTTATATAAGATGATCAAATTCCAAATAAGATCTTGGCAATGTTTTGTACTGTTGTAGCCAAACTTACCTATTATTCTACTGCATTCCACTTGTATATTGCATTTGAAAATGAGAAAACTAAAGTTGGCAATCTGAAAAAGGAGCAGAATATTCCATGAAAACTCACCAGGTCAGGCAGTAACTGTAACAAAAGGAACAGTTAATGACTCAGTTAATGACACTTTATCAGAATTTGAAATTCAAGAAACATGTCTGTTTTAAATTGCAGGGAGGGACACAGGGAAGAGAGCAAAGGGAATGTTTGTGAGAAGGTGGAGACTAAGGTTGTCCAGCTGATGTGATTGTTTGAAAATCAAAAAAAAATCTGCAGATGCTGAAAACGTAAGATGTTAAAAAAAAGGAAAATACTCAAAATGCTCAACATGTCAGGTCACTTCTGTGAGAAGGAAACTGAATGAATGTTTCAAATCGAAGACCCCTTGTCTGAACTGGGGAAGAAACAAAAGTAGTTTGTTAAGCTGCGGAGAGGGTGTTTCCCACAGGGTGATCTGATCTGCTGAGAAATTCCAGCATTCTCTATTCTTATGAAAGTTTTCTTGTCTTTCCAGTTTTTCTTTTCTTGTTTTCAGACCAGTTTTTTGGTTTTCACGGTAGTTTTTTGGCTTTCAGGGTATTATATCAGCTGAACAATCTTAGTCTCTACATTCTCACAGATATTCAATTTTGTTCTCTTCCCTGCAAGGAGGTTGGGGTGGTTGTATCTGACAGGACAAAATGAGGGTGACCGTGATGATCTACTGTAAGCAAGTCAATGAGTGAACTTGAGCTGATTTTATTATATTTATACAATGTAGGACAGGCCCCTTGGCTCAACTCCTTCATGCCAACTATGATACCTTCCTAAATGAATCCAATTTTCCTGAGTTTGACCCGTATCTCTCTAAACCCTTCCTGTCCATGTACATAAGCATTGTAAATATACCTGCCTCTACCACCTCCTCTGGCAGCTCATTTCACATTCTCACCACCTTCTGTGTGAAAAACTTTCACTTAAGTCTTTCTTCCCTTACCTCATCACTACCCCAAGAAAAAGACTGTGCTACTTCTATGCCCCTCATGATTTGGACATCCGCCAGATGGTCCCCCCCCCCCCCCCCCGCTTTGCTCCATGGGAAATAGTCTGCCTGTAATGTGGTGATCAGAACTGAACACAATACTCTCAATGCAGTCTCACCAAGATCTTGTATACTTAGAACATAGAGCATTGAACAGTACAGCACAGGAACTGGCCATTGAACCCACAATGTTGTGCTGCACTAATTAATTTAGTAATCAAATGGCTAACTAAACTGATCTCTTCTGTCCACACACTGTCCATATACTTCCAATTTTCTCATATTCATGAGCCTATCTAAATGTCTATTAGAAGCTCCTAATGTCTATCTCTATCACCACCCCAGGCAGCACATTCCAGGCACTCACCACTCTCTGTACACAAAAACCTGTCCTTCATATCTCCTTCGAAATTACCCCTGTCGTTATAGCACATGCTCTCTATTCCAGACACCATCCTAGTAAACCTCTTCTGCACCCACTTCAAAGCCTCGAGATCCTTTCAATAACAGGGGTGACCAGAATTGCATATGCAGTGCTCCAGATGCAGCCTAACTAGCTGCAACATAACTTCCTGACTTGTAACATGGCCTTCAAACATCTGTACTCTCTGTTGCGACCAATGAAGGCAAACATTCATTGATCTACTTGAGTTCCACTTTCAAAGAACTATATACTTGTGCTTTTAGATCTCTCTATTTAACAACACTCCTCAAGGCCCTGATGAAGAGTCTTGGCCTGAAGTGTCAACAGTGCATTTCCCTTCATAGATGCTGCCTGGCCTTCTGAGTTCGTCCAGCATTTTGTGTGTGTTTGTTCCTGCCGTTTTATCTGTATGTTTTGCCCAGGCTTAGCTTCCCAAAATGCATCACTTTGCACTTGACCATGTTAAATTACACTTGACATTCACCTTCTGGCATTCCCAGATGATTAATATCCTGCTGTAACCTTTTACAACCTTCTTCGCTCTCCACTCTACCGCTAGGTTTTGTGTTATCTGCGAACTTACAAAACCTGCCACCTACATTCTCATCCATGCTATCCATATATATGACAGACAACACTGAACCCTGCAGCACCCCACTGGTTACAGGCCCCCAATCTGAAAAACAACCCTCCATTGCCACCCTCTGCCTCTTATCACCAGGAAAAATCTGTATCCGTATCCAAATGATCAGCTCAGATTGCATCCCATGTGAATTAAACTTCTGGGCGAGCATGCAAGACCTTATTAAAGGCTTTGTTAAAGTCCATCTTTTTCACCCTTCTTTTCTCATTATTTTCCTGGGAATGGAGAACAGTCCCAGCCTGATCTATCTGCAATTCTTCTTATTTGGCAATTCATGACTCCAACATTCTATGTTCTCACTCTCAAACTATTCCCATTTATATCCATTTGATTCTTTGTTTTGCTTCACAGCTTGCTTTGCTACTTGTTTGTAGTAGTGTGATGGTTATTCATTTCTTGCACCAGGGTGCCTCATGTTTTGCCAAGTTCTGCTTCCTAAACACAGCAGATGCCACTTATAAAATCAAACAGTGCAAATTAAACTTCCAAATATATCCTTTGTTTGGCTTATGGTCATAACCAGAAGTCAGTCTTCAGTTCTTAAAATGTAAATGGAAAGCGGTAATCAGCTTGAAGTTAAAAACACAGCTTTGCAAACAAGCTCTGAATATAGCAGATGCATTGTCTGTAGAAAGTAGGATGTTGGTCACTGCTCCTGGTTTATTAGAGCTCAAGTGGTACATCATAAAACAATGTGTTATTTTAGATAGATAGATAGATAGATAGATAGATAGATAGATAGATAGATAGATAGATAGATAGATAGATAGATAGATAGATAGATAGATGATAGATAGATACTTTATTCATCCCCATGGGGAAATTCAACTTTTTTTTTCCAATGTCCCATACACTTGTTGTAGCAAAACTAATTACATACAATACTTAACTCAGTAAAAAATATGATATGCATCTAAATCACTATCTCAAAAAGCATTAATAATAGCTTTTAAAAAGTTCTTAAGTCCTGGCGGTTGAATTGTATAGCCTAATGGCATTGGGGAGTATTGACCTCTTCATCCTGTCTGAGGAGCATTGCATCGATAGTAACCTGTCGCTGAAACTGCTTCTCTGTCTCTGGATGGTGCTATGTAGAGGATGTTCAGAGTTTTCCATAATTGACCGTAGCCTACTCAGCGCCCTTCGCTCAGCTACCGATGTTAAACTCTCCAGTACTTTGCCCACGACAGAGCCCGCCTTCCTTACCAGCTTATTAAGACATGAGGCGTCCCTCTTCTTAATGCTTCCTCCCCAACACGCCACCACAAAGAAGAGGGCGCTCTCCACAACTGACCTATAGAACATCTTCAGCATCTCACTACAGACATTGAATGACGCCAACCTTCTAAGGAAGTACATTCGACTCTGTGCCTTCCTGCACAAGGCATCTGTGTTGGCAGTCCAGTCTAGCTTCTCGTCTAACTGTACTCCCAGATACTTGTAGGTCTTAACCTGCTCCACACATTCTCCATTAATGATCACTGGCTCCATATGAGGCCTAGATCTCCTAAAGTCCACCACCATCTCCTTGGTCTTGGTGATATTGATTTATTTGGCTTGTTTCAAAACAAAGCTGACTAAGTTGTTTAGTTCAAGGAAGCTTGCAAACCAGATGGACAATATCATATAGCACATCAACAACTGATATATTAATGTTGGAAGTTAGTTTCGCTGCATTAATTGTAGGTAGCTGACATCTATGTTCCCAAAAAGCTTTTAGACTATTTGTGTAAAAAGGGTATCTGAGGAAATATCACATGCTTGTGAAGTTACTCAAGTGGCAGATAAAGGGTATAAATGTAGAAACCAGTTCAGGCTTATTAGAAGTGGGACAGGGGACATAAAGCAGCATGACAGAAACATGTGGAGAACTATAATCCATTCATCTTGCTTCTATTTCGGCAATGGATGATTTGATCTTCTGTATTGTTGTTATGCCTTTTTAGTATATAGGAATTACACCTGTGTTTTGGAAATCCTTTTTGTTTTAGAAATGGTTGTAATTTGGCAATGTTTAAAATAAAAATCTTCTGTAAGTTATAAATATGTTTTTAGAATATTGTTTGGATTTAAGCATGAAGGTTCATGAACTGTGCTTTAAACTATTTTGTTAACTGGAATCATCTTCTCCTTGGTAGGGTTAGATCCACCACCTGAGTAGTTATTGCTATCGATGCAATGCTCCTCAGACAGGATGAAGAGATCAATACTCCCCAATGCCATTCGGCTTTACAATTCAACTGCCAGGAGTAAGATATGTTAAAGTGCCGGGGTTAGGACTCAATGTATTTAAGTAAACTACTTAAGAACTTTTTAAAAGCTATCATTAATGCTTTTTGAGAGGGTGATTTTAGATGCATATCATATTTTTACTGAGTTAAGTATTGTATGTAATTAGTTTTGCTACAATAAGTGTATGGGACATTGGAAAAAATGTTGAATTTCCCCATGGGGATGAATAAAGTATCTATCTATCTATCTACTAAATCTATCTAGTGGGCATTGGCAGCAAAATGCACCATGGAGATTAAACAGGGAGGTGAACTAGTCTTTGAAGATTAGGTAGTTACAATATAATCTCCCTTTAGTGAGGGTACTTGTAGCTATTTATATCTTCATTTGAGTTTAGAACTTCACAATCAGCATACTCAATACCATGATAGTACTGGGAATCTATGTGTTTGAATGAATTCCACTTCAGTTTCAATGTTAATAAACAATGATTGTTCAATTGATTAGTTAATATTAAAGAATCTTATTTGGAACTAAAAAAATTAAAGATCTTAAATATCAGCTTTATTTGTCACATGTACATCAAAACATACAATGAAATGCATCATTTATGTCAACAATCAACATGGACCAAATGTACTGGAGCAACTCACAAGTGTCACCAATGCTTCTGGCACCAACAGAGCATGCCCACAACTTACTAACCGAACCCATACATCTTTGGAATATGGGAGGAATTCAGAGCATCTTGAGGAACCCCATGCAAGTTATGCCAACCTCTACTCTACCATAGCCTTGCTTTGTGCTAATTGTGATTATACTACAACTGTTGTGAAATGAAAGTGGTGAATAAACCTACAAAGCTAAATCTTGCGACATAGGGCTCAGCAGAACTTCGTTTCCAGATGAGTTCAATGTCTTCTATGCTCGCTTTGACCACCAGAACAGGGAGGAACCATCATGCAGCCCCATGTCTTCCGATGATCCTTTGGTCTCAGTAACTGAAGATGACTTAAGGGCTGCCATCAAAAGAGTGAATCCGAGGAAAGCATCTGATCCGGATGGAGTACCTGGCTGAGAACAGAAGACCTGTGCTGACCAACTGGCTAGCATATTCACAGATGTCTTCAAGTCAAGTCAAGTCACTTTTTATTGTCATTTTGACCATAACTGCTGGTACAGTACACAGTAAAAACGAGACAACGTTTTTCAGGACCATGGTGCTACATGAACAATACAAAAACGACACTGAACTACGTAAACCAACACAAAAACTACAATAGACTACACACCTACCCAGGACCGCATAAAGTACACAGAACAGTGCAGGCTTTACAATAAATAATAAACAAGACAATAGGCACAGCAGAGGGCAGTAGGCTGGTAGTCCGATGGCTTGGAGCAGGCTTCAACTGTACTGGTTACCAAGCTCTTACCAAGAAGAGCATAGTAACCATGGTAAGAAGAGCAGGTTCAGCACGTCATCAAAACCACTGGCAAGCTTCTATAGATGGGCGGTGGAAAGTGTGAGAGGCTAGCTCCATTACAGCCTGGTATGGGAGCACGAATGCCTTTGAGCAGAAAATCTTACAAAAGGTAGTGGATTCGGTCCAGTACATCACGGGTAAAACCTTCACAACCATTGAGCACATCTACATGAAATGTTGTGATAGAAAAGCAGCATCCATCATCAAAGATCCTCACCACCCAGACCAGGCTCTTTTCTCACTGCTGCCATCAGGTAGAAGGTACAATTACCTCAGGACTCGCACCACCAGGTTCAAGAGCAATTACTCCTCAATCAACAGACTCTTGAACAAAAGGCGATAGCTACTAGTCATTTAAGGACTCATTTAAAGATTCTGTTATGCTGTTATTTCATGCTCGTTAATTGTTACTATTTATTAATATCTGCATCTGCATATTTGTTTACAGTTTACAGATATAGATTTGCTGAGTATGCCCTCAGAAATAGAATCTCAGGGTTGTATGTGGTGACATGTGTGTATTCTGATAATAAATTTTATTTCGAACTTTGAACTATGAACAAGGTACTCTTGTTTCACTGACTTGTGCCTGATTAGTGCACCTTAACATGAATTCTCATCGAGAGCAGGCAGATGAAAAGACAGAATTGCAGCCAGCAGGGCAAGTATCAGTGCATTAGAGATGCAGAATCAAAAAGGGTAGTAAACAGAGTACACAAAGTGTTATATGACAATGTACGGAGTATAAGAAATGAGGTGGATAAACTTGTTGCACTTTTACAGATTGTCGGGTATGCTGCTGTGACCATCACTGAATAGTGGCTGAAGGGTGGTTGTAGTTGGACGGATAGGAAGGTAGGCAAAGGAGGTGATGTTCCTCTGCTGGTAAAGAATGGCATCAAATCATTAGGAAGATGTGACATAGCATCAGAAGATGTTGAATCCTTGGGGGTTGAATTAAGAAACTTGAAAGGGTAAAAGGACTCCGATGGCAGTTATACACAGGCCTCCTAACAGTAGCTGGAAGGTGGACTACAAATTACAGTGAGAAATAGAAAAGGCATGTCAAAAGGGCAATCTTAATCAATGATAGTCATGGGAGATTTTAATTTGCAGGTCGATTGGGAAAATGGGGTTGGTAATGGATCTCAAAGAGTGAATTTGTTGGATTTTTAGAGCAGTTTGTCATTGAGCATACTAGGGGATCAGCTACACTGGATTAGGTATTATGAAATGAACTGGAGGCAATGAGGGAGCTAAAGGAACCCTTAGGAGGCAGTGATTACAATATGATTGAGTTCAACTGGAAATCTGATAAGGAGAAAGTAGTCTGACATAACAGTACTTCAGTGGAATAAAGGAAATTACAGTGGCACGAGAGAGGAGTTGGCCAATAAAAGTGGAAGGAGGTGCTGGCGGGGATGACAGCAGAGCAGCAATGGCTTGAGTTTCTGGGAAAATGAAGAAGGTGCAGGAGAGATGTATTCCGAAAACAAATAAATACTCAAATGGCAAAATAGTACAACCGTGGTTGACAAGGGAAGTCAAAGCTAATGTAAAAACAAAAGAAAGGGCACAGAGCAAAGCAAGAATTAGTGGGAAGATAGAGAATTGGGAAGCTTTTAAAAACCTACAGAAAGCAACTAAAAGGATCATTAGGAGAGAAAAGATGAAATATGAAAGCAAGTTAGAAGTCAATATCAAGGTGGATAGAAATATATAAAAATAAAAGAGACATCAGAGAGGATATAGCCCTATGAGAAAATAGGCTGGAGAAATAATAACAGGAGACAAGGCGATGGTAGCTGAATTAAATGAGTATTTTGCATCAGGCTTCACTGTGGTGGACATTAGTAGTGTCACTCCACTCTTTAAGAAAGGAGGGAGGCAGCAAAAAGGAAATTATAGATCAGTTAGCCTGACCTTAGTGGTAGGGAAGATGTTGATGTCAATTGTTAAGGATGAAGTTATGGAGTACTTGGTGACACAGGACAAGATAGGACAATGTCAGCATGGTTCCGTTGAAGGAAAGTCTTGCCTGACTAACCTGTCGGAATTCTTCAAGGAGATTACAAATAGGGCAAATAAAGGGGGTGTAGTGGATGGTGTATATTTGGATTTTCAAAAGGCCTTTGACAAGGTGCCACACATGAGGCTGCTTACCAAGTTAAGAGCTCATGATATTACAGGAAAGTTATTAACATGGTTAGAGCATTGGCTGATTGGTAGGAGACAGTGAGTGGGAATAAAAGAATCCTTTTCTGGTTGGCTGCCAGTGACCAGTGGTGTTCCACAGGGGTCGGTGTTGGGAACACTTCTTTTTATGTTGTATATAAATGATTTAGATGATGAAATAGATGTCTTTGTTGCCAAGTTTGCAGATGATATAAAGATTGGTAGAGGGGCAAGTAGTGTTGAGGAAACAGACAGGATGCAGAAGGACTTAGACAGTTGGTGGCAGAGTCTAGAACAAGAGGGAACAGCCTCAGAATAGAGGGCCATCCATTCAAAACAGAGATGTGGAGAAATTTCTTTAGTCAAAGGGTGGTGAATTTCTGGAATTTATTGCCCTGTGCAGCTGTGGAGGCCAGGTCATTTGGTGTATTTAAGGCAGAGACTGATAGGCTCTTGATTGGACATGGCATCAAAGGTTATAGGGAGAAGGCCAGGAAATGAGGTTGAGAAGGAGGAAAAGAAAAGGATCAGCCATGATTGAATGGTACAGCAGTCTCGATGGGCCAAATGGCCTAATTCTGCTCCTATGTTCTATGGTATTATGGTGTTATTGAATTGCATTTCATAGTCTACAAGCTTCAAAATGCTTACAATTGAGATGATGGTGGTGAATTTTCCTGGAACTGCAGTCTCTGCGATGCAGATATTTCTACAATGCTGATGGGTAGGGGAATCCACAAATGTAGACCCAGTAACAAGGAAGGTAAGGTTAAGTATGTCCAAAACCTGTTCCTCCATCAAGCCTGCTTAGCATAGTCTTGTGGATGAAAGGTCTAGGTGCCAAATCTCTTGTCCATGTTATTTAGGCATGTTATGTCATTGTTAATAGAGAAATACCTGTTCATCAACATTTACTTTAATCTGTCTGCTGTAAGACAATTATCTAGAATAATACTTCTTTCTTTATGTTAGGCAGAGTTGAAACTACTTGTCATCTGCACAAGAATTTAACCTAGGTATTTATTTAAAGAAGACAAAGCAGAATTTCTTAATTGGAAATGATCCACTTTGGATTCCGATGATAACATAATGGCTTAAACATTAACCTCCATTGCCTTAGTAATGATCTAAACCATGGGGATCCATGATGCTTCCTGGGTACATCACCAAATCTACCTCCAAGCCAACGTTCCTTCTGGTGACAAGAAAAAAACAAAATCAGTGGGGCAAGCAGCATCTTTGGAGGCAGAGGGATAGTCGATACTTTGGGTTGAAACATTGCAAGAAGACTGGGTCTGTAAAAGAGTGCCTATTTAAAGAAGTAAGCGTGGGGGCTTTGGCAGGGGCTGGAACCAGGAAAGGTGAGGGATATTGGGCAGAGGAAACCAGGTGGGGTAGGGGAGGGGTGGAGTCAGGAAACAGTGGCTGGAGGGTGAAAGTTCAGTTCAGTTCAGTTTCAGTTTATTGTCATTTAGAAACCACAAGTGCAATGCAGTTAAAAATGAGACAACGTTCTCCCGAATGATATCACAAAAGCACACGACAAAACAGACTACTCCAGAAAATCCACATAACGGTTGGTAATCCCCAAATCCAGAGTCCGGAGAGGCTGCTGTGTATTAATATCGCGCTACCATCTTAGCGCATTCCCTGGAAAGGAGCCCCAAACCCACCAGACAAGGCTACCCAGACACACCAAGTCAAGAGACCAACTCTACCACCCAACAAGCCAAAAACTAAAGCTACAAGACCTACACAAAACCACATAGTTACAACATATAGTTATAGTTAACGTATAGTTACAACAGTGCAGACAATACCATAATTGATAAAAAACAGACCATGGGCACAGTAAAAATATTCCAAAGATGTTAAAAGACTATGTTAAAAGAAAGGTAGAGACAAATAAAGAAAGAGAAAGAAAGGGTAAACCGAAACACGGAGTTGGGAGAGGTCGGACAGAGACAACCCTTTTGGTTTACTTTGAATTAAGTGCATTCTTGTTTCAGGTTTGGCTACAGTAATTGATTCTAGAATTATATGGTTTGTTTGGCTAGTGATGCACCATCAATAACTCACGCCGAGACTTAGGAAGTGAGATATCGGCTTTTATTGACTGAAGGACAACACTACATCCTGGGGAAAATGAGGGAGAGCAGCAGGCCACAGTCGCCTTTATACAGGGGTCTGTGGGAGGAGCCACAGGGGTAGTCAGCAGGGTCTTGAGAGGAGCCACAGGAGCAGTCAGACAGGTATATCTAGTTCACCACAGCTAGTTGACTCTGAAGCATCAGAACCCTTTGCAATCAATAATTTGCAGAATGATTTATAAAACTTAAGCAGGGTCACATTGAAACAAAGCATATTTCAGAATTATAAAGCCAAGAGATTCTGCAGATGCTGGAAATCTAGAGTAACTCACACAAGTTGCTGGAGGAACTCAGCAGGTCAGGTAGCATTTATGGCGAGGAATATACAATCGTCGTTTCAGGCTGTGACTGAGGCCAAGGTCTCAGCTGAAACATCAACTGTTTATTCTTCGCCAAGGATGCTGGAGGAGCTCGGCATTTATGGTGTCCGAACTGCTGGGTTCCTCCGGCTTCCTTTGAATATTTCAAGATTATCCATTACCTATTAGTAAAAAAATGTGAGTCCCAGAATGACCCATGGTGCAGTAAGAGGCTTTATGCTTAATGTCCTCTCAGCCTCCTGCAGTAACATCATGAATTCCATCAACAGCATGTTGCTGCTCGAAGACCCTGTTTCCCATTATTTTTGATACACTAGAACGTGTTTTTTCTACTTTCACAATCCACCTCAAACGAGCAATTTAAAAGCAGAAAACAAGTTTTAAAAAGGGTAAAAGAAAAGGGACACCAGCAAATGTTAAATACTTAAAACGTGATAAGCCTGTGTTAGCAAATAGGCGACCGCAATGGCCAGTCATGTGCCATCTTGTTCCGTTTCATGTTTTATACCATGGATGTTGCTATTGACCTAGAAGCATATCGGATCATTAGTAGTAAATGAATCATTTATCTCCCTTAAAAAGGAATACAGTATGAATCCCAAGGACTGCAAGAGAAACTGTGTGTGCCTGTGGAGCAGAAAGCAATCTAAGGAAGCAAAATTTGCTGCTATGACTTCTGAAACAAGTATTAGAGTGGCTAATGCAGAACAAATGCATTATTTATGATCCAA
Source organism: Hemitrygon akajei (assembly GCF_048418815.1). Taxonomy (NCBI): domain Eukaryota; kingdom Metazoa; phylum Chordata; class Chondrichthyes; order Myliobatiformes; family Dasyatidae; genus Hemitrygon; species Hemitrygon akajei. The sequence goes on along the minus strand of NC_133124.1, from coordinate 26,989,139 downwards.
CATGCCATCCGTTCTTCTTACGAGTAGATATCTTTGCCACACGCTAGAGGACAACAGAGATAGTGAATAAAGTTTTACATCTTTATGGGATGTGCTAAGAAATTAAGGCATTAATAACTGACCCTGATATTAGCTGATGTTATCTGGTTTCACTTTATAGGAAAGTAAATTGGAGGTGAAGAAAGAATATCATTAAGTAGTATTGAAAAACCTGTGTCAAATCAATATACTGAAAAGTAAGTAAAAGTAAGTACCTTTTCACTCAACAACATCTGTTCATTTCACAACCAATCATAAGACCATAAAACATTGGAGCAGACGTAGGTCTTTCAGCCTATTGAGTCTACTCTGCCATTCCATCATGGCTGACCCATTCTCCCGCCTTCTCTCCATAACCTTTTGATGCCCTTACTAATCAAGAACATATTAACCTATGCTTTAAATATACCAAATTACTTGGCATCCACAGCCATCAGTGGCAATGAATTCCACAGATTCGCCTCCCTCTGGTGAAAGAAATTGCTCTTCATCTCTATTCTAAAGGAACATCCTTCTATTTAAGGTTGTGCCCGCTTGTCCTTGACTCCTCCACTAAAGGAAACATCCACTTTCAATATTTGTTAGGTTTCAATGAGATCACCCCCTCATTCTTTTGAACTCAAGTGAGTACAGGCCAGGAGCCATCAAACGCTCCTTATACGTTATCCAGTTCACTCGCAAGATCATTCTTGGGGAACTCCCACTGGACCCTTTCAAATATCTACGAAAAGCTCATGGAAAAATAGAGCACTCAAATTGTAGGACCAGCAAAGTTCTGATGAAGAAAATACCACATGAGGCAACTAACCCATATTGTTGACTGATTTTTTCAACATTGTTGAACCTTATGATTTTATTTGATGCAACTTGATTTGCATATTTGCTCCTAACAAGAAGATGGTGGTGAAGGAACCTTTGCAAACTGCACCCCACTTCGGTGTAAATAAGACAATTGCACTGGTCCAGAGAGCACTATATGAGGTCATTATTACCCTCGGCCACTAAACTCTATAATGAGTCAACCCATAGCCAAGGAAGACCCCCTCCTGTTAGACTGTTTGCAATAACATTTTTTAAATTCTTACTACTTCGCTTCTAATACTTATATCTGTGCACTTGTAATGCTACCGTGACACTGTAATTTCTTTTGAGATCAATAAAGTATCTATCTATCTGTCTAATTCAAGTCAACTGCTAAATTCAAATACATTTTTAGGCTTTCTGAACTACCTATTTAAAATGTGCTTGACTTCCTAAATATATTAAATATTTTGGATCTGTGCATATATACCGTGTGCTATCAATATCTGTGAAGATATTGATAGCACACAGTAGATTCTTTAATTGATGCCACTTCATTCTTCATCTTCTTGAGCCCATCACCCCTACTAGGTCTGTAATTTTCTTTTTGCTGCCTACCTCCTTTCTTAAACAGCGGAACTACATCTGCAACCTTCCCGTCCTCCAGAACCATGCCAGAGTCTATTGATTCCTGGAAGATCATTTCCAATATCTCCACAATCTCCAAAGCCACCTCCTTCAGAACCCGTGGGTGCACTTCATCCAGTCCGGGAGACTTATCTATCTTTAGTTAATTTAGCTTCCCAAGTACTTCCTCTCTAGTAATCTTGACTGTACCTAATTCTATTCCCTGAGACCTCTTGCTATCAGGTATGATGCTAATGTCTTCCACTGTGAAGACCGATGCAAAATATTCATTTAGTTCCTCTGCCATCTCTTTGTTACCCTTTATCATTTCTCCAGCATCATTTTCAATCAGTCCTATATCTACCCGTGTCACTCTTTTACTCTTCATATATTTTTTTAAAACTCTTAGTATCCTTTTTTATGTTAATTGCCAACTTCCTTTCATAATTCATCTCTTATTTCATAATGACTTCCTTAGTTTCCTTCTGTAAGTTTTTAAAAGTCGTTCAGTCCTCAGTTTTCCCACTAATTTTTGCTTCCTTGTATGCCGTCTCCTTTACTTTTATTTTAGCCTTAACCTCTCTCATTAGCCACATTAGTGCCATTTTTCCATTCATGATTTTCTTTTTTCTTGAATTATATTTTTCCTACACTCTCCTTATTTCTTGTAGGAATTTCATCCAATTCTGCTCTACCATCCCTCCATCTAGCTTACCTTTCCAATCAACTTGGGCCAGTTCCTCTCTCATACCACTGTAATTTCCTTTGTTCCACTGAAATATTGATACAACTGATACAAACTTCTCCATTTCAAATTTGAAACTGAACTGAATCATATTATGATCACTACTTCCAAGGGGTTCCGTTATCTCTAGCTCCCTAATCGCCTCAGGTTCATTACACAGCACCCAATCCAAAACAGCTGATCCCCTGGTGGGCTTATGGACAAGCTGCTCCAAAAAGCCATCCCGTAGGCCAGGGGTGTCAAACTCATTTTAGGTCACGGGCCGGATTGAGCAAAATGCAGCTTCATGCGGGCCGGATCAGTCGGACGCGTGCGAACGCAGCTTTCGTTGCCTCCGTTTTTTTCAGCCTGCTCTCATGTGTCTCAGTCTCTGCTATAACTACAAAGTGTTTCACTTTACAAATTCCGTTTCTTATGAAGAAGACTGCCGAATAAACACTAAAAACCCTGAAAACCTGGTACCTGAATAAACTCAGCATTAGCCATATCGTACGCCATAGGCGCTTCGATTACCGGGGCCAGCTTTAATAGTAATTAGATATTATCTCGCGGGCCAAAGATAATTCCACCGCGGGCCTTGAGTTTGACATATATGCCGTAGGCATTCTAGAAACTCCCTCTCCCGAGATCCAGTACCTTCCTGACTTTCCCAATTCACTTTCATATTAAAATCCCCCATAATTATCTTGACACTATCCTTCTGACTCGCTTTTTTTATTTTCAGCTGTAACTTGTAGTCCACATCCCGGCTGCTGTTTGGAGGCCTGTATATAACTGCTATTAGTGTCTTTTTACCCTTGCCATTTCTTACCTCGACCCACAAGGATTCTACCTCTTCTGATCCTATGTCCCTTCTTTCCAGTGATTTGATATCGTTGCTTACCATCAGGGCCACGCCACCCCCTTTACCTACCCCTCCTATCATTTCTATACACGGTGTCTCCTTGGACATTCAGCTCTCAATCACATCTATCATTTAGCCATGACTCGGTGATGGCCACAATGTCATATCTTTTAACCTGTAGCTGTACAACAAGGTCATCCACTTTATTTCTAATGCTGCCTGCATTTAAGTACAGTACATTTTGATCAGTATCTGTTACTGATTTTGCTATATTTCTATCACCTGCCTGTCCTCCTTGCCATCTCTGCTGCACAGTCTATTTTCCTCTTCCTCGACCCTAACACCCTGGTTTCCTTCCCCTGCCAAGTTAGTTATATATTGATATGATTGGCTGTTAACTTGTGAGTCACTATCTTCACTATTATTCACATTCAAAGAAGTTTTGGTCTTTCCATGAGTGTAAATTCACTTCTACATGCAACAGGCAGAAATGAACATGAAGATTCATACAGTTCCTCTGTATGTCTACCTCTGTGCTGTAGACTGTCCATATTCGGTCAGCCTGACCAACTGTTGCAGAATGTAGACAACATCCCATTGTTCTATTACATTGGAACCTTTAGAATTTCTCCAAAAAATTAGATTAAATGGAATCCAAAAAAGTGCACATAGGTCAGGGAGAATTTGAGTTTTTAGGCTAATTTATCTGGTCAACTCCAGTTCTATTAAGGCTCAGATTTTGTTGTGGTGGAGTTAAGACCAGGGGATAGGGAATAAAGATGCTAGAATGAGATTGGGATGTGTCTTTTGAAAAATAAAATGGGGTCTTTTCTTGTACCACCTCCCAACTCTTTCTCAGTTGCATCAACAGTTGCATTCATGCTGCTGCCTGCACCTAGACAGAACCCCTTATGTTGCTAACGTCCACCCTGCTCTCAAATTCACTTGGACCATTTCCAACACTTCTAAATTTTTCTGTCTCCATCTTAGAGAAAAATCTATCCATTTGCCATAAACTCACTGACTCCCACAACTACTTAGACTACACCTCTTCCCAACCTGTCTCTTTTAAGGATGCCACCCCTTTCCTCCCAGTTTGTTGTCTCCTCTGTATTTGCTCTTAAGGTGAGAACTTCCATTCCATTATACCTGAACAATGCGCCTTGATTAGTGGAGCTCTTCCTTGCATTTCCACAGGAAATGCTCTCATCCCACCTGTTACTCTAAATAGCACAAAGATAGAGTTCTTCTAGTGCTTACCTATCAACCTTCTAGCCTCTGCATCCAGTTGTCACTTCTGACAGCTGCCGCAAGATCACACAACTAGATACCTCCTCTCCTCTGAACCCCTTCTGTCTCCACTCTCTCCATGACTCCCTGGTTTGCTCATCCCTCACCACCATCTAGGGACCTAAAGAGCCCTTCCAGAAGAGGTAACGATTCACTTACATTTCTCCAATCTTGTCTGCTCCAATTAGAGCTCCTGATGTGGCCTCCACTTCTGCAGCATCAGAGAAGTGTGATGTGTGGAAAAGTCTCACATGTGCACTATGCACACTTATGGGGATGCTAGAGGAGTCATTCTTGAGTTTAATTGGGTAGGAGCTACAGAAGCTTCAGGTCCCACTTCACCAAGTCTGGAACAGTTAATACCCTATAACTATCAGGCTTGATAACTTCACTCACCTCAACTCTGAACTGATTTTATGACATATGGACTCACTTTTAAAGAGACTTTACAACTCATGTTCTCAGCATTACTTTTTATTTGCACAGTCTTCTCTTACACATTTGTTATTTGTCAGTCTTTGATTATGTATAGCTTTTCATAAGCCCAACTGTATTTCTTTATTTCTCCTGTAAATGTCTGCAAGAAATTAATCTCAAGGTTGTATTTGGTGAAATATACATACTTTGGTTAAAAAAAAATTACTTCGAACTTTGAATTTTGAATCCTGCACCTGGGCAAGTTTGCATCTCGACAAAACCATGTGATCTCTATCTCCTGCTGGAAAGGGTGAGCTGTTTCAAGTTCCTGGGCATCAACATTTCAGAGGATCCATCGGGGTCTCACCACCTTGATGCAATCATGATAAAGGTTCATCAGGGGCTTGAGATTTGGTATTTTAATTTAATTAGAGATAAAACATGCTAACAGCCCATACCACCCAATTACACGCATGTGACCTATTAGCCAACTAACCTGTATGTCTTTGAAATATGGGAGGAAAGCGCGGTACCCAGAGGAAACCCATGGGGTCACGGGTGGAATGTACAAACTCATTACAGACAGCAGTGGAATTGATCCCGCGTTGCTTGTTCTGTAATAGCATTATGGTAACCGCTACAATACCGTACCAACCTTCATACTGTTTTTCCCTTGTCTCACTTCAAAGCACAGTGGGAATGAAAAGCTTTTCACTGTACTGTAGCGGTGTGCTACACGCAGCGCTAAAATAACGACACGGAGTCGGTAAACTGCAGTCAAAGTTAACTTTATTCGAACTCAACAGCCTTGCTTTAAAGCCTCCTTCAACCCGCCCCCCGTGGGCGCTGATGCTCCAAGAGACACGTACTCACAAACCCCCGTAGGCTATCTCCCTTAGCCAGAACGCTGACTAATTGTGAGCCGGTTCGGGTGTGCCAGGAAGTGGGTCGCCACAAAATGCCCCCCCCCCCAAGAACCAGCGATACACCCCCCAATGTCCACAGTCTGGGCCGGACCCTGTTTGGGAGGTCGGCCTCTGCGCCGCAGTGCCGGAAACTCGACCGGTTGTGCCAGGTCCACATGGGCCGGTTTGAGTCGATCCACCGTGAAAACCTCCTCTCTCCCCCCAACGTCCAGCAGGAACGTGGACCTTTCGTTTCTGATCACCGTAAACGGCCCCTCGTAGGGCCGTTGCAGCGGTGGCCGATGCCCGCCCCGTCGTACAAACACAAACTTACAGTTCTGCAGCTCTTTGGGTACGCAGGTCGGGTTCTGCCCATGCTGCGAAGTGGGTATGGGGGCCAGGGCACCAAGTCTCTCGCGTAGTCTGCCCAGGACCGCTGCGGGTTCTTCCTCTCGCCCCCTCGGGGCTGGTATGAACTCCCTGGGAACGACCAGGGGTGCGCCGGACACCAACTCGGCCGACGAAGCATGCAGATCGTCTTTGGGCGCCGTGCGGATGCCGAGTAGGACCCAGGGAAGCTCGTCCGCCCAGTTAGCTCCTCGCAGGCGGGCCATGAGAGCCGACTTCAGGTGGCGGTGGAAACGCTCCACCAGTCCGTTCGACTGTGGGTGGTAGGCAGTGGTGTGGTGCAGCTGAGTCCCCAACAGGCTGGCCATCGCTGACCACAGGCTGGAGGTGAACTGGGCGCCTCTGTCGGAGGTAATGTGGGCCGGTACACCAAAGCCAGATACCCAGGTGGCGATCAGTGCCCGGGCGCAAGATTCTGAGGTGGTGTCGGTGAGCGGGACTGCCTCTGGCCATCTTGTGAACCGGTCCACGATAGTCAGGAGGTGCCGCGCTCTGCGCGACACTGGCAGGGGGCCCACGATATCCACATGAATGTGGTCGAAACGCCGGTGGGTGGGGTGGAATTGCTGTGGCGGGACCCTGGTGTGTCGCTGCACCTTGGCCGTCTGGCAGTGCAGGCACGTTCTGGCCCATTCATGGACCTGCTTGCGGAGTCCGTGCCAAACAAACCTGCTGGAGACCATCCCGACGGTAGTGCAGATGGAGGGGTGCGCCAAGTTATAAATAGAGTCGAAAACACGTTGTCACCAAGGTGCCGGGACGACGGGACGGGGCTGGCCGGTGGCGACGTCACAGAGTAGGGTCCTCTCACCTGGGCCTACGGGGAGGTCCTGGAGCTGCAAACCACAGACTGCGGTCCTGTAACTCGGGATCTCCTCATCTGCCTGCTGTGCCTTTGCCAGCGCCTCAAAGTCTACCCCTTGGGAAAGGGTGTGAATGTTAGAGCGAGAGAGCGCATCTGCCACGACATTGTCCTTACCCGAGACATGCCGGACGTCCGTCGTGTATTCAGAGATGTAGGACAGATGGCGCTGCTGGCGGGACGACCAGGGATCGGACACCTTTGTGAACGTAAAGGTAAGCGGTTTGTGGTCCGTGAATGCGGCGAAGGGCCTACCTTCTAAGAAGTACCTGAAATGCCGGATTGCCAGGTATAGCGCCAACAGTTCCCGGTCGAAAGCACTGTATTTGAGCTCGGGTGGCCGCAGGTGTTTGCTGAAAAACGCTAGGGGTTGCCAGCGGCCCGCGATGAGCTGCTCCAGTACCCCACCGACTGCCGTATTAGATGCGTCCACTGTGAGGGTGGTAGGGACGTCCATTCTGGGGTGCACTAGCATCGCGGCGTTCGCCAAGGCATCCTTCGTTTGAATGAAAGCGACGGCGGACTCCTCGTCCCAGGTAATGTCCTTGCCCGGACCGGACAGCAAGGCGAACAGGGGGCGCATGATCTGGACAGCTGAAGGGAGGAAACGGTGGTAGAAATTGACCATACCTATGAATTCCTGAAGGCCTTTGATCGTGGTGGGTCGGGGGAAATGGCGGACCGCATCTACCTTAGCGGGCAGAGGGGTTGCCCCGTCTGTGGTAATCCTGTGGCCCAGGAAGTCAATGGTGTCGAGCCCGAACTGGCATTTGGCCAGGTTGATTGTTAGACCGTAGTCACTCAGCCGGGCATAGAGTTGTCGGAGGTGGGACAGATGCTCCTGACGACTGCTGCTGGCTATGAGGATGTCGTCCAAATAGATGAATGCGAAGTCCAGGTCGCGTCCCACCGCATCCATTAACCGCTGGAACGTCTGTGCGGCATTCTTCAGGCCGAAAAGCATGCGGAGGAACTCAAAAAGGCCGAACGGGGTGATGAGAGCCGTTTTGGGGACGTCGTCCGGATGCATCGGGATTTGATGGTATCCCCGGATGAGGTCTACCTTGGAGAAGATCTGTGCGCCGTGCAGGTTTGCTGCAAAGTCCTGAATGTGTGGCACAGGGTAGCGGTCCGGTGTTGTAGCTTCGTTCAGCCTGCGGTAGTCGCCGCACGGTCTCCAGCCCCCTGTCGCCTTGGGCACCATGTGCAAGGGGGAGGCCCATGGGCTGTCGGACCGCCGGATGATCCCCAATTCCTCCATCCTTTTGAACTCCTCCTTCGCCAGTCGGAGCTTGTCCGGGGAAGCCGCCGAGCACGGGCGTGGAGGGGTGGTCCCTGGGTCGGGATGTGGTGCTGTACGCCGTGTCAGGGCATGGCTGCCGTGAACTGTGGTGCCAGAACCGATGGGAAATCCGCCAGGACCCCGGTGAAGTCGTTGTCGGACAGCGTGATGGAGCCGAGGTGAGGGGCTGGCAACTCGGCTGCACCCAGGGAGAACGTCTGAAAGGTCTCGGCGTGAACCAGTCTCTTCCTGGGCAGGTCGACCAGTAGGCTGTGAGCCCGCAAAAAATCCGCACCCAGAAGCGGTTGGGCTACGGCGGCCAGTGTGAAGTCCCACGAGAACTGGCTGGAGCCGAACTGTAGCTGCACCATACGGGTGCCGTAGGTCCTTACTGTGCTGCCATTCACGGCCCTCAGGGGGGGACCCGGTGCCCTGTTGCGGGTGTCGTAACTCGTCGAAGGTAAGACGCTGATCTCGTCACCGGTGTCGACCAAAAAACGGCGTCCCGACCGCTGGTCCCACACATACAGGAGGCTATCCCGACAGCCAGCCGCCGTAGCCATCAGCGACGGCTGGCCCTGGCGTTTCCCGGGAAACTGGCAGGGCGGGCGACACCGGCGGGCTTCTGCGCCCCACCGCTTGTGGTAGAAGCACCATTACTCGTTGGGCTCCACACCCCTGCCTCTGGGGTTAGCGGGCTCTGCGGCCGGGCCTGGTCTGGTTTGCTGCTGGGAGCGTGGCCTGGTGATCTGTGTGACGGACGCCCCATTCTCCTTCTTGGCGTTCCACAACAAGTCCGCCCGGGCTGCCACCTTCCGGGGGTCGCTGAAATCCGCGTCGGACAGCAGCAGGCGTATGTCCTCGGGCAGCTGCTACAGGAATGCCTGCTCAAACATGAGGCAGGGTGTGTGTCCGTCGGCCAGAGACAACATCTCATTCATTAAAGCTGATGGAGGCCTGTCTCCCAAGCCATCCAGGTGCAGTAAACGGGCAGCTCGCTCGCGGCGTGAGAGCCTGAAAGTCCTTAGGAGCAGGGCTTTGAATTCCGTGTACTTGCCGTCCGCCGGGGGAGACTGTACGAACTCCGCAATCTGGGCCGCTGTGTCCTGGTCGAGGGAGCTCACCACGTAGTAATAACGGGTGTCCTCTGAGGTTATCTGCCGAACGTGGAATTGGGCTTCTGCTTGCTGAAACCACAGGTGAGGTCGTAGCGTCCAGAAGCTTGGCAGTGCCAACGAAACTACATGAACAGAGGCGGCGTCGGTCATCTCCGGTCCAAAGATCGCTTGGACCGTCGGGGTCACCAATTGTAACGGTGTGCTACACGCAGCGCTAAAATAACGACACGGAGTCGGTAAACTGCAGTCAAAGTTAACTTTATTCAAACTCAACAGCCTTGCTTTAAAGCCTCCTTCAACCCGCCCCCCGTGGGCGCTGATGCTCCAAGAGACACGTACTCACAAACCCCCGTAGGCTATCTCCCTTAGCCGGAACGCTGACTAATTGTGAGCCGGTTCAGGTGTGCCAGGAAATGGGTCGCCACAGTACCTCATTAAAAAGAACCAGCAGTATGCCAGAAGTTAGAGAGTGTCAGGGACAGAAGTGAGTGCAGTTGCTATTAGTCGGGGGAAGGTGCTTGGGAAACTGAAAGGTCTGACATCAGATAAGTCACCTGGACCAGATGCACTACACCGCTCTGAAAGAGGAGCTGAAGAGATTGTGGAGGCATGAGTGATGGTCTTTCAAGAATCACTAGATTCTGGCATGGTTCCAGAGGACTGGAACATTGCAAATGTCACTCCACTCTTTAAGAAAGGAGGGAAGCAGAAGAAAGATTATAAAGCCATAAGATATGCAAGCAGAATTAAGCCATTAGGCCCATTGAATCAGATCTGCCATTTTGTCATGGCTGATCCAATTTTCCTCTCAGCCCCAATCTCCTCCCCTCTCCCCGTATCGCTTCATGCCCTGAGCAATCAAAAATCTGTCAACCTCTGCTTTAAATATAATAAAGACTTCTCCTCCACAGCTGCCTGTGGCAAAGAATTCCACAGATTCACCTCTCTCTGACTAAGGAAATTTCTCCTAATCTCTGTTCTAAAAGAACGCCCCTCTATTCTGAGACTATGTCCTCTGGTCTTGCACTCTCCCACTATAGGAAACATCCTCTCCACATCCACTCTAGCAAGGCTTTTCATCATTCGATAGGTTTCAATGAGGTCATCCCTCATTCTTCTGAATTCTAGTGAATACAAGCACAAAGCCAACACTCTTCATATGATAAGCCAGTCAATCCTGGAATAATTTGCATGTCCCTCCTTTGAACCCCCTCCAAGTTCAACACATCATTTCTAAGATAAGAGGCCCAAAACTGTTCACAGTACTCCAACTGAGACTTTACCACGGCTTTATGAAGTATTATAGACCAGTTAGCCTGACCTCAGTGGTTGGGAAGATGTGGGAGTCGATTGTTAAGGATGAGGTTTTAGAGTACTTGGAAGCACATGATAAGATAGGCCAAAGTCAGCATGGTTTCCTTAGGGGAAATCTTTTCTGACAGATCTGTTGGAATTCTTTAAGGAAATAACAAGCAGGATAGACAAAGAAGAATCGGTAGATGTGGCGTACTTGGATTTTTAGAAGGCCTTTGACAAGGTGCCAAATAAGAGGCTGCTTAACAAGATAAGAGCCCATCCTTTTACAGGAAAGATACCTGCATGGACAGAGCATTGACTGACTGGGAAGAGTGGAAGGGTGGAATAAAAGGAGCCCTTGCTGATTGGCTGTGCTGACTGGTGGTGTTTTGTAGGGGTCGGTGCTTCTTTTTACATTGTATGTCAATTATTTGGATGACAGAATTAATGGCTTTATGGCCAAATTTGCAGACAATAAGAAGATAGGTGGAGGCACTAGTAGCCTAGAAGGAAGCAGGGAGGCTGCAAAAGGTCTTGGACAGGTTAGGAGAATGGACAAAGTAGTGGCAAATGGAATACAGTGTTGGGAACTTTGGTAGAAGGAACAAAAGCGTAGATTATTTTCTAAATGTGAAGAAAATTCAAAATTCTGAGGTGCAAAGTCCTTGTACAGGATTCCCCAAAGGTTAATTTACAGATTGAGTTGGTGGTGAGAAAGACAAATGCACTGTTAGCATTCATTTCGAGAGGACTAAACACAAGGATGTAATGTTAAGGCTTTATAGGCACTGGTGAAGCCTCACTTAGAGTATTGTGAGTCCCTCAATTAAGAAAGGCTGTACTGATATTGGAGAGGGTTCAATGGAGGTTCATGAAAATTATTCCAGGAATGAAAGGCTTATCGCATGAGGAGTGATGGATGCTCCTGTGCCTTTTCTTGCTGGAACTTAGAAGAATGGGGGGTAATCTCATTCATACCTATCAAATGTTGAGATGTGATATTGAGGCTCTATAAGGCACTTGTGAGACCACACTTGGAGTATTGTGTGCAGGTTTGGGCTCCTTATTTTAGAAAGGATATACTGACATTGGAGAGGGTTCACAGAAGTTTCACAAGAATGATTCCAGGAATGAAAGGGCTACTATATGAGGAATATCTGCAGCTCCTGGATTGTATTCCCTGGAGTTCAGGAGAATGAGTGGGGATCTCATAGAAACATTCCGAATGTTAAAAGGCCTGAACAGATTAGATAAGACAAAGTTATTTCCCATGGTAGGGGAGACTGGGACAAGAGGGCACAACTTAGAACAGAGATGCAGAGATATTACTTTAGTCCGAGGGTGGTAAATCTGTGGAATTTGTTGCTACGAGCGGCTGTGGAGGCCAAGTCATTGGGTGCATTTAAGGCAGAGATAGATAGGTTCTTGATTAGCCAGGGCATCAAAGGGTATGGGGAGAAGACAGGGGAGTGGGGATGACTGGAAGAATTGGATTGGCCCATGATTGAATGGCAGAGCAGACTTGATGGGTTGAATGCTCCTATATCTTATGGTCTTAATGGTTTTATATTGAAAGGTTTAGAGAGAGTGACTGTGCAGAGAATATTTCCTATAGTGGGGGAGTCTAGGACCAGAAGGTGCATCCTCAGAATAGAGGGACTTCCATTTAGAACGGAAATGGGGAAGAATGGAGATTCAGGTGGTGAATCTTAGGAAGTCGTTGCCACAGGTAGCTGTGGAGGCCAAGTCTTTGGGTGTATTGAAGGCAGAAATTGCTATGTTTTTGATTAGTCGAGCCTGAAAGGTTACAGGGAGAAGGCAGGAGAATGAGGTTAAGAGGGAAATGGATAAGCCATGATGAAATAGCAGAGCAGACTTGATGGGCCAAATGGCTTAACTCTACCCCTATGTCTTATGGTCTTATGTGACAGAAATAAAGCAAGTTACCAGTTTACTGAGCTGGAACTCGAGCTCAATGTGTTATCAGCCCTTCCTGACAATGTGGCTTGCAAATAATTTTGTGGTTCCCAAATGACACACAATGTGTATGTACCAGCCTTTATTCTCCTGCGAAGTTACTCAGCAAGTTATCTGAAGTTGTTTGTTTAGCTGTGTAGTTGTTAAATTGTTTAGATAATAGTATTACACAAACGTAAAGCATTAACAATACTTGGCATTGAATTCGTATTTAAGGTGACTTAACATTATTCCAAGTTGAAGTTCAAGTTTAAGTTTAATTATCAGTCAATCATACATCAATACAGCTGAATGAAACAGTGTTCCTCTGGGACCAAATTGCAAAACGCATTACGAAAAGCACCTAGCACATAAATCACATATGGTTACCATAGCAGAGAAACGAACAGTCACAAAAAATAATAATATAGCCCAAGTACTGTATAACAGCATGTCCTATAGATTGAGGTAGTCCTGGTCCAGCTTGTTCTTCCACAGAGTGGACACTGGAGGGCAGCACTGAACGGACGCTGAAGAGCAGGACTGACAGGAGGGGCCAGCCCCCCAACCCAGCACGGACTCCAGCATACCCACAGAGGCCTCTGGACTCTCCCTCACTGCCTCGGCATCTCCTCTCCTGGGCAGTTGTAACAGGCAGTCCCACGGCATGAAGGCCTCGTTCTTACCACAACCGAAGCAAAGCAGCTCCTCCGCTGACAGTCTCGCCAATGAACCGGTGAACTGCAATTGCAGTATTTCACACTACCAATGTCCAACAGGGTCTTGAGATCACAAGAAAAATGTCCTGGACAATCACTTGAACCTTTTTACTTCGGAATGCACACCACCTTGGCATGGCAACAGTATGCAGCAAATCCAGGTGACAACATAACCAACTCCATCGCTATCGACAACTCGCTAGTGGGGGAGACCTTTTAGTACTTAATGTTCTTAATAACCAGCAGTGTCTCGCAATCGTAAAATGTACGTAAAGGGTATACATTAACAACTTTGCTTGGACCCAGAGTGGCTGCTGCATCTGAGCACCCCACCATCTTACCTGACTGACTCTTAAGTCTTTACCAGACTTATATACTGAACAGCCAGCCCAAGTACCAAAATGAAACTCAGTGAGTTCTACATTCGGATCTGCTTGTTGTCTTCAGTTTTACTGCCTGTAGTCATTTTGACAGATTACCTGCTGGTCTCTGCTATTTTTCCTCTCCCTACTGTATTTCTGTTCCCTGCAGAATTTCCACTCTCTCCCGTTTGCCAATTTCAGCTGTTTCACTGCTCCTCTGCAGTTCCGTTTCTCACTACTGTCTACCTGCCCTGCTTGTCCCCTGGCCCGCTCAGAATGCTCTCGGCTCTAGGAGTGAAACATTTATACTGCTGTGAAAAGCGTGAGACGAGTTGGTGGAGCTTTCAAATTACAGGTCGAGTATATTGGGGTGTCGAGAGCTCTGGATAGAGGTAGTACCTTTGATGTCTGGAAGCTGCACTCTACCTCATAGGGTGGACGAGCATCACTGGTCCTCATCCATCTCCTAAATCTCCCTCGTCTGCCTCCAAGTGGTACACCGCTTCAGCTGGCGAGCTAAACGATGTGAGGTGGTGGTGTTAACAGGACATCTCTGGGTGAAGGACCTCGTCGGCGAAGACTCCGGCCTGGGTGGATGCCTTCCTCGAAGAACTACATCGGCCGTGTGTTTGAGAGCAGGGTGAGCCACCGAGCTGGAGGACATTTGCCAGGATAGGGATGGGCATCTCCAGGCCTCATCAGCCCGAGACACGTGAAAGCACTCCTATGACCCATAGGCGGTATTGACTGGAAGAAGGAACAAGCAGTGGTTGACCACCATACTACATCCTGGAGACAGAGAGGCCGGGCTCAGACCTCAATCGCCTTTATACAGGGGTCTGTGGGAGGAGCCACAGGAGCAGTCAGCAGGGGGCGTGTCCAGACAGGTATATGTAGTTCACCACAGGATGAATGTACTTTGCTTCCTCACTGGTGACCCCGTCGAGTAGCCTTATTCTAGTTTATGGAAAAGCATTGGCTGGCAGAAATGGATTGGATTGGATTGGATATTCTCGGGTTCAGCTAGAAAATGAAGAGATTAAGTATCCACGAAAAGGTGGGAAAAAAACATGTCATTAGATGAGTGACCCAGCGACCCAAGAACGTAGATTGAAACAGAGATAGTGTTTGATTCTGTAACCGGCTGTGACATCATCTCAAGTGCCATCTTAAATTGTCATACATTTCAACCCAGGAGCAAACACTTCACTTAACTTCCCATCTAACACATTTAGCAGAACCCAGACTGTCCAGGGCAGTTATAAAATACGAAGTGGAAGGGTTATTATAATGATGGATCCATAAAGAAGGGTTACAAAGCCAAGTGATATAGGGTAAAATTAAATGATGCTCATGATCTCTGGCAGCATCTGTGGATAAGCTTCATATCAAAGTGCTAAGTCAACAATGGATGGCTGTTCAACAAGTAGAGAGGCAGGGAATGGGGGTCAACGAAATAACAACAGGAATAGATTTGTGATTTGATGGATGGTAACTACAGTTATATGACAATGGGGGATGTGAGAATTCAGTTGCTTAATTATATCTACAATAAATCGGACCTCATCTACTATTCTAATTAGATACCAAAAAGAAAGCAACATGAAGTGAGTGCAGACGGCACAGAATGGGGCTATATCTCCAACATTTGTTTCATTTTTCAAGTTTCTGGCTTTCTCACAGATCTCAAGTCGATTACAAATCTTCTGCTAATATGAACATTAACCCACTGTTCGTGTTTTCTGCGGATGCTGAGTGCCTCCAGCAACCTGGGTGTGTTATGCTGGTAATTTCAGCTTTTTGGGCTCCCACCTTATCTTAAACCTTAATCACTTCTTTAAACCTGATTTTGGCCGAGCAGGTGCGGGGCGGGTTGTCAGATGATCCCGGTGGGCTGGGGAGGTCTGGACTATATACACACATATTCTGTGTCATTGTATTTTACTGATATTCTATATGTGTTTGTTGGCTTGTATGTGAAAGGAATGAGCCGTGGTTTCACGCGGGGGGGGGGGGGGGGGTGGTCAGGACTCTGCGTGTAGCTGGATCCTGGACTTCCTGTCAGATCGCCAGCAGGTAGTAGGAGTGAGCTCTCTCATCTCTGCCCCTCTGACCCTCAACACAGGTGCCCCTCAGGGCTGTGTCCACCACCCACAGCTCCAATCTGCTAATTAAATTTGCTGATAATACTACATTGAATGGCCTAATCTCAAATAATAACGAGACAGCCTACAGAGAAGAAATCATCACCCTGACACAGTGGTGTCAAGAAAACAACCTCTCCCTCAATGTCACAAAAACAAAGGAGCTTGTTGTGGACCACAGGAGGAATGGAGACAGGCTCACCCCTATTAACATCAATGGATCTGGGGTTGAGAAGGCGAACAGCTTTAAGTTCCTCGGCATAAGCATCACCAAGGATCTCACTTGGCCTGTACATAACGGCTGTGTGGTGTAAAAGGCACAACAGCGCCTCTTTCACCTCAGACAGTCAAAGAAGTTTGGTAAGGGCCCCCAAATCCTAAGAACTTTCAATAGAGGCACATTTGAGAGCATCCTGACTGGCTGCATCACTGCCTGGTGTGGGAACTGTACTTTCCTCAATCGCAGGATTCTGCTGAGAGTGGTGTGGACAGCCCAGTGAACTTCCTGCTATTTAGGACATTTACAAAGACAGTGTGTGTAAAAAGGGCTTGAAGGATCATTGGGGACCCGAGTCATCCCAACCACAAATTGTTCTAGCTGCTATCATCAGGGAAGCAGTACTACAGAATAAAAGCCAGGACCAACAGGCTCCGGGACAGATTCTTCCACCAGGCCAACAGATTGATTAACTCATGCTGACATAAGAGGGGTGATTGAAAAGTTCATGGCCTAAGGTAGAAAGAGTCCATTTTAGAGAACCTAGCACATTTATTTTTCAACATAGTCCCCTCCTACATGTACACGCTTAGTCCAGAGGTCGTGGAGCATACGGATCCCTTCTTTGTGGAAGTGGTCCACAGCAAGGGTGATTGATAAGTTCATGGCCTAAGGTAGAAGGAGATGAGTTATAAAGCTCTCGTTACATGCACGTGCAGTTCAACTCTTTGAGTGAAAATGCAGGAAGTTTGAAGTTAATAACTCATCTCCTTCTACCTTAGGCCACAAACTTATCAATCACCTCATGCTGTAGATCACTTTCTGGAGGTCCAAGACACCTTTCTACAAAGAGGGGATCTGTATGCTCCATGACTGCTGGACTAAGTGTGTAAATGTAGGAAAAATAAATGTGCTAGAGTCTCTAAAATTGACTCCTTCTACCTTAGGCCACAAATTTATCAATCACCCCTCGTAACTGTATTTCTATGTTATATTGATTGTCCTGGTGTGCATACTATTTATTATAAATTACTATAAATTGCACCTTGCACACTTAGATGGAAGAAGAAGAACGTAGAACATAGAATAGTACAGTAAAGTACAGGCCCTTCAATCCACAATGTTGTGCCGACCCTTAAACCCTGCCTCCCATATAACCCCCCACCTTAAATTCCTCCATATACCTGTCTAGTAGTCTCTTAAACTTCACTAGTGTATCTGCCTCCACCACTGACTCAGGCAGTGCATTCCACACACCAACCACTCTCTGAGTAAAAAACCTTCCTCTAGTATCCCCCAATAAGAAGAATAGCCCTTAACTCGGCAGTGGAGTTATCGGGGCACCATCATGACGGTGTTTCCCTAGCAAGCTATTCTTGTTTTTACGAGGCTGAGTTGCTAACTTGACGCTCAACCCGACTTGAATTCGAATTCGGGAACCTTCGCTCCGGAGTCCGGCGCTGATATTATTGCGCCACCAAGTGGGACACATTTAGATGGAGACCTAACGTAAAGATTTTTACTCCTCATGTATAAGAAAGATGTAAGTAATAAAGTAAATTAAATTCAGGTCATTTCATTTAATTTGGCCGTATTCGTGAGTATTCATGTATGGTTGAACAACATTTAAACTTGAATGGAATGGAAGAAAGTGGGTGAGGTTCCTGCAGAGAGAACCTGCCTGCTCAGAGAACCTTCTTCAAACCAGCAAAGAACCTCTAAAGTTTGGTTGAGTCTTATGAGCAGATAATATGAGTAGGTTGCTCTTCTCCTAAGTAACCTAGACTGTCTTTAAAGTTAAAATTTGTAAGTAAATTTATTATCAAAGTACATAGATGTCACCATACACAACCCTGAGATCTATTTTCTTGTGGGCATTCACAATAATTACAATAAACACAATAGAACCGATGAATGACTGCACCCAACAGGACAAACAACTAGTGTGTAAAAGGCAAAAAACTGTGCAAATACAAAAAGAAAGAGAAAAAAGAAACAACAATAAATATCCAGAACATGAGATGAAGAGTCCTTAAAAATGGGTCCTCAGGTTGTGGGAATAGTTCAGCGAAGGGGTGAGTAAAGTTGAGTGAAATTATCCCGTCGCTCAAGAGCCTGATGGTGGAAGGGTAATAATTGTTCCTGATCCTGGTAGTGTGTGTTCTGAGGCTCCCGGACGTTATTTCTGGTAGTAGCAGTGAGAAGAGAGCCTGACCTGGTTGGTGGGGTTCCCTGATGATGGACGTTGCTTTCCTGCAACAGTGCTCCATGTAGAAGTGTTCAATGGCATGGAGGGCTTTCCCTGTGATGGACTGGGCCATAGCTACTGCTTTTTTTGTTCAAGGGCATTGGCGTCTCCATACCAGGCCATGCTGCAACCAGTCAATACACTCTCCACCACGCATCTATAGAGGCTTGTCGAAGCTTTAGATGACATGCCCAATCTTCACTAACTGCTAAGAAAGTACAGGCACTGCTGTGGCTTCTTCATAATGGCACTTTTGTGCTGGACCCTGAATGGATCATCCGAAATGATAATGGAGGAACTTAAAGTTGCTGACACACTTCACCTCCGATTCCCCACTGAGGACTAGCTCAAGGACCTGTGGTTTCCTTCTCCTGAAGTCAAAGATAAACTCCTTGGTCTTGCCGACATTCAGTGAGAGGTTGATGTGGCACCATTCAGCCACATTTTCACTCTTCCTCTTACCTGCTGATTCATCACCACTTTTGATACAGCCAATGATATTGGTGTCATCTGCAAATTTAAATATGGCATTAGAGCTGTGCTCAGGCTCACAGTCATAAGTAAAACTTGAGTAGAGCAGGGAGATAAGCACACAGCCTTGTGGTGACCTATGCTGATGGAGATTATGGAAGAGATGCTATCGTCAATCCAAACTGACTGAGGACATTGAGGATCTGATTGCACTAGGAAGTATTGAGGCAAAGATCTTATTGATTACTTTTGAGTGGATGACAGTATCAAACACTGAGCTGTAGTCAATGAAGAGCATCCTGATGTACGTACCTTAGCCGTTCCAAATGTTCCAGAGTTGAGTGAAAAGCCAATGCAATGGCATCTGCTGTTGACCTGTTGTGACAGTAGGCAAATAGGAGCAGATCCAAGTCACATCTCAGGCAAGAGTTCATATGTTCCATCACCAACCTCTAAGCACTTCATCACATTGGATACTCGGTCAGGTATTAAAGATTTGTGCCAATCATCTGGCTGGGGTGTTTGCTGATATATTTAACCTTTCACTTCAGCTGTCTGTAGCACCCACCTGCTTCAAGCAGACTTCATTTATACCAGAGCCTACGTCTTGGCTGGATAATTTCTGTGGCTTCATCCTCCTGAAGAATGCTCTCACATTGGCTTCAAAAACTGAAATCACAGGGTCACTGGGAGCTGTGGGAGTTGATGAAAGTGCCTCCATGTTTTGATGGTCAAATCGAGCATTAAGCTACTCCGGAAACGAGCCTATGTCACTTGGTTTCACTTTGTGGGAGGTAATCGCATTCAAGCCCTGGATCAGCTCTCGAGCATCCTTCAGTGATTCAAGTTTGGTCTGGAGTTGCCACATTGCACGTCAGTTGGCTTTCCGGAGATTGTACCTGGACCTCTCGTACTTTACTTGGTCGCCAGACCTGAATGCCTTTGATCTGGCCCACAGCAGATTGTGGATCTCATGGTTCAGCCAGGATCTCTAGCTGGGGAAGATACCGAAATGATTTTGTGGGGACCCACATGATTTTGAAGGAGCTCTGATGAATGCTGAAAAATTGTTTGGCAGAACAATTACTGCATAATTCAACAAAATTTTGGGAACTTGCTTTTTATGCGTGTGATCCTTCAATGTGAGAGCTCATTAAATTCCTTCTGTCAGAGCAGGTATGGTTGAAAACATAAAAGGTTCCATTATGCTTAATGTATTAGTTAAGAGTGGTCATTACCCCAAAAGTAAATATCTGTCCAGATCAAGGCTTTTTAAATCATTTTTCCAAATGTTAAGTTTGTCCTTACAGCCTCCTTAGAAAAATGTTATTCATAATAGTACATTGCTTGAAATTATTTGATGTGGTGTGACTTTGCTTTTAATTCTATATCATCTCAAGGAGAAAAGGTTTGTTTTCTCCTCATCAGCGGCTCAGTAATGCATTTGTTGCAGGTTTTTCTCTCTGCTCCCAAGAGGAATTGTAAAGGGTATAATGTACTAATAATATAAATGACTGTTTCATTTCACTGCACCAATGCATGCTTCAGAGAAATCTCAACAGAGCCTTCAGCCTCAATTGCTACATAGACGAAGAATGTCCCTTAGATGTATTTAACATTACTGGCCACAAGAGCTTTCATTCATGAACTATGGCAAGTGCTGCACCTGAGTATTGCTAATGCATTAATCATTGTTGTATATAAGAGCCTATCCCATGAATGCTAATCTCAGACTTGCATATAATTAAGGCCTTCTGCGCTGCACAGACTGCAAGCTTTAACCCCTATTGTTTGAAAGGCAGGCTTTTATTCCTATTCGTTATGTTTTTATTGTTTAACACATTTTAGGTATTCCAGTTAATTGTGTGGATGCCTAAGCAATAGAATACTGATGGTACCTATCATTTTCTAGCTAACTATTTATTGCACAAGATCAATTAATGTATCAAAGAGTGTCTGTTCAAAACTGAGAAAAATGTTGGGTATTGAACACCATAATGAATTTTTAATGTATGTTGAAGCATCTTCTGTTAAAATACATTACAATTTGTTTTGTTTTTCTTCTAAAGGCTGAGGGTCAAAGGTCAATGTTAGCAATGAAAGCCAAATATTCATAACATCTAGTTACTAAGGAAAATGAAGTCAGTCGGCAAGTGAAGTGTACAAATGATGAGACTGTAATCATACCAAAAGAGCCTTCACTACAGTATAATTTAACCCAGAAAAAAATTCATTTCATACTAAATAATAATCCAAAACGTTGAACTCCTCAGATGGCAACTCAAATTTAATAATGAAAATTATTAGTACACAAAATAGGAATGGGCCAAATATTGGCATTGATTATATTATGTACTTCAAGACATTTAGATAATAGAAAATATATCCTGCCTTCTCCACTTATGAATTGAGGTCTATTATAGGTAACTGAATGTTTGCTGCTGTAGATAGTTCCGTCATTTGTATAAAGCAAAGTGCAATAACAAATAAATGCATTATAAGGAAATGGATTTAACATACTTTCTGTGTCAGCACATAAATGCCTTAGTGTGAAGACTGTACTGCATACTTTTCTACATTTCCCAAAGCAGGTAGAAATTTTATGGAAAAATGGCTTCCTGCCAATGCAAGACCTTGGCCAGCTTCAGCCTTAAGTCTCATTGAAATGCCACCCATGAGCTATAGTTGCTGAAAAGTCATTGCCCCAGCCTCCTGCTTGAAAAGTGGGAAGGCTGCTGGCTCCTGGGATGAGCTTGATGACAGATACGGTCTGAGAGCTGGTAACCTTGGGGAGAGCCACAGCTGCCCGATGGTTTCCAGTGACCCCAGGAGAATTGACAGCGTCATGGGCCTTTTAAATGAAGAGTCCATATTCCAGGACAAGCAGGTTTGAATGCAGGGGACTTTGGTGAGAACTTTGAGCCATATGCACAAAATGCTGGAACTCAGCAAGTCAGGCAGAACCGATGGAGGGGAGTACGCAGTCAACACACAGGGCCGAAACCCTTCATGAGAACTTTACCGGTTCTCCATTCAGTACCGAGACCCAGTCTGCATACTTAAGCAACAGAATGTTTATTTCAGCTGGTTTCCTAGAGCTCTTGTCACTCAATTCTCTAAGTAAACCTCAAACTCTTAAGTCTAACCACACTGGCATAGAATATGTCAATAGCAGCACAGAGGTGTAGAGTTTGCATTGGTAATGCTGTATTGGCCCAGGCTTTATAAGTGTAGTTGTGCTGGCCATTAGAACTAGCAGACTGTCTATCTCTGCCATCCAATCTCTGAATGGCCATTGAGCCAATGAACACAACCTCACTTTGCTCCTCAGACAGGATGAAGAGGTCAATACTCCCCAATGCCACTAGGCTTTACAATTCAACCGCCAGGACTTAAGAACTTTTTAAAAGCTATTATTAATGCTTTTTGAGATAGTGATTTAGATGCATATCATATTTTTTACTGAGTTAAGTATTGTATGTAATTAGTTTTGATACAACAAGTGTATGGGACATTGGAAAAAAAGTTGAATTTCCCCATGGGGATGAATAAAGTATCTATCTATCTATCTATCTATCTTTGTTACTTTCATTTTTGCACTACTTATTTAATTTAACTATTTAATATATATAAGTTTACTGTAATTCAGTTTTTTTTCTCAAAAATAACAAATTTCATGACATATGCTGATATTAAACCTGACTCTGATTCTAATAGGTCATGGTATTGGAAATACTTGGTGGGCACATGAAATAACCCTGTTGTCAGGCAATAGTGTATTTGATGTGCTTAGAAGAGTATTTTGCTGCTGCATTGCAGGATGAGCGTGGACACCAGGGATTTGGAGTGTCTGGGGATTGGCGTAAGTCCACAAGGAACTTTGGCAGGGGAATACAGAGGTAACAAGTCTTGGGTTTCTCCTACTGTCCATTGTGGATTACAGTCCTGACTTAACATATTTGGAATGACTGATGAATTAGAGGAGAGGTCCTGTCAGCATTGTCAGCTGGAGCTGCAGCATCTGAGAGGACAGCTCACGTGATGGACCACAGAAATCCCACTAAACACCTTGGAAAGCTACAGGCAAAACTGCAGAAGCTGTAGGTCTGAAGTCTGCAAGATAGAACCCTGGAGGAGCTCACCGGGTCAGACAGCATCTGTGAAGAGAATAATAGAGTCTGGCTGACAACTTCTCGTCGGTGCGAGAATACTGGGAAAGTGGGTGTGTTTTACAATGTAGTGAAGGGGGAGAACTAGAAAACAAAGGGAATGTCCGTGATATAGTACAGACCAAGAGAATCCAAAGTTCAAAAATTCAAAGTATATATGTCCCCTGAGATTCATCTTCTAGTGGGCATGCTCAGCAAAACAATAATAGAATAATAATAATTATAGAATCCATGAAAGCCTGCAGTGATGTCGGCTCAGGTTAGCACAGCTCCAAACACGTATCCCTGACCTTGAATGCAGAGCTTCAAGCTGGGAGCACTGCAGAACAAAGTGCCACAAAGCCAAACGCCTTGGAGGTAGCTGGAAGATTGTATCACAAGGACAAAAATGTCAAAAGCCTGATGTGATTTTGGGCTGCCCTCAGCGCATTTCTAAGTGTGTTGGTCCTCAATACCCGAAGCCTGGACTGACACCTTGCTCTACTGTCCTGTTTATTATTTATTGTGATGCCTGCACTGTTTTTGTGCACTTTATGCAGTCCAGTGTAGGTCTGTAGTCTAGTATAACTTTTCTCTGTGTGTTTTTTTATTATGTAGTTCAGTCTAGTTTTTTGTACTGTGTCACGTAAACCATGGTCCTGAAAAACATTGTCTCATTTTCACTATGCACTGTACCAGCAGTTATGGTCGAAATGACAATAAAAGTTGACTTGACTTGACTGGAGTTGTTAATGCAAACAATGCATCTCACTGCAAGCTTCAATGATAAGTAAATGTGAATCTGACTCTGAAAGTGTGATGCAAATAGATTGATAGTCAGTATGGACGAGTGGCACCGAAGGGCCTTTTTTAACAGGTTAGAATTGTATGACTATGATTGCATGAGCGGGACACACACATTGGCTGAGTGTACAGTTTCTATGATTCACTGGCCATTAGAGATCAATGTTTGAATGGAAACATTTGATACATCAGTCTTTTCAAACATTTCACAAATCCTCCGATTTAGCAATGAAGCAAGGTGCTTGAAATTCATCTCAAAAGCACATTGGTGGGTTCTTTGATGCAAACCTCCCCTTCCTGAGGCCTGTCTGACTTGCTGCTCTTTGAAGATCTATGAAGCCTGTGAACATTCCAAGCAGGGAGAACAATCAGAATGAAACATTCTCACAGGCAACAAAGCAGAAAACAACCAACCAGAAAACATCAATTGAATTTAAATTACTCTTCAGAACACCAAAAGGAGATTAATTATACACATTGCTTTAAAGGGTAATCATTTTTGATAAAATACAGAATTTAAACTGAATGTATACTTCCTGAAAAAATGGAACATTTAAAGCTTGTGTAATGGAAAGGAATGCACATTACTACAATTAATTTTTTCAGATCTGGAGAGCTCATTCAGCAGTAATTATAAATTGGTGTGAGTTCTGTTACTTCAGATACAACACAGCTCAAGTTTTCTATTGGTCTTCACATTGAGAATCACAATTAGTTTAACACTAATTAGTTGATATTATGTTGATTCTTTTACTGAAGACTGCAACCTTGTGAAGATATATAGAGTATGACTGACAGATACCTGTTCTCTGTATTTCAGAATCGCTGTGGTCTTTAAATTTAGTTTTTGAAAGCACCACAGGAAATTATGGCAGCAATAACCTGGCATAACTACTGAACTTTCAATTGATGAAAATGTTAAATATCCACAAGAAATCAAGACCAAAAGCAACATGAGATAACCAGCTTATCAAATGTTCAGCCTCATTTTGTATCTGTTGCTGATCAGAAAATATTCCCTTGTCCATTCTTAAAGGTTATTGATGTGTTTCCCTGTTGTTTAAACACAAGAATATCCTGGGATATGTTGTTGTTCAGACAATAGACTTCACAAACACTTGGTAGACAGATTATACTTGTATTTATTGATTTTAGGGAAAATTAATTGCTTCTAGATTTAAAATAAACCAGCTTGTGACATGGGCAAATTTATTACTGAGATTCTATTTTTTAGATTCAGAAGGAAAACTCCCACAAAAAGATTACCTCACTTCAGATCTACAATGTGCAATTTCTGCAAGAAATAACATTCTTTTGTAATGGCAGCATGCCTTTCAAAGTATTCTAACTGGCTGCATCACCATCTACTACAGGGAGGGGGCTACTGCACAGGATTGAAGTAAGCTGCAGAGAGTTGTAAAATTAGTCAGCTGCATCACGCACACTAGCTGGTCAAGATTGCACCAGCAAACAACAATACCTCGGGCAACATCTTCCAGATAGCCGGTCTTTTAAATAATTTCACTTTTTCTATGCCTTCTGCTTACTCTTTTTGTTTTGTTTGTCTTACAGAAACTGTTGGAGGGTGTGACGTACAGTTTGGAGCTCGATCCAATTTACCTAGCACTCTGCTGTGTCCGCAGAGCTGCCTGGTGGAGATCAGAGACAGGGACCAGAAAAGGACTGAGAACGCGAGCTGACTCATGGAAAAGACCGGAGACTAAGCATGGAGTCATGAACAACTCCATCTTGAAGAAGCGAGGAAGATTGGAGCATCAAGGTGAATGCAGAGGGGATCAGTGATTACTCCCAATGGAGGCCAAACAGTCAGCGATTGCTCACAAGGGAGGCCACTGTTCGGACCAGGCATGAGTTCTGAGTCGTGGAAGAGGTGCACGATGTTCTGAGATTTATGTGACTGGACTGTACTTTGTCTTGGTCTCCTTCAGCTTTACGACATTTCCTATCTTGTGGCTCATTGGTGGGTGGGTAATCTGTTAGTTCTTTGTGTATGAGTGGGGAGGTAGGGGATTTTTGATGCTATTGTCGCTGTTCCTTTTTACGAGTGAGGGGGTCAGGGATTGTTACAGTGAATGTTTTTTTCTACAGGGAGGGGGTGGGGAATTCTGGGCTCTGTTCTTTTTCATGTATATTTCATGTGTATCTGGAAAAGACAAATATCAGAATTGTATTGTACATGCATATTTTGACATTTGAACCTTTGAACCTTTTAGTCTCTGTGGTATCCAAGACATTTTCAAGAAGCGGTGCCTCTAAAGGTGGTGATCTATCATTAAAGACCCACATCACCCAGGACATACCCTCTTCTTTGTGTTACCATCAGAATGGAGGTACAGAAGCCTGAGGGCGTGCACTTAATGATTCATGAACAGCTTCTTCCCCTCTGCTTAATTTCTGAATGGATATTGAACTCTTGAACACTACCTCACTACTTTTTTATTTCTATTTTTGCACTACTATTTAACTATCTTATATTCACTGTACATAATTACACTGTGAATTACAGTTTTTTTCCTATATTATCACATATTGCACTTTATTGCTGCCAAAAAGTTAACAAATCTCACAACATATGCTGTTGATTCTGACTCTAATTCAGAAATACCGCTCATCAAACAGGGCGTTATGACTAAGGAACTCAGCATTAATCTTATTTCCCTCAAATGGTCTTTGTGCTCCTTCAGGTTATGTAAAGTATCAATAAGGATTGAAAAAAAAACAGATGGAAGCCAATGAGGCTGAGCAATTTTCTTCAAACTATTGATGACCAAGGTTATAAATTGATTGGTACCCTTTTGATAAATTATCTTCAGCACATCAAGTTACAGCGTGCTCACTCTCTCCATTCCTATTTCAGGATTCCTGTTTCTAATGAGCTTTCTATTTTGTTAAAGAACGTTAAATTATAAATTGGTTACTTCTGAGTCATTGCTTAGGATATTTCCACAGAGCCTGTTCCTTTACTGAACACCACAGGCTACTGATAAAAAGAAGAGCAAATTAAATTCACCAATACCTACTTTTCACAAGGGAAAATTGATCTATTGATTTCAGAAGAAACATGGAACTAAATTTTATTGTAAGTTCGCAAATAGATCAATTTTCATTGAAGCTTTTTATGGTGAATGAAATCCAGAGAATGTGAAATTGACAATGGTCAACAATGCAATTTAGCTCATAGGATTGAGAACTTGTATTCATTTATATACCAGTGAAGGTAACACACTTAAAATGTTTTTGGACAGCTAGCTTCCAAAAAATATACACTAAAAAAGAATCTTATTTAACCAAGAGTGCTTAATGATTGGATGAAATAATTCAGCCTCAGGTTAGAATTTCTTAAGGGCTCCCAGACCTCCAACTGTGAAATGGAAAATTTGCATTGATTCCTGGCCTAAGGACATCTAAATATATTTTGTGAAATACATCTGACAACAGAGCAGGGCAGGTGATTTGCACATGGTATCTCCCAAACAGCATGTGACTGATGACTCAATAATAATTTCAGTGCTATTGTTTGAAAGACGTACTGTAAATTGGGCAGAATATCAAGAAAAAATCTCTACTATCCTTTAGTTTGCTCCATTTTTCTAGATGTATCTGCATTTTAAGTTTCAAAGGACCACTGGACATTTGTCTATAGCTAATGCTAACACTAAGTCAGGTTCCTCTCAAAAAAGTCATGGGTTCGGTCTAAAATCAGTTTGAAACAGCAATAGGTTGTTTTGCACCCATAATGAGGTGCTAATATTAGACCTGCATGGTTCCTCAATCAACTTTGCACACCTCTTGACACTTTGGTGCACAGCAGACTCAGCCGGACAGGGCATTTGTTTGTGAAGGCCGTATGGCAGTCGCTGCACATAACTTGGCTGCCAGGCTGAGGTTGCAGCGGGGTATGAGCTTCCACAGACATTTAATTCATTGGAAGTGGCGTCACAGGTAGATAGGGTTGTAAAGAAAGCTTTTGGCACATTGGCTCTCATAAGTCAAAATATTGAATACAGGGGATGGGATGTTGTCTTGAAGTTGTATAAGACCTTGGTGAGGACCAATTTGAGGTATTGTTTGCAGTTTTGGTCACCTAAGATGTCAGGAAGTTTGAAAGAGTGCAGAGAAAATTTACAGGGATGTTGCGAGGACTGGGGGACCTGAGTTTTAATGAAAGATTGAATAAATTAGGAATTTAGTTCTTGGAATATAGAAGCTTAGGGGAGACTTGACAGAGGTTCAGGAGCTTGAAGATTTGTACGGCCAGATTTGGGAACAGCTTCTTTCCAACTGTGATAAGACTGCTGAACGGATTCTGACCCGGATCTGGGTCGTACCTTCCAAATATCTGGACCTGACTTGCACTACCTTACTTTCCCTTTTCTATTTTCTAATTATGATTTATAATTTAAATTTTTATTATATTTACTTAGATTTGTACTTCAGGGAGCGTGAAGCGCAGAATCAAATATCGCTGTGATGATTGTACACTCTAGTATCAATTGGTTGGTGACAATAAAAGTAAAAGTAAAGTAAAGTAAATTATGAGTGGTACAGATCGGGTAAGTGCAAGCAGGCATTTTCTACTGAGGATAGGTGGGAGTACAACTAGAGGTCATGGGTTAAGGGTGAAAGGTGAAAAGTTTAAGGGGAAATTTCTTCACTCAGAGGGTTGTGAGAGCGTGGAATGAGCTTGATTTCAACGTTTAAGGTAAGTTTGGATAGGTGCATGGATGGTAGACACATGGAGGGCTATGGTCCTGGTGCAGGACGATGGGAGTAGACAGCTTAAATGGACTAGATGGGCTGAAGGGCCTGTTTCTGTGCTGTACTATATCTCTATGACTCCATACAGTACAGTCAGGATGATATGCAAGTCTTGGAAAATGTGACGTATCTCAGAAGGGTGGTTCTGTGCACTCTGGTGGATATTCACTGTCCAGGCCCGGGTATCTTTTTGCCGAGCACACTGTTGTAACATTGCAGCTGACTCTTGTAGAGATCAAAGTGTTGTTTCTGAGTGAGTTAAACTTCCAGCCAATATTCTTTGTTCAGTTTCTTGTCAGAAACAGGAGCCAATCTTCAGTTAAAATGTAAATAGCAAGCCATGATCGGATTGAAGTTAAAAGGACAGTTTTGCAAACAAATAACAGAAACAAACAGTCGATGGGTACCGGGTGCAGGGCCACAGCATGGGACTGGTTGCAATGTAAAACAATGGGATTATATTAATAGGACTAGTATCAAACCAGACAACAAAAGACCATAAAACATAGCAGCAAAATTTTTTGGCCCATCAAGTCTGCTCAGCCATTCCATCATGGCTGATTTATAATCCTTCTCAACCTCATTCCCCTGCTTTTAATGCCCTGATTAATCAAAAACCTACCAAATTTCATCTTAAGTAAACCCATTGACTTGGCCTGTACTATCAACTGTGGCAATGAATTCCAAAGATTCACAAACCGCTGGCTAAAGAAATTTTTCCCCATCTCTTTTCAAAATGGATGTCCCTCTATCCTGAGGATGTATTCTCTGGTCCTAGACTCCCCCACTATAGGAAACATCTTCTTCAAATCCACTCTAGAGCTTTCAATATTCAATGAGATCCTCCAACATTCTTCTACACTCCAACGAGTACAGGCCCAGAGCCATCGAATGCTCCTCATATATTAACTCGTTCATTCCTGGGATCATTCTTATGAACTTAGAACCATAGAACCATAGAACACTACAGCACAGTACAGGCCCTTCAGCCCTCCATGTTGTGCTGACCCATATAATCCTTAAAAAACTTCCTTTGCACTTTTTCCAATCATTGCTGTACTGCCATCATTCCTGATTGTGTCCCCTTTCAATTAACTTTAGGCAGCTCCTTTCTCATGTCTCTGCAATTCCTTTTACTCCACTATAATACCTGACTTCATCTTCTCCCTCTCAAACTGAAGGGTGAATGCTATCATATTATCACCGCCTCCTAATGATTCCTCTACCTTAAGCTTCCTAATCAAATCTGGTTCATAACACAACACCCAATCTAGAATTATCTTTCCCTTTGTGATCTTCACTTTTATCAATGACAAAAGTCATTGTGTAGATATTCTATAATTTCCTTCTCTTGGGAGCCAGCACCAGCTTGGTTTTCCCAATCTACCTGCATATTGAAATCCATGACTATTGTAACATTGCCCTTTTTACATACCTTTTCTATCTCTCATTGTAATTTATATTCCACATCCTGGCTACTGTTCAGAGACCTGCAAACAATCCCATCAGGCTTTTTTTAAGCCTTGCAGTTTCTTAACTCTACCCATAAGGATGCTTACTGAGGATTTGATTTCATTTCTTTTTGCCAACAGAGCCACCATATGCCCTCCACTTACTTGCCTGTCCTTTCGTTACATTGTCTATCCTTGGATGTTAAGCTCCCAACTATGAAATTCTTTCAGCCATACTTCAGTGATGCCCACAGCATCATACCTACTAATCTCTAACTGCACAACAAGATCATCTAGGTTATCCAGTATATTGTGTGCATTCAAATATAACACTTCCAGTCCTGTATTCATCACCCTTTTCAATTTTGCCCCTGTGTTACACTTCAACTCATCCTACTGACTGCAACGTTGCCCTATCATTTGCCTGTCTTTCCTAACAGTGTCACTACAGAATGCATCGACTTGTTTACTAACTGCCCCATCCTCAGCCCTATCACTCCTGTTCCCATCCCCCTGCCAAATTGGTTTAAACTCTCCCGAACAGCTTTATGACAATAAAAACGTGGTTGAAAATGTGTGTGACAGGAAAGAAATAAAAGAAATGGATGTAAGATTTCAGAAACAGGCTTATTGTCACTGAAATATGTCATGAAATCTATTGTTTTGTGGCAGCAGTACTGTGTAAGACATGCAAATTACTATAAATTGCAATAAATCAATAATCTCACCCTTCTATCCACAAAGGCAATTAGAGATATATTCTAGAAATAAGAAAATCAAACAGTGACAATGGTTTTAATATATCCTTCATTTAAAAATAAAGCTGTTGCTTACTATTCCTTAAAAATAGTAACCGTCTTATAAAGATTCCAACCACGACTGTTTGGCAATTAATTGCATACATATCTCAATTTTTCACATTAGTACACCAGTGTATTCAGTCACACTCTGCTGTTATTTGACTGACTGAATATCTTTCAGCAAAAAACAGACGAATTCTGCTCGCTTTGGCTGAGAATATGGAAATTAACAAGGAAAGGGATAGTAATGGAGCAAGAAATAAGTTCATTAGTGTATTGGACTGGTATTGGATACACATTTCCCTCTGCTTGAAGGATAAACCTTTCTAGGATTGCAGAGTATTCCTCTGTCAAATAAAACATAGTTTGACAGATGGTGTAGAGAACATAGCTAGCAATATTTATTGTCTTCTATTATTTTTTCACAGATATGGCTGTTTTATTTTGACCTCTTTTCCTCCTCTGTATCCAACTGCAGTTTTTTTAATGGTTACTTTGACAATTTTCATCTGCACCCTATCATAGACTCTGTCTCTGTTTTCTACACCGTCCCTGTCCCTACAGTTTTAAACATGCTTGCCATCTCCTTTTTCCAGTTCTGATGAAGTGTACTTGCATTAAGATATCAATTCTGTTTCTCTTCCCACAACTGCTTCCCATCGTACCGAGTGTTTCCAGTATTCTCTGATATTCTTTCAGATGTCCAACATCTTCTGAAATAAATCTTCTTGGGCGGCAGGCCAGCATAGCACTTAGCATAATGCTTTACAGCACCAGCGACCTGGGTTTGATTCCCGCTTCTCTCTGTAAGGAATTAGTACTTTAATTGCTTATGTGTGTAATTGGGCTGCCCAGGATAATCAGGCCTGAAAGGCCTGTTACTGTGCTATATCTCTGACTGCAGTTTTAGAACATTCAGCATGACTTTCTGGTTTTCTGTGCCTCTATTTAAAAAGTTCAGAATCCTTAATGTATTTAACTCTCAACATGCCACATTATCTTCAACAAACTGTTGAACGGCTGATCCCTTTCTTCTTGTACCTTTCAGGATTAAGCCTTCAAATATATTTTTCTCATTTTTCTTCTCATTTTTCCTGCCAAAATGTAACACTTACATTTCTCAGCATGGACCCATCCCCTGAGGTGCTCCATTACCAATTCCCCTTTAATCCAAAAAGCAATCTGTCGCTTGGCCAGCTTTCTGTCCATACTGTCATTGTGCTTTCAGTTCTATAACACCCATCTTGACGACATGCATGTTATTTGTTTTTTACCTATAAGATAACTTTTGTCAGTCCATATATGCCATATCAGCCATGGTTCCCTCAATGTTACTTCATCAACAAATCTGTCAAATTAGTTCATCACAATCTGAATTTATCAAATCTGTAGTGGCTTTCTCTAGTCAACCCATTTCTAGCCCTAACTATTTTTTTTAGGACATTCCTAGTACTAATTTTAAGCTGGTCTGTTGCCATATACACTCAGTGGCTAGTTTATTAGGTACCTCCTGTATCTATTAAAGTAACCACTGATTGCTCGTCTATTGTCACCCATCCACCTCAAGGTTTGACATGTTGTGCATACAGAGATGCTCTTTTACACAACGCTGTCGGAACATGGTTTATTTGAGTTACTGTCACCTTCCTATCATCTTGAACCAGTATTGTCATTCTCTGTAAACTCTAGAGACTGTAGTGCATGAAAATCCCAGGAGATCACCGGTTTCTGAAATACTCAAACCACCCTGCCTGGCACCAACAATCTTTTCATGGTCAAAGTCACTTAGATCACATTTCTTCCCTATTCTGATGTTTGGTCTGAACAACTGAACCTCTTGACCATGTCTGCATGCTTTCATGCATTGAATTGCTGTCACCTGATTGGCTGATTATGTATTTGCATTAGCAAGCAGGTGTACAGGTGTATCTAATAAAGTGGCAACTGAGTGCACATGTGAGATAAACAGCTGCCTTTGTAGTTATTCACCTTTAGTGAAATATCTTCTGACAATCTCTTTGTCTAGAGTTATCCAATGCAGTTATAATCAGCCTGACAATAGTTGTAAGCCATCATCTTCTGATACATTGCTGCTGCAGTTGAGCATGTTCAAGGATAAAAATAGGATGAGAAAAAAGAAGTTGCAATTTGGGAATTGCATCTTGGGTTTTTGGCACTTCAAAATTCTGCAGCCAGTGAAGGGATAGTGGCTGGAATGTTACACTGTGTCAGCAAAACTCTGTCCTGCACTCAGGCACAGGCAATTAGGAAGAAAGAGGAAGTCAATAGTTTGTGAGGTAAAGAGAGATATCAATAACTGAAGCAAGCACATTTACAAATTTCTAGTGCTCTAGCACCACCCCTGAATCAATATATGTTTGGGAGATCATGGCTAGGACCTCAGTAATTTTCTCCCTTATTTCCCTTAGTAGCCATGCATTTATTCCATCTCAGAGGTGATTTATTCTCTGAGTGCAGTTAGCCTTCCCATTGCTACCTTTTTATAAATTATTAACAAACTCAGAATCTCTGCTACATTTTCATTTGCCAAGAGTCCAGCTATTTCTTTTATTCCTTTATGAAGACCATTATGAAGTAGTCATTTACTACCTCAACCATGTCTTCTGCTCTATGGGGAGATTTCATATTTTGGTCTCTGGTCAACCCACCTCTCCTTGTACAACCATTTTTCTGTTTACATACCCACAGAACGTTTATATTTTTGCCACCAACTTTCTCTGTCTTTGACTCTCTCCCTTCCTTCTATACTTCTCAGAATTCCGTTTTGTTTTTAGCCTAGCTCTCACATGGGTAAAGAACCTGTCATATTCTCTTTTGTTCTCTCTGCTCTTTTTCTCTACTCTTTTCATCATCCAGTTGGCTTGGCCTTTAACTTCCCTGATGTTCTCCCTCGGGTGGGGGGGGGGGGGTGGGATGAACCTAGAGTGTAACTGAAATAGCTTGCTTTTTAATAGATATCAGTCCCACCTGCCTAACTTCAATACCAATACCAGGCCAAATCACTTTTCATCACTAAATTCCCCAGCTGATCATTTTACCTTGGAATGATTTACAATTGTTCTAACCTAATGATGATATGATCACTGTTTTCTCAAAGTTCCTCCTTTGATATTTGTTCCATTTGAAGGATGTTCCATTGAGATGAGCTCTTTTGTACTAAAGAGCAAATTGTACCCCTTTTGTACCCCTCCCAGCAAATTGAATATTAAGGTCCCTCAATAAAATGTAAAACTGTAAAGTAGGGAGGGGTCAGTCAGCTTAATGAAGGGGAGGAAAAGCAATGTGATAAAGGAATGTAGCAGTCTGAACAAAGTGGTGTTGTACAGAGGCCTGTGTTGGGGCCGCTTCTTCTTCTTTTTATATTATACAGTATGTCAATGACTTGGATGACGGAATACATGGTTTTATGGCGAAGTTTGCAGACAATACAATGATAAGTGGAGGGGCAGGTAGTTTTGAGGAAGTAGAGAGGCTAAATATTAGAAGAATGGGTAAAAAGGGGGCAGATGGAATACGAAGGGTGATTGATAAGTTTGTGGCCTAAGGTAGAAGGAGTCAATTTTAGAAAACCTAGCACATTTATTTTTCCTACATGTACACACTTAGTCCAGCGGTCGTGGAGCATACAGATCCCCTCTTTGTAGAAGTCGGCGTCTTGGACCTTCAGAAATGGTCCACAGCATGGGGTGGTTGATAAGTTCGTGGCCTACGGTAGAAGGAGATGAGTTATTAACTTCAAACTTACTGCATAATCACTCGAAGAGTTGAACTGCATGTGCTTGTAACGAGAGCTGCATAACTCAAAAGTCTGAGATACAAAGGGACTTAGGAGTCCATGTGCAGGATTCTGTAAACGTTGAATTGGCGGTGAGGAAGGCAAATGCAATGTTAGCATTCATTTCAAGAGGGCTAGGATGTAAAAGCAAGGATGTAATGTTGAGGCTTTATAACACACTGGTGAGGCCTCACGTGGACTATTGTGAGCTGTTTTGGGCCCCTTATCTTAGAAAGGATGTGCTGAAACTGGAGAGGGTTCTAAAGAGGTTCATGATAATGATTCCAGGATTGAAAGGCTTGTCATATGAAGAGCATTCGAAGGCTCTGGAATTCAGAAGAATGAGGGATGACCTCATTGAAGCCTATTGTATGTTGAAAGGCGTCCACAGAATGGATGTGGAGAGAATGTTTCCTCTGATGGGGGAGTCTGAAACCAGAGGATACAGCCTCAGATTAGAGGTGCATCCTTTTAGAATGGTGATGAGGAGGAACTTTTTTTTTGCCAGAGAGTGATGAATCTGTAGAATACGTTGCCACAGGCAGCTGTGGAGGCCAAGTCAGTAGCTATATTTAGCTATATTGATAGATTCATGCAACACACACAATGTGAAGGAGCTCAGTAGATCAGGCAGTTATATATGGAAAACAGTACAGTCAGCATTTCGGGCTACGACCCTTGAGATGAAGGGTCTTGGCCTGAAGTACTGACTGTACTCTGTTTCATAGATATTTCCTGACCTGCTGAGTTCCGCCAGCATTTTGTGTGCTACATGGATTTCCAGCATCTGCAAATGTTCTCCTGTTTGTGATAAATTCTTGATTAGGCATGAAGGGATGCGGGGAGAAAGCAGGATATTGGGGCTGAGAGGGAAATGGATCAGACATAATGAAATGGTGGAGCAAACTTGATGGGCCAATTGGCCTAAATCTACTCCTATATCTTATTGTCTTATGGTCTTATAAAACATGTACAACAGAAAGGGGCATCAAATTGGTTTGATATAGAGCTGTTGTATGTTTGTTTGCTGACCAAGATGGGAACTAAATACATAGAGGTACAAATGAAAAAATCAAATGGAAGTGATATGTTGGAGTCCTGATAATAAAGAATTAAACAAGGACAGAGGAATAACTGAGAAATAATCTCTCAGCAGATCAAGTAGAATCAATATGAATAAGAGATAAGAGCTGATAAGGTACATAGTACACTGATGGGAGAAATTTATAGGCTTCTAAAAGTAGCTATTCGATTGGGTAGAATATTAATCAAGAAATAAATCAGCCTCTTACAAAGATAATGCAACAATCATGAGGAAATTAATCTTTATGTAGACTGCAGACATCAATTAGTGTAAGGAATATGGATGAAAAGTTCAAAAGTTGAATTCAAAAAGTTTTCTTGAAGAATATATCATTTAGGAAATATGGTAGCAGACTACTGTAGCAATTAATGAAACAAAATTTCTGTTATGGAAGAGTTAGCAAGACATGATAGAATTTTATATTATGATTGGAAATGTTACTTAAGTTAGGAAACCAGAAATCTTCGAAAATAAGAGCATAAGTAGAACATAGCATTTCAAACCAACCAGTATAACTTCTTCATCATGACATAGTTACTTTAATATTCTTTTCCCACTTTCTCCCAACTTCCTTGGCCACTTTATAAAGAAGAAATGAGTATTTGCCTCCATCAACAACTGCTGTACAAGAACATAGATATCTTGTTGCATCTCCCCCTTTTCCAAACATTTAGCACTTGACTAAATATCTTTTTTCTGGTTTTTGATTTGGTCTTCACTATCAAGCATTCTACAGGTTCATCTAGCCCACGATGAAGTAATTTCTTCTGAGCTCAGCTCTAAATGCTATTCCTTGCATAGGGAGGCCATTAATCTGATTCTCAAACATATTTTGCATCAAGTCTCTCTGACCTTGTTAAAATGCTCTGTTTTTTAAAGGATTAGCTTGTATTATTTTCTAAATGCTTAAAAATAAAGGCTTAATTAGTTCAAACTTTCCTCATATTTCAATCCTGCCATCCAAAAGCTAGTCAATTAAACTTGTGCTGTAGCCCCTGCATCGCACAGACATCTCTGCTCAGATACTGAGACCACAGTTGCTCAGTGAGGTCAAAACAGCCTTGCGGCCATGAATAATTCCTCTCGCAATGAAGACCAAATTATCAAATGCTTGCTGCACGTGAAAGCTTGTTTTGCACACACCTAATGTACAAAAGCACCTGGGTCTCATTGCACCTCCTCCTTTTCTAATCTCTCATTATTCAGAGAGCAAAGTGAATGACTTCACCTGTATCCATGTTACCTGCTGTGCAATTGCACACTTGCCCTCTTGCCTCTATCATAATGAAACCCCTCTCTCTCTAACCTCCTCACAGCTCATGTTACAGACATCAGTTTTAGGTCGTCTGCAAACTTGGAAATGTTTCACTTTGTTCCCGCGTTTTCGTCATGTTAATAACCAGAGCCCAAGTACTGATCCCTGCAGCAACCCCACCAGTCACCTTAAAAAAAGCCTGTTGTTTTCTACCTTCTATTTCCACTCTGTCAGCTAATTCCAACTCCATGCTAGAATGTTCCCTCTAGTCCAGCATGCTTTAACTTTGCATGCCCAGCTCTTATGTGCAATCTTATCCAAAGCCTTCTATAAGTCTAAATAAGTCATATTTGCTACTTCTTCCCTATCTATTCTCCGTGTTACACCTAAAAAATTACCCATACTGCCTTTGATTGTCCAATTAATGCTTTCCAAACTATCTGTTTTCACATCTATAATAAAAGACCCAAGTGTTGAGACTAATTTTCAGGATTCCCTTTTTTTCGCTCACCTTCCTTTTTTTAAGTATTGGGGTTACCAGCCTCCAAACTGTAGGAAGTGCCACAAAGTGTAAAGAGTTTTGGAAGATAATCACCAATGCTTCCATTATTTTCAGGGAACACACAGAAAATGCTGAACAGACTCAGTAGGCCAGGCAGCATCTATGGAAAAAAAGTACAGTCAACATTTTGGCCGAGATCCTTTGGCAGGACCGGAGGAAAAAAGACGAGGAGTAAATTTTCTCCAGTCCTGCCGAAGGGTCTCGGCCCGAAACATCGACTGTACTTATTTCTATAGATGCTGCCTGGTCTGCTGAGTTCCTCCGGCATTTTGTGTGTGTTGCTTCGATTTCAAGCATTGCAGACTTTCTCTTGTTTGTGATTATTTTCAGGGATTCGTTCTTTAGTATCCTGGGGTGTTAAGTACCAGGGTCAGGGGTTAGTCAGCCTTTAAGCTTTCACTCCACTGATGAGGTCTTCCACTTAGATGCCTCAGAAATTACATCCTTCTTCTGAAAAGCAGCTTCCCTTCTGGCATAGTAGAGAGAGCTTTTAACTGTTTTCCACACTGGTACTCTCTGCCAGGAGAGAACAAAGATAAGGGCTCCCCTGGTACGTATATATTTGAATTCAACCTTTCACCTTTTGCTACTTCTGCAAGCTCCAACGCAATGCCACCGCCAGTCACATCTTTCCCTCTGCATTTTGCATAGACTGGTCACGTCATGACTCCCTGGTCATGCTTCCATCCTCTCTCACCACTCCAATTCCATGGCAACCTCCAATGCAACTGGAGGAGATGGACAACTGCCCATTCACCTCTTCCCACCATCCAGAGGCCGAAGCAATCATTCCAGATGAAGGAACAACTCGCTTGCTCTTCCTCCAAGCTAGCGCACTGCATTCAATGTTACGATGCTGCCTCTTCTACATTAAAGAAAGCAAATGTCGATTGGGTGAACGTCTTGCAGAACACCTGCGGGGGTGATCTTGAGTATGCTCAGTTATGTCAAGATGGAGACCAACACAAGGGATCTGGGAATCAGGTGTCAAAGAGGAACTGAAGACAAACGCGATATTTCAAAGTGCAGCCAATCAGAAAGGCCTTAGACCTTAGGCCTTAGACCTGACATATTATTTGCTTCATCTAAATTACTCACTTTCTTTAAACAACATATAGAGACACTCTGAAGGAAAAATTTCAAGTTAAATTTATGGTACCACTTTAACAGGATAATCAATAAAGATAACAGATCAGAAATTATTGCAACATCTTTATTGCTTTAGTGATCTTTCAGCAGGGAAGATTTTTGTTTCCTTTCAAAACAATGTTCACATAATTGAACAATATTGAGCTTCTATATGAGAGCTATATTTCATTTTATTTCACTCTGAATTTAATAGGGGACTTCTGGAACTTTTGATTGAAGAGATCAGCTTTATTCGTCACATGTACATCAAAACATACAGTGAAATGCAGCTTTTCCGTCAACGGCCAACTCAGTGTGAGTGGTGCCATGCTTCCAGTGCCAACATAGCATGCCCGCATCTTACTACCCGTACGTCTTTGTGATGTGGAAGTAAACTAGAGCACCCAAAGGAAGCCTACAAGGTAATTGGGAGAATGTAGAAACTCCTCACAGACAGCGGCAGGAATTGAATCCAGATCACTGGCACTGTAAAGCATTACGCTAACCACTACCATGTCGCCAAACTTCCTAATAAGTCTAACAAAACTATTGCTCACAATAATTTTATTATTTTGGTTATTCATTCAGCATTATCAGAACTTACAATATACTCTAGCTGCAGCCCTCAGTTTGTTGCCCAGGTGCCAATCACTAAGTTTTGCAGAGACCATTAGCCTTTTGGTTCTGCAACTGTGTTCTTAATTTGGCAAAGCAAACACTGATTTTCATGGGCTGGTTGTTCCACTATATATTGTATTTTAACTTCTTGTCTGTCAGATGTTTATTATTGGTACTTGGGAGTTGATTTTCCCATTATGATGTTGTTGTCCAGTCTGATCGAGGACAGGGGGAGCAGATAAACCAGTTGTCTTTGTTTCTCTCCCCACCCCCACTTTGTGGACTCTGAACTGAGTTTTTGCTCTGGGATAATCTAATCAGATCAATTCAATATGGACACAAGGAACTTCAGGTAATGACCTGTCAGATCTGTGACCATTCTCAAATGAGTAGATACTTACCATGTAAAATTCCAGACCTACCAAAGAAGCAATATCTAATCTTAATAGACTCCACCTGGCTCACCTCATTGAACTAGTTTGGACCAGTCAGAGTTGAAAGACACAAACACACTGGGGTGGGAAGAACCATGAAATAATGTTGGTTGTACCCCTGTACAAGAACCCTCTAAGAAGGTGACCCAGGTAGGTCAGGTGACCTTGAGCCATTGGGATGGAGATCCACCAGTTCAATTGATAAGGAACTCTATAAGAGTCAGGAGACTCAAATACACAGGGGCAATAACTCACCAGAGGCTAGAGACCACCATTATGGTTAAGGAGCACCACATAGACACGTGGAGATTGGGACCAGGATAGATAGATAGATAGATAGATACTTTATTCATCCCCATGGGGAAATTCAACATTTTTTCCAATGTCCCATACACTTGTTGTAGCAAAAACTCATTACATACAATACTTAACTCAGTAATTAACTCAGTAACTCAGGAGGAACACCTGGCCAGCATAGACTCCTTTCCCGGGTAATATCTTTTCCCTTCATTGATCGTTCATGGAGGGTCAGGGATTCTAGTAGGGTGCACGCAGGTAGTTAGTTTGTGAAACTTTGTGCTTTTTCATTGAGACCAGAAATGTTACTTGTCGGTAAATACAGATTGTCTGTGCCTCACTGGTCATTATTACAAGGGGTGATTCTTGTTAAGGTATTAATACAATGTATTGAACCAATTATCTTTGAACACCAGAAAGGTGTTATCATCATATGAAGATGCAACTTGATTTCTATAAGTCAAGATCAGCATCAGAATCAGAAACAGGTTTATTATCATTGGCAACACGAGTGAAGCTGCAGATGCTGGAAATAAATAAAAACACAAAATGCTGGCAGAACTCAGCAGGCCAGACAGCATCTACGGGAGGAGGTAGTGATGACATTTATTATCATTGGCATGTGTCATGAAATTTGTTAACTTAGCAGCAGCAGTTTAATGCAAGACATGATAACATAGAAAGAGGAAAAATAAATAACTAAATCAATTACAGTAAGTATATCTATATACATTGAATAGATCAAAATAGTGCAAATCAGAAATTACATATATAATCTGAAATTACTCACTCTCTCCATTTCTGATCCCTCTATGAAGATTGGTTCGTGTTTCCTCATCTTATCCTTCCTGAAGTCCACAACCAGCTCTTTCATCTTAATGACAATGAATGCAAGGTTGGTGCTGTGACATCACTCAACTAGCTGGTATATCTCACTCCTGTACGCCCTCTCATCTCCATCTGAGATTCTACCAACAATGATTGTAACATCAGCAAATTAATATATAGTATTTAATATAATATTCAACTATAATATTAACATAAAAGAGCAAAGCGCACCAGATTCACAGAGCACAATTATACTTTATTATCCATGGGCTACTCAAGAGGATCATCATCATTTTTGGCATAGGAGATAACTACTGGGTGAAGGCAACATTATCACTGAAATAAGACGATTTGGGTAGATTTCTGAAATGATTGCATCATAAATCTGGCCCAAGTCTGCCTACCAACTGTTTGAGTTCCATGCCATTGGCCCCCAGTATATTATCCATCCACAGCTAGTAATGCATGGAATTGGATCAGCCTGTCCTCAGCCCTTTGGTACCCGGGCTATCATAAAGGAAAGTGTCCACTCCTGCTCAACATTTTCTTCAAGCACCAATTACATTCATCAGCACTGTATATGCATTTGCCAGCTTACTCTAAAATATGGATTCTCCTCAACCAGTAGCTAGACCCATTAAAACTCCAAATGGTGCACAGAGGAGGAAGAGATTATGTCCAATCTTCCAACAATCACCAGGTATCATCAGAGAAGGGAGAATATGGTGAGTGAAGAATGAATGGCAAGAGAATTTAAAGATGAGGAATAGATTTATTTGACACATATACAACCCATTGAGACATTGAGTGGAATGCATTGTTTGCATCAAACTGAATCAGTGAAAATGTGAGAGGACAGCCCGTAAATTTGCCACACTTCTGACACCAACACAGGATGCCCACAACTCACTAGCTCTAACCATACATCTTTGCATTATGGAAGGAAACCGGAGCACCCAGAGGAAACCCTCACGGTCACAGGGAGAACATACGATCAGGTGACATGCAGTTGTAGGAATGTGAAAATGGTGGAATTTCTATGGAAAAAAGGGGAAGGAGAATGGAGGTTATCTAATGAAAATATTTATTACAGTATAAGAGTCATGATGGCTGTACTGCAATGCTTTTGGTGAAGTTATATTGCTTGTAATAAGGGACATGCGAATCAGAATCAGGTTATCGTTACTGACATATGGCATGAGATTTGCTGTTTTGTGGTGAGAGTACAGTGCAGGACATAAGTTGCAAATAAGTGAAAAGAGGAGTAGTGAGGATGGTTCGGAAATCTGTCCGCCGAGAGGAAGCAGCCATTCCTAAAATGTTGTGTGTGGGTCTTCATGGGTTCCTCCCTGAGGGTCCTTAATGATGGATGCCATTTTCTTGAGGTAGCACCATTTTAAGATATCCTTGATGCCTGTGGTAGAGCGGGCTGAGTCTACAACCCTCTGATGAAGGGTCTCAGCCTGACATGTTGACTGTTTATTCATTTCCATTAATGTTGCCTGATCTGAGTTCCTCCAGCATTTTGTATGTGTTTCCCTGGATTTCCAGCATCTGCAGAATCTCTTGTGTCCACAGCCTTTTATGATCCTTTGCATTGGAGCCTCTGTACAGATGGTGATGCTTTCAGAATGCTCTGCAGAGTACATCTGTAGAAATTACTCGAGTCTTTGGAGACTTA
Source organism: Hemitrygon akajei (assembly GCF_048418815.1). Lineage (NCBI taxonomy): Eukaryota > Metazoa > Chordata > Chondrichthyes > Myliobatiformes > Dasyatidae > Hemitrygon > Hemitrygon akajei. The sequence goes on along the minus strand of NC_133124.1, from coordinate 26,946,723 downwards.
TCAAATCTCCTCAAACTCCTAATGAATTACAACCGCTGATGTGCATTCTTTGCGATGGCATCAATATGTTGGGTGCAGGACAGATCCTCTGAGATGTTTATGCCCCGGAACTTGAGGCTGCGAGATGCTGGAACCTGGACCGAAACACAAACTGCTGGAAGAACTCAGTGGGTCAGGCAGCATCTGCAGAGGGAAGAATAGTCGACGTTTTAGGTTGAGAGCCATCATCTGCTCTGGCTAACCATCTATTTTCCTCCACAGTTTCTGCGTGTCCTTTTGCATTCTTCCAGCGTTTTTGTTTACTGCCTATGTGATGATATAGACTGCTGAAAGCATGTGGAAGTTTACTTGCTGTTTCCTGGTCATAACATTGAGGGCACTCTGCTGTTCCTGTTGTCAGGAAGTTCTGCCCAAGAAGAGTTACTGTAGTAGGGTCTTTTGACAGCATTGACATTGATTTTTCTTTCAGTGGAATTTCTGTTGATGCAGATGTTTTGTGGCCAGGTTGATGGAGATAACAGAGCGAATTAGATGGTGATTAGTCATGCAGTCATCGATACCTGTCACGGAGCAAGGTCTGTGTGGTTTCTGCAGTCTGGTGATTATCATTTTTGTTTTACATGTGAAAGACCCCTTGCCCAATTCTGGTCAGGAACATTGTTCTCCATTAGCTGTATATGAATCTAATGTACAATGTTTGTGTTAATGGTCCGTGGATGTGCTACATTCTGTTTTCTCCATTGTGATTATTACACACTGCAGACTCATTTACTGTGCATGCTGTTTACTTTCACCTCTTTCACTTGCTTTGTTTCCATATCCTTCGCATTCTTCATATTCTTTTTTGACCTGCCTTTCTCTACTTTCTCTTTATTTTTGGCTTCTCACATTTTCAGCAGATCGACACCTCTTTCATAATCACAGAATCACATAAAATGCAATTTTATTCACATTTGAATGTTTCAGAAAGGATGAAAGAAAGCGGTTGGCCCGTTCGTTTCCTCTCACAACCCCCAACTATTGTCACAGTTTCATTTCAATGCACTTCATGGCTTTCAGGAAAACAAGTCTGTGGCTTCAGGGTAATGGCTGTAAAGCAGCAGAATCCATCCTTCATCCAAGATTAAACGCCCTTGACCAATTGCCCCCCATTTAAAACGTCTGACAGTTCTGCAACAAACACAAGGCACTTAATCATCTCCTCACGGTGCTGTAAATCTTTTAAGCACCGCCGTCAATCCTATCACATGCCACGCATTTGACACACTTCAAGGTGTTTTCTGCTTTCCTGTGACTTTCGTTATTGAATAATCATCAGAAGCACCTTCATAAGTCAAAAATGAAAACGTCGTTCTCAGAAGTTGTGTTTCAGTAGGCACTTTAATCATCCCATTGCTATATCCTCAGATTGTGATGTAATCCTGCTTTGCTTCCCTTCACCTGTTCAGGACCTGAGATATTGGATGAGGGCCAGTGGTGCCATCTGTGCCTTCCTCCTACACAGTGATGGTGGCCGCTTTGCAACATGCTTCGTGATGTGGAAAAAACTACTGTGTGAACATAAAAGAAAACGATATCATTATATTACTTAATGCCTTGTCTGTGGATACTGGCAATGATATGTACCATCAAACCGTGAATGAGTAATAAACTGTAAGAAAGCATTATTAAGGACTGTCTTGTTTTCCATTCTGGATGGTAATGGTCAGAACAGATGAGCTGAGAGCAATAAACTAGCTGGAGATAATTATTTCTGGATCCCTGTCAGCCTTGTCCACCCTGTTGCCCTGAAGATGTCTGAAGACAGGTCTGAAATTATCTCCCTCAAACTGTTCAGGCATGTCATTGAAATTTCATATGGAACTGGCAATATTGTCCTCAAAAGCACAATTCTTCATTTTCATCTTCAAGACTGGACTGTCCTCCTCACTGCAGAAGGCTTTGTGCATCATGCAATAGTTGCAAGATATACAAGTGTTCAGATAATGTTCTTCTCCTAAATCAAAGGCTTTTTTCCAAGCAACACACTCAAAATGCTGGAGGAACTCAGCAGGCCAGGCAGCATCTATGGAAAAGAATATAGTTGACATTTCAGGCTGTGCCTCTTCATCTGGACCCACTAAGATTCTTTCCATTAAGGTTGGATGAGAGTACAATTAGAAGTCATGGGTTAAGGGTGAATCAGAATCAGGTTTAATATTACCAGCATATGTTGTGAACTTTGGTAACTTAGCAGCATCAGTACAATGCAATACATGATGAAAATAGAAAATAAATAAAAAATCTATATATAAATAAATTAGCTTATATATATGTGTGTGTGTGTGTGTGTGTGTGTATGTATATTAAATTGTTAAATTATAAATAGTGCAAAAACAGAAATAATTTTTATAAAGTGAGGTGATTCATGGGTTCAATGTCTGTTTAGAAATTGGATGGCAGAGGGGAAGAAGCTGTTCCTGAATCACTAAGTGTGTGCCTTCAGGCTTCTGTACCTCCTTCCTGATGGTAACAATAAGAAGCAGGCATGTGCTGAGTGATGGGGGTCCTTAATAATAGATGCCCCGCTCCTTTCTGAGGCACCACTCCTTGAAGATGTCTTGGATACTATGGGGGCTACTATCCATAATGGAGCTGACTGATTTTACAACTTTCTGTAGCTTCTTGCGATCTTGTGCGGTAGAGCAACCCCCCCACCCCACCCTCCCATACCAGACAGTGATGCAGCCTGTCAAAATACTCTCCACGGTACATCTGTAGAAGTTTTTGAGTGTTTTAGGTGACACCACTTTGCTGTACCACCATTCAACTAGCTGGTATATCTCACTCCTGTAAACCCTCTTGTCTCCATCTGAGATTCTCCCAACAATGGCAGTATCATCAGCAAATTTATAGATGACATTTAAGCTATGCCTAGCCACACAGTCATGGATGTAGAGGGAGCAGAGCAATGGGCTAAGCACACATCCCTGAAGTTGAAGTAGATTTTCAGGAATTGAAGCATTGCTTCACCATGGCTCCCGTCATTATTCACCCTAACCCAGAGTTACCATTCATCGTTGAAGTAGATGCCCCAAATGTTGGGGTTGGGGCTGTTATTTTGCAAAGACCCCTGTCTGAACAGAAACTCCATCCCTGTGCTATCTTCTCCCAAAGGCTCTCTCATGTAAAGTGGAATTATAACAGAGGGAACAGAGAGCTATTGGCAGTCAAATTAGCCCCAGATGCGTGGAGACGTTGGCTGGAGGAGGCCAGACATCCATTTGTGGTCTGGACCGAACACAAGAACTTGGCCTATGTTCGAGAAGCAAAGTGGTTAAATTAATGCCAGGCTCAGTGGTTTCTTTGTTAAACTGTTTTGGTTTTATCACCTAACATCTAAAAGAATTAGAAGCCAGACAACTGCCCGAAGCAGTTAGAACAACAAGGCATGGTCGCTGTCCCAGAACCCATCCTCCTGAGTTCCAAGTTGATGGCACTAGTCTAATGAGACATTGAGACCTTTGTCAGGAGAGTTCAGCAGCAGCAGACAGACCCAGAGAATGGCCCACCTGTTTGCCTGTGCATCCCTAACTCCGTCCATTCTGATGTGTTACAGTGTGGCCAGGTGTCAGGATCCGGTCCAGTCTGGAGCCCGCACTCCGGGTCTTGATCTGGTCCGCGGACTCTGAGCTCCGGGTCTTGCAGTTGTTCCTCCCGTCACCCGTGAACTAGTTAGGACCCTCCTGGCTCAAGGAGGCACACCTGTGACTCATTGAGCTGCAGGTGTTTATAAGGGGCCTTGGGAGTGGGACCAGGTGGGTGGTCGTTTTGTTCTGCATCCGGTTTGCTCCAAAGCTGGTTTAACCAGCTCTATACCTGGTTCGTTTGCTCCGAATCCTGCCCTTTGCCTGTTCTGCAACCGGCTCTGTATTCTGCTCTGCAACCCACTCTGTACCTGTTTTACCTGGTTCATCATGCTTTTCCTGCTCCTCTCGGGTGCGCTGGCCCCGCTGTTCCATCTTATTCATCTTGCTTGCGCTTTTGGTTGCCTTTACCAATGTACCCAGTGGATCACGGTGGTTCTGCTGCTCACCCTGGACCCAGCTTCCTCCTGATAACTTGCCTCTGTCGGGCAGGTCCGGCCGGACTGCCACTGCCTGGCGGGGGTTCTGCCTCATCCTACCCGTTGCCTTTGTCGGGCGGGTCCGGCCGGATTGCTGCTGGCTGGCGGGGGTTTCTGCCCTTTCCACCTTTCGCTCCCTAAGGGTAGTACCCTGCACCTGCCCAGGTGTCCGCGACTGGCCCAGGCCTCCGTGTTTTCCGCCTGGGAGGCGGCCCTGCCCGGGATCCATGCGGCCCGCCATGAGGATTCCCCCTGCCCTGCCACGAACTCTGGGATCCTCCTGCCCTGCCTCATCTGAACCGAACTGTGGGATCCATCCCCGCATGCCAACCCTTAAATGCCATGGCATCCCCGTCCTATCCTACCCCTAGTACTTCAGTGCCTGCGTCCTGCGTTTGGGTCCATTCCTGTCCCCGTCCCTGACAACAGGACATCTGGGGACTGCTCGAGCGACAGAGTTCATCTGGAGGTGGCTTTAGTATCCAGGTATGGATGGGGATGTTAAGTCACACATGGCAGGCTGTCACATCCACGCCCAGAACAAGGAACCCAGATCATGTCTACAGGGGCTGCTACACCACTGCCCATTTCATCGTGTGCCTGTACCGTACCTCCATGGATTTCATTACCGATTTGCCACCATTGCGAGGTAATATTGTGATTATAGAGGTGGTGGACCAGCTCTCCAAGGCCTGCCACTTTGTGCCCCTAAGCAGGCTTTGCTCAGCTCAGAGAATGGCCAATCTTATGCTGCAGCATTGTGTTTATCATTCATGACTTTCCCTGGACATTGTTTCTGGCCAAGTTCCTCAGCTTACCTCACAGTTCCAGAGAACCTTCTATCAGATCCTTGGAGCTTTAGTCAGCCTCTCATTGGGATTTCACCGCCAGACCAATGGGCAGAAGGAAAGGACCAACCATGAGCTGGAGAAGACCCTGAGGAGCTTCATGTTGGGCAACCCATCACTTGGGGTGATCATCTCCTCTGGGCCACTCATTTAGGAGTATGTCCCCCAAAAGCATGTCAGTTTGGTTATCCATCCCCTCTGTTTTCTGAGCAGGAGTTCTCAACCTGGGAGTCCTGTCTGCAGAACAACTGGTCAGTCATTGCTAGCAAAGGTGGAAGAAAGCTCAGTCAGCCTCCCTGCTGAAGGCCTCTCTGCATGCCAACATTCGAAGGCAGCTGGGGCCCTCATTCCAACTTGGTCAAAGGGTCTGGTTCTCCACCAAAGACCACCTTCTTCAGCATGAGTCTCAGAATCTGACACCACGCTACACTAGACCATTCAAGGTTCACTTTCAGATCAACCCAATAACTTTACCACAGGTCATTCGTATCAACCCCATCTTCCATCTCTATGTTGTCTGCTGGGGCCAGTCCCAGGTCACACCACCCTGGCCCATCACATTGTCAACGTTCAGCCAGCGTACATCATCCATCAGCTTCTGGACTCCTGTCTGGTTCATGGTCAACTCCAGTACTTGGTGGATTGGCAAGGTTATGGCAAAGGAAGGGTTGTGAGTTCCTTCATCCCACCATTCTGGATGTGGGGCGGTCCTATCATGCTTCATCAGGTCATCACAAATGCCCTTAATAGTTGCATCTGCATTCAAACAGCATTAGATGTACATTAACAGGGCCAAAGATGATTGGGGGGGGGGGGGGGTTCTATAATATGCCTTTAGCATGACTTTGGAAAAACATCTGCAGTTCTGATTAACTTTTCTCTAGTCACTTGATGTTGGATTATGTATTGTTATAATTTCAAATTAAAGTAGCAGATGATGGAATTCATGAACACATAAGGCGAGAGCAGAAGATCCATTCACATTATCAATAAAGTCAGGTAGCAAGTTTAAAATAATTGATGGATATTGTCTCCAAAACCATCAGTGGACTTCTGGGAGAGGATACTGCAGCTTGGGAGCCAGACAACCAACTTAAGAACAGCTTATTCCCAACTGTTATCAGGACTTCCGAACCAATCGCTTCTTTCACATTCCTTTTCCAGTATTACTGTCATAGTCTCAGTCGCGTCTGGTCTCACCTATCACTTGCCAGCTTCTACTCCTCCCCACACATACGCATTCTTAATCTGCCTTTTGCATCCTTCCTTTCCAGTCTTAAGGAAGGGTTTCAGCCCAAAACATCAACTGTTCATTTCTCTCGTAGATGCTGCTTGACTTGCTGAACTCCACCAGCACTTGGACTCTTCTATCCATCTTAGTTATTCCAATACTGTTACTGTAGTAACACACATAAAATGCCGGAGGAACTCAACAGGTCATACAGTATCCATGGAAATGAACAAACAGTCAACATTGCAGACTGAGACCTTTCTTCAAGACTTGCAAGGAAAGGGAGACATGGCAGAATAAAAAGGTGGGGAGAAGGCAAGGAGGATAGCTAGATGGTGATAGCCAAAACCAGATGGGTGGAAAATGTGAACATAGAACATAGAATAGTACAGCACATTACAGGCCCTTCGGCCCACAATGTTGTGCTGACCCTCAAACCCTGCCTCCCATATAACCCCCCACCTTAAATTCCTCCAAATACCTGTCTAGTAGTCTCTTAAACTTCACTAGTGTATCTGCCTCCACCACTGACTCAGGCAGTGCATTCCACGCACCAACCACTCTCTGAGTAAAAAACCTTCCTCTGATATCCCCCTTGAACTTCCTTCCCCTTACCTTAAAGCCATGTCCTCTTGTATTGAGCAGTGGTGCCCTGGGAAAGAGGCGCTGGCTGTCCACTCTGTCTATTCCTCTTAATATCTTGTACACAAAGATATTAAGGGCTGGAGAGGAAGGAATCTGATAGGAGAGAAGAGTGAACCATAGGAGAAAGGAAAGAAGGAGGGGCACCATTGGGAGGTGATAGGCAGCTGAGAAGAGATAAAAGACCAGAATGGGGAATAGAAGAAGAGGGGAGGGGAAGGTAAAATTTTGCTACTTTAGTATTTCATTACAATCTCACATCATTCTGTTGTTTTGCATCCATTGTTGAATTTATTGTTTTATTTGCTATTCCTAGTTTATGAGCAAGGACATTAAACTATTCTGAATATAGTGCCAAGCTACCTTGACGTCTGCATGTTAGATACTTGCCCATTAGAAAAAGGTTGCCATCGACTAATTCTAATCATGTACACTCCATTTGTTCTTACAGGATTGTGGGATTAGGACCAAGAAGCACAAGGTCATAGTAAAACAGAGGATGTAAAAACCTGATAATCCATTATCAAGTTGTTTGGACATCCTAGTGATTTTGTATCTGGTTTCCCTTGCTCTCTCTAACAAACTAGGCCCCTAGTTTCAGTGCACCCTAACACACCAGGGCCCTGTTCTCATGCTCCTTTTAAGCTCAAATCTTTCCAAAAGGAAAGCCTGTGCTAAGTATTATTTATTGCTATGCTAACTGATTTAAAAATATTAAGTAGACTGGAACAAAAACAATTCTCTGATTGAAAGAAGAATAATTACATATGGCAAGACATAAGCAACACTGATTAGACTCAAAAAATATTGAAACTGTCCCAGAAATTCTTAGACATGAACAGTGGGAGAGCTACAGAGAAAATAAATACAAGGGAATTTGCCAAAGCTTTCAAGCATATAACACTATCATATCACAGAGTGGTCTGGGCAACAGCCCAGAACCAAACACACGGCAGATGAGAGCGCAGGAGATTAAATGCTACGAAATATAAACATCCAAAATGAAAAGATGCCCTTTTTAATTAACCTACTTGATCGTTCTCCCTTTGTAAAACTTACAACTCCACCATTGCTGGATATCCTTCAAGAGAGTACAAGAGGGATGAAAAGAAGAAAAATTATCTCAGTATCTTCTTTAATCGCTGTCTAAGAAATGGGAAGTCATTGGTAATTTATACCATCAAAAAGTAACTTCATTCATGAAACAACTTGGAGTGCCAACCCACACCCTCACCGTTGCCTTCTTGTAAACGGACTTTTTCTGGAACATTCCTTGGCCCTATGAGGCCTGCCAGCTTAATCATATGAGGCCATTAAAGGAACAACACGTCCATGGGTTATACATGACACCTATGTTACATTCTGTCTTTAACAATGAAAAATGAAGCACAATGTTCAATGATTGACCACCATCTGTGTACTTTATTTTGGCATTAAGACCTCAAATTAATTGTGTTAACAAACTGTTTGTCCAGATCTGACCCTAACAGATTGGAGTCATTGAGCAGTAGTGTCCTTGAATGGCAGGATTATTGTAGGTCTTCTAGTATCACATCTGCCTTGTGAAATGGTGCTTGTTTCTATAATAAGTGGCATCCTCATCTAACACACCCTCCTGAGATCTAGGGAGTGACATACATCGCCAGCCTCTGCTCAGATTAACCCATTCTATGCACAATTTGAACAGAAGGGGATGGGTATGTCACCACTCACCCTAATAGACTCCAGAGCACCCGAATCTACAGTCACCATTACGGACATAAGACCAGTCTTCCAAGGGGTGACCCCACAGAAAGCATTACGCCCAGATGGTGTCCCTGTTTGTGTCTATATATCCTGTGTGGATCAACTGGCAAGGTGCATTTGCAGACATTGTTAAACTCTCCCTGATTCAGGCTGTGGGTTCCTTCCTGCTTTAAGGAGACCTTTACCATCCTGGTACCGAAGAAAAACAAGATAACTCGCTTTGATGACTACCGTCCAATGGCTTCACAGCTACCAACATGAAGTGCTTCAGGAGGCTGGTCTTGTCACGCATCCACTCCAGCTTCTCAAACAATTTCAACCCACTGTAATTTGCCTTCCACCAACACAGCTCTACTCCGGATGTCCTCTCCCTGGCCCTACACTCTGGAGCATCTGGACAGTAAAGACACCTACTTCAGACTACTGTTTATTGACTACAGCTCTGCCCTCAGTACTATTATTCCAAGCAAACTTATCACCAAACTCTGGACTCTGGCAACTCTCTCTACAACTGTATCTTGGTATTTCCAACAGACTGCAATCAGTGAAAATAGGTTACGCCACTTCTGCCATGATTATTGTAAACACTGGTGCTCCACAAAGATGCATTTTCAGCCTGCTACTCTACTCCCTGTACACTCAGGACTCTGTTCTAACTTCAGGTTTGTAGATGATGCCACTACAATGGGTTTTTTTGGGGTGCTTTTCTAGGATGTACGGGTGTTAAGTTTCTCATTTTGTGCATGTTCTTGATTTCCATGCTTATCCCTGGCTAGTGGATGTTTTCTCTCTCCTCTCTCCTCTCCCCTCTCTCTCCTCGTCCCTCTCTCCTCTTCTTTCTCCCCTCTCCCCTCTCTTTCCTCTCCTCACACACTATCTCTCTCCCCCTCCCTCTCCTCCCTTTCACTCTCTCCCTTCTCCTACATCAATAGTCAAGGGAATGAAACATGTTTGGACATATTTATTATCTCTAGCTGAGCATTGGAATCCCTTGTATACTTTGATGACTTTGGCCATATGTACATGTCTTTGCCTGGTGAATCCTGAATCCTGTATGCTTTCATCATCACAGACCTTCTCTGCATTCTCTGTGATGCTCTATGGTGGGGTTTAACAGCAATGATCTCCAGTGACTTGTGACAGTTGTTTCATAGTGTCTTGCAGCATAGAAATGGACCCATGGTTCTTTCTCACCCAGATTCCCAGCCCTCATGTTCCAAAGTCTTTCAATTTCCTCTTTTGATTCAGCATATTTCTCCTGTTTTTCTCTTATTATGTGTGTTTGGAATGGCTATATCTATTAAATAAGTTGTTCTTGTTTGTTTATCCTGTAATATTATATCCTGATGGTTATTGTGGATTGTCCTATCTGTGATAACTGATCAGTCAGAATATAATTTGTGGTGTTCTGACTCTAAAACTGGATCAGGCTTATACTTATAGTGAGATAACTCATTTATGAGTTTGCATTTTAAAGCAAGATTTTGATGAATGATGTTTGCCACTTGATTTGCCTGTGTAAGTAATCAGATTGTGTTAAACTGCTACAGGATCCTGTAATGTATTGGAGTGTTTCTGGTTTTTCTCAGCATTTTTTTCATTATCATCTTGAATTTATTGGTATTTTTGACAATATTTTGTGTTAACCATCATTATTGTTATTGTGTTAACTTATTATTATTGTTGTTGTTGTTATTATTATTATTATTATTATTATTATTATTATTATTATTATTATTAAGGTATATAAAGCATAGTTAGAGTGTACAGCCAGAGAGATTTTCCCAGGATGGAAATGGTTAATATCAGAGGGCATATTTTAAGGTGATTGGAAGAACGTACAGGGAGTATGTCAGAGGTACAGTAGGTTTTTACACAGACAGTGGTCAACTATATATTACAGTAGAAGATTATTATATTCTTTTGTTAATGGCAATTATTAAAACACCTGATGAATGAAAAGCAAAAATAAGATTAGAAAAGGAAATGATTCTAACACAAACAAGCACAGTGAAATAAATTTCACATTGACCAGTCTGAAGTTAATGCATGATAATAGACAGATCATTTAGTCACAAATCAAAAAATCAATGACAATTAAATAATTCGTACCAAATGGTGGAAGTACAAGAGAGAATACCTTCAGTATCAAAAACTACATCAAAGCATAGCATGTAACATTTAGTATATAGATTATAGTATTTATATATATTATAATATTCATTGAACTATTCGTCAGAATAATGAAAAGCAAAGTTTAAACCAATATTAGAAATGATGTTATCCTCAATAATTCACATATGTCAGAAGGCATAAATATCAAAACATGCCCTCATACATTAAATTCAGCATTGAGGCAAGAAACAAGGGCCTAATTCATCAGTGACAATGAAAATTACAGTCAAAAATTAGAAGCAGTTCCATGCTTTAGGCAATAATCAATTTTTCTAAGGAAAAAGTTAATGTTTCTACCTCATGGAGTAGATGCTAGTTGAAATATTTTAAGTTAAAAACACCCCTGAGTAGTATAATCAACTACATGCACCATTTGAAAAAAAAATTAAAACTTGACAGGTGATTGCTACTGGGCCATAGTCTACATTCTGTTGAAGATTAGATCCACTCTGCACTCAGCATTTTATTATACAGTAAAACCTTCATAATCTGCCACATTGAGTAATTTGGCGATTCCAGATGGTAGATGTTTTTCTTAATAATATCCCACCATCAAGCTTTTAATTCAATTCTTTTAGATGTTACACTGTCTTATAGTACATTTTCCAGTGAACCCTTTGGAAGTTTAAGGTGCTGGTAAAAGAGTGTGGGGTGAGGATCCCAGGAAACATGGGTTCAGGGCCACAGAGCATGGGTTCAGGGTCCAGTGAGTTTAAAGCAAGTCAGGTAATGGGCTCGACTGAGTATAAAGAGAGCATCATTTCAAGCATGTATAAGGGGTTGTCAAATCTTAAAACACATTCGACTTCATACATTAATGGGAGTAGGAAGGAGGGATAATTATATCTGAGGAAGAATGGACAATAATATGGAGGTATCAATGGAAGTGTACCAGTTCACAGAAATTGAGGGAGTTTGGATGGAAAAACTTGATAAGATATTTTATTACACCCTCTCAGAAATCCCATTATGATAGTAACCTCCCTGTTTGCTGGGGAAATTGTGGAAATCAAAATGCAAATCATTATCATATTTTTTGGGACTGTCCTGTTATCAAAGACGACTGGAGGGGGATACACAATGCCCTACAAGACATCTTTAAATGTGAAATACCCTTAGAGAGTAAGACCATATATTTTGGACATATACCTCAAGAATGGTTGAAAAGAGATAAATATTTAATGAATATACTGTTGGTGGCTGGTAAAAAGACTCTTACTACAAAATGGTTATCACAGGAGAGCCCAACTTTAAATACATGGATGGAAATTACAATGGACATTTACAAAATGGAGAAGATAACAGCATCTGTTAATCATAAGCTGGAACAATTTGATTCATACTGGGAAAAATGGTTTAACTACATAATGCCTCATAGGCCTGATTTTATTCTCACAAATCAATGAATATGTTGTAAAAAAAGATCACTCCCTACTTGTACATAGTTCTTTCCTTTTGCTTGTTTTTTCTCTCCACTCTTTTCTATAAGTGTATACTTCAGATAAATACTATGTGGAGATTTGTGACATATATGATTATATGATATATACGTACAATGTCTGAAATACACCTTATGGAAATGTTTGTTTGATGATGAACTTCAATAAAAAAAATAAATTACAAAAAATAGAAAATATCACCTGTTGAGCCAGAGGACAAACCTTGAGGATTTATAAAGAGTCGGATAGCAGATCATCAGTGTTTGTGTCTTCCTGTAATATTCCATTGATATTTCTCATTAGTCTTGCTAATGCCATTGTTATTGCATATAACAATGAAGTTATAAAATAATAAAATTAAGGAAATATCATGCAGTTGCCATAATACCGGAGAACAGCTTAACGGTTTAATTCCCCAGGAGACCTAATGCAAATTATTTTAGTTTTACTTTATGCCAATCGATTAACAAACAGAATATTAGATATTCTTAAGTATACTTTAAGACACCTTGGGGGCAGCAGCTAATGCCTACATTCCATTTATATGAACAATGAAAAGCTGAGAGAGATTGCTATCATAATACACCAGCCCATTTTGTAATTCAAGGGGAAAAAGCATATAAAAATTAATGGCTGGAAGAAAATGGACAACTGTAAATCCAGGGCTGCACTGATTAACAAAGAGACAGAACACAGCGTCAGAGTCACATTGTACAACCTACACGGTGCACTGGCCTAGCTCATGTTCTGACATTATCATTAGCAACATCCTTGAAACTGGCAATAATCTCATTGCTGGTCAAGTTCCATACTTGCTCAAGGTATAGCGCTCAATCAGAAATGATTATTTTTTTAAGAGGTAACAAGCCCTTCCCATCCAATGACCAACTAACCTACTAACCCTTGTGTCTTTGGAACATATGAAGATGCCAGAATACCCATAGGAAAGCCATGTAGTCATGAGGCAAGTATACAAACTCTTTACAGACAGTAGCAGGATTTGAACCAAGGTTGCTCACGTATAACAGTGTTGTGTTAACCGCTACTCTATCACGCCATCCTAAATATTGCTGCATACAAAGATGTTATTGGAAAGCAACAGTGCCCCCAAAGTTGAATGTTGTCCTTCCTTATGCCCAAACCTATATTACATCAGACTTCCAGCATCTCTGATACCTCCTGTGTCTATATAAGTTAGGGAAGTTGATCAAAAGTACATTAAAAATGGAGATCGGTACCGTAAAAGAGAACATGTGCTCTTCTTAGGGGCAGCTGCATTAAGAGCTCCCAGATTCCTCATCTTTGCAATGCTGATCACTGCAAAGAGTGTCAGACCTGAAAGGAACTCACTCCCTGATAGACCCAAGCTGGCTGACTGAAAGGCTGCCATGCAGGTGAAAGAAGCACATAGGATATGGGGTGGATGGTATTCTCCTGACTGTGCAAGCAGCCCCCAGACATTTTTCAGTCCTGATCAAACCCCCTGTCACGAGCGACCCTACAAAACAAGGTGCATGATGAGCAATGTTATAGCATCATAGAATCACAGAGCTGAACAGCACTGAAACAGGGCTCTTGCCACATCTTGTCCACGTCACCCTTTACCCACTAATCCTACATTAACTCCATGGTTTAGAACACAAACAAGGAGGAATTCCTTTAGCCAGAGGCTGGTGGGTCTGCATAAGCTATAGCCACAGCTGTGTAGGGTCAGACACTGAGCATATTTAAAGCAGAGATTGATAGGTTCTTGATTAGTAAGAGTGTCAAAGGTTATGGGAAGAGACGAGAATGGGTTTAAAAGGGAAAAATAAATTAACCATAATCGAATGATGGAGCAGACTCGTTAGACCGAATATCCTAATTCTGTTCCCGTGTCTTATGGTCTTCATTGTCGTGCCAATTCAAGTACTAATGTCTTCTGTAAAAAGTTTCCACCTTGGATCTCTACAAAACCTCGTACCTTGTACCTTAAACCTACAATGGGAAATAGGATTTTTACAATCTACCCTATCTAAACCACTTAGAATTTTATTTACATCTATTGGGTCACCTCTCAGCCTCCTTCTCTCGAGCGGAAAAAAACACCAGCTGAAACAATCTCTCATTATGAACGAAATGCTCCAATCTGGGCAAAATCCCAGAGCCTCTGGACCCTCTGAAGTGCAGGCATATTCATCCTATGCTCTGTATTCCTATTTTTGGAATATTGCATTCAATTTTTTTTAGCTATCATGGGAGAGATGCCACTAAGTTGGAAAGACTGCAGAGAAGATTTATGAAGATGTTGCCAGGATTCAAGGAACGGAGTCACGGAGAGGGTTTGAGCAGGTTGGCCCTCTTTTCGTTAGTGCATAGGAGAATGAGGGGTGAACTTAAAGAATTATGAGGGACATAGACAGGGTCAAAGCATACAGTCATTTTCCCAGTGTTGGGAAATGATTAACAAGAGGGTATACAATTAAGGTGAGAGGGGAGAAATTTAATAGGTCCCTGAGAAGCATTTTTTTTCACCCGAAGGGAGCTCAGTGTATGAACTGAGCTGCCAAAGGCAGTGGTTGAGGCAAGTATATTAGCAACATATAAAAGATACTTAGACTGGTACATGCATGTGAAAGGTTTAGAGTGCAATGGGCCAAACACAGGAAAATGGTACTAGCTCAGATGGGAACCATGGTGAGTATAGAACAGTTGGGCCGAAGAGCCTGTTTCTATGCTGTATGACTCTATTATACAGATTCGAGAACCAGAACTGCACACAGTGCTACAGTGTTGTGTACTGCTGTGCCCTGAATTATATAAAACGAGTGTGATTCCTGTTGGAAGGACCAGTAGTGTGGTTTCCATTATAATAAAATCAAAAACTGAGGTTGGCAGATGGCCTGTACAAGACATTGATATCACCCTGGATACCATTTAATTAGCACCTCATTGCTGTTCTCAGCATGATGTGCTTCTAATCTCTTTGTTCAACAAAGATCGCAGAGAACATCCAAAAATTCTAATTTATCTCATTAAGAGAGCAAGCCATCATAAATACTGAGGTGAATTGCCCACAGAATTAACTAGGCCCATTTCCTAATGGGTACTATGATGATATTGGGTTTGCAGACCATGAAGTTCTAAAGTCAGCCCTATCAGATATAAACAAACTGCAGGTACCCTCACTAAAGGGAGGTTATACTGTAGCTAGCTACTCTTCAAGACTAGTTCACCTCCCTGTTTATCCTCCACGGTGAGTTTAGCTGCCGATACCCACTAACTGAGTGGTGGGTCCCCCCTCCCGACCAAGGAGGAGATACTTCCAGCTAACAAAGTAGTTTAAACCCAGTTCATTTATTTTTAGTGACTCATGTTTTAAATCCAGACCAAGCTGTTCAAACAGATTTAAAACTAACAGAGGAATTTTATCTTTAAAAAATTCCAAATTACGAATAATTTCTAAAACACAAAGGACTTCCAAATCACAGATGCAATTCCTCTAAGCTACAAAGACATACCAACAATGCAGATATCAAAGGCATCCATTCCAGAAATCATAGGCAAAAAATAAATTCCAGTCATCCGATCATTCTGTCATTCCTCTTAAAGTTCTTAAACCTTTTCTAATAAGCCTGAACTGCTCTTTACATTTTCTGCCACTTGGGTGACATATATATGGCATTTTTTTCAGATACCCTTTTTGCACAAATGGTTTAAAAGCTTCTTGGAGACAGAATTCCCAGATTCCCGAAATGAATGCTGTGAAACAGACTCTTCGAGCATATAAACTTTCCAAGTATTAAAAGCTCAGCCATTTGATACACTAAATGGTTATTATCAATCTGGTCTGCAAGCTTCCTTCAACTAAATCACTTAGTCAGCTTGTTTAGTTTGAAACAAGCTCAGTTAAATAACCTCATTGTCTTATACTGAGAAATCAGTCCAGGTGCTGTGGACCAACATCCTGCATTCTATATGCAGTGTGTTATTATTACAAAGCTGTCCTTTTAACTTAAAGCTGATTATTGCTTGCTATTTAATTTAAAAACTACAGACTGGCTTCTATCTCTGACAAGAAGCTAAACAAAGAATATTGGTTGGAAATTTAACTTATTCAAAAACAACACTTTGATCTATAGAACTGGCAGTTGCTGAGTTTAGAAAGCTGTGTTTGACAAAAACAAAGAGGCCCTCTGGCTCAGGAAGCGAATACCCATCACAGTACAATCTAACCTGGATGACATGGATTTATAACCATATAACCATATAACAATTACAGCACGGAAACAGGCCATCTCAGCCCTTCTAGTCCCTGCCGAACGCTTACTCTCACCTAGTCCCACCGACCTGCACTCAGCCCATAACCCTCCATTCCTTTCCTGTCCATATACCTATCCAATTTTTTTTTTTAAATGACAATATCGAACCTGCCTCTACCACTTCTACTGGAAGCTCGTTCCACGCAGCTACCACTCTCCAAGTAAAGACGTTCCCCCTTGTGTTACCCTTAAACTTTTGCCCCTTAACTCTCAACTCATGTCCTCTTGTTTGAATCTCCCCTACTCTCAATGCAAAAAGCCTATCCACGTCAACTCTATCTATCCCCCTCATAATTTTAAATACATCTATCAAGTCCCCCTTCAACCTTCTACGCTCCAAAGAATAAAGACCTAACTTGTTCAACCTTTCACTGTAACTTAGGTGCTGAAACCCAGGTAACATTCTAGTAAATTTCTTCTGTACTCCCTCTATATTGTTGACAAATTAGAGTTTTATTTTATTTATGAATAAAACTTTCCAATGTTAGGCTTCTGGCCCCGGTACAATAAAAAAAACCAACTTCAAAATGAAAATCAGGATCTATGACCAAATATGCGCAAATGCTAGGTTAATGAAACTTGCATTGGTTGGAGCCATGCAGCCTTGCCAAATGCAGACCATAAATGCCATCTGCCAGCATGCACTAACGGCCAGTTATATGGATGGGATTTCAGGTGAAATGGACCTTTTAACTGCCAGACATCTATTGTGTGGCATAGGAACGACCGATGAGCTGGGAACTGTAGATGGACATATTCCAGATATTTCTTCATATTACTTTCCACCTCACCTGTCTGTCATCAAACAGTTCATCAATGGACTTCAAAACCAATGGGAAAGCAAACTAACTCCTCCTCAATCTAGGCTCTCAGTCAAACAGCTGCTTTGACCCATCTGTTCTACCTTTACAACTCCTTAGAGATCTTAGTTATAGTAAATGAAAGCACTCAGTTTTTGTTTTATTATTCTTCATACTGTTTCTTGCAATATCTCTTTAAATCTTAATTATTAATTCTGGGAACTCCTGGACACTTGGTAAACCTGATTGATAGGCAGGGCCAGAATTTTGTGTTGGTGTTTGGAGAAAATATTGTCAATGAGATTTTCAGCAGAATCACTATTCAAGAAAGGAAGTAAAGAGAAAAGGTAAGCAAGGATGATTGCTTTGATGGGATTGTACTATAATCTCACAAATAGCAAGAAACAGAGGGACAAATATGTAGGAAATAGCTTTAAGAATAATAATAGGATTTCAGGATTTCAAGGAATAATAAAACATTTCCTGATATACACTATATTGAATAAATTTCACTGATGTTGAATTGTACCTTTGAACCTTTGAAGTGATTTCAACTTCCCTAATATTGACTAGAACTGTCATAGGTCTAAGGGCTTGGATTGGATGGAGTTTGTTTAATGAATCCACAAAAGTTTCCTCAAATAGTGGGTAGATGCTCCTACCATTCAGGGGCAACACTCAACCTACTGTTGGGAAATGAGGCTGAGCAGGTGACTGAAGTGTTAGTGAGGGACCACTTTAGGATCTGTGACCATAATTTTACTAGTTTTTAAAAAGTTATGAAAAAAGGTAGGACTGGTACACAAGTTAAAGTCCTAAACTGGGGCAAAGCTAATTTTGATGACATTAGACAGAACCTTGCAAAGTTTAGTTGGAAAAGCTGTTTGCAGGTAAAAGGACATTTAATAAGTGGGGGAATTGTAGAAGTGAGATAGAGAGAGCTCAGGGCCAACATGTTCCTGTTAGAATGAAAAGTAAGGTAGGCCAGATTAGGGAATCCTCGTTGACAAGGGATATTGAGTCATTCGTCAGGAAAAAGAAGGCAGCATATGCCAGTTATAAGCAGTTAGCTCAGTTAAATTGGCTGAGCAGTATAAGGATGTAGAAGTACGCTTAAGATGGAAAAGCAAAAGGAGGCAGATAAGGTACAGGAAAATCATAGAGGATTGCATAAGCATTTTGAGAGCAAGAGAACTATATAGAATATATCCCCTTCAAGGTCAACGTGGTCATCTCTGTGTGGAGCCACAGAAGATAGGCAAGTTATTAAATTATTTCTGGGTTTAATATAGGAAAGGTCATGGAAAAGTTGAGAATTCAGGGAAGAGAATATTATGTCTTGAAACATATCCACATTACAAAAGAGAGGTGCTGACGGTCTTAAAGCACATAAAGCTGGATCTCCCTGGGCCTGAACGAGTGTATCCTAGGGCAGCATCATGGAAAGCCAGGGAAGAAATTACTGAGGCCCTGGAAAAAATATTTGTAGCACTGTCAGCCACAGGTTAAGTACCAGAAGGCTAGAAGGTAGGTAACGTTGGGCCTTTATTTAAGAAGGGTTGCAAGGACAAGCCAGGGAAAGGCAGGCCAGCAAGCCTGGATTTCCATCATCTGCCTAGTCTCTTGCTTTAATTTGATATTCTGTTGCTGATCAAGAATTGTTTTCCACAATTGGTCAAGTGCAGATGTCCTGAGTGGTTTCTGGTGAAACTGTGGTCAGGTGTGACAGTGACGATACTGCCAATAATTCATCATCAACCTGTTTACATACGCTGGTGTGGCAGCTGCTGAAGGCCTTTATGCTGACTTTGAGACTTCCAGAACGACACAGATCTGTTGCTCACTGTTGGGAATGCGTTATTAGGAAATAACGCACCCTGTCGTACGCTTGGATAAATCGCTTCACCGTCCATCTTGCCATCCAGTGGCAAACTGTGTGAGGTGGAAGAATTAGTTGAAGGGAAACAGATCAAGACGTGCAGATACAGGGCACAATGTGGTTTTATTTTATTACTTAGAGGTTCAGTGTGGGATAGGACCTTTCCGACCCTTCGAGTCATACTGCCCGGCAACCCCCAACAGCCCCAATTTAACCCTATCCTAATCACAGGACAATTAACCTAACCTACTGAACATGCCCAGTATGTCTTTGGACTGTGTGAGGAAACCAGATGTCCCAGGGAAAACCTACACATGCCACGGGGAGGACAATGGCCAAGTTACTGGATAGGCTTCTGAGAAATGCAAACTACCTGCATTTAGAAAAGCAAAGACTGATCAGGGTTAGTCAGCAAGGTATTGATTCAGATTTAGATTTAGTTTAGTATATTTTCATACATGCCAGGGTGCAATACAATTTCTCGCTCACAAAGTAAATATTATACATGGCAATAATAAATACAGCAATATATATGTGAATATATTGGGAAATCATGTCTCATTAATTTGATGGAGTTTTTGAACAAATAACCAGAAGGATTGATGACACCATGGTTGGGGGTGTTGTGGAAAGTGTGGAGGGCTGTCAGTGGTTACAGCGGGACATCGATAGGATGCAAAACTGGGCTGAGAAGTGGCAGATGGAGTTCAACCCAGATAAGTGTGAGGTGGTTCATTCTGGTATGTCAAATATGATGGCAGGATATAGTATTAATGGTAAGACTCTTGGTGGTGTGGAGAATTAGAGGGATCTTGGGGTCCGAGTCCGTAGGACGCTCAAAGCAGCTGCGCAGGTTGACTCCGTGGTGAAGAAGGCATACGGTGTATTGGCCTACATCAATCATGGGATTGAATTTAAGAGTCGAGAGGTAATGTCACAGCTATATAGGACCCTGGTCAGACCCCACTTGGAGTACTGTGCTCAGTTCTGGTCACCTCACTACAGGAAGGATGTGGAAGCCATAGAAAGGGTACAGAGGAGATTTACAAGGATGTTGCCTGGATTGGGGAGCATGCCTTATGAGAATAGGTTGAGTGAACTCGGCCTTTTCTCCTTGGAGCAACAGAGGATGGGAGGTGACTTGATAGAGGTGTATAAGATGATGAGAGGCATTGATCATATGGATAGTCAGAGACTTTTTCCCAGGGCTGAAATGGCTAACACGAGAGGGCATGATTTTAAGGTGCTTGGAAGCAGGTACAGAGGAGATGTCAGGGGTAAGTTTTTTATGCAGGGGGTTGTGAGTGCATGGAATAGGCAGCCGGCGACAGTGGTGGAGGCAGATACGATAGGGTCTTTTAAGAGACTCCTGGATAGCTACATGGAGCTTAGAAAAATAGAGGGCCATGGGTAACCCTAGGTAATTTCTAAAGTAAGTACATGTTTGGCACAGCATTGTGGGCTGAAGGGCCTGTATTGTGAGGTAGGTTTTTTATGTTTCTATGATTAATGGGGGCTTGGTGGTAGAAATTGTCCACATGGACTTTAAGCAAGACCGTTGACAAAGTCCTGCATGATAAAATTAGATCAGATGGGATCCAGGATAAGCCAGCTGATAGGAGTCACAAATCCGAGAGTGATAGTGCAGGGTTGTTTTGATGACTGGGGAATGTGACTAGTAGTGTGCCCCAGGGACTGGTGCTGGATCCATTCTTGTTCATCATCACCAGTATATTAACCATTTTGATTTGAACATATTTGGCACGGCTAGTAAATTTACAAATAACACAAAAGCTGATGATAAGTTGGGTAACAATGCAGTTTATCTATGACTACACCAGATAAAACAAATTTCACAATGTATGCTAGTGATATTAAAACAGATTTTGATTCTGGGATCTAGATCAGCTCAGTAAGTGGCCAAGGAATGGCAGATGAAATTGAACTCAGGCAAATACAAGTATTGCATTTTGTGAAGTTAAACCGTGGCAGGACGTACACAATGAATTACTGCAGAATAGACAGACCTAGGGCTACAGGTACATAGGTACCTCAGAATGGTGGCACAAGTATACGGAGTGGTGAAGCAGCCACTTGTCCTGCTTGCCTCATCATTCATTGCTCTGAGTACAGGCCGTGTCTAGTCGGGTGCCACAGACAGCAGTGTTTAAGCTGTAACTCTTCACAATCTATGTCAACAATTTGACGAAAAGGACCAACAGTAACGTTTCCAGATTTGCTGATGACATGAAACTACGTAGTTGTGAATGTGAATAATGAGAGGGACCCAGAGAATCTTCCAGAGGACAGAGACAAACTGACTGAGTTGACCACTGCATGTCACACAATATCATCTTATAAATTTTTGGGCCAATGTAAGAAATGTCTGGCATGACATTTGTGATCACTGGTGCCCTTCTTATGAATTCTTCAACAGCTCTTCGAGCCACAAAAAGGAGAAAAATCATGTGTGAGCCCATAATGCTGGGGCAGTATTGCATGCAGAGTGAATGTTAAGGGAAGTATACGATGCAGGCAGAATCTGGCATTCCTCCAGCATCAGTGAACAAATATTACAGCTCAATGCTCTTGCCATTCCCCTGCCCTGACCTCATGCAGATGAACAAATGTTTAGCCACAGGAAGGACCTTCCTTACGGGTTATTTGGATCATTTCATATTTTAAACACAAGAGATTCTCCAGATGCTGGAAGTCCAGGGGAACACACACAACATGGCTGCCGGACTCTGCAGGACAGGCGACGTCTGTGGAGAGGAATCAACAGCCGACATTTGGAGCCGACATCCTTCGTCAGGACCTGACAGCAAGGAAGCAAAAGCTAAAATAAGAAGGTGGAGGGAGGGGAAGAGATCTGGGAGGTGAGACCAAGTGAGGGGTAGATGGGTGGATAGGGGACGGGGGTTGAAGCAAGAAGCAGGGAGGTGATACTTAGAAAAGGTAAAGGACTGAAGTGTCTATGTGTTACTCAGGATTTGCACCATCTACAGAGACTCCTGCGTTCATTGGATATTTTGTTGCTGATCAAGAATTGTTTTCCACAATTGGTCAAGTGCAGATGTCCTGAGTGGTTTCTGGTGAAACTGTGGTCAGGTGTGACAGTGACGATACTGCCAATAATTCATCATCAACCTGTTTACATACGCTGGTGTGGCAGCTGCTGAAGGCCTTTATGCTGACTTTGAGACTTCTAGAACAACACAAATCTGTTGCTCACTGTTGGGAATGCGTTATTAGGAAATAACGCACCCTGTCGTACGCTTGGATAAATCGCTTCATCGTCCACCTTGCCATCCAGTGGCAAACTGTGTGAGGTGGAAGAATTAGTTGAAGGGAAACAGAGCAGGACGTGCAGATACAGGGCACAATGTAGTTTTATTTTATTACTTAGAGGTTCAGTGTGGGATAGGACCTTTCCAACCCTTCAAGTCATACTGCCCGGCAACCCCCAACAACCCCAATTTAACCCTATCCTAATGGCGGGACAATTAACCTAACCTACTGAACCTGACCTTTAATGAGAACATTAAATGAGATGAAACTTAAATTCCTGGGCCATGTCATCAGAAAGGGAGAAATAGAATGCCTTACATTAAATAAGGCCGTATGCCTGGGAAACACGGAAGAGAGAGGCAAAGAAGAAAATATATGGACACTGTGAAAGAACTAAAAGAACTAATCTCACT
Source organism: Hemitrygon akajei (assembly GCF_048418815.1). Lineage (NCBI taxonomy): Eukaryota > Metazoa > Chordata > Chondrichthyes > Myliobatiformes > Dasyatidae > Hemitrygon > Hemitrygon akajei. The sequence goes on along the minus strand of NC_133124.1, from coordinate 26,923,853 downwards.
GTGTGTGAGATATCATTGATGCCGCATGGGATCGTTCGATGTGGAAAGCCCTGATCGCCCAAGCATGTAACGAGCAAGAAACATGAAGAGAGAGATTGAACCTGCCCAATATGTCTTTGGACTGTGTGAGGAAACCAGACACCCAAGGAAAACCTACACATTCGTTGGTGAGGACTTACAGACTTCTTACAGAGGAAGCCATGACTGAACTCTGAACTTCTATGCCCGTAGCTGTAATAGGTCATGCTAACCATAATGGTTATGTGGTTATATAACCATTACGTTACCGTGTAAACTAAATGCCCAACTAAATGAATGCCTTCTGCCTACACAATGTCCATGTCCCTTTATTCCCTGCGCATTCATGAGCTGATCTAAGAGCCCCATGAATGCTTCACTGTCTTGCCTCCAGTATCATCCCAACAGTGCATTCCAGACACCAACCATTCTCTGTATAAAACAAAACCTGCCCTGCGTACCTCCCAGCGCAGAGTCGAGAAAATATATTAACACAAGAAATTCTGAAGATCAGCTGATGTTTTGGAGAGAGACATCACCAATAAGCACAATAAGTAAATTTAGGAAGGACAACAAAATTCAAGGGGCGTATAGCCCGTTGGGAGTTCGGGGAGCTGGGTTAAGCACAATAGGCAGCGATTTAAACAGAGAGAGGAGAAATGGGCTAAAAATTTTATCAGCACTGAGTCCTGATGAAGCCTCTCGGCCTGAAAGGTCAAATGTTTATATTTCCATAGATGCAGTCTGACCTGCTGGGTCCCTCCAGCATTTTGTGTGCATTCCTTTGAGCGTATCCCCTATCACAAGTTCAAGTTCAAATTTATTGCCATTCAACTGTACACATGTATACCATTAAACGAAGCAAGTGCATAACACAGAGCATATAACTCACATAGAGCACATAAGTAATATTACCACAAAAATTAATAAATAATAAGGTGCAAGTATAACACCACTGGTCCTCATAGGTGATGAGACCTAGGTGGATGCAGTAGTCTCACGTCCTGGTGGAAGAAGCTGTTTCCCATTCTAACAGAGCTTGTCCTGGTGCTATGGTACCTCTTCCGGGGTGGTAGAAGGGGTCAAAGAGATTGTTGGATGGATGGGAGGGATCATTGACAATGCTAAGGGCCCTGTGTACGTAGCACCCCTGATAAATATCTTTGATAGGTGAAAGAGAGACCCCAATAATCCTCTCAGCAATCCTCACAATCCTCGGTAGGGACTTACAGTCAGATGCCTTGCTCTGAGCCCAGAGCGGACAGTGATGCAGCTGATCAGGACATTCCCAATGGTGCTCCTGTAAAAATTGGTAGGGGAGTGGGAGCCTTGCTTTACCTCATCTTAAGTTTAAGCTCTTTACTATAAGACATTTCAAGGTTGGGGAAAAGTACTGGCTGCCTATTTCAGCTATGCCTCTCACAATCTTATCAACTTCTGCCAGATCTCCTTTCAGCCTCTGAATAACGAGCTTCTCCTAATAGCATATGCTCTCTAATCCAGGCAGTGCCCTAGTGAACCTCCTCTGGACTCTCTTCTGCAAGAAGGGTGGAAGAGGAGGAGGACAAGGGAGAGGAAGGAGAAAGGAATCCCTGAGGAGAGCAAAGTAGAGAATCATGCAGGTCATTGTCTAGAATCCAGGCAGCAGACGTGATCTGCCCAACCTCTTCAAGGAGCCAATTGGCAAGGAAACGAAGCAGCCACTCAGCCTATAGCATTGCTTTGCCATTGAATTCAAGTCCAAAATTCAAAGTACACTTATTATCGAAGTATGTATACTTCATACAGTCCTGAGATTCATTTCCTTGCGGGCAGCCACAGAACAAAGAAGCCCAAAACCAAATCAGAAAAAACAAAACTGTCAAACAGGCGATGTGCAGAGAGAGAGAAAAAACAAATTGTCCAAACAATGTAAGTAAGCAAATAGCATTCAGAATAAAAATGAGTCCACAGACACAAAGCTGCTGGAGCAGGCCACACCCTCAGTTCAGCGCAGAGTCGAGTAAACATCGCAGAACAGGCCCAACCCTCGCCTCTACTCCCAACACACCGCCTTTTCAATCTGACCCAGCGTTTCAATAGTCAAAACATCGGGTCATTCCTCACCGATAGAAAACAATGATCTTTAATCTCAGTCTGCACTGCCTTTCTGCAATATGCCAATACCTCCTGATTCCCTTAATATCCAAAAATCACTCTCTGCCTTGAACGTGTTCAATGATTGAGCAAACACGGCTCCCCTGTGTAAAGAATTCTAAGGATTCATCACCCTCTGGATGAAAAAATTTCTTCTCTGCCTTGAATGATATCAGCAAGGGGTGATAATGTCATCTCTTCAGTGGGGGTATCGTCACTGAAAGGTGCCATAAGCTACAATTGCACCTGTCATCCCCAAAGTTTGACCGAGGCAGTGGTTTTCAAGATGATCGTGCACCAAGCCTCCTTGCACCTTTCTGGTGGAGTGTTACAGAGGCTTCATCACATGACTTTGCACCACCAATCACTCCGTGCCCTGTCATCTATCATTGATCACTGGATACATTCAGCCTCCCTGTGTGACTTGTAACGTTCCACTCTCGAGTGCTGAGCGAAAGGATCACAGAGTCCCTCTCGGTTCAAAGAGGAGCAATTACATTTCACATCCTCTTGTCAGAGAGAATCAGAATCACAGTCAGTTTTATTATCGCTGACATAGTCGTGAAATTTGTGATTTTGCATACGTAGCAAATTACTGTAAGATACAATAATGGGAAATAAATAAATATAAATCCTGCAAAAGAGGAATAGTGAATTAGTGTCCATGAACTGTTCAGAAATTCGATGACAGACTGGAAGGAACCTTTCCTAAAATGTTGAATGCGTATCATTATACTCCAGTAGTTCCTGTTTGGTGGTAGTAATGAGAAAAGGCCACGTCCCAGATGATGGGCATCCTTAAAGATTGATGCCACCTTCCTGAAGCATTGTCTTTTGACAATGTCCTCAATGGTGGGACAAGTGGCTGAATTTAGGACCCTCTGCAACATTTTCCAATCCTGTGCGGGGTGCCTCCACATCAGACAGTCAGCGTGTTCGCTGCAGTGACACAAGTTCAGTGATGGCCCAAGCGCAGAGGGAAAGACTCAAACGCAGAATAATCAGTTCACTGAGTTTTAATATGAACAAAGGAAAATAATAAACATAAGGCCAACTAACTAAACTCACTCAAAGTAACTAAAAACTAACACTGTCACTGCGGCTTGAAAAGAGTGACCTAGAACTAAATTAATACCGCTCCTTTACCAGTATCCATCTAAATCACCAATCTTCTTTCCCTAGACATGGACTAAGCTAAGCAAGGAGCATCGTCATCATTGTACTTTGATCAAAACTTGATGACTGAAACTAAAGGAAGGGAGTAAAATTTTGATTGCAAATAAACCTTAATTGGCTGGAATATGTGCATTCTCACAGGTGTGATTGCCTTCTTTTTTCAGCTGCCTGCCTGCAAGAATGCCCGGAGTCTGTGACAGTGTCTCTGCAGTTAAGACAGATCATGAGGCACCAGAGGCCTGCACTGGCTGGAAGTACAGCATGAGAGACTTGACCAAGATATGTTGAGCTGGAAGCCAAGAATATTTCTCTGCCCCATATCCCTCCCAGTCAATGAGGTATTAGACATTGTTCCACACCCGGCGAGATGCGTCGCAAAGAGTAGACCAGGGACTCATGCACCAAGCAGTGTTGAGGAGGGGGGGCAGTGACTGGAGCAAGGGGGTGAGGAAGTCACCAGCTTGAGCTGGGAAACATTGAACAGAGGGAATATTCCTGGGTGATGGTAGGCGTAGCCTATTAGAGGCTCTCTCTCTCTCCACTACAAATGGTCCCAGGTAGCGTGGAGCCAACTTGTGACTTTCTACTTTCAATGGAAGATATCTAGACACCAGCTAGACCTTTTGCCCTGGCTTGAGAGGCCTCACCTGTCTGGCCATAGTGTTTATGGGTGCACAGCAGAGAAACCCTGGTGCATCTCAGTTGGGAACTCCAGACTGTGGGGTTGGAAGGGACAAGGCAATGAAGGGTTGTCTCCAACACCCGATCCACTCTCACAGACTGGCCATTAGATTGGGGGTGGTAACCTGATGACAGGTTGGTTGTGGATCTCAAAAGAGAACAGAGAACCTTTCAGAAACAGAAGATGATCTGTGGCCCTCCATCAGACACTATGTTCTGAGGGAAGCCGTGCAGCCTAACCACAAGGGTGGCGGTCTCATAAGTTGAAGCGAGCTTGGGGAGAGCAATGAAGTGGGCTGCTTTAGAGAATCAGTCTACAATTACCAGAATGATACTGTTCCCATCTGATGGAGGCAAACCAGTAATGAAATCCACCGTGAGGTGGGACCAGCAAAATGCAAATAATAATAATAATAGATAAATAAGTAACTGAATAATACTGAGAACATGAATTGTAAAGACCTTGAAAGTGAGTCCATCGGTTATAGAATCAGTTCAGAGTTGAGGCGAGTGAAGTTATCCCCTCTGGTTCAGAAACCTGTTGGTTGAAGGGTAGTAACTGTTCCTGAACCTGGTGGTGTCAGACTGGCAGCAAATATCCGAGTGTCACTGAGAATCTGGTATTGGTATTGGTTTATTATTTCCACACGCATCAAGATACAGTGAAAACCCTGTCTTGCACACTGTTTAGGACTATCCATTTCAAATGTGAGATTAAAACAGTCTGTGTAGACTGCAGTTTCATCCTTGAATTGCAGACAGAAATGAAATTAATTCAGAATGAACTTCTGTCCAGACCTCTTCAAAATAAATTCTACAACAGCAGCTTTTCCCGTTGCAAGCTGGCATCATTTTGCTATCCTTTATGTTATATGTTATTGTCAAGTCCTCTGATTTCAAAGTCTGGTTGGTCTAGCGGCATACAAATGAAAAAGCCTAGATACCTGATTGATGGTGCTTTTGATACCAAGCTACTGTCTGTCTATAACTTGCGATTGATTTCTGTCCTGTGGTTTTAATGCTTAATCATTTTATACGTCACGAAAATGGTCGGCTGCATGTGCTATAGGTAAAACAGTAAACAGATGGATATTGAAGGTTTGAATAGAAAACTACATTCTGCTGAAGGCTGATAAATCAAAATCATAAAAATGGTGCTGGGTTTCAGCAAGGCTGCAGGTCTCAATAACAGCTCTGGTTCTTAAGGCACTTTGATGAATGACCTTCTCGTGTTGGCACAGATTACTTTTTCACTTTTTATAACAACGGCATTGAGAAGCAAGCTTTAGAACCAGCTGAAAGTTTTCTCATCCAGGGTAAATCAGTAGTTATAGCATGCTGTTTGGGTTATATTCTCTGGTATACCATTTTCTGCTTACTGGTGAGGAATGCATAAAGCATTTTGACAAAGATTCTTAGCCCCTTAGGTGAAGAAACAAAGCAAGAATCATCAACAGCTGCATGGACGGGTTATTCTGCCAATTTGGTTCCAAACATTTTCAGTGATTCATTGTGGCATTTTGCAATGTTCTTGCTCAATAGGGACATTTGATCAGTCTACATGCCGAAGGGCAGAAATACATTCTAAATGTCAGTCAAATAAAGATTTCCATTTAACAAGCTTCACAGTCCAGTAAACATCGAAAGATAAAATTCCACTGGCACCTGGTCTTGGGTGTGAATTTGAGGATGCGGTCATGGGGTTCAAAACAAACTGAGGAAGACCAAACTCTGGGCTTTTGTGGTTCCCAACAGAATGTTGGCATTCTTGATAGATTTTAGAGTCTTTTTGTTCACTGTTAATGGGTCTAGGTTGTGTCTCCGAATGGCTTAAATCAATAGTATGTGAACAAACACAAGTATTGTGAAGTTAAAGTGAAGAGGAATCTTGCTCTCACAGGATCAATTCCTCCCCTAACTTTTGCAGTTGTGATCATCATTCAGTTCGCAGACCACCATAGTGTTGTGAAAGAGGCAGTGACATCAGGCTGCAGTGTCCAACATGGAACCTGCTGTACTCCTGCACAGTGGAATTTGCAAAGAATCCTCTAATAGGTCTTATAACTAGTCTGTCAAGCGGAAATAATTCGTCTCAGTTTATCTCAAAGCTAAGCAAAGCGGAGAGAAATCCTCAGTATATCCGCTTTGATAAACTTGCTTGGATATTTTGAAACTGGATCTTGATTTTGCAGGTCCCCTGGTAAAATTCATATGTGAAAATCCTTTCACAAACGGTTGGTCAATAATCAGACAGTTATTACCACACACACACACACACACACACACACACACACACACACACACACACACACACACACACACACACACACACACACACACACTCCTTTTCATCTGTGGCACTGACACTTTGCAGTTGTAGAGTCAGCTCACTAGCACATCTTCCATTATCTTCAATAATGGAATTGTTCACGAAGAGGTTACCAGCTATATCAAGCAAGCAAACATGTTCTTTGGGCATCTGTTTGCAGGATTTCTAATATAAAGATGTAGCTAAAGCTTGAGACTGTCAGTCACTTATCTTCTCTGTCTGCCGTGTGGCTCTGAAACTAGTCCAGCCACAGAAACTATTTCAGTAGATCCTGCACACGGGCCCTCTGCATCTTCATAAATATTAACAAGTAGGATTACAAGCATAATTGTTTTTTGTGAGGAATGGAGCTGGAGGTTTGAGGTTTAATGTTCTAGCTGCCATTTTCTGTGTGGGCAATCTTCTAGTTTTTGTGTGTGTGTGGGGGGGGGTTGAGGTTTATGAATTTTCTTTCTTTTTCGTGTGGGGGGGTTGTTCTGGGTTGATGCTTTTTCTTTCAACAACTCATGTTTCTGCTGCATTTCATGGCTATCTGGAGAAGAGGAATATCAGATCTGTATTGTAATGCATACTTTAAAAATAAGATGAACTTTGAACCTTTCCAACTGTAGATAAACAATAGGAAGCACTAATGATATGACTAGAACTTGTCAACATTACCAGGAAAGGTAAATGAAAAGGTAAAAAGCAAAAACTTCAACTACAGTGCCTATAAAAAGTATTCACCCCCTTGGAAATTTTCATGTTTTATTGTTTTATATCATTGAATCATAGTGGATTTAATTTGGCTTTTTTGCTTCTTTGACACTGATCAACAGAAAAAGACTCTTTCGTGTCAAAGTGAAAACAAGTCTCTACAAAGTGATCTAAATTAATTACATGTGAACAAGGCCTGACAGCAACCAGTAAAAGACAAACTGTGCAAATACAAATAAAACAATAAATGAATGAATTAATTCATTCATTCAATCACTAACAGGTAGATAAATAACTAAATAAATAATACTGAGGACATGAGTTGTAGAGTCCTTGAAAGTGAATCCATAGGTTGTGTTCATAAGATGATAAAGTATAGGAGCCATTTAGCCCATCGAGTCTGCTCCACCATTTCATTCATGACTTTTCCATTTTTCCTCTCAGCCCCAATCTCCTGCCTTCTCCCCATATCCCCTATTCATTGATCAGCTCTGTGTTGTGGTGAGTAAAGTTATCCACCCTGGTTCATCCCTGATGATTGAAGGATAATATGGCATGAACATCCTCTTTCTGTGGTGCTTGATCTTGCGATGTTTAATTAACTATCAAACACAAAGAAGTGCAGGCAGGTACAGACACCGAGTGATCTTATGAAAGATGCTCGTGTGCAGAACAGCGTGCGGAGGGAACACGGATGGGAATCATCCTTCTATAAATACTTCAAGCCTAGCTTGGTGATGTAAATGCATAAAAGATACAAGTATAAACAATGGTAAAAAATCCCTCCGGCAAAACTGCGGGGACAGGACTCAGCAGGACAGAGCAGGGGTGTTCCCATTCAAATAAAAAATTATCATCATTTTCCCCTCCTTCATGTTACTGTCACACACCACAAGGGTGAAAAAAATAAAACAGTAAGATATAGAAGCAGAATTTTGCATTTGGCCATCAAGTCTGCTCCACCATTTCATCATGGCCGATACATTTTCCTTCTCAGTCCCAGTCCCTTGCCTTCTCCCCATATCTTTTCATGCCCAAGAATCTATTAACCCCTACCTGATATATAAATACCCAATGACTTGACCTCCACAGCCACCTGTAGCAACAAATTCCACAGATTCACCTCTCTGTGTCTATAAAAATTCCTCCTCATCACCGTTCCCTCAATTCCAAGGCTGTGTCCTCTGGTCTTAAACTCCCCCACCATAGGAAACATCCTCTCCACATCCACACTATCAAGGCCTTTCAACATTCAATAGGCTTCATTGAGGTTACCCCCATTCTTCCAAATTCCGATGAGTACAGACCCAGAGCCTTAAAAAATGGCCATTTATAGTCACTAAGACACCCATAAAAGATTGATTTGTTATAATACATACAAAAACTAGATGTTGTTTCACATAAATACCTAGCAATAAAATTTCTGTGGATGTCATAAGTACTGTTTTGACCTCTCAGCTTTTCACTATAGCACTTTACAAGTTATTATTTCCTGGGAATCTCTTTTCCATGAGAATGCTCGTTGGTTGGTTTGATCCTGATATTTGTCCAGTGTTGAGACGCTGAAATGTTAAAGTGGCTTTCTCTGAAAGAGCTAACAAAACAAGCTACACCAGAAAGGAATAATCCAGCTTCCATTGAGTGCCAGCCATATGCTGATCTCTGACGTGTGATCTTGGAACAGATAAGAATGAGTAAAATTAGAACAGACTGATAGCATATCTCTAGTGACATTGAATATTCAAGAAAGATATATTGAATACATCCAAGAAAAATAAGGTTATAATTAAGTTTAAATTTGTTTTTATCCAAGTTTTTATGAATTACATTTTTCAACAGTATTTTAATGGTCTATAATTTGCTGTGGTGAAGGATCTTACAGTGTCTTCCGTTAGTCAAGCAAATCCATGTTTGTGTAATACGAAACAATAACTTCACCAAGCTAAGCAGACATCAGGGACCTGTGAATCATGTTCACCAATCACATTGAAGGTCTGCAAAATTGGCAGCACGAGGAAGTGTAAATAATAGTGAATGAGTTCAATGCCAAATCAGGTGAAGAAAGAGAATAATAGAGGAAGAAAGAAAGATTGGATTAAAAGAGAGAAAAGGAAAAGAAAGAAAATATTCAAAAACGTGAATTTTTGAAGACTATCCCTTCAAAACATACATCAAAATAACACAGTGCAGTTGGTCTACAGCACTTCCTTGCAGGATATTCTATTGCCCACTAAGTACAAGGGTTCTGTGCTGTAGACTTAGATAGCACGAAGGCCTCTCTTCTGTTGTTCTGTCATTCCCGTAGGAATGACAGTGTAAGTGTGCTTGGGACTGGTTTGGCAATAGATGGAAGATAATTGCATACTGCCAAAATTGCAAGAATATGAAGAGGAAGTTGAGGAGGGAAGTACGTCTGATGAGGGTGCAGAGTATTCTCAGAGGGTAGGAGAGAGAGAACTGGAAGGATGGATGTCTGTAAGGGTCCAGAGATAAAACTGGAAATTTAAGGGAGAGATAATCATCAGAATCAGCCAGGGAAAAGAACTCAAGCACTATGAGTGAATTATCAAGGATGAAAGAGATGGGTGATCAGATTAATAAAAACACATTGAAGAGATGATATATTTATTCCTTGAAAGCTATTTCCATCCCCCTAGTAATGACTGAGTCGGATCAGGCAATTTAACTGATATTTAAGAAAGTCTTAACCTTCCTATTCAGGGCTGCTTTCATGGTCATTGCCCACACCTTCCATAGGACAGGTACATAACGTTTCATGCAAAATGTCAAAAAAAGCACCCAATACTATTTGATGTTACTTGACATAACCAACTGTTGCACGTGTAAGAGGTGAATTACTGGTCGACAAGGCATCTTGCACAAGCGATCAAAATTTTCAAAGAGTTAACAAACTGTATTGTTGATGTAATCAACATGGACATCAGCAAGGCTGTTGACAAGGTCTACATAGGCATCTGGTCCAATGATAGAAAAGATTCTGCAAATGCTGGAAATCCAAAGCAACACACCAAAATACTGAAGGAACTCAACAGATCACGGCAGCATCTATGAAAATGAGTGAACAGTCAAAGCTTCAGGCAGAGTCTGTTCTTCAGGACTGGATAGGAAGGGGGTAGGCACCAGGATAAAATGGTGGGAGGAGCGGAAGGAGGATAGCTAGAAGGTGAAGCCAGGCGAGAAGAAAAGATAAAGAGCTAGAGAAGAATGAATCTAATAGGAGAAGAGAGTGGACCATAGGAGAAAAGGAAGGAGGAGGAGCACAAGGGGGTGTCGATAGGCAGGTGAGGAGAAGAGATAAGCTAGAGTAGGAAATAGAAGAAGAGGGAAGGTGGATGATTTTTTTAAATCTTGAACCTGCTTGTATGGACTTTCATGCTTTTATATCTATTTCCTGATATGAAGTGGGGAGAAGAAAAAATGTCCAGGGTGGGAAGGAATGTGATAGGAGAGGAGAGTGGATCATAGGAGAAAAGGAAGGAGGGGGTGATAGGCAGGTGAGAAGAGGTAAGAGGACTGAATGGGGAATAGAAGAAGAGGGGAGGGAGGGATGGAAATTCTTTAACCAGAAAGAGAAATCATACCATCAGTTTGGAGGCTACCCAGATGAAATATAAGATGTTGCTCTTGCACCAAGAGGGGGGCCTCATCATGGCAGAAGAGGAGACCATGGACCAACATGTCAAAATGGGGATGGGAATCAGAATTAAAATGCTTGGGCATCAGGAAGTTCTGCTTTTGGTGGATGGAGAAGAGGTGCTTGACAAAGCGGTTCCCCAATTTACGACAGATCTCACTCATTTAAAGAAGGCTACATCAGGAGCACTAGACACAATAGACAACCCCAGCAGATTCACAGGTGAAGTGTTGCCTCATCTGAAAAGACTGTTTTGGGCCCTGAGCGGAAGTAAAAGAGGAGTTGAATGGGCAAGTGTAGCACAGGGATATGTTCTGAGATGGAGATTAGTGAGGAGGGATGAATGGACAAGGGAATCTCAGAGGGAGCAATCCCTGCAGAAAGCTGAGGGGGAAAGGGGGAAGTAAACAAGAGAAAATCTGCAGATGCTGGAAATCCAAGCAACACACAAAAAATGCTGGAGGAATTCAGCAGGCCAGGCAGCATCTATGGAAAAGAGTCCAGTCGACGTTTCGGGCCAAAGTGGGGGGGTGGGAGGAGAGGGTAGATAAATATGTGTTTGATGGTAGCATCCCTTTAGAGATAGTGGAAGCTGTGGAGAATGATGTGTTGAAAACAGAGGCTTATGGGGTGGTAGGTAAGGACAAGAGGAACCTATTCCTGGTTGGGTGGTAGGTAAGGACAAGGGGATCTCTATCACTGTTAAGGTGGCAGAAAGAGCACCAATGTTCGGGAAATGGAGGTGATGCAGGTGATCAACGGTGGAGGAAGAGGAACTCCATTCTTTGAAGAAGGAGGATATCTCTGATGCCTTTAAAGAAAAGCCTCATCCTGGAAACAGATGCAGCAGAGGCAGAGGGATTGAGAAATGGGAACAGCATTTCTACAGGAGTCAGTGTGGGAAGAGGTATAGTCAAGATAGCCATGGGAATTGGTAGCTTATAAAGAATGCCGGGCGACAATTTGTCTCCAAAGACTGAGGAAAGGGGAGGGCGGTGTCAGAAATGGATCAAGTGAATTTAAGGGCGGGGTGGAAGTTCAGGTTTAATTATTTAGAACTCTTGGGACCCAAGGCAAGTTATAGAATCATAGTCAGACAGACAAAGAAACAGGTCATTCAGCCCAGATATTCTGCACTATCAAGCATCTATCTGCACTAAATCTACATTAATCCCCTTTTATTCTCCACACATTCCTGTGGCATTAGCATTAACCATTATGAAATGCTTTGAGTGGCTGGTCATGGACCACATTAAAACCTTTCTCCTGGTTACATTGGGCCCTTTCCATTTCACTTATCCCTTGAATCAATCCACTGTCAGTGCCGTAGCCTCCGACCTTCTCTCTGTCCTATGCCACCTGGAAAATGGGGTCTCATATGCCAGGCTAGTGTTTATATGCTCTTCGGCATTTAGCACTGTCACACTCCAGAAACTGGTGGGGAAAGTGTCTTTGCTGGGTCTCAATGCCTCCCTCTGTAACAGTATCCTAGACTTCTTAACAGAAAGGCCACAGTCAGTCCACATGGGCAACAACGTCTCTAACCCCAGGGCTCTGTGCACAGCCCACCACTGTTCACACTGCTGAGGCGTGACTGCGTCGCAGGACCCAGCTCAAACCGTGTCATCAAGTTTGCGGATGACACAGCAGTGGTTGGCCTCATCAACAGCAATGATAAGTTGGAGTACAGAGAGGGAGTGGCGTGGCTGGTGGACCGGTGTGAGAACAACAACCTAAGTCTGAACGTGGAGAGGACCAAGCAAATGAGGAAATGCTTGTTGGCTTTAGGAAGGTGCAGATGAACTTTCCCACTGTGCACGAACATGGACCCTCCATAGAGAGAGATAAGTGCACCAAGTTCCTGGGAGTTCACATCATGGATGACCTCACCTAGTCCCTCAATATCACCTCCCTGAATCCACTTCCTGAGGAGATTGAGGCAAGCGAGGCTCCCCCCACCATCTTAATTGAATTTTGCAGGAGCAGCATTGAGATTGTCCTGACAAGCTGCATCTCCATCTGGTATGGGAGCAGTAGAGCATTGGACCAAAAGTCCCTACAAAGGACCGTGAGAACAGCAGAGGGGATCACAAGGGTTTCCCTACCATCCATCGAGGACATTTATCAGGAGCACTGTTCCATGCATCTAGCATCCTCTTTGACTTTCTACCATCAGGCAGGAGACTCCGATGCATAAAGACAAGAGTGGTCAGGATGGGAAACAGCTCCTTCCCTCAGGCCATTAGGATTCTGAACTCCCTGCTGCATTGCTTTCGAAGTGTCACCGGATAATTTGTACTGTGTGCTATGATATTTACTTTGTTTACCTATGTGTAATCCGCTTGTAGATTTAATTCTTACTTTCCTAAGTTATTGTGTGTTACATGTACTACTGTGCATTGCACCCTAGTTCGGAGAAACTTTGTCTTGTCTGACAGTATACATGTGTTAGAGAAATTAATTTGCTAAGGAAATTCGATTAAAGTTGATCGCAAGTAAATTAGACATGGACTTCAAAGTAAGGAGAGCTTTATTCACAATATCATGGGGAGTGGAACCTTTAACAGTAGGTTTTGAACTCCAAATAATGCAGAGAGCACACCTCATTTTATACATGTACAAATCAAATGCAAAAGCTAAAGGCTGTTCATTTAACCTTGTGAATTAGACAAGATAACCTAGGTTCACATACAGTTCTTTATTTTCATTCATTTACAGGATGTGGGCATCACCAGCTAAGCCAGCATTTATTGCCCAATCCTGGTTACCCTTGAGAAGGTGGTGATGAGCTGCCTTCTTGAACCACTGCAGTCCCTGAGGTACACCCACAGTGCTGCTAAGGAGGGAATTCCATGATTTTGACCCAGTGACAATGAAGGAACGGCGATATGTTTCAAAGTCAGGATGGTGAGTGACTTGGAGGGGGATTTCCAAGTGGTGGTGTTCCCAGGTATCTACTGCTCTCGTCCTTCTAGATGGTAGTGGTCCTGGGTCTGGAAGGTGCTGCCTTAGGAACTTTGGTGTGTTGTTGCAGTGCATCTTGTAGATAGTACACACTGCTACAACTGTTCTTCAGTGGTGGAGGGATTGGATGCTTGTGGAAGGGGTACCAATCAAGTGGGCTGCCACGTACTGGATGAGTGTTGATGGAGCTGCACTCATCCAGGTGAGTGGCGAGTACTCATTACACTCCTAACCTGAGCCTTGTAGATGGTGGGCAAGATTTGGGGAGTCAGGAGGTGAGTTACACTCTGCATGATTCTTAGCCCTCGACCTGCTGTGGTAGTCATGGTGTTTATATGGCTGGTCCAGTTCAGCTTCCTGTCAATGGTAACTCCCAGGATGTTGATAGTAGGGGATTCGGTGATGGTGATGCCACAGAATGTCAAGGGACAATGGTTAGAGCCTCTCTTGTTGGAGATGGTCATTGTCATTGCCTGACACTTGTGTGGCTTGAATGTTACTTGCCACTTGTCAGCCCAAGCCTGGAAATTGTCCAGGCCCTGCTACATTTGGGTATGAACTGCTTCACTATCTAATCCTAATCATGTATAGAACGGACAACAGGCTTTTCAGTCTCAATTAGTTTAAGGCCAAGAACAAGGTCAGCACCACCACTATCATGGGACTACAGTATGCAGATGACAATGCCATCACAGCACACTCTGAAGAAGACCTCCATTGCATCCTGAATGCCTTTTCCAAGGCATATATTGCCCTGGGTCTTGCTTTGAATGTCAAAAAGACAGTTCCATTATCAGCCGCCCCTCAAACAGCCATTTATCTAGCCCTCCATAAAAGCTGACAATATCACCCTTGAAAATGCAGACCTCTTTTCCTACCTTGACAGCTTTCTCTCCTCAAAAGCAGGTCATCACCTGAGTTGTGCTAGTTGAGCCTATGCAAGATTCAGAAAAAGAGTCTTTAAAGACTGCAACTTAAAGGTCCAAAAATAACTTTTGGATGGCCAGACCAGGTAAAGAGATCAGGGTTCCTCTCCTATTCTTTTGATAAACTATACCCATAGCAACAGCCAAAAATTAAAAATTCAGTCCTGTGTACAATTTTGTATTAATAAACCGTTTGTTTCATAGGCTTGAGTCTAATCCTTACAAGATAAGTAACTGCAAGTATTTATTCTGAGAATTGTCTCTTCTGAAAGCCAAGGTAATATCTGTAACAAACTAAGGTACAAACTGGTTTCCATACTCAAGAACCCAATACTAACAACCCTTTATTTGTCAAAATCTTTAACTCACAATATTTTCCTCCACAAAATGTATATAGTTAAATGACGATAAACTTGTCTTGATTAAATCAGAATCAGGTTTAATATCACTGGCATTTGTCGTGAAATTTGTTATTTTCTGGCAGAAGTACATGGCGAAAGAACAAAAAAAAAGAGAAATAGTGATGTAGTCTTCATGGGTTCATAGTCCATTCACAAATCTGGTGGTGGAGGGTAAGAAGCTGTTCCTGAAACATTGAGTGTGTGTCTTCAAACTCCTGTATCTCCTCCTCGACGGTGGAATGATATCCTAGAGGATGGGGGTTCCTTTTTGAGGCATCAACTTTTGAAGATGCCCTTGATGCCAGGGAGGCTAGTGTTCATGATAGAAATGGTTGAGTTTAGAAATTTCTGCAGATTATTCCAATCTTGTGCAGTGGCCCCTTCATACTAGATAGCGATGAGATAAGTTGGAATGCTCTCCACGGTACATTTGTAGAAATTTACGAGACTTTGGTGACGTACTAAGTCTCCTCAAACCCCTAATGAAACATCTGGGATTCACAGATTTTGAGGATCGATAGTTTTTTTAAATCACCTTAAAACAACGTTGCTTACTGGAGTACCCATGACTGGAACTGCGGTATGCAGCTGTAGAAGGTCAGAATGGGAATATTTGATGATCTTCGGCAGAGCTGCACGCAAAGAGTTACCACATATTGGCACCGTCTTGTCCACACACATTCTGCGTGATAGCATCTGAATAGTGTTATAAACAGCTCTCCCCCCGCCCCCCCCCCCCCCAGATTCTATCATTCAGCTGTTGTAATGAGCTCTTTGAGCTTGTGTGGAGAGTTGACGAATGTTGGGCTCCAAGGTTTTCAGGGCACCTGAATTGGTTAACTGTTGCTTAACGAGTCGTTAGTTGGTTATAGTTCCTTGTGTGTTTTCTTGAGTAACTTGCTCTTTGTAATGCGGCCTCCTGCTGCATTCTGTCTAAACTTATTAAGTTTATTTTGTTAGGCTTGGGGATTCTGTGTTTCTTGTATCTTTTAAGCAGATGCCTGATTACAGCTAATCACGGGGTCCTAGTTTTGAGAATGATTCGTCTCATGGTGTTGCTCAGTCAAGCCACCAATGTTCTGTTAGAATTTTTAGGAAAAACTTTGGTGGCCATCTCTACATCGGAGTCTGTCTTTCCTTCGCACTTGGGTTCCAACATTGCCGAAGTTCAAAGTGCATTTAGTATCAAAGTATGTATACATTATACAACCTTGAGAGTCGTCTCTTAACAGGCAGCCACAAATCAAAGAAACCCAAAACACCCAGAAATATAAAACAAAGACTGTCTAACACCTAATGTGCAGAGAATAAAAACCACATTGTGCCCATACTGTAAAAAAAGAACCAACTGAAAGTAAAAGAACAAAATAACCCATAAAAAAAGACCGTTGAACACCTAATGTACGATGACAAAAAAATCGTGCAAACTGTAATCGCAACCAAATAGTGTTTCTGAACTGAAATCCACAAGAGAGTGCCGTAGTTCAGCGCTGAGCCAAGTTAACATCATGGAGCAGCGATCAGATCTGGCCCCTACGTCACCTCGGGCCCCGCCATCCTGACTTTTTCAATCTGTCCTGGCCCTTAAATTTGCATCCAAACATCAGATTCTACCGCTTCAATCAGTGATCTGAACTGGCCTGTACCTCACCTTGGGCCTCAACCCCCTCCCCCCCCCCGCAAGTTTTTCAATCTAGCCCAGCACTTAAATCTCCATCTAAACAATGGCTTCTGCCCCTTGGATATGCTGGACTTCACTGCCACGATTTGGCCTGTAAATCTCCGTCCGAACATAGTGTTCAGTCGCGTCATTACACTCTGAGGCCTGGGCCCCATGGCTTCAATTCAGCCTGCGCCCAACTTCTCATGCTTTCGGAGATGGGCCAGCACACATTGCGACAGATACACACCTTGGGTAATTTACAACGATCAATTAACCTACCAACCTGCATGTCTACGTAATGTGAATCTATGGGGTAGGTTGATTAGAGGAAAACATTCTCCCTGAGGGTTGGTGGAACCTGGAATTTCACACTCTACCATCAATGATTGTTGTGCGTGTGTGCGTGTGTGTGTGTGTGTGTGTGTGTGTGTGTGTGTGTGTGTGTGTGTGTGTGTGTGTGTGTGTGTGTGTGTGTGTGTGTGTGTGTGTGTGTGTGTGTGTGTGTGTGTGTGTGTGTGTGTGTGTGTGTGTTTTTGTGAACGCACCATCTGTTAAATGCTCCTTTTGATAGGTCTTCTCGACATATGACCTCTGCCATCTAGTAAAACAAAAGCAGAAAATAGTACAATCTATGTCACTTTCCAAGTGCAGCTTTAACTTTGAAACAGAGTTGATACTTTTCTTGACTGGTTAGAATGCCGAAGTTCACTGCTTGAACAGCCTAACATCACCTTGGAAGTTTCCTCATCACAAGGACAGCAGAGGTTGAAAAACTCAGCTTGTCACTAATCAGGGTAATGGTAGATGGGCGAAAATTGATACCCTAGCCACTATCCTCCACAAACCATAAATTACCGTAGATTCCGGATTTTAAGCCGCTACTTTTTTCCCACATTTTGAACAGCTTTGAACTCTGCGGCCTTTAATACGGAGCGGCTAATGCATTATTTTTTTCATGCCGCCAAAAACATTTTGCCTCGTAACAGTAGACCAATAAAATTGATGAGTAGTTCACAGAGGTCCAATGAAATTGTACGATAAATCAAGCGCACTTTCACAATTAAATTATTGTAAATCAGTCATTTGTACTCACCCTCATCAACATGGAAAACACTCGAAGAAAAGCATTGTGCTGCCTTTATGGCAGTTATTTAGTTTATAATATTTTCGCTTAGTAATTCATTTTCTAGTTAAAGTTAGAAGAGTTCTAACTATATTTGTTTTCTGTACTACATCGCGGGATGCTATGACGTCACACCCGGTTTCGCCGCGTCTTGTGGGATACCAGTTTGCGATAAACGGGACGGCGGGGGCGAGCACATTACGCGAGCGGCATTAGATCTGAGCGAACGCTGCTTTTAAGTTAAAGGCGATCAATAACTTTTCCTGGTAGGCTGCAGTATATATATTTTTTACCAGTCATTAGGAGATATTGGAATGTTGTTCAGTAAAAAAGTATACGCAACGTATATTTAAAAGTAGCCGCGTTACAGGCACGGTTCGAAAAAAAGCATTTGCAATATGTATTTGTTTATGTTACCATATGGATTTAATTAAAAGTTAAAAAATCCTCACGTGTAATATCTTTCTGTGTAAATATCTCATATTACAACGTGGGACACCTGCGGCCGAAAATCCGGTGCGGCCTAAAATCCGGTGCGGCCTGTACAAGTAAAAAATTGATTTTATTTCTAAAATTAGAGCCAGCGGCTTTTAATCAGGTGCGCTCTGTAGTCCGGAATCTACGGTAACAAAAAAAAACACCATGTATTGGATGATGTTGTTGTCCTTCTGATGATTTTCCCTCAAGATCATACTAGTTTAAGCTGCTTTTTGACTTGAAATATTAACTGGTTTCTTTCAAAAATTCTGTCTCACCTGCAGAATATTTCGAGCATTTCTTGTTTTGAAAGTGCTCTTCCCAAGATGGGGATAAATTTTAAGACACATGCATCAGGTTTGTGTTTTAAAATGTATCCTCATGGCTGAATGTGCCCTCTAGTACTAACAGAATTTTTCCTGGAGTTTACTTCACATTATTGTACATTGAGCTTGATTGCAATCAGCACTTGGCCACTTTAAATTATCATCCTTTTGGATCCCAAGAGGGATTTGACAATTTAATATAGCTCAGCACTGATTACAATCCAGTCCCTTGTCTCAACCTTAACAAGGGCTGCCTCAAAATTCTGTATCCAGGATCCTGTGCAATAATTTATTGCAGAAATGAACAGCAGTGAGTTCTCCTTAATAACTGTCATATAAAAGAGGAATAAAATTAAAAAGCTTTGAATGTAACTCAAAGCCATGATGACTTCACGTGCACAAACAGCAATGATGTCACTCTGGGAATTAGGACTGATTACCATATGGAATCCATTGGCATATTAACTTAATTCTCAATTATGATACAAAATTTGTTGACCTACAGTTTCAAAACCGCAGAAGAAATCCATGGTTCACCCTCTCCCCTTTCCCCAAGCCACTCCCTGTCCAGCCCCAGCATTCACCTGATTAGAAATTTTACACTCATTTGTCTGATGTTAATGAGATCTTCTTGACCCTTATTCATATAACATCTCATCAATATGCTGGGAGTGGAATTTCAGTTTAAATAGACTGGAGTCTTGTCTGGGCTGTATTTAGTAAAAGCAGAATATTCCCCTCTGTTGAAGGTCGTCCAAGTACATTTCATGATCATTTTTGTTGGAGCCGGTCCAAGTTGACCGAATTTATTGAACTGAATGTGGCAAATTTACAATAGAGGAATGCATACTGACAACCTTTGAATTGCTCGGTGAAGGTTACAGCCACTTTGCTATCAGAATGAGTGTCAATTTTGTATTGAAACCATTCTCAAACATGATTTGTGCAGCCAACTGTAGCATTACTGCTCAATCTAATTCTTTAAGGTGCAGCTTCCAACGAACAACCAGAGCATACAGGGTGCATTTTTGGCTAATTAAAACTACAAAACCAATGGCAGTTATTTTCTTGGAGATAACAAACTGTAAATCACTGCAATGTAGTACTAGTGCGATCACTTAAATCGAGTAAGGCGGTCTCCTAAGGATTTGCCCGCTGGTGGATCCTCAGGTGTCTGCAGGGGCCGATCTGGGATCCACATATTCTGGTGTAGTGCAGACACGAGTAAGCGGTGGCTGTGGTTCGTGGTTGGGTCTTGGGTTATTTGTTCTCCCCTTTCGCAGCTGCCATGTGCTCTCCGCGGGACAGCAGAGGTCACTCTCACTGTAGCACAGCTCCCTCTTGAACAGGTGCATCAACTGAGTGCAATGTCTTCCCAGTTTTTAGATGTAATGCTGAATCTCTTCAGTCTGATTTTGGTGGTATTTGAAGCATCTTCTTTGCCCACCGGGGGCTCGTTGACCTTCCTTCAACTGGGAGTAAAAGATCTGTTCGGGGAGACCTGAGTTAAGCATCCGAATGACATGACCTATCCATTGGTGTTGCTTTATTGTGGTGTAGATACTGCTCTTGTTGGCCTCCTTCAGTATGCTGGTGTTAGTGCATCTGTCCTTCAGGCTGATTCTCAAAATCTTTCATAAAGTTCTTTGGTGGTATTGTTCCAGGACTTTCAAATGTCTACAGTAGGTGGTCCATGATTCAGTTCCATGCAGTAATGTAGGAAAAAAGATTGTTCTATAGGGCCTATATGTGACTCCAGACCCACAGCAATGTAGTTGACTCTTAAATGTCCTCTGAAATGGCCTAGCAAGCCATTCAGTTGTATCCAAGCACTAAAAAGAAAATAGTAAGGAAAGAACCCGGAGAGACAAACTGGCATTGACTTAGGCACTGGAAACAGCAATGGCAAAACCAGCCCGGTCGACCCTGCAAAGTCCCCCTTTCTAACATCTGGGGACTTGGGCCAAAGTTGGGAGGGCTGTCTCACAGACTAGTCAAGCAAAAGCCTAACATAGTTGTACTGACAGAATCAAACCTTACAGTTAACATTCCGGACTCCATCATCAACTTTCCTGGGTATGTACTGTCTCACCAACAGGCCAGGCCTAGCAGAGGTGGGGGCACAGTGGTATGCAGTAGAGAGGGAGTTGCCCTGGCAACTCTCAACATTGATTCTGGGCCCCATAAATTCTCATGGCACCAGGTTAAACATGGGCAAGGAAACCTCCTGCTGATTACCACATACCACCCTCCCTCAGCTGATGAATCAGTACTTCTCCATGTTGAGCAGCACCTGGAGGAGGCACTGAGGGTGGCAAGGGCAGAGAATGTACTCTGGGTGGGGACTTCAATGTCCACCACCAAGACTGGCTCGGTAGTACCACCACAGACCGAGCTGGTCAGGTCCTACTGGACACGGTTACTAGACTGGGACTACAGGAGGGAAAAACACACTTGATTTCATTCTCACCAACCTGCCTGCCACATTGGTAGAAGTGACCATTGCGCAGTATTTGTGAAGACTAAATCCAGTCTCCACATTGAAGAAACCCTCCACCGCATTGGGTGGCACTACCACCCTGCTAAATAGGATAGAGTTTGAACAGACCTAGCAGCCCAAGACCGGGCATCTCTGAGGTGCTGTGAGCTATCAGCATCAGCAGAATTGTACTCAATTACAAACTGTAACCTCATGGCCTGGCATATCCCCCATTCTAAAATTACCACCAGGCCACTTGGTTCGATGAAGGGTGCAGGAGGACATGCTGAGAACAACACCAGGCGTGCCTCAAAATGAGGCGTCACCCTGGTGAAGCAACAATACGGGACTACTTGCTTGCCAAACACCATCAGCAGCAAATAATTGACAGAGCTCAGTGGTCTCACAACCCTCGGATCAGATCTAAGCTCTGTAGTCCTGCCACATCCAGCCGTGAATGGTGGTGGACAATCAAACAACTCACCGGAGGAGGAGGCTCCACAAATATCCCCATCCTCAGTGACAGAACTCTGCAAAAGACAAGGCTGAGGTATTTGCAACAATCTTCAGTCAGAAGTGCCGAGGAGATGATCCAGCTTGGCCTCCTCCAGAAGTCCCCAGCATCCCAGATGTCAGTATGCAGACAATCCGATTCACTCCACATGATATCAAGAAATGACTTAAAGCACTGGATACTGCCAGGGGTGCAGGCCCTGACAAAATCCCAGCAATAGTCCTGAAGGCTTGTGCTCCAGAACTTGCCATACCACCAGCCAAGCTGTTCCAGTACAGCTACAACACCGGCATCGACCTGGCAATGTGGAATATTGCCCAGGTAGTTCCTGTACACAAGAAACAGGACAGTCCAACCCAGCCAGTTACTGCCCTATCAGCCTACTCTCAATCACCAGCCAAGTATTGGAAGGGGCCATCAACAGTGCTATCATGCAGCACCTACTCGACAATAACCTGCTTATGGATGCCCAGTTTAGGTTCCATCAAGGCCACTCTGATCTCATCAGCTTCTTGGTCCAAACATGGACCAAAGAGCTAAATACCAAAGATGAGGTGAGAGTGATAGCCCTCGACATCAAGGCAGCATTTGACCAAGTATGGCAACAAGGTGCCCTAGCTAAAATGGAGTCAATGGGAATTAAGGGGAAACCCCTCCGCTGGTTCGAATCATACCTGACTCAAAGGAAGATGGTTGTGGTGGTTGGAGGCCAATCATCTCATCCTCAGGTCATCACTGCAGGAGTTCCTCAGGGAAGTGTCCTAGGACCAACTATCTTCAGCTGCTTCATCAATGACCTTCCTTCTATCATAAGGTCAGAAGTGGGGATGTTTGCAGATGACTGCACAATATTCTGCACCATTCATGACTCCTCATGAGTATTGTGTGCAGTTCTGGTCACCTAACTATAGGAAGGATATCAGTAAGATTGAAAGAGTGCAGAGATTTACTAGGATGTTGCCGGGTCTTCGGGAGTTGAGTTACAGGGGAAGATTGAACAGGTTAGGACTTTATTCTTTGGAGCATAGAAGAATGAGGGGAGATTTCATAGAGGTTTACACAATTATGAGGGGTATCGACAGAATAAACATGAATAGGCTCTTTCCACTTAGATTAGGAGAGATAAATATGAGAGGACATGGCTTCAGGGTGAAAGGGGAAAGGTTTAGGGGGAAAATTAGGGGGAACTTCTTCACTCAGAGTGGTGGGAGTGTGGAACGAGCTGCCATCTGATGTGGTAAATACTGGCTCACTCTTAAGTTTAAGAATAAATTGGATAGATACATGGATGGGAGAGGTCTGGAGGGTTATGGACTGGGTGCAGATCAATGGAACTAGCAGAATAAAGTTTCAGCACAGACTAGAAGGGCCAAATGACCCATTTTCTGTGCTATATGGTTCTATGGTTCTATGATATGAAGATTGGTGGGGGGGCAGGTAGTGTTGAGGAAACAGGTAGGATGCAGAAGGATTTAGACAGATTAGGAGAATGGGCAAGAAACTGGCAAATGAAATACAATGTTGGAAAATGCATGGTCATGCATGTTGGTAGTGGAAATAAATGTGCAGACTATTTTCTAAATGGGGAAAAATCCAAAAATCTGAGATACAAAGGGACTTGGGAGTCTTTGTGCAGAACAGCCTGAAGGTTAACTTGCAGGTTGAATCAGTGATGAGGAAGGCAAATGCAATGTTAACATTCAGATTCAGATTCAGTTTATTGTCATTTATAAACCACAAATACAATGCAGTTAAAAAATGAGACAACGTTCTCTGGAATGATATCACGAAAAAGCACAAAACAGACCACACAAGAAAAACCGTGTAACGTTTGGTAATCCCCAATCCAGCGTCCGGAGAGGCTGCTGCGTATCAATACCGCGCTACTGTCTTAGCACGTTCCCCGGAAAGGAACTAAAAAAGCCATCAGACAAAACTAAAGCTACAAGACCTACACAAAACCACATAGTTACATACAGTTATAGTTAACATATAGTTTCAACACTGCAGACAATACCATAATTGATAAAAGACTAACTGACAAAGACCACATAATTATAACACATAGTTTCAACAGTGCAAAGCAATACTGTAATCTGATAAAGAGTAGTCCATGCACGGTTTAAAAGAAAGTCTCAAAGTCCCGACAGCCCATCATCTCACGCAGACGGTAGAAGGAAGAAAAACTCTTCCTGCCATGAACCTCCAGCGCCGCAGCTTGCCGATACAGCACCCTGGGAGCCCCGACCACAGCCAAGTCCGAGTCCGTCCAAAAACTTTGAGCTTCCGACCAGCCCTCCGACACCGAGCACCATCTCTGCCGAGCGCTTCGACCCCGGCACCGGCCGCCAAGCAACAGGCAAAGCCAAGGATTCGGGGCCTTCCTTCTGGAGATTTTTCCGATCGCACAGTAGCAGCGGCAGCAAAACAGGCATTTCAAAAGTTTCACCAGATGTTCCTCCGTGCTTCACACGTCCATCTCCATCAAATCAGGATTGTACACGGCATCCTACATGACAGATTACAGATCTCCATTCCAAAGTGGCCGCTGCGCGCTGCATCGCGCCGCCATCTTGTTGTGCATCATTTCAAGAGGTCTAGAATACAAGAGCAGGGATGTGATGTTGAGGCTTTATAAGGCACTGGTGAGGCCTCACCTTGAGTGTTGAGAACAGTTCTGGGCTCCTCATCTTAGAAAAGATGTGCTGGCATTGGAGAGGGTTCAGAGGAGGTTCTCAAGGATAATTCCAGGAATGAAAGGGTTATCATACGAGGAACTTTTGATGGCTCTGGGTCTGTACTCGCTGGAACTTAGAAGGATGAGGGGGGATCTCATTGAAGCTTTTCGAATGTTGAAAGGATTAGACAGAGTAGATGTGGAAAGGTTGTTTCCCATGGTGGGGGAGTCTAGGACAAGAGGGCACAGCCTCAGGATAGAGGGGCCTCCATTCAAAACAGAGATGCGGAGAAATTTCTTTAGCCAGAGGGGGGTGAATTTGTGGAATTGATTTCCCCGTGCAGCTGTGGAGGCCAGGTCATTGGGTGTATTTAAGACAGAGATTGATAGGTTCTTGATTGGACATGGCATCAAAGGTTATGGGGAGAAGGCCGGGAAATGGGGTTGAGGAGGAGAAAGAAAGGATCAGCCATGATTAAATGGTACAGCAGACTCGATGGGCCAAATAGCCTAATTCTGCTCCAATGTGTTATGGTCTTATGGTCTTGGCAATAACAATGGCACCAATAAAGCTGGCAAATAGGGTGGGCACAATGATACAGTCCTGTTTGACTCCAGGGCTGACAGTGAAGGGTTCTGATCTAGTGCCACTATTACTGAGTACTGTGGCTGACATGCCTCAGTGTTCATAAGTACTTGTCAGGACAGCCATGCTTTGATAGTATACGCAGGATAGCTTAGCTGTCTACTGTATCAAATACCTGTGTCAAATCTATGAAAGCCAAGTACAAGCATTGCCTCTGTTTACAGCATTTTCCTGTAATGGAGTGTTGTGTAAATCATGTCCGTGGTACCTCTAGATGAGCAGAAACCACACTGTGATTTAGACAGTACTTCTTCAGATAGTGGAAGGAGTCAGTAGACAAGAACACGTACAAGCACTTAGCCTGTTGTTAATAGGAAGCACTTACTTACTTACTGCTCAATATGCCTTGCTGGGATTTAAGGCAACAATGAAGGTCTTCCAGCTCTGTCTGCCCTTGGCTGAAACAAATTTTGGTTTTGGCAGCGTTCAGGGCTTCCTGCATCGTGCCAGTAGCTCCCTCTCGGTTTTCACCTACCGAGAGCAAAAGCAGAAAGCTTTGACTCCAGCTAATGTAGCTCTCCAGGTCACTGAGGCACTCAAGCCTCCAAACTACAACAAAGTCGTGGTCCTCCTGGAGGTGATAGGAGGCCTCTGTAACTGCCACAATCTGCATCATCTCCCTTCTTGAAAATGGTGACGAATAGAGCATCCCTGAGCTTTACGGATAGTTGATCCTTGGCCCAGATCTTTGGGAGGAGGGCGTGTCCACCTTTCCCGAGCATTTTTACTGGGATGCCATTAGGGCCAGTGGATTTGTTGCTTTTCAGGCTCCTGATGGCATCATCAACCTCTTTCGTACTGGGAGGCTCCCTCTTGACTTCTCTCACAGGTCTCGGGAGGATTTGGTTAGTTACCTCCGGTTCAGCACTGCAATGATCACCCATTTCTCTGCTGTTGGTTTCTATTATATGAACTATTCTTCCATGATGACGAAAGAGCCCACGGATGAAGGATTCTGAAGCAAAAAAGATAAAACACTGGAAGAACTCAGCAGGGTAATCAGCAACTGCGAAAGCACAAGGTTTCCAGCTTGATGTCCAGGTTGAAACCCTGAAACAGGACAGATCCTAATTGATCCACTGAGCTCTTCCAGCATTCTGTTCAAAGTTCAATGTTTGAGTAAATTTATTATCTAAGTACATATATGTCACCATATACAGCCCTGAAATTCATTTTCTTATGGACATTCTCAATAAATCTATAGAATAATAACCATAACAGAATCAATGAAAAGACTGCCTAACTATGCCATTCAACTAGAGTGCAGAAGACAGCGAACTGCAAACACAAAAAGAAGAAATAGTAATAATAAATAAATATGCATAAATATTGAGAACGAGATGAAGAGTCCCTGAAAGTAAATCCATTTGTTGTGGGAGAGTTTCAATGCTGGGGCAAATGAAGTTGAGTGAAATTATCCCCTCTGGTTCAAGAGCCTGATGGCTGAGGGGTAGTAACCGTTCCTGAACCTGGTGGTATGATTCCCGAGGCTTCTGTGCCTTCTTCCTGATAGCAGCAGCAAGAAGAGAGCATGCCCTGGGTGGTGGGGGTCCCTGATGGTGGATACTGCTTTCCTGCGACAGCGTTTCATGCAGATGTGCTCAATGGTTGGGAAGGCTTTACCCGTGATGGCCTGGGCTATATCCACTATTTTTTGTGGGATTTTCTGTTGTTATTCTCCTGTGATTTTTTTTTGGTGTTAGCTGCAACAGAGTACGGATCAGACAATAGGTATGCATGGGACAATTGAAATTTATTGCAGGTAAAAAGTATTGGGCATATTGCTGAAAATATTTAACCCTTACATACTGTTTGGGTCAAATTTGACCCACTTAGACATTTGACAGCAATAAAAACACCTTAAAAGCCATTTTTTCCCCCCAAAATTTGATGACTTTTCCTAAAGTGACCCAAAATGCACAAAAATGAAAATATTTAAAAATTTTATACTTTTGCACAGGTGATACAAATTTTTGTACATTGAGGCTGTTCTGGGTCAAATTTGACCCGTATCTATTGAAATGGATTTTAGATCTCTGAAACATTAATTAAGGATTAATCACCCATTTATTAATGTCAGATAGGCTATTTATATATTCTAAACAGATCAGTTATTCAAAATTTGGCATAGACACTTGTTATGAGGGGATTCTTGGGCCGGGTCAAAATTGACCTGGACCATTCTGTGAAGGTATAGAATATGAACAGGTTGCCTGGGTTAAAGCATTTTTACATTAGCATATTATTTTAAAAATGGGTTTGCAGTACTATTTCTTCTCCTAACTTCCCACAGTGGCTTTGTAGATCTTGCAGTCATTGCTTTGCAGTTCTGATCGAGAGAGCTCGGCCTCCTTCCAGTCAGCATTTGGGAATGTCATTTACCATTGGCAGCACAGAATGGACTCACTCCAGCTACAGTAGGGTGGCTGAGGAAATACTCCTCATGCAGACAAAGATACATCAGATATTTCTAGAACAAAGGTTCTAACTGATGAATTTAAAGGGCTAAGTGTGACTTAGGGTCTGGCGAAGCCAGGATTGCTTCTACGGGGAGCAGCTGCAAGTCCTTTCAGAATTTCCATTATATTGGGTCAGATTGTATTTACCTACTGTCAGTGGTGGGTAAAACAACTGGCTGTGTCTTTTAGTCTGCCTGAAACCTATTGGCCTGTCAGCACAATCAAGATGTCCGTAGAAGAATGCTGTTGACCGCCGTAGTCCAGGCTGCAGGAAGGAGTAAATGCTGAGGGACGCGCTAGAGATGTGGGCAGCCACGGCTCGGTGGGGAAGGTGGGGTTCTTCCGCTACCGGACGAGGAGGTGCAGGGCTGGATGAGGAAGCCACTCAATTGTTGTAGTAGCATAGCACCCCAGGGGGCCACATAGGGGAGACTGAGGAAGTCAGAGATAGGAGGTGTTATTGAGACCATTCCCCTCAATAATAGGTATAGCACTTTGGATACTGTTGAGGGAGACAGTCTAGCAGGGAGAAGCCACAGCAACTGGGCCCTGTGGCTCAGAAGAGGTGAAGAGGACTGCAGTACCATAGTCCATAGTCTCATAGTTAGAGGAACAGAAAAGAGATTCTGTGGATGCAATGGAGACACCCAGACGTAATGTCTCCTCCCAGATGTCAGGGTCAGGGATATCTCTGATCAGGTCCAGGGCATTCTAAAGGGGAGAGTGAGCAGCCAGAAGTCTTGGTACATATTGGCACCAATGACATAGGTAGGACAGGCGAGGAGGTCCTGAAGAGAAATTTTAGGGGGTTATGTAGAAAGCTGAAAAACAGGATCACCAGGGTAGTAATCTCTTAATTGCTGAGTAAGAGCATTTGCCTGAGGTAGCTGATGCAGGGAGCAAGGGTTCAGATTTCTGGATCATTGGGATCTCTTCTGGGAAAGGTACAACCTGTACAAAAGGGATGGGTGTCCATTTGGATTCCCATTTATATATAAAATCTACTGGTATATTTTCTCCTATCTTATCTAGTTCTACTCGAATCCATGCCGGTTTTTCTTCATCAAAAAAAGATGCAATAAATCTAAGTTGATTTGCTTTATAATAATTCTTAAAATTTGGAAGTTGTAACCCTCTTAATTTACATGTCAATTTTTCCAATGATATTCTTGACATCTTTCCTTTCCAAAGAAACTTCCTCACATATGTAAAATTTCTGCGGCAGTTGTATTGGTAAAGTTTGGAATAAATATTGCAATCTAGGAAATATATTCATTTTTACAGCATTAACTCTACCTACTAATGTTATTGGTAACATCATCCATTTATCAAGATCTTTTTTTTTTTAATAATGGCAAATAGTTTTGTTTATATAAATTCTTTACATCATTATCGACTCTTATACCTAAATATTTTATCCCATTTATTGGCCATCGAAATTGAGTTACTAATCAACATTGACTATAATCTCCTTTGGTAAGGGGTAACATTTCACTTTTATCCCAGTTTACTTTATACCCCGATATTTTCCCATATTCTTCCAATCTGAAAGATAGTTTTTGCAGTGATTGCAATGGGTTTGTTAAATAAATCAGAACATCATCAGCAAATAAATTAATCTTATATTCTTCTTGGTTAACTCTAAAACCCATAATATCTGAATCTGGTCTAATTATTTCGGCTAATGGTTCTATCGCCAATACAAATAGGGCAGGTGATAATGGGCAACCTTGTCTAGTTGACCTTGTTAAGCAGAATGGTGTTGAAATCTGACCATTTGTAACTACTTTAGCTTGAGGATTAATATTTAAGGTTAATATTTAATATGGGAATCCAAATGGATACGGGAAAAGAAAGAATCTCTTATATTAAGACATTTGATTGATTTATGGAATAAGGTAAATATGGACGATGAGATAAAGAAATCTTTATTAGCAAGAAGAACCTTAATTCAAAATAGGCTTATTCCTTTTACAATGGATAATAAACTTTTACATAACTGGTTTCAAAAGGGGATTAAATATATAGGTGACTGTTTTGAAGGAGGTGTATTGATGTCATTTGATCAATTAAAAAATAAATATAAAATATCAAATAACACCCTTTTCTGTTATTTTCAATTAAAGGCCTATTTACGAGATAAACTGGGTCAAACAATGTTAATGCCAAAATCTAATGAAATAGAAATATTAATTCAAAAAGGAAAAATTTAAAAATTTACATCTTGTATGTCAAATTTGATTCAAAAACAGGCAATTAAACCAGGAATTCATAAATCAAGACAAAAATGGGAATCTGATTTGAATATTAAAATTGATGGAAAAAATTGGTCAAGATTATGTTTTGATAGTATGATAAATACAATAAATGTCCGACTTAGATTAGTACAATATAATTTTTTACATCAATTATATATAACACCACAGAAAATAAATAGATTAAATTCAAATCTATCTGACCAATGTTTTCGATGTAATCAAGAAATTGGTACTTTTTTACATTCTACTTGGTCTTGTTTTAAAATTCAACCATTTTGGATAAATTTAAGACTTTTATTGGAACAAATTACTGGAGTACAACTCCCACATAGCCCAATATTATTTTTACTAGGTGACATTGAAGGGACAATACCGAAACTTAAATTGAATAAGTATCAGAAAAAATTTATAAAAATTGCATTGGCAGTAGCCAAAAAAGTTATTGCAGTTACTTGGAAATCAGACTTATATTTAACTATGGATCGTTGGAATAATGAAATATATAGCTGCATTCCACTTGAAAAAATTACTTATAATCTAAGAAATGAATATGATATATTTTTGAAAATTTGGCACCCATATCTACAAAAGATAGGATTAAATACACAGGTCCTTTGAAGATAAAATTACAAAGTAATGGGGGAAATAAAAATAAAAATTAAAATTATTTTGAACTCCATGGAGCATGTGGGGAACCTCTGATATTCAGGCAATCTTTCTTTCTTTCTTTTCTTTTTTTCTTCTTTTTTTAGATAGGGGTTAAGGGGGGAGGGTCAATATTAATTTTTTTTTACTGTTCTATATTCCATTCATTCTATGTAATCCTCTTATAGATAGATAGATAGAATGGATGGATGGATGGATGGATGGATGGATGGATGGATGGATGGATGGATGGATGGATGGATGGATGGATGGATGGATGGATGGATGGATGGATGGATGGATGGATGGATGGATGGATGGATGGATGGATGGATGGATGGATGGATGGATGGATGGATGGATGGATGGATGGATGGATGGATGGATGGATGGATGGATAGATAAGGGATGGGTTACACCTGATCCCAAGAAGGAGGTGCAATATCCTTGTGGGTGGGTTTGCT
This sequence comes from Hemitrygon akajei, assembly GCF_048418815.1. Lineage (NCBI taxonomy): Eukaryota > Metazoa > Chordata > Chondrichthyes > Myliobatiformes > Dasyatidae > Hemitrygon > Hemitrygon akajei. Next base: position 26,893,140 of record NC_133124.1, on the reverse strand, counting down.
AGAGCTGTTCAGGAAGATTTAAACTAATTTGGCAGGGGGATGGGAAACAAAGTGATAGGGCAAAGGGCGGGGCAGTTGGTGTACAAACGGAGGCAGTGTGTAGTGAGACTGCTAGCAAGAACAGGCTGATTATAGAGCAAAATTGTAGTCAGTGGATGAGTTGCAATGTAAAAGGGGGACAACATTGAAAAGGATAATGAATACAGACTGAAGCTGTTATATTTGAATGCACACAGCATATAAAATAAGGTAGGTGAACTTGCAGCACAGTTAGAGATTGGCAGGTATGACATTGTGGGTATTACTGAATCGTGGCTGAAAGATTGAAGTTGGGAGCTTACATCCAAGGATACACATTGTATTGAAAGTACAATGGGCGGAGGGGTGGGTTGGCTGTGTTGGTAAAGAATGAAATTGAATCATTAAAATAAGGTGACGGGTCAGAAGGTGTTGAATTGCTGTGGGTAGAGTTAAGAAACTGCAAGGGTACAAAGACTCTGATGGGAGTTATATACAGCTCTCTAAACAGTAGCAAAGATATGGACTACAAATTACAATGGGAGATAGAAAATGCATGTCAAAAGGGCTATGTCATAATCGTCACAGGGGATTTCAATGTAGAGTGGGAAAATCAGGTTGGTGCTGGTCTCCAAGAAGGGGCATTTGTAAAATGCCTATGTAGCCCTCAGGTTCAGTCAGCTGTGTTAATCTAGGGGGTGATAGCCTCCGGCCCGGCCAAACTTGAGAAGTCTTGTTTGTGTGGCTGCTTTGTGATGTGTTCCCCTGTAACAAATCAGTACCACGAAATAACAAACAGTACATAATATGCAATTAAATGCTTGAGCTTTATAATTCTGTTTTCCTATCTGGTCATTCTGCATCGATTTTCCCCGGGCGTCGTCGACTTGTGATCTCACTCCAAGTCTGCTCAATCCTGCAGTCTGTGACTTCCCCATTCTGGCATCTTTTCCCAAACCAAAAGCACGTGAATTCCCTTCTCTCAGGCACATAAGAAAGAAAAACTCCTCCCCTCATTGGTTAGTGCAAATTCCAAAGCTCCCGTTATCTCTAGTCATTACCCAAACACTGCAGCTACAGAGAAACCATTGCATTAGCAGTGAACCCTTCCCCAGGGCATTACGCTCTCCCCCCACCAAATTTAGTCATGTCTGTATGACTTTGAGATAATTTGCCAACCCTTTCCACAAAACACCAAGTCCAACCCAGGTGTAAAAGGCAGTGACATCGCTCCCCAAAGTGGTAGTGGCCACACTTTGTTCCCTCGGTGCGACATAGGCCAGCCTATCCGGTGGTCTCCTGATTCTGTGAGACCTCCATACCCCCTCATCTATCTCTTAATGTTCTGCCACTACTGGGGATACTTCTGGTCTACCTGGCAAGGCCTCCCCCGGCCTATCACTCATGCCCACCTGCTACTCGGACCCCTCTGTCCCTTAGCTAAGGCCTGCTTCATCCCTTGCGGGGTCCCTCTGCAACTCAGGCTGTCCACAAATAGCTCCCCCAATTTCACCCGACTCAGCAGAAGGGTTGGGAGTCTCTTCCTCAATCAGTGGGGAGTTAGCAAAAGGCAGCATATATCACACCTCCAGGTTCTCATCCTCTGAATCGGTATCCCTCTCAGGGGCGGGAGCTGGCCTAACCTCTCCTGCTGTTGGTCCTGCAGTCACCACAGAATCCTCTTACTAGGTGTAGGCTCCAGGTTGGGCCCTGGGTCAACCTGCACCTCTTGTCCCAGAGGCAGAAGGTGGTTCTGATGGAGAATCTTGACAGTCCCATTCCCATCCTCTGATTTCACCCAGAAAGCTGGTAGGTTTGGCATCAGACTCTCCACTACATAGGGTGTAGACGCCCAGTGGTCAGCCAACTTATCAGAATCAGAATCAAAATCCTTTATTATTGCCAAGTATGAGGACACATACAGGGAATTTGATGGTTTCCCTGAGCTCTGTCTGTACAGAATTAAAAGCAAACAAAAACGATAGTGCAAATAATCATAAACTATATACAACGAGGTCCAATCATTGAATGTACAGGTGGACGATTTATAATAGACTAAAATTCAAGTGTTCATAAGACTGATGGCATACGGAAAGAAACTGTTCATGTACCTATTTGTCCTGGCATACAGTGATCTAAAGCGCCTACCAGAAGGAAGGAGTTGGAACAGGTGATGTCCAGGGTGTGATGGGTCTACAATAATGCTGCTTGCTCGCTTCCTGACTCTAGATGTATATAAGTCCTGGATCGAGGGCAGCTTCACACCAATAATCCTTTCCACAGCCCTGACGGTTCTTTGGGGTCTATTCTTGTCTTGTTTGGTAGCTGATCCAAACCAGACAGTGATGGACAAACAGAGAACAGACTGCATTATTCCTGAATAGAATTGAATCAGATTGTGACACCCAGAAATCTGAAGGTCTCCACAGCAGACACAATACTGTTGAGTATAGTGAGTGGGGGGAGTATTGGGGGGCTCCTCCTGAAGTCTACTGTCATCTCCACAGTCTTGAGCGTATTTAGCTCCAGATTGTTCTGACCACACCAGAGGGCCAGCCGTTCCACCTCCCGTCTGTATGCAGACTCATCACCGTCTCGGATAAGGCCAATGACAGTTGTGTCGTCTGCAAACTTCAGGAGTTTAACAGATGGATCCTGTGAGGTGCAGTCATTAGTGTAAAGGGAGAAGAGCAGTGGGGAGAGCACACATCCCTGGGGGGCACCGGTACTGATTGTCCAGGTGCTAGAGATGATGCTCCCCAGCCTCACTTGCTGCACCCTGTCAGTCAGGAAGCCTGTGATCCACTGACAGATGGCGGGGGAGACAGTAAGCTGGGTGAGTTTGGAGTGGAGGATTTCTGGGATGATGGTGTTAAACGCCGAGCTGAAGTCAACAAACAGGACCCTCACAGAAGTTGCTGGGTTGACGAGGTGTTGTAGAATGTAATGCAGTCCCATGCTGACTGCATCATCCACTGACCTATTTGCCCGATAAGCAAACTGCAGGGGGTCCAGCAGGGGGCCAATGATGTCCTTCAGGTGAGCCAACACTAGTCTCTCAAAGGACTTCATGACCACAGATGTCAAAGCAACAGGCCTGTAGTCATTTAGTCCCTTGGACAAGATTACAAATACCCGGGGATACAAATGGACAATAAACTGGACTGGTCAAAGAACACTGAGGCTGTCCACAAGAAGGGTCAGAGCCGTCTCTATTTCCTGAGGAGACTGAGGTCCTTTAAATCTGCCGGACGATGCTGAGGATGTTCTACAAGTCTGTGGTGGCCAGTACTATCATGTTTGCTGTTGTGTGCTGGGGCATCAGGCTGAGGGTAGCAGACACCAACAGAATCAACAAACTTATTCGTAAGGCCAGTTATTTTGGGGGGAATGGAACTGGACTCTCTGACGGTGGTGTCTGAAAAGAGGATGCTGTCCAAGTTGCATGCCATCTTGAACAAGGACTCCCATCCACTCCATAATGTACTGGTTAGGCACAGGAGTACATTCAGCCAGAGATTCATTCCATCGAGATGTAACACTGAGCGTCATAGGAAGTCATTCCTGCCTGTGGCCATCAAACTTTACAACTCCTCCCTAGGAGTGTCAGACACCCTGAGCCAATAGGCTGGTCCTGGACTTATTTCCACTTGGCATGATTAAATTAGTATTATTTAATTATTTATGGTTTTATATTGCTATATTTCTTCACTAATCTTGCTTGGTGCGGCTGTAACAAAACCCAGTTTGCCTCAGGATCAATAAAGTATGTCTGTCTGTCTGATTGTTGGTAATGGGTTTCTTAGGGACTGGAATGATAATGGAATGATTATGCTTCCCAGGTAGCCCCAATTTCCTTATGACGACTTGGTCTCCTAGCAGGAGTTGGGAGGACCTCACCTTTTGATCATATTCCTCTTATTTCCTTGATCCTGCTTGGCAGCTGCAACCCCAGCAACAGGAAACTAGATCTGTGATTTGGCCCACTACACTACCATTACGTCAACGCTAGTTTGCAGTAAAACGAGATCTATGCCTGCCATTTTATCAAACCTCTGCCCCACAATTTTAACAGTACTTAACAGGCAAATTAACAATTCATCCAGAGTACGAATATCTACCCCACTTAATACGCACGCATTAGTTACCCATAACCCCCGTGGATGAACACCACCGCTCCACCCCGGCGGCATCCATACTAGCACAGATTTAAAACACACAACCCACCGGTTCAGTGCTCAGGGTAATCACATGGCAACCAACAAAATCAATCCCAGAACGATACCCCCAATTGTAAGCCTCAGGTTCAGCCGACGGCATTAATCTAGGGGAAGACAGCCTCCAGCCCAGCCAAACTTGAGAAACCTTGCTTGGGTGGATGCTGTGAGATACGTTCCCCTGTTACAAATCAGTACCACAAAATAACAAACAGTACACAATATGCAATTAAACGATTGGGGTTTATAATTCCTAATTTGACTATAGGGCGAGTAAAGTAAACAAAAAGATAAAGGGCCCATTTTAATGAAACAGTCTAACACGCATGTTGGAGCTCACTGTTTTCCCGTCTGGTCGTTCTCCATCGATTTCACCCGGGCGTCGTCAACCCCCAACCCCATTCCAAGTCCACTCAGTCCTGCAGTTGACTTCCCCACTCTGGCATCTTCTCCCGAACAAAAGCCCACAAATTCCCTTCTATTGGGCACGAAAGAAAAACTCCTCGCCAGTGCTCATTCCAAAGCCCCCATTATATCTAGTCATAACCAAACACTACGGCTACGGAGAAACCATTACATTAGCAGTGAATGCTTTCCCTGAGTGTTAAACCTAGAAGATGGCTTTTTAGAGCAGCTTGTGGTGGAGCCCACTAGGGGATGAGTTATTCTGGATTGGGTGATGTGCATTGAATCAGAATTGATTAGAGAGTTTAAGGTAAAAGAACCTTTAAGGGAATTCATCATGCAATCCGAGAGGGAGAAGCTAAAGTCAGATGTATCAGTATCACAATGAAGTAAAGGGAATTACAGAGACATAAGAGAGGAACTGCCAAAGTTGATTGGAAGAGGACACTAACAGGGATGATGCAAAGCAGCAATGGCTGGAGTTTCTGGAAACAATTTGGAAAGCACAAGATAGATACATCCCAAAGAAGAAGTATTCTAAAGGCAGGATGACACAACTGTGGCTGAGAAGGGAAGTCAAAGCCAACATAAAAGCCAAAGAGAGGGCATATAATAGAACAAAAAACAGTGGGAAGTTAGAGGTTTGGGAAGTTTTTAAAAACCACCAGAAGGCAACTAAAAATGTCATAAAGTGGGAATAGATGGAATACAAAGGTACGTTAGCCAATAATATTACAGAGGATACCAACAGCTTCTTCTGATAAAATGATGCTGGAGAGGTAGTAATGGGGGGGGGGGAGGGGAGAGAGAAGGAAATTGTGGATGAATTGAATAAGTATTTTGTAAGCACAAGGAAATCTGCAGATGCTGGAAATTCAAACAACACACACAAAATGCTGGTGGAACACAGCAGGCCAGGCAGCATCTATAAGGAGAAGCACTGTCGACGTTTCAGGCCGAGACCCTTCATCAGGACTAACTGAAAGGAAAGATAGTAAGAGATTTGAAAGTAGTGGGGGGGGAGGGGGAAATGCAAAATGATAGGAGAAGACCAGAGGGGGTGGGATGAAGCTAAGAGCTGGAAAGATGATTCCGAAAGTGATACAGAGCTGGAGAAGGGAAAGGATCATGGGACGGGAGGCCTCGGGAGAAAGAAAGGGGAGGGGGGGAAGCACCAGAGGGAGATGGAGAACAGGCAACAGGTGAGGACAAGAGGAACCCTATCCCGAGTGGAGTGGTGGGCGGAAGGGGTGAGGGTAGATGTGTGGGAAATGGGAGAGATGCATTTGAGTATTTTGCATCACTCTTTACTGTGGAAGGCACTAACAGAATGATGGAAGTTGGACAGTGTCAGGGGACAATTTCAGAGAGAAATTGCCATAACTAGGGAGAAGGTGCTTGGGAAACAGAGGTATGAAGGTAAATAAATCAACTGAACCAGATGGTCTACATCATAAAGTTCTGAAAGAGGTGACTGAAAAGATTGTGGAGGCATTAGTAATGATCTTTCAAAAATCAATAGATTCTGGCATGATTCTGGAGGACTGGAAAATTGCAAATGTCATTCCACTCTTGAAGAAGGGAGAGAGGCAGAAGAAAGGAAAGTATGGGCCAGTTAATCTGACCTCAGTGGTTGGAAGGATGTGGTTTCAGGGAACTTTCAGAGTAGATAAAATAGGCCAAAGTCAGCATGGTTTCCTTAAAGAAAAAATTTGCCCAACAGATTTGTTGGAATTCTATAAAGAAATAATGTTCAGGATAGACAAAGGAGAATTGATGGATGTTGTGTTCTTGGATTTTCAGATGGTCTTTGACAAGGTGCCACACATGAGGCTGCTTAACAAGTTAAGAGCCCATGGCATTACAGGAAAGATATTAGCATGGATAGAGCATTGTCTGATTGGCAGAAGGCAAATAATGGAAACAAAAAGTGCCTTTTCTGGTTAGCTGCTGGTGACTATTTTCTAAATAGAGGGACAATTCAAAATACTGAGGTGCAAAGAGATTTGTGCAGGATTGGCAAAAGGTTAATTTGCAGGTTGAGTCTGTGATAAGGAAGGCAATTGCAATGTTAGCATTCATTTCAAAAGGACTAGAATATGAAACTTATCTAATCTTGAAAGGCCTTGGTAGAATAGAGGTAGAGAGGATATTTCTTATAGTGGCAGGGGGTGGGGAGGGGGAGGCTCCTGAGACCAGAGGACACTGCCTCAGAATAGAGAAATGCTCATTTAGAACAAAGATGAAGAGGGATTTATTTCACCCGAGAGCAGTGAATCTGTGGAAGTTGTTGCCACAGCCAGCTGTGGAGACCAATTCTTTGGATATATTTAAGGCAGAGGCTTATAGATCCTTCAATATTCAGGAAATGAAGAGTTCCAGACAAGGGATTGGGGCTGAGAGGAAAAGGATTAGCCATGATGAAACGGCAGAGCGGTCTCAATGGGCCAAAAGGCCTAATTCTGCTCCTATATCTTCTGGTCTTATGAGTGGCAAAAATCCAGCTGGCTTTAAGAAACGTAATAGAACACTACTTAACACATTGTCTGTGAATCTAAGACTAAAAACTATTGCACGTTTTCTTATAATTTTTTTATTACTAATGAAGTTCATTTTGATATAAAAACTCAGGATGTGTCCTTCGGATAGAATACTGGATTATTGGATTTATAACCTCTGTGCCTGCTCCCTGCTGAATAGGCACAATAAAGGTCAGACATTGGCGCATCATTGAGCTCCCGACTGTTTATTACAGGGCATGGATACAATCCGAGTTCCTTTCTCCTTAAAACTTCTCATCAATCTTTCTTGAAAAAGGCAAGATCAGATTTCCTTTCATTTATTACACATGATATTCACATTTTTTATTAATATACAGTAGTCAGAGAGTCATAAACACTAGAACACAGAAAAAAGCCCTTCAGCCCATCTAATTTATGCAAAACTATTATTCTGCCGAGTCCCATCGACTTGCACCTGGCCCATAGTCCTCCACACCCCTCCCATCCATGTACTTTTACCATCATTTAATTCGTTTTAACTGACTTTACCATATAATTTTAATATTGAAATAATTTTAATAAATTTAATTTTGAAAGGTACTGGATGTTTCTAATTAGAGGCAAATGGAGATAGTGTAAAAGGTGACAGAAAGTTGTTGAGGCAGTCAAAGGTCAAAGCATTAGGGGCAGCACCCAAATTCTAATGATTGTTTCATGGCACACCAACAGCTCCAGGGCCTGAAGATAGAAAGAAGGAACAGCCATGATTGAATGGTGGAGCTGTTCCTCTGTCTAGTGGTCTTATGGTATATTGGGAGTGGTAGAACTACAAAAGCTAGATGCAATTATGGAACTAGAACAAGGAGAGTGACCATGCTCTGAACCAACTCAACTGCAATTCAAGCTAGAGTCAGTGGCAGTGTGTGTGTGTGTGTGTGTGTGTGTGTGTGTGTGTGTGTGTGTGTGTGTGTGTGTGTGTGTGTGTGTGTGTGTGTGTGTGTGTGTGTGTGTGTGTGTGTGTGTGTGTGTGTGTGTGTGAGAGAGAGAGTGGGGGAGAGTGGGGGGGGGAGAGTGGGGGGGGAGAGTGGGGGGGGGAGAGTGGGGGGGGGAGAGTGGGGGGGGGAGAGTGGGGGGGGGAGAGTGGGGGGGGAGAGTGGGGGGGGAGAGTGGGGGGGGGAGAGTGGGGGGGGGAGAGTGGGGGGGGGAGAGAGTGGGGGGGAGAGAGTGGGGGGGGAGAGAGTGGGGGGGGAGAGAGTGGGGGGGGAGAGAGTGGGGGGGGAGAGAGTGGGGGGGGAGAGAGTGGGGGGGGGAGAGAGTGGGGGGGGAGAGAGTGGGGGGGGGAGAGTGGGGGGGGAGAGAGTGGGGGGGGAGAGTGGGGGGGGAGAGTGGGGGGGGAGAGTGGGGGGGGAGAGTGGGGGGGGGAGAGTGGGGGGGGGAGAGTGGGGGGGGAGAGTGGGGGGGGGAGAGTGGGGGGGGGAGAGTGGGGGGGGGAGGGGGAGGGGGAGGGGGAGGGGGAGGGGGAGGGGGAGGGGGAGGGGGAGAGAGATAAATAAGGGTGATTCCATCCACCTACCCACTCTTGTCTTGCATACTGAATCAGTATCTTCTGAATATTGAAAGACCTAGATTAAGTGGACATGCAGAGGATGCTTCCAATAATGGAAGAGCCTCAGACCAATGGACACAGCCTTAGAATAGAAGGATGTCCCTGTAGAACAGAGATGAGGAGGAATTTCTTTAGCCAGAGAGTAGTGAATCAGTGAAATTCTTTGCCACTGAAGGCTGGGGAGGCCAAGGGTGTATTTAAAGTGGAGGTTAATAAGTTTTTGATCAATAAGGATGCCAAAAATTACAGGGAGAACATAGGATATTGGGGCCAAGAAAGAAAATAAATCACCCATGATCAAATGATCCAATGGGCTGAATGGCCTAATTCTGCTCTCATGCCTTATAGCTTATGGTCACTTCCTATTTTACCTTCAGAAGTGCATATAAAGTTAGAAAAGTATAACCTTACTTTAGGAAAACAAAAGTTACAGTGCTGGTATTCAGGAAGCCAGGCAACATCTGTTGGCAGGGTGTATAAGGTTGGCATTTTGGGTCAATGACCTCCCTTGGTGAGCTACCCATGAATTAGATCAGTTTCATTTTCCACAGATACTGCCCGGTCTGCTGAATATTCCCTTTTCTGCAGATGCCAACTGACCTGTCAGCCTTTTCTTGCGTTATTTTGTATTTCAGGTTTGCAGCAGCCACTGGATCTCATCGTTACTGGTTTTAACCACCAGCACCCCCCCCCCCCCCCACATCCTTGCTCTAATGTGCACCATCTCCAGACAGATTAACTACCATTAACACATCCTCGGTATCTCTTCAGTCAACAACAAGCTGAGAAGTCCATTTGCTCTTGGGCCCCTCGCTATCTCCAACAGGCCCCCTGTTCTCTCCAAACTGCCTCCTTCTTTACAAGGTTAAATATGCCTTTTGATTAACTTTTCCAATTCTAAAGGAAGGTCATTGATCGAAAACAATAACTCTGTTTCACCTCCACAGAAGCTGACTGGCCAGCTGATTGTTTCTTGTATCTTCTGCTTTTGTTTTGGGTTTTCGATATCTTCAGTTTTAATTATTTTCAAGCATGTTCAGACATCCAGACAGACTAATCACCATTAACCCAGTCTTGTCTTGCATACTGTGTCTGCTTTCCGCACACCACTGCATCTTTTAGTTGTAATCTGGTTTCTGCAGGGCCTATGGCCTCGCTGGTGGAAGGCCTGCGATTTGAAACATTAAGTCATTAACTGGGTCTCCTCCCAAAGATGCAGCCTGACCTGAATCAAAATCAGAATCAGATACATTATCACATATCCTCTGCATCCACCATAATTCACTGTCTAAAGAGATCAAATAGAGCTTTGTCATCAGTGAGCATCTTATTGGTCAAATCTGAGTTGTAACCCCCTTGAAAACACTTTGATCTCAGTTTGCTTTTGGTTTCATATTTGCAGCTCATTAACTTTTCTTACTTCTTGATACTCCAGGTTTTAGGATTCCAGCATAAAATGTGAGCAAACAAAAACATGAAGCATCTTAAATAGATATAAGGATATGCATTCATGGCAGTGGAATGAGAAAATAGTTATTTTCAACGACTCTATATTTCATAGGTAAATAATTTTTTTCATTGCCAAGTAGTATTAAACGTGTTGAATTTGCAAAACCTTGTCTGCTAGACGTTCTGTTTCCTTCTAATCCAACCGTAAATTTGGTGAAAGATCTGTGGAAAGAAAGGAAACTATGTAAAGACAACTAGGAACACCAGAAGAACCCATCAGAAATTAAAAGGATATGTCTTTCAATATTGCTAACTGATGTAATCTTTCTTTTAACTCCTGTAAGTTACAACAGGAAGATTGTTTCCGATGTTGGAGATGCAGGAAGATTGTTTCCGATGTTGGGGAAGTCCAGAATGAGGGGTCACAGTTTAAGGATAAAGGGGAAGCCTTTTAGGACCGAGATGAGGAAAAACTTCTTCACACAGAGTGGCAAATCTGTGGAATTCTCTGCCACAGGAAACAGTTGAGGCCGGTTCATTGGTTATATTTAAGAGGAAGTTAGATATGGCCCTTGTGGCTAAAGGGATCAGGGGGTTTGGAGAGAAAGCAGGTACAGGGTTCTGAGTTGGATGATCAGCCATGATCATACTGAATGGCAGAGCAGGCTCGAAGGGCCGAAAGGCCTACTCCTGCACCTATTTTCTATGTTTCTATGTTTCTAACACATGAACTCAATGAACCCATTCATGAGCCAACCCATGAACACCATCTCTCTATTGTCATGTTCATTTTGGACTGCTTATTTAACTTTTATACATACACACACACACAAATATATATACACACATATAATTATTCAGGTATTGCACTGTACTGCTCCCACAAAACAACAAATATCATAACTTACATTATAACCATATAACATACAACATAACAATTACAGCACGGAAACAGGCCATCTCAGCCCTTCTAGTCCATGCCGAATGCTTACTTACACCTAGTCCCACTGACCTGCACTCAGCCCATAACCCTCCATTCCTTTCCTGTCCATATACCTATCCAATTCTACTTTAAATGACAATATTGAACCTGCCTCTACCACTTCTACTGGAAGCTCGTTCCACACAGCTACCACTTTCTGAGTAAAGAAGTTCCCCCTCGTGTTACCCCTAAACTTTTGCCCCTTAACTCTCAACTCATGTCCTCTTGTTTGAATCTCCCCTACTCTGAATGGAATAAGCCTATCCATGTCAACTCTATCTAACCCCCTCATAATTTTAAATACCTCTATCAAGTCCCCCCTCAACCTTCTATGCTCCAAAAAATAAAGACATAACTTGTTTAACCTTTCTCTGTAACTTAGGTGCTGAAACCCAAGTAACATCCTAGTAAATCTCCTCTGTACTCTCCCTATTTTGTTGACATCTTTCCTATAATTCAGTGACCAGAACTGTACACAATACTCCAAATTTGGCCTCACCAATGCCTTGTACAATTTTAACATTACATCCCAACTCCTATACTCAATGCTCTGATTTATAAAGGCCAGCATACTAAAAGCTTTCTTCACCACCCTATCCACATGAGATTCTACCTTCAGGGAACTATGCACCATTATTCCTAGATCACTCTGTTCTACTGCATTCCTCAATGCCCTACCATTTACCATGTACGTCCTATTTTGATTTGTCCTACCAAAATGTAGCACCTCACACTTATCAGCATTAAACTCCATCTGCCATTTTTTAGCCCACTCTTCTAACTGGCCTAAATCTCTCTGCAAGCTTTGAAAACCTACTTCATTATTTACAACGCCACCTACCTTAGTATCATCTGCATACTTACTAATCCAATTTACCACCCCATCATCCAGATCATTAACGTATATGACAAACAACATTGGACCCAGTACAGATCCCTGAGGCACACCACTAGTCACTGGTCTCCAACCTGACAAACAGTTATCCACCACTACTCTCTGGCATCTCCCATCCAGACACTGTTGAATCCATTTTACTACTTCAATATTAATGCCTAACGATTGAACCTTCCTAACTAACCTTCTGTGTGAACCCTGTCAAAGGCCTTACTGAAGTCCATACAGACAACATCCACTGCTTTACACTCGTCAACTTTCCTCGTAACCTCTTCAAAAAATTCAATAAGATTTGTCAAACATGTCCTTCCACTCACAAATCCATGTTGACTGTTCCTAATCAGACCCTGTCTATCCAGATAATTATATATACCATCTCTAAGAATACTTTCCATTAATTTACAAACTTACGTCAAACTTACAGGCCGGTAATTGCTAGCTTTACTCTTAGAACCGTTTTTAAACAACGGAACCACATGAGCAATATGCCAATCCTCCGACACCATCCCCATTTCCAATGACATTTGAAATATTTCTGTCAGAGCCTCTGCTATTTCTACACTAACTTACCTCAAGGTCCTGCAGAATATCCTGTCAGGACCCGGAGACTTACCCACCTTTATATACTATAAAAGCTCCAGTACTTCCTCTTCTTTAATCATCACTACCCTACATGTTTCCCTTACCTTATACAATTCAATATCTTTCTCCTTAGTGAATACCGAAGAAAAGCAATTGTTCAAAATCTCCCCCATCTCTTTTGGCTCCACACATAGCTGTCCACTCTGATTCTCTAAGGGACCAATTTTATCCCTCGCTATCCTTTTGCTATTGTTATGTAGGATGAACAGCTCTGATGGGCAGAAGGGTGCAGAGTTGCCCATATTCCCCCCCACCGGGGGGAGGGGGAGAGGGAGAGAGAGAGAGAGAGAGACGCAAGAGAAAACATACTGGAACATCTGCTACAGATAAGAGAGAGATAAAGCAGGGGAAAGAGACTTGTTGATTCACCATATTATGACTTCTGAAAGACTTATGGCTTCTGAGAGGGTTATTTATCTTGTACCATTCTGTTCATTAAAATTCCTCAGTGGACAGCCGGAGTGGGCTGGTTTGATGGACACAGCCATTCAAAATTGATTGACACCTGAGACCCCGTGAGTAGGGATAAAAGTGAGGTCTGGGGAGACACCAGGAGACACTATTGAGCACTGATTGAGTGTTGGAACCCACGTGAAGGTGTGGGGTATCGGAGACCGAACCAGGAGATCGGTCAGTTTAACTCACGGTGTTATAGCTGGGCCGGTGGGGGCTTGTGTGTGTGTCCACTCATGCCAGAGTGATGAGTCCACCACAGAAGAACGGTCTAGCTGAAGGACAGAGGGGTCATAACTGAATGGCCACAACAACAACGAAACGACGGATCAAGAACGTAAAGGAAGGTTTGCCTGCCTGTAGCTGTTACTGCTCGCTCGCTCTCTCCCTCTCTCTCTCTCTCTCCAACGATTACAACACAACAACCAATATCTACCTCAGCACGTATGAACTGAACTTTATACTTATAAATGACAATTTATTATCCCCTAGACATTGATAGAGCTTGTTTATTATTGATTATTATTATACCCACACTTTTAGGTTTATTATTGCTAACGTGTATTATCTATATATTTGCATTATTGATATTGATTTGTGTATTTTACTAATAAACACTGTTGAAAATAGTACCACTAGACTTCAACAGATTCTTCTATCTTTGCTGGTAAGACACCCAGTTATGGGGTACGTAACACTATTAATATAACTGTAGAAACCCTTTTGATTTATTTTCACCTTACTTGCCAAAGCAACCTTGTATCTTCTTTTAGCTTTTCTAATTTCTTTCTTAAGATTCTTTTTACATTCTTTATATTCCTCGAGCACCTCATTTACTCCATGCTGTCTATATTTATTGTAGATCCCTCTCTTTTTCTGAACCAAGTTTCCAATATCCCTTGAAAACCATGGCTCTCTCAAACTTTTAACCTTTCCTTTCAGCCTAACAGGAAAATAAAGATTCTGTACCCTCAAAATTTCACCTTTAAATGTCCTCCATTTCTCTGTTACATCCTTCCCATAAAACAAATTGTCCCAATCCACTCGGTCTAAATCAGTGGTTCCCAACCTATTTTTGGCCATGCCCCACCTAATCACCTCTAAAATCCTGATCCCCCCTGTGGTGATATATAATTCTTATTATTCAAAAAGTGAACTCCTATTCACCTGGAGGAAGCCTAAAAGACCATTAACTTGGTTTAAACAAGCTTCCAAAGAACATGGCATTCATGAAAGAGAAAAATAAAAGAACCAAAGGACTGCTAAAGTTCTGAGGAAGAAATTTACAAAGACAGATACACCATTTAAAAGAGATGATGCAATGTACACACCTTCACACCACCAAGAACCAACAGCTACTGCAAAAAGCAGCATTGGCGCGACCTCATACGAGTTTCTTACGCATTTGGACTTGTTCATTCGTTCCTTCCTACATCAGTCAATTCATTAATTTAATTATGAAAGCCATTTGATGGTTGTAATGATGGTGATACACTATATATACAGTACATACGCAATTACACATGTACACACAAATATTTTTATGTATGCATGCTGTATATACACATGTATTAACTTGCACACACACTCATACTCACACAGACTTACTAGAAAAAATTCACTGTTAATAACTCATTCTCAAATTGCCCCCCTTAAAAATCAAATTACCCCCCTGTGGGGCGTACACCCCACGTTGGGAACCACTGGTCTAAATCCTTTCGCATTTCCTCAAAGTTAGCCTTTCTCCAATAAAAATCAAAACCCTGGGTCCAGTCCTATCTTTCTCCATAATTATATTGAAACTAATGGCATTGTGATCACTGAACCCGAAGTGCTCCTCAACACATACCTCCATCACCTGACCTATCTCATTCCCTAACAGGAGATCCAACACTGCCCCTTCTCTAGTTGGTACCTCTATGTATTGCTGCAAAAAACTATCCTGCACACATTTTACAAACTCCAAACCATCCAGCCCTTTTACAGAATGGGCTTCCCAGTCTATGTGTGGAAAATTAAAATCTCCCACAATCACAACCTTGTGCTTACTACAAATATCTGCTATCTCCTTACAAATTTGCTCCTCCAATTCTCGCTCCCCATTAGGTGGTCTATAATACACCCCTATAAGTGTTACTACACCTTTCCCATTCCTCAATTCCACACAAATAGTCTCCCTAGATGAGCCCTCTAATCTATCCTGCCAAAGCACCACTGTAATATTTTCTCTGACAAGCAATGCAACACCTCCCCTCTTGCCCCTCTGATTCTATCACACCTGAAGCAATGATCGGGTGAGATATTATGTCAATGATCATCATCATCAGTATGTGCCCTGTCATGTGACATGTGTGATCATGGTCTTTGACCATTATTGTTCTTGGCAAATTTTTCTACAGAAGTGGTTTGCATTTGCTTTTTTCTGGGCAGTATTTTTACAAGATGAGTGACCCCAGCCATTATCAATACTCTTCAGAGATTATCTGCCTGATGTCAGTGGTTGCATAACAAGGATTTGTGATATGCACCAGCTGCCCATATGACCATGTTTCCATGGCTTCATGTTACCCTGATCGGTGGGGGGGGGGGGGTGCTAAGCAGGGCTAGTGGATGGAAGGAACGCCTTACTCCTCCTTCGAATGAGACTTATCTCCACTCTGCCACCCAAATGTCAGTGATATTAAACCTGATTCTGATTCTAATTACTGTCAGGTTGCTGCTGTATGTTTGTTATATTAGAGCAATGTAGGAATTTTACTGAGTTTAAAAATCAGATTTTTTCTTTCAAAAGACAGAACTTTGGAGCAGTAGAAACTTTCAAGTCTGTGGATCAAGGTCAACCAAAACTTTTAAGAGTGAGTATGACAGGTTAGGGTATCAAGGATATGAAAACAATGGTGTGAGTGGAATCAAATGCCAAAGCAAACTTGGTGACCTATTCCTGTTCCCAATATCCTTAAAGTGAATTTCCTGTCCTAGTGTGGCTGTGAACAACTGTTGTATGATTCACTACTACTATAAAACACACACAATTGACATGATGTAATTGGAAAACCTTGACTAATGGTGCTGGGATTTGTGACATACAGAAAGTAATTGGGTTGTATTCTATAAAGCCATCCAATATCTTGTTATAAGTCAGCATCTCATTGCTCTTGCAAGATTCTGGGTACCACTTCCCAATTCTGATGCAGGCTGGTGACCATTGTTGATCCAGTGGAGTACAAAATTTAGCTTAACAGTTGCAACCACCAAAAGCATAGGTATCAGCTTTCTGTTCCCACTATCATTTGGGAAAGAATTTTTCTCTGATTTATTTTTATCAGATTGGCTGAAGCCAGTATAACCTCACCTGTTTCAGATGTGATTGGCATATTTGTACTGAAATGTTGCATTTCCTTTATTGCCCTGTTTAAGTTCAATAGAATGAACTGCACATCTGAAAGAGGTTATTAGAACTTGATGATAAGCTGCCAAATTAACTTTTCACCTGATGATGAAGGAATACCAAAATTTAAGAGAAACACATGCAAAGTGCTGGAGGAGCTCAACAGGTCAGGCAGCATCTATGGAAAAGAAAAGACCAGACAATGTTTCGGGCCGAGATCCTTCATCAGGACTTTAAGAGAGCCCATATCATGCATAACCCTGACATATCTGGGTGTGAGATGCTTCTAGGGTCACATCAATCTCACCTTAGTATCAATCTGGGGACTACTACAGAGAAGTTCATGAAGCTATCCATTGGGATGTAATCAATCATTTTCTGTGTCCTGAGCTGGATGGCATCTGGAAAGAAATTGATCCATCAGGCAGACACAGCATGGATTCAGCAAACACGGGTCCTGTTTGACTAACATACTGGAGTTCTTTAAGGATATAATGAGCTCAGTGGATAGAAGGAAACAGATGGACATTATTTACTTGGTTTTCCAAAAGACTTATCCGTAAGATAAGAATGCATAGAATTGGGGTGATGTAGCATGGATAGAGGATTGGTTAACCAATAGAAAGCAGAGAGTTGGGATACATGGGTGTTACTCTGGTTGGCAATCAGTGGTGAGCGGTGTGACGCAGGGGTCGGTGCTGGGCCCACAACTGTTCACGATATACATTAACGGTCTAGAAGAGGGGACCAAGTGTAGTGTATCTAAGTTTGCTGATGATACTAAATTGAGTGGAAAAGCTGAAGATACGGAGAGTTTTGCAGAGAGTTAGGTTAGATAGGTTAAGTGAGTGGGCAAGGGTCTGACAGATGGAGTACAATGTTGGTAAATGCAAGGTCATCCACTTTGAAAGGAAAATTTAAGGAGCAGATTATTATTTAAATGGTAAAAAATTGCAGCATGCTTCTATGCAGAGGGACTTGGGAGTGCTTGTGCATGAATCACGGAAGGTGGGTTTGCAGGTGCAGCAGGCTATCAAGAAGGCAAATGGAATGTTGGCCTTCATTGCTAGAGGAATTGAATTTAAGAGCAGGGAGTTTATGCTGCAACTGTACACGGTACTGGTGAGGCTGCACCTGGAGTACTGTGGGCAATTCTGGTCTCCTTACTTGAGGAAGGATGTACTGGCCTTGGAGGTGGTGCAGAGGAGGTTCACCAGGTTAATTCCAGAGATGAAGGGGTTACACTATGAGGAGAGATTGAGTTGCCTGGGGCGGTACTCGCTGGAATTCAGAAGAATGAGAGGAGAAACATATACAATTATGAAAGGGATAGGTAAGATAGAAGCAGGAAAGTTGTTTCCACTGGTAGGTGAGACGAGAACTAGGGGAAATAGCCTCAAGATTTGGGGGGAGTAGATTTAGGATGAAGATGAGGAGGAACTGCTTTTCTCAGAGAAAGGTGAATCTGTGGAATTCTCTGCCCAGTGAAGCAGTGGAGGCTACTTCAGTAAATATATTTAAGACAAGATTGGATAGATTTTTGCATAGTAGGAAATTAAACATTATGGGGAAAAGGCAAGTAGCTGGAGATAAGTCCATAGCCAGATCAACCATGATCTTATTGAATAGCTCAACGGGCCAGATGACCGACTCCTGCTCCTATTTCTTATGCTCTTATATTTATAAATCTGCACTTAGCATCTAAAATGACAACAGCCCTGGAATATTTTGCTTTAGGGGCTGGATGAGGGCCATAGAAGTGACCAAGGAAGTTGACGAGTGCAGGAAAGTGGATAGTGTCCATATGGACTTTATCGTGGCCTTTGTTAAAGTCCTACTGGTCCAAAAGTTTAGAATCTATGGGGTCTAGAGTGAGACCGCAAATCTGGATTTAAAAAAATTGGAGACACAAAAAGTAGCTCAATGGTAGGAGACAGAGGCGAGGGTTGATTTTCAGATTAATCAATTTGTTTTATTTTGAGACACAGTCTGGTAACAGACCCTTTGGCCCTCTGAGCTGATGGCACCAGAATTGGTGATTCTGTACACCACAGAGGGTTGATTAATGTTACAACAGGATCTATGCCAGTAGGGGATTTGGGTAAAGGAATAATTGATTGAATTAACTCAGACAATTGCAAAGTGATACCTTTTGGTATGTTAAACCAGGCCAGATCATGCATAGTGAATAACAGGCCCTAGGGGAGTGTTGCTTTACAGAGAGACTGAAGTGTTTGTGTGACTCAGCTCAATAGAATGTTGAAGGAGTGTTGTGCGTTTGCCTTTATCAGCCAAGGCGCTGAGTTCAGGAGTTGGGACATCCTGTTCAAGTTGTACATATCATTGGTTCGGCCACAGCATTTTGTGCAGTTGGTCGCCAAACTGTAGGAAGGAAGTAATTAAGCTAGAGAGGGTGCAGAAATGGTTCAGTAGGACGCTGCCTGGACTAGCGGGTTTGAATTAGAAGACAGCAGGTAGGCTGGGACTAGGATGGCTTTCACAGAAGAGGAGGAGGCTGAGAGGTGATATGATAGAGGTTAATAAAATTTTTTAAAAAGCATAAAAAGGGTAGACATTCACAATCTTTTCCCTAGGGCTGGAAAGGTGTAGATAAAAGTCTTGATTGAAAGGGTTAGTTGATGGGTGACTGAGAGAATTTGGCATTTAACGAAGAGTTCACTGACCTCAACCATGAAACAGAGACCCATGAACTATATGGGGAAATCTACCCAGACCCCCTGACATTGACCACCAAAGCAGTCTTCTAATGTTTGCAGAAGGACTTCAAAGGTACACTTTATGTCAGAGAAATGTATACGATATGCATCCTGAAATGCTTTCTGTTTGCAACCATCCACGAAAACAGAAGTGTGCCCCAAAGAATTAGTGACAGTTAAATGTTAGAACCCCAAAGTCCCCCCCAGCACCACTCCCTCCCACACGTAAGTGGCAGCAAGCAACAATCCCCCTCCCCCATTGGCACCCGCCACCGAGCACTCAAGCGTGAGCAAAGCAACAGCAAAGACACAGGCTTGCAGTACTTTAAAGATTACTTGTTCATCCAGTATTTGACGTACCACAGGCACTCTCTGTCTCTTTAATAAGGGAGAGAGAGGTGTCTCCGTTTCACAGCGAGGGGGAGACATAACAAACAACTTGCTGGTTTATGATGTTAAAAGTCTGTTGCAGCGGTTTTCCCGAGCTCTGTGCCCAAAGATCTCAGGTTTCTGGGCACACGACCTTAGATCTTCCATCTCCCACGACACACCAATTGCCTGGACACCGACCTTCGATCCGCCCGTGTCCAGAGCCTTGAGATTTCAGCCCTCTGAAGGTAAGCTGAGCTCTTAGGCCGAGCCCTTGGTGGGCTGGATAACGGCCAGTCGTGAAACCCCGAGAGCGGGGCCCATTCCCGCAAAGAACCATAGTCAGCATGTAACTCCAGGTCAGGGTCTTCAAAAGAACCCTGAAAGGGAAAAATAGATATTAAAGATGGAAATCGAGCTGTTTCCAAAGATGCAAGCAAAGGAGTCGCCATTAGTTGCCATTAATCCTCCTGAGCTCCTCCTCCTCACAATAGCAGAAATAGCACATCTAAAAGCTCACTACTTGTCTTGGTCCACCATTTTTCACTGTTGCTATTCCCTCCATTACCCGATGCACGCAGAAGACACTAACCCCTTCCAACTTCTGGGTTGGCTTGAAGCAGTACCGGCTAACTTGTATCTGGGGGCTTGATCATAGAGGTAAACCAGTAAAAGGCAAGGTCATCACTGACTGAATGCTGAGATCTTTAATGTTATCAGGTAGCACAAATGTGGCACACTGCTTGCATTGGATCAAATAGATTAAGGTTAATTGTGAATCACAATCCCAACATCTGTTTTCAGCTGCCACCCATTTTAACTCTCTATGCATTTCCTGAACCATATGTAATGACTAGACCAAAAGGAGCCAGGACCTGCCCCACCCCGGATTCTATACTTAATGTCCATCAAGGGCATCACCTTTCTTCCCAAACTGTGACCGACACTAATTCAGTGTTCACTAAATCAACATACCATCTGACAATTAATGACACTTAATACCTTAATTCTCCAAAAGCACTGAATTTATTTTTATGGTGCATATTTTTATGATGTAGTAATAAATGAATCAGAAATGAGCAAGACAGCCCAGGTAGAAAGGATGGCAGACTGACAGACTAATTAAGTTCTCTTGTAGTCCCTTCCTTGCTCTGCAGAATGCTATGACTCTTATGAGAACATGACACGGGGCCTATAATATTAATGGAGCTTCCTGCAGCTGGCAAGTAAATGTAAAATGGTTTTATTCCACGCTGTTGTAAAATGCCTGAAGCAATTTAATATAAATTGAAAGCTTACAGCCAGGGAAGTAAATCCCAAAGAGTTTGTTTCGCAAAGAACAGTCAGCAGCAGAGAATACAACTCTTCACAACTGATTTAAAATGCATTAACGTCATTAATGTTGTGTTGCTTCTTCGTGAGAGTTATTTTAACCTTCCCTGTGAATCTGAACAGGTACCAGACTGAGGCCCGTAATCTGGTCAGGGAACTCACAAAATTCAGCAATGTTTTGGCATAGCAGATAGCCAATATATTAATTCCAGAACAATATATGGTGACTTACTAACAATATGTTTGAAAGTAGTGAAGGGAACAGATATGCATAGATAAAAATTAAATGCAATTAATGCCTACTGGATGAAGTTCTAAATGCTATTCAGAGAGCAGAATCATTGCTTGGGCACTCCAATAGTCTGGCTGGTGAGGTGCGTAGCAATTTATTCATCTTTGTCTGGCCTTTCCACTGAGTGGCAGAAAGTCCATGGAAATTCAGAACAAACATCACTGCCTGCACAATATTTGGCATTGGAGGTCTAATATACGTTTAGGTCTGCACCATCCTTATGAATTATTCAGTTCTCCTCCCCCTCTCCCCCCATGACTTCACCTCATGAACAGAAAAGCCAACATCACTGTCAAACACTTGTACTGATATTACTCTGCAGCAGCAGAGCTCAAATTTTAGTCTCCATCTTTCAGGTTAGGTCAACGTATGATCCATTTTTGTATAAATCTTCCCAATAGTCGAGGCAGACGAGATGTTGCTAGGCAACAAGCACTACATCCCTTGAACATTATTCCAGCCTCTGTTGTTTTACAATAGTCCAGTGATGAACACCATCACTTGAATGAAAACGGTAAATGTTTATCTTCTGCCTGAAAGGGGGTATAATCCTTTAAACACCGGATATTCTGGAAGCCATTACCAAAGTAAAGTGACAAACAAATTTCAAATACAGTAACCTATCTGTGATACCAAAATGATAGCCTTCAGTTCTCGGCAATGTACTCATAGTGCACTTGTCAGTGAAAATGAATGTCCCTTCCGTTAACTTCCACGGCAGTTACCATTGTAAAGTTTACAGGTCTGTCTGGAATTTGCTCCAAAATGCCACAGAAATTACACTAACCATTAAGGAGGTGTACAGTCTGTAACATAACACATATCAGATAAATTTCTACAATGGTGTTGTAAGGGCTAAGATTCCTGCACATCGGTTGTAACCGTGGAGAAGATTTAGCAGTGGCTGTCCAATGTCACAGACAGCTCACAGCCTAGAAAAAATAAAGTGATTTCCTGGCATATATGACAAATACTCTCTTCTTGGGCTTCCAGCCGAGAACAGGTACTGATTTATAACTGATGTTTCAATGACAAATTCTGCCCTCTTCATCAGGGATGATGCCTAGACATGTCTAGTCCAGTGGTATTTATACCCCCATAGTTTGTCCCTCCTGATTGGTTAGTCCTCATCCAATCAGGTTTCTGTTCTCCCACCTTGTTTATAATCAAATTCCAGTTCTTACTTAGAGTGAGACCTTTGTCTTTGTTAAAGTTCTTTTCCTCTAGTTTTATTTCAATGGCTTCCTTTACCAGGCGGTCCCAAAAGCTATTGGTGTGGCACAGTAATTTTGTGCTGTCGAAATCCATCCTATGGACATTGTGAATGCTGTGTTCTTCTACCGCTGATTTCTCTGGGTAACCCAAATGGATCCTTGGGGCAGGTTTTCTCCATGTGTCCCATCTGGCTGATATAGGCTGGTACAATGTACTGTGTACGTTAATCAAAATGGCTTCTTTGGTTTGCTAGAGTAGGAATACTTTTATGTTTGATAAGTGTTTTCTCTCGCAGTTGTTTAGCTTTGGACTTGCTGATATGGGAATTGTATTCATTTTTTTAAATTAGTTTTTTTATACATTTTCTACATAGCTACAGCTAAAAAAAACCCAGATCAAAATGAAGAACATTGATACAGTGCAAAAATAAACATACAATAATATGATACAAAGAAAGATAATTGAGAAAGCACCCAAATTGAAGACATGTAAAATTAGTATCCTCCCCAAGCCCCGCAACAAAAAAAACTCCAGACCAACCACAACACAATATAGAGAATATAAATCAGGACAATCAAACCCCCCAAAACTGTAAATACACTTAGCAACAGAAGATATTAATGCCTACTACCAAAAAAAAGGAGCTGAAAGCAAGGGACCGAAAAAAAATCTTAGTTAAGAGGAAGGTTATGAAAATACTCAATAAAAGGTCCCCAGACCTTATGGAACTTTGTATCCAAATTAAGAACTGAATAATGAATTTTTTCAAGGTCTAAGCAGGACATAATATCATTAAGCCATTGAGCATGCGTGGGCGGGGCAACATCCCTCCATCTAAGGAGGATTAAACGTCTAGCCAGGAGAGAAGCAAAAGATAATATTCGACACTTAGTCAAACTCAGACGTAAATCTGTCTCACCCAAAAAACTGAACAAAGCAATTAAAGGGTTAGGTTCTAGGTGGTGATTCAGAATACAAGATAACGTTATGAAGACGTCTTTCCAAAATTTCTCCAAGCTAGGACAAAACCAGTACATATGAATGAGAGAGGCCTCGCCCCTTTTGCATTTATCACAGAGCGGACTGATGTTAGGGTAAAATCGAGATAGTTTAGATTTAGGCATATGGGCTCTATGAACAATCTTAAACTGTAAAAGGCAATGGCGAGCACAAAGAGAGGTTGAATTAACCGATTTGAGAATCGAGTCCCAAGTCTCATCAGATAAGGAGGTATTTAAATCATGTTCCCATGCCATTTTAATTTTATCCACAGGGGCACGTCGTAAGGCTGCTAATTTATCATGAATAAATGATATTAAACCTTTACCTAGTGGATTAATAGAAAGAAATAAGTCCATAACATTTTTCTCAGGCATTTCAGGGAAGTTAGGGATTAAAGGAGTAATAAAGTGTCTAATTTGGAGATATCTAAAAAAATGAGCATTGGGCAGATTGAACTTAACAGAGAGCTGTTGAAAAGATGCGAAGCGATTATCAATAAAAAGATCTTCAAAATGTCTAATGCCCTTCCTATACCAATCATGGAATGCTGAGTCATAAGTAGTAGGTAAAAAAGGGTGATTATGTAAGATAGGGCTAGAAAAGGAAAAACCATGGAAACCATAAAATTTCCTAAACTGAGCCCATATACGCAAAGTGTGTCTAACAAGAGGATTAACTATTAATCTGGACAAACTACTAGGGAGTACAGAGCAGAGAAGTACAGAGGTAGATAATTCTTTAGTGGAGCTCAACTCCATTGCCACCCAATTAGGGCACTCGGGTTGGCCATGGAAAAAAGACCAAAAGGTAGCACAACGTATATTGGCTGCCCAATAATATAAACGAAAGTTAGGTAAAGCCATGCCACCCTCTTTTTTAGATTTTTGGAGATAAACTTTATTAATTCTAGAGCGCTTATTCTTCCACAGATATGACAAAATAATAGAGTCTAAGGAATCAAAAAAAGATTTAGGAATAAAAATTGGGATTGATTGAAATAAATATAAAAGTTTAGGGGGAACATACATTTTAACAACATTAATACGACCTACCAAAGACATAGATAGAGGTGACCATTGTAACAGACTCTGTTTAATAGTATATGAAAGATTGGCAAAATTTTCACGAAAGAGATCTTTAAACTTCCTTGTGACTGTAATCCCAAGATAAGTAAATTGATTGTGGACTACTTTAAAAGGGAGATCACGAAATGTTAATTCTTGTGCTTCTTTATTAATTGGGAAAAGTTCGCTCTTATGAAAATTAAGTTTATATCCAGAGAACTGGCTAAACTGGTCAAGAAGTGAAAACATTGGAGGTAAGGATGTAGACGGATTTGAAAGAAAAAGTAATAAGTCATCAGCATAAAGAGAAACTTTATGCTCAACACCCCCTCTCCAAATCCCGGTCAGTTCAGGACAATTTCGAAAAGCTATCGCCAAAGGTTCTATAGTCAAATCAAAGAGAAGGGGACTTAAAGGGCATCCCTGACAGGTGCCACGTTTGAGGTTAAATAACTGGGATTTCTGAAAGTTAGTTAAAACAGAGGCAGTAGGACACAAATACAGCAATTTGATCCAAGAGATAAAACTTTGACCGAAGTCAAATTTTTCTAAAACTGCAAAAAGGTAGTTCCACTCTATATGATCAAATGCTTTCTCCACATCGAGGGAAATAACACATTCAGGAATCCCAGTTGGAGGTGAATATAAAATGTTAAATAAATGCCGAATGTTAAAAAAAGGAAGACGGTTTTTAATAAAACCAGTTTGATCATCAGAAATAGAGGGAATAACAGTTTCTAATCTATAAGCCAAAATTTTGGCCAAGATTTTAACATCAACATTAAGCAAAGAAATCGGCCTATACGAGGAACACTCTGTTCGGTCTTTACCCTTTTTTAATAAAAGAATAATAGATGCCTCATTAAAAGAGGGTGGCAATTTGCCGTGGTTAAACGAGTCAGATAATACTGAGAGTAACTGAGGAGAAAGAAGTGAAGAGAATGATTTATAAAATTCTACGGGGAACCCATCAGGTCCAGGAGATTTCCCTGAGGACAATGCAGAAATTGCAAAAGATATTTCTTCTGATGATATAGGCGCATTAAGTTTGGCTTTAAAATCAGATGAAAGCGAAGGAATATTCAGATTATTTTAAAAATGATCAATAGAGATATTGTCATTCAAAGATTCAGAGGAATAAAGTGGAGAATAGAAATTTTTAAATGCGTCATTGATTTCTAAGTGATCCGATGTAAAGTCTCCATTCTCCTTCCGGATCTTTGTAATATGTTGTTTGGCTTTGGAATGCCTCAGCTGATTGGCTAGAAATTTACCAGATTTGTCACCATGAATATAAAAGCAACTCTTACTTTCAAGAAGTTAGCGTTTGACAGGTTGAGTAGACAGAAGATTAAATTTAGTTTGAAGTTCTACACGTTTCTTGTATAGTTCAGGATTCTTAGTTTGAGCATACAGTTGATCCAATTCTTTAATCTGATTAATGAGGTCTAATCGATCTGCACAGGACTTTCTATTAAGATTTTCTGTATAGGAGATTATTTGACCCCTCAAATATGTTTTCATGGCATCCCAGACAATCTGGGATGACACTTCAGGTGATGTATTGGTGTTAAAATAAAAGGTTATCTGATCCTTGATAAATTTTAGAAAATCCTCATCCGATAATAAAGTCGAATCAAACCGCCAGTGTTTATTCCTCTGAGGGAGACCAGGAAAATTTAAAGACAGAGTAATTGGGGCATGGTCAGAAATCAGTATACTCTGATAATCACAAGAATGGACAAATGGAATGAGTTGATTATCGAGTAAGAAGTAGTCAATTCTAGTAAAGGTATGGTGAACATGTGGAAAAAAAAGAATAATCTCTCTCAGTAGGGTGAAGGAAACGCCATATATCAGAGATACCATAATTAGAGAGAAACGATTGAATAACTAAGGCAGATTTAGTAGGTGGTCTAGTAACAGAGGACGATCGATCCAAACTAGGATCTAAACAACAATTGAAATCACCACACAGTATAAGAGAGTATGAGTTTAAGTCTGGTAGTGAGGAGAAAAAACGTTCAAAAAAATTAACATCATCAAAATTGGGGGTATACAAGTTTGCTAGTACAACTTTAGTATTGTATAGTTTACCAGAAACAATAATAAAACGGCCATTTGTATCAGATATCTTATTATGGAGTTCAAAAGGAATATTTGAGTTAATAAGGATGGAGACCCCCCCTAGCTTTGGCGGCAAAGGATGAATGAAAATGCTGACCTGCCCACTTTGACAAAAGCCAGGAGTTATCAAAACAACGAATATGAGTTTCTTGAAGGAAAGCAATGTCCGCTTTGAGTTGTTTAATATGTGAGAAGACCTTCCTTCTTTTAACAGGGTGATTCAATCCCTTTACATTCCAGCTCACAAATTTAAGTGTATTAACCATTATCAATTGTTAGTGCGTAGAAGGCAGCGGGCATATAAAATGTCAAGCAGTGCAATAACAGTCTGGGAGCAAAAATGTAAACATAGATTCGTAGAATCAAAACAGAAACATGTCCTGAGTAACAAAGGAAAGCAAAAGAAACAGTGAGTAGTGTTGGAACTGGAGAACGCATCCCACCCTCGCAACCCAAAACTAGACGGCTACCAAAAAGAGCAGCTAGCTCTACCAAAAAAATTAACCCAAGTATGACTTCCAGTTCTGTGTCGTTAACAGTTCCGTATAAATAGTATAGCAAATGGTAACTAGTTTATGCACTAGAAAACATAATTACAAATAGGAACAACTTCTACAGAAGTATAAAACTTAATACGAAGAAAACCAAAACTAACCTACCCGCGAAAGATTATAGAAGATTAAAAGAAAGGAGGGAGAAAAGGGGGAAATTATAGATTCGAAGAGAGTCCTTATCAACCATTTACAGAAAAAAAAAGGCAAAACTTAAACCACGAATCAACCAACAGGGAGGCCTTCAATAAAAACTCCAAACCTCCAAAACAAGTTAGAGTCAATTGTAGATCTCTATAAATAAAGTTATACAAGAATAAAATAGTTTACACAAGTACAGTCTAAACGTCTGCAGGGAAACATTAAACTCGGATTATCTATTTAGAAAAAACGCACCAAGTCCAGGGAGAGATTGTCTACAGCCCTTAGAGTTTCAATAGATAATGACTGAATTATTCAAGTAAAGTCTGAGTCCGGAAAAAATAGCTTTACTACGAGAGGTACTTATCCACCATTTTAGAAGGTCAGACCGGGTTCCGAAGGAGACGGAATGGCCAAAAGACTTCCAACAAATGCCTCAGCTTCCTTCACTGATTTAAACCACTTATATTCTCCAGTAGCAAGCATAATTCGAAGATCAGCTGGGTTTCGAAGGGAGGGTCTAAGACCACGATCAAAAAGCACTTTCATTACACCTTTAAACTCAGCATGCATCTTCAGAACCTGGGGGGCAAAATCCTCCACAAAACGAATGACTGTATTTTGAAAGGCAAAAGTACCTCTGCGGCGTGCCTCCATAATCAAACGGTTTTTCACCTGGTATTGATGAAAGCACAAAATTACCAGCCATGGGCGGGAACCCAGAATTGCACGGGGAACGTAGATCCTGTGTGCCCTTTCAAGCTCAGGTGGAGTCGGAAGAAATTCTTTCCCAAAAATCTCAGAGAAAATCGGAAAAAAATTTCACGGGAGAGCCCTGTTCGGTGGCCTCTGGCAAACCAAGAATTCGTAGATTGCAACGTCTGCTCCGGTTTTCAAGATCCACCATTTTGGAAAAAAGTTTACAATTCTTCTCCTCTAGGCTGGAGCAGAGGGTTTCCCGATATTGGACACGGCGTTTTAAATCTTCAGAAGTTGAGTCAATGCGAGATAAATGTTCAGCATGTTCGTTGTATTCATTTTTTAACCAATGGGGAATGTTATTTTGTCTTGTGAGGCTGGGAGCCTGGGGGTTTCGCGGTCTTTTCAGGGGAGGTGGGAAGGAGACGCTGAGGAAGGTGGACGCGTGCCTGTTGGGTAAGTGTTACAGGCTATTCCGCATTCACAGGGAAATGCCAGCCGACCTGAGTCCCAGGTCATCTTTGACCTGCATAAACTGTGACTTGAGCTTTCTTACGGGTTTTTGGATGGTACTAATCTGGTGTCTCTTCAGGATCCTGGCGGTCCTTCCAGAAACTAGAGAAATACAGGGAAGGCAGGCGGTAGCGACAGGTTCCTTCTCATTGTTAGGTTTCCTGGGTTTTCCGTCGGCTCTTTTAATTCCTTCACCTTGTAGCCATTCTGTAGGAGCATCGTGCGTATTGTCTTATTTCCTCGGCGAGACTGTCCGGGTCTGAAATTGTTTTCACACAGTTAATCAAAGTAAAAAGAACCGCTCTACATTGAAAGGCAGGATGGTGGCTGTTATTGTTGAGGTGTAAGTCCGTGTGAGTGGGTTTCTGATAGATGTCATGTCTGAGACTACCACTCGGTTTCTGTTGTATTAGAATGTCCAGGAATGTGAGGCAACCATTCTTCTCCATCTCCATTGTAAATTGAATGTTTGGATGTATCCTGCCCTTGTCGCTGGCTATTGCTGATTTCTACATGGAGAACTTTGAGGAGAAGGCTCAGAGTTCATCACCGTTACTCCCCAAATGTTCCTTCAGATATGTTGATGACACCTTCGTAGTGTATCCTCATGGACTCCAGGCACACCAACAGTACCACGACCATTGGAACAGTATACACAGTAGAAACCGTATCAAGGAGCACAGGAGGTGTATTCATTTGGGTTACCTGGAGAAATCAGCGCTAGCAGAACACTGCATTCGCAATGGCCACAGGATTGACTTCGACGGCACAAAACTATTGTGCCACACCAATGGCTTTTGGGACCGCCTGGGAAAGGAAGTCATTGAAATAAAACTAGTGGAAAAGAATTTTAACAAAGATGAAGATCTTGCTGTAAGAACTGAATTTCGATTATAAACAAGATGGGAGAGTGGAAACCTGATGGGATGAGGACTACAGGAGTATAAATACTACCGGACTAGACATGCCCAGGCATCATCCCTGATGAAGAAGGCTGAGTTTATCATCGTAATATCAGTTGTAATCGACACCTGTACCCGGCTGGAAGCCCGAAAAAGGTTTATTCAAATGTTTAAGCCTAATCAATCATTTGCCACATTTCCTAAAATTTCATATTTGGCACAGACTAGATGGGCCGAAGGGCCTTATTCTGCGCTGTAGTGCTCTATGACTCCATAACTCATTAATGTGACTCCTTGGCTGGCCAAAACAACCCCTAATTTTATTATAGGAATATGCAAAAGATGACAAATTATGCAAATAAAAAATACTGAGAATATGTTGTAAAGAGTCCTTCAAAGTAAGTCTGCATGCTGCGTCATTAGTTCTGAGTTGTGGTGAGTGAAGTTATCCCCAGTGGTTCAGGAGCTTGGTGGTTATAGGCAATGTTCCCTCTAAGGTGTTCACAGGTGCATTCATCTTTTGCTACGAGCACACAAAGGAACTTAAACACAAGGTTGTCACTCTCTACCTGGCCTGTTAAGTATATCTCATGATCGTACACAATCACATCTCCTGTTCTGGTTTCTGATGCGGACAGTGTTGACAATGTGGATTTGCGATGATTTGTCTGCAGATTTTAGAGCTGGCTTATTGACTGTATACTATTTTTACTATTGATTCGCTATGTCAAATTCCATAGAAGCAAAAAGCGCGAAACACCAAAGAACTGCTAGTTCATTTAAAGTGGAATGGCTTAATGAAACAGTAGAAACTGCTACACCGAAAGCTCATGAGGTCGGGAACGTGCAGCTATGAGAAATATTTATGTGCAATACAAAAATTTGTGTTACCTGCATGTATTATCATGATGCAAAGGTTGCTGGAGAATTTGCAAGTGGGACGAAGTGGAATGATATTTGGAAACTTGACATTTTAAGGCGTCATTTAGCAAGCAGATCACTTATAGATGGTGTGCAAAAGAAAACCCTTCATCTCCCGCTACCGTGTATTTTATGAGATAGGATACTCTCCACTGTGAATCGATAGAAGTTTGGTGACATACTGAATCTATACCTACTTCTAAGAAAGTAGAGGCACTGTCATAGCCACCTGGTGATGGCACTTATGTGATATGATAATGTCAAGGCTTTTAAAGCCACTGACCCTCGCCTCATCCAATCACCTCATGAACATCTGGCTTCTTTCTCCTGTAGTCAATAATCAAATGCCAGGAGCTGGTAGAGCAGTGCCAGAGACAGGGATGGAGAGCACACTGCGAGCCTTTAGAGGTGGGGTGTACAGGTTTTGCTAGCTGCTTGCTCTGCAGAACCTACTCTCTCCTTGGCATTGAGGGGCTACAAAGAGAAAAGCCATCAGCACCATTACAGAGGCTGCTGACAGTGCCTCCAGGTGGCTACGAATCAAGAGGTGTAACCTGTGGATCAATGCTGCTGGGACACATGCTGGGGCCTGATCAACCCTGGCTCGGTTGCCTGGGTGAAGGTGTCTGATTTTGAGAGACCCGAAGCGCCCAAACGGATGACCCCAGGTTACATCATTGATGACGTGTCCTGGCGTTTTCTAGGATGCATCTCAGCATCAGCTTTTAGGTTTTGCTGACATTGAAGTCAGAGTCTTCAACTTAAATAAAGCTGATTTCATAGATATGAGAAATACAGCAGCTAAGGTGGATGGAAGATCAGAAGAAAGATTTGCTTATAGATAAATAGCAACAACAAAATAAAGATATGCTCTCAAAATTCTCAATTAATGGAGAAAAGTAGCAAAAATGGTTCAGCCATGTCCAACAAAGAAGATCGACAATAATATTGGATTAAACTTAGAGTAGAAGTGTATAATGGAGCCCCCAGGGGACTAGAAACATTGCTATTCTTAATATATACTGGGTGGACAAGTCACGATTTTGAAATCTGCAGATTGACACAGAAATTAGAAGTAGAGGGAACTATGAGTACTAGCCTCACGGGTACTAGCCTCCATAGTATCCAAGACATCTTCAAGAAGTGGTGCCTCAAAAAAGCAGCTTCTATCATCAAGGACCCCCTCCACCTAGGACATTCCCTCTTCTCATTGCTACCATCAGGAAGAAGGTACAGAAGTCGAAAAGCACACATTCAGCGATTCAGGAACAGCTTCTACCCCTCCGCCATTCAATTTCTAAATGGACATTGAACTCATGAAAACGACCTCACTACTTTTTATAATTAAAAGATTTTTGTTTTTGCACTATTTATTTCAATTTAACTATTTAATATGCATATACTGTATATATTTACTGTAATTTATTTGCTTGTCTATATTTATCATGTATTGCATTGTACTGGCGCTGTAAAGTTAACAAATTTCATGACATATACCGGTGATATGAAACATGATTGATTCTGATTCTATGAGGAAGCAAGCAATAAATTTCTAAAATATTCTCTGGCTAAATAGGTAGAAGTGGCAGATGAAATTCAATGCAGAAAAAAATATTGGCAGGAAGAAGGAAGGGCAATGATTTCTAAGGCTGTAATTCCAAACTACTGTAGCTGCTCAGAGAGAGAGACTGCTGGGTATATCCATATAGCTTGTTGAAAATGTCAACATTACTTGAGGAAGTAATAACAAAGCAGACAGGATCTTCGGCTTTAGAAGAGGCATATAAGATAAGAGCAAGGGGATCATGATGGAACTTTATGAAACATTTGTTCAACCACAATTACAGAATTGTCTAATGCCACACATGATGAAGGTGCAGAGGCTTTGGAGAGATTGCAGTAAAGATATAGTTAAATCATTTCATGAGTGAGGGACTTTAGGTGTAGAGTTGTTCTCCTCGGAGCAGAGATGGTTGAGGGGGAGATCTGCTAGAGCTATTTAAATCATTTTAAGATTAAAAATCAAAGAAACTGTTCCTATTCATGGAAGTGTCAAGAATCAGGGGAATGATGGTGATTGGAAAAATAATGATAAATGGAATGAGAAAAATGTGAACACAGCAAATGATCAGGGCCTGTAATGTACTGCCAAATGCAGTAGAGGAGACAGTTTCAATTGTGGGATTCGAAAAAGGAGCTGGACAAGTACGTTGGTGCAAAGAAATTGCAAAGGACATGTGGAAAAGAGAGAAAGTTGGATTAGCTGGATTGCTTTTGCAATAGGCTGATATGGACAGAGCAGGACCTAAACTGTTCTGTAATGTGCTGTCGCTTCTCTGTGATTCTTGTGTAAAGGGGGTTTCTTCTTTTTTCTTTGTTACTGTGTGTGTAATCAAAATGGCTTCTTTGTTTTGTTAAAAGCAGGAATGCTTCTTTGTTGTGAGAGAGTGCTGGAAGATTGTTTGGGTTAAAATTTACTGATAACGAGAATTGTATTCCTTTGTAAACCAATTGGGATTAATGTTGTTCTTTCTTCTGAGTCTGTAAGCTATTGTTGGCGGGCTTTTGGGGAGATCGGCGCGAGGGGTTGAGAGAGAGAGGACGCGATGCTGTAAGCTGGGCGAGGAACGGACCCCAAGCGGGGGTCCAAGGCCAGGAGGTACTCCGAGGAGAGGAGATAAAGCTAGATGTGCTTGGTTGACCACTTCGGGTGGTCCTAAGCTGCAAGTCGAGGAGTTCGGAGGGGATCGAATGGTGGCCAGAAGACTTCAGTAATTGAGCTCCAACGGTTGTGCACGAAGTGGTTTGGACTTTGATAAGCTTGGCACCTTTTCTTTATTGTTTTTCCTTCATATATACTGTATCGTTATTAATCACTTAGTTATAGTAACCTTTATAAATTGTACTCATTTAATCGCATATGGTGTACTGTCTGTTTTTTGGGTGAGGCGGGGACATCACACAGCATCCACACAAGCTGATTACCCAGTTTGGCGGGGCCGAAGGCTGCTCCCCCTAGACTAGAACGAGCTGAGCGAGCCTGAGGCGACCCTGGGGGTTACACTTAGAAGAGAATTATATTTTTGCCAAGAAGTAGAGGTTAGGAGTGTGCTGCCAGAAGTGGTGATTGAGGCAGGTACATCAGCAAAACTAAACTGATAGGAGGGCTTGGCCCAAATACTGGCAGGTGGGATTTGCTCACTTGATTAAGGGTCTGCATCCATGCCCCAAAACCCTATGACTATGATGAGCTTCCAAGTTGGCTGCACTTTGGAACAGTTCCAGCAGATGGAAAGATGGGTAGCAAGAGTAATGCTTGGGCTGGAATCTGGGTATGGGAAAATCTTTGAGAGGATCTGGCAGGAAGACTGCTAGCTTCAAGAGAATGATTGAGTATGAGTTGGGACGAATCCAGCCCAAAGGACATATGGCACAGAGTAGGAAATTCTTAAGCTTCAGAAGTTCTTTTGAGGGATAGTTGGGAATGTTGCCAGTTGGTTTACTAACAGGTCAGAGTCAGACTAGGGGGAAGTTTGAGTTGCTACGGAATATCATCTGTTACTGGAAAACGGAAGAGGCCCGGTGCTAAGTACAGGAGGTCTCTTGCAGGGATGTGTTCTACTTTGGTGAGCACAGTAAATGGCAATACGTAGTGAAGCAGCCAAACAGATAACCTTAGTAATAAAGAAATCTGTAGACTCTTTGGCCTTATCGAAAGTGTGTGAGAAGAGATCTGGAAAATCATGTGGAAGGAAGTATCTGATTATAAATGGGGAGGATGGGTCCTCCTCCAGAGGAAAGGGAAATACATCAAACATGATTTAGTTTAACAATGCTTGTGAAGCTAAAACGTAGGCAGCACACACAATATTCCTGAGGAACTCAGCAAGTCAGGCAGTATCTATGGAAGAGAATAAACAATTAGATAAGTTAGATATGGCCCTTGTGGCTAAAGGGATCAGGAGGTATGGAGAGAAAGCAGGTACAGGGTTCTGAGTTGGATGATCAGCCATGATCATACTGAATGGCAGTGCAGGCTCAAAGGGCCGAATGGCCTACTCCTGCACCTATTTTCTATGTTTCTATAATTGACGTTTCAGGCCAAGACTCCTCCTCAGATCTGGAAAGGAAGGGAGCAGAAGCCCGAATAAGAAGGTAGGGAACGGGAAGGAGTACAGTCTTGCAGGTGATAGGTGAGACCAGGGAAACTAGTAATTTCTGCTCGCTCCCTCTTCTCTTTTCCCTTTCCTCATTCTGGTTACCCTCTCAACCCTTCTCTTCAGCTGGCCATCACATCCTGCTGGTTCCCATCCTCCTTCCCTTCCTTCCATGGTCCACTGTCCTTGCCTATTAGATTCTCTTCCCTTCTATCCTTTATGTCCCTCTGACCCCTCCAGCTTCTTACTGCACCTCTTCCCAACCCACCCACCTCCCCCCTCACCTGGTGCTCTGGCATTTTGTGTATGTTGCTCAGATTCTGCAGGATCGCATGCTTAAGCTAAGAACTAAAATATGCACAGCCATTCCTCCTTTTCACAAAAAAGTTATTATAATATGACAGTCACTTTAATCAATATTCCCTCAAGAAAAAATTCAATCACCCTGGATCAGTGACAACGTTGGATAAAGTCATGGAGAGTTAACTGTACTGGAGTGGGCCAGCTAGAAGTGGTTATGTATGTTCAACAGCTTTTTTGCCAACTTCTGAAGATCTTTAATACAGGAGTTTACACTGACATTTCCCTGAGATAATGCAAGTCATTCTGAGCTGAAACCACATACAAGGTGTGCACAGTAGTGTTGACATCAATGTTTTCTTTCACTGGAAGAATTTCAGTCATCCCCACACCTCCACAAAAACTTTAGTGACTCTCAAGTAATCTTTGATTTGCTTTAAATTGAGAGAAAAAGCCATCATTTGGACTTAATGAGGAATGAACTGTTGCTTTTCTTTCCACGAGCTGTGAAACGCAAGGTGTAAAGAACCTCGATGTTCCTTGATCATCATTAGTAATCACCGTAACTATTTTTGTGAGGTTTGAGCAGAACAATAAGAGAGCCATCTGTTTCAGTGAGGATTAGTGGTGTGCATGCAGTCGGCATATGGACTCTGTAAAGCGGCGGATGAGGCAACCTGGGTGTAATTATGGCTACAAAAGAGGAAATTCTGCTATTCAGTGGAATGGAAGGGCATCCATACATCATTTCATGGATTGCCTCAAGTTGTTTTTTCTGTCCTGATGGAACTTCTTGGCCTGAAACACTGACTGTTAACTCTTTTCCATAGAT
Organism: Hemitrygon akajei; assembly: GCF_048418815.1. Taxonomy (NCBI): domain Eukaryota; kingdom Metazoa; phylum Chordata; class Chondrichthyes; order Myliobatiformes; family Dasyatidae; genus Hemitrygon; species Hemitrygon akajei. Next base: position 26,857,450 of record NC_133124.1, on the reverse strand, counting down.
GCTGCCTGGCCTGCTGAGTTCCTCCAGCATTTTGTATGTGTGTTTTTTTTATGTTACTTTATATTGCATCTGTTAATAATCTTAAATTTTCATGGAATCACCGAGGGTGACACAGCTACTAACACTGTAGAGCACCAGCTGTAAGATCAAGGTTCAATTCCCACTACTGTCTGTTCATCCTCCCTGTGACTGTATGGGTTTCCACTGGGTGCTTCATTTTCCTCTCACATTCCAAACGTGAACCAGTTAGGGTTAGTGAATTGCCAGCATGGTGCATTGTCTCCGGAATTATGGCCACACTCATGGGCTGCTCCAGCACATTCTGGGAATGCGTTGGCCACCGACGCAAACAATGCATTTCACTGTATGTTTCAATGTTTCAACAAATGAAGCTAAGCTTAACCTTAACTTCTGAGGAACTATTTCCACAAAAACATTAAAATTCGACTTCCTCGGATAAGTAAAAGTTACTTTCCATGTCACCCATTTTCAAGAGGGAAGTGGGAGAACACTGTCATTGAAGTTGATGGTAGGGAACTTCCTGCCGTTGTGATGTTGACAGCCGTCACCATAGTCTTCCAAAGCAAAATGTTAATGTTTGCAGCTCAAAATGCAAGTCAGATCTAACTCCACAAATAACTAAAGGAAAAGTCTATTGCGATTTATTACTAATTAGTCCTTTGTTCATAAACACTAGGAAGAGTCTAATAGAAGGGTTATTAATTGGATCGTATTTTCTACACAGTTTTCTACAGAACTGTTTGGATCTAACCTTTGAGCGCAATTTGTAATTGATGAAGTGTTGAGGAAATTCAAACTATGTACAGTTGATATTCTTTAAAGCTAACTTTAACCATTATCTATTTAGTCAGATGATACAGGGACTACCCCAGCTCTTTTTCAAGTGAAGTTGTATGAAAAAATACTGAAACCAGAAGCTTTTGGTCCTGTGCTGCTCAAGCAGTGCTAGTTCTATGTCACTACTCATGCTACTCATCCTGTTTGGAACAATTTGCTATTCCAGAGACTCGCTACCCTCTGCAAGAAATATTGTGCTGGCTGGAAACCTCCTGAAGTCCAGCCCCGAAGCTCCAAGCAGAAGCAGAGCTTTGAACGACAGAGTGGACGAGCACCATCGGTGAAATTCTCCTGACATATTTGATAGTTGTTAAAGCTCTTGAAATGTTTAAATGAATTGCACGTGGAAACATTTTAAAACTATTAAAATTGAAATAAAGATATAAACAAGTAAAGATAAAACAATACAATCAATTTACAGAATACCTTTAAATATTCAGAAACATGAAGCAAATCACAAATACCTATTCTCTCATTGAAAACTCAACAGTGCAACCAGTGAGGACTAACCTGGTAAATAATCCATGTGCCAAATTCCCACAGTACATACTGGGGGTGTTGTGTTCTCTAGAGATTACAGTAGAGAAGCAGAAGTGAAGAACAGCCAGCAATGATTGGTTATTAATTTTGGAATCTCAGTGTTAATTTGCAAGTCCTGAAATTTGCTGACAGATAAATTTTAATGATTTCACCAACACACAAGGACTCCCACCACTAATCTGCTGAAGTACAGATGCCAATAACAATGCTTACATCTTTTTGCCATGATGATTGGTTATAAGAGGGCACAGAAATAATAATTAATTGCTTCTTGGAGTAATGCAAAACTTGAAATTATCCAGTAGAATATATGGCAGATAAATGATGCTGAGGATGTTCTACGAGTCTGTGATGGCCAGTGCTATCATGTTTGCTGTTGTGTGCTGGGGCAGCAGGCTGAGGGTAGCAGACACCAACAGAATCAACAAACTCATTCGTAAGGCCAGTGATGTTGCGGGAGTGGAACTGGACTCTCTGACGGTGGTGTCTGGAAAGAGGATTCTGTCCAAGTTGCATGCCATCTTGGACAATGTCTACCATCCACTCCATAATGTACTGGTTAGGCACAGGAGTACATTCAGCCAGAGACTCATTCCACCGAGATGCAACATTTGAGCGTCATAGGAAGTCATTCCTGCCTGTGGCCATCAAACTTTACAACTCCTCCCTCGGAGTGTCAGACACCCTGAGCCAATAGGCTGGTCCTGGACTTATCTCCACTTGGAATAATTTACATTATTATTTAATTATTTATGGTTTTATCTTGCTATATTTCTACACTATTCTTGGTTGGTGCGACTGTAACAAAATCCAATTTCCCTCGGGATCAATAAAGTATATCTGTCTGTCTGTTAACATGGAATTTTCAAAAATGTGCCTTGCATTGATGCTTTAATATAAATAATATAAATAACCTAAAGTAAACACTAACTGAGACGCATAGCATGTAATTACCCTGTTAAAACAGAATGGGTTAAGTACACACTTCAGGGAGGAGATGGAAGCATATTTCTCATTGTTGTGTTTCAGGTAGTGGCTGGGAGGGAGGTTATAGGTCAGAGCCAATCATTATAGAAAAAACACGGATTAGGCAAATTCTACAGCAACAACTGAGTAGAGCCAAAATTACATTGTACGTGTGGTCCAATTCTAGGTAGCCAAATGACACAGGATTATGTGTCCATCATCAGGCTCATCCAGGAGAAAGAGGTTACTGCGATTCTTTCTTTTCAAGTGCAAGTGAAAGACATTCAGCTCGTCAGGGAGCGAGGCATCACCCTCATTCATGCTAATCGGCTTCATGCTGTTATACGACATATTGTCATACAAATCCAGCCACAGCTGTCATCTATCCAATGTGTCTCTTGCTTCACTCAGAATTGTCTTTTCACCCTCACAATGGCCTTCTATGCGTCATACCAGGACCTCTTGTAGGATTCTGTGCCATCAGTTTTGAATACCACAGATCTAGCTCTCAGCAGATTGTAAATCTCCTCATTCATCCAGGGCTTCTTGTTTGGGACGATTTGGTGAGTTCTTCAAGGCTCATGCTCGGCCATACAGGTTTTGATGAAGTCTGTGTTGGCCATGACATCTGCATTCAAGTGCAACAATGTATCCCTCCCTGAATACAGATTGGTCTTCCAATTCAAAGCATTCCTTAACCATACCTTCATGGTTCATACTGATGCTGTGGTCGGCCTATATGGCGGGAGAAGAAATAGGGCCAGCTGATCGAACTGGCCAAAGTGCAGGTGTGGGATGGCACAGTAGGTGCTCTTCATGGTGGTGTAACAGCAACGGAATGTGTTGGCTCCTCTGAATCCACAGGTGACATTTGGTGGGAATTAGTCAGAGACTTCTTCAAGCCAGTTTGGTTGAAGGCCCCGCAGATAAATAAACAACTTAGATTCCTGCTGGCTCAAAAGTTTGCAATTGCCTCAATAAATCCGGCTAATAATAGCAGCCACTATATATTTACAAAGAAATTCTGCACCTTGATGAATCCTCATCAAGTTCAAGTTCAGTGTATTGTCACTCATTAAACTGAATATAGTTGGATGGAAGAAAGCATAATCGGAAGGAAGCCATTACATATATAGCCCCAAATGAAACAATATTCCTCTGGACCAAGGTGCACAACACATCACATATAACTCACACAAACAATACATAAAGTAATATTACCACAAATAAATTAGCAAATAATAAGATGTATACTGGATACAAGTTTTTAAAAAAAGCAGTATAATGCCACTAGCTCTTCATAAGTGATAAGACCCAGGTGATGGCAGGGAGTTTAGTTGTCTTACACCCTGGGAGAAGAAGCTATTTCCCATTCTAACAGTTTTTGTCCTAATGTTATGGTACCTCCTACCTGATGGTAAGGAGTCAAAGACGTTGATGGAAGGATGGGAGGGATCATTGATAATGCTAAGGGTCCGGCATACATAGCGCTCTGGAAAATTATCTTCCATGGGTGGAAGAGAGATCCGATGATCTTCTCAGCAGCCCTTGCAATCCTGTGTAGGGATTGCGGTCCGATGACTTGCAATTCCCATACCCGATGGTGATACAGCTGGTAAGAACACTCTCGTTGTCTGCATGCATATCTTATCCTTCTTATCGGAGGTTTCAAAGGTAAATTTAATGTCAGGGAAATGTATACAATATACATCCTGAAATTCTTTTTCTTCGCAACCAACCACAAAAACAGAGGAGTGCCCCAAAGAATGAATGACAGTTAAATGTTAGAACCCCAAATCAACTACCCCTCCCGCTCCCCCACCAGCAAAAGAGAGCTTCGGCTTCCCCCACTGTGCATTCAAGCATCAATAAGGACACAGACTTGCAGTACCCCAAAAGACTACTTGTCCACCCAGTAATTCGACGTACCACAGGCTCTCTCTCTTCCTAATAAGGGAAAAAGAGGTGTCCCCATTTCACATACTGTATAAAGCTTTAAATGGTTTCATCTTAGTAGTGTTCCTGTGCAGTATTGATAAACTGAAATACATATTTAGTAAGAGCACAGTTCAGATCAATGAAACTGTGACTGGTTTGACCCCAAACAATTGCCAGCTCAGAAGAAACATGTAAGCCATATGGCCACCTTAAATCTCTCTGACAGCTATTAAGCAACGAAACAATATGATTCTAGAAATGACACTGTGGCCAGTACACAAAACTATGATTTCAATGAGGAAAAAAAATCAGATGGATTGTAAAGTCATTGTCATACCTGATTCCATTACCTTGCTTATGGCAGATAGGGTTAAGGTTGCACCTATTAAATGCACAATGCTTGTCCTTGTGATATTTTAATATGAGTTTCAGTTCTCTAGAGAAAGCCAAAACTGCTGAAGGGCATTCTAATTGTGAGGCCATCAGCTGAGGGCTAGTTTTGTGGATGATTGTTGCCCCATGCATCTAGCAACCTTTGCTACTTCAAACACAAAAGGATGTGAAGATGCTGGTAGTCCAAAGCAACACATAAAATGCCGGAGGGACTCAGCAGGTCAGTCAGCGTCTATGGAAAAGAGTAAACAGTCAACGTTTCGGGCCGAGACCCTTCTTTAGGACTAGTTCTTCCCGCGTTTTGTGTGTGGGTCTTTGGTACTTACTGCCTCCAAGGCTGCTGAGGGGAATTGATGGCATATCTGACTAGCCTGGTACTTAAATGGGAAAAGAACATATACAATGAAGCAAGAAACAAATAGTTCAATGATTCCCATTATCTTTAATAACCTGGAAGCCGAATTCAGTTTCACAGAAAGAAAGTAAATGAATTCTCAGATATATAACAGATGCAGTGGTTAATCAAAACCAGAGTGATCCAGCACTCTGCTGACAGTAAACTCCAGTGTATATATTTAATGTGGAACATTCAGCTGTTCCCATTTTACAGATTTGCTCATGAAATAAACTAACAACTGCAGATGAAAACATTTTTTTTTGAAATAGGATGATCAGCAGTGACAGACCTTGGGACAGAAAAAAAATGCCTTCTGGCAGCCACACGGCCAGCCACTTCTCATACAGAAACCGCATAAAAGCTCATTTTTTGCCTTCAGTTTTCAGCCCAAGAGAGTCATTTAACAGGAAAATTTAGCGATATGCTCCTCATGTTTCTCTGTACTCCTTTGATTGACCATTAAACCAACATCTCAGGAACTGTTACGTTGTAAAATATCGCAGTGCTATGCATCGCATAACTATCAGCTCTCTAATGCGATGGTGCTCAGATTATTAATGGCATCATGATTTGATGCAATTGTTTAATGTGGCATATTGCTGAACAACAGATAATACAAAAGCAACGTCATGCAAAAGAGAAGTTTAACCTGCTTTTGTCCAATTTTCAGGTATAAATGAGGTACCCTGATCTGTACCTGAGGTTTCAATTGAATGTCAGAGAAATGTATACAAAATACATCCTGAAATTCTTTTTCTTCACAAACATCCACGAAAACAGAGGAGTGCTCCAAAGAATGAATGACAGTTAAACGTTAGAACCCCAAAGCCCTCCAACTCCCCCATGCATAGGCAGCAGCAAAAGCAATGACCCCCCTCCTCCCCCACCAGCAAAAAAACAACGGCACCTCCCCCCCCCCCCCCCCCCCCCCACCGAGCCCTCACGTGTCTGAAGGATATTTCTTGCCATCAGGTTACTTTAAGCTGTCTTAGACCTTTTACTCAAACAATAAACAGCATTCAGAGGTCTAATTTATTTTAGGATCACAGATAGAGTCTATAGTGATCTGACAAATTGCCTCTCCTCATACCACCCTTGGCTTATCTATGAGACACAGGCTGCATCAAGACATTTGCACCTTTTTCTGCTCTATAGAGGTAAAGCCCAAGCTTCAATTAGCCCTCATCTTCAGGCACTTCTATGCTGAAGGTGGGCAAAAGTATTTGGACTGCATTTGTACCATTGCATATTTTCTGAATTAAGAGCGAGCTATTAAGAATCAAACTTTATTTGCTTTTGCTCTTTTAAATATATTTGATTCTGTCATAAAATGTTAGTGAAATGATGGGGTTATGATTTGATTTGGACTCTTGTCTTAAACAGGAACCTAGATGTTCATCAAACACCTCACTTTAATAACTGGATGAGCTGTCAATGGAGGCTGTGTAACAAGTGTCGGCTTCTACATTGCCTGTATTTCTACTATTATCCGTTCTGTTATGGATTTATTGAGTATGCCTCCAAGGCAGAGTACAAAGTAAATGGCAGGATACTTGGTAGTTTGGAGGAGCAGAGGGATCTGGGGGGTACATGTCCACAGATCCTTGAAAGTTGCCTTACAGGTAGATAGGGTAGTTAAGAAAGCTTATGGGGTGTTAGCTTTCAAGAGTCGAGGGATAGAGTTTAAGAGACGCGAGATAATGATGCAGCTCTATAAAACTAGTTAGGCCACACTTGTTAGGCCACAACTAGAACTACTGTGTCTAGTTCTGGTTGCCTCACTATAGGAAGGATGTGGAAGCATTGGAAAGGGTACAGAGGAGATTTACCAGGATGCTGCCTGGTTTAGAGAGTATGCATTATGATCAGAGATTAAGGGAGCTATTGCCTTTACTCTTTCGAGAGGAGGAGGATGAGAGGAGACATGGAGGTATACAAGATATTAAGAGGAATAGATAGAGTGGACAGCCAGCGCCTCTTCCCCAGGGCACCACTGCTCAGTACAAGAGGACATGGCTTTAAGGTAAGGGGTGGGAAATTCAAGGGGGATATTAGAGGAAGGTTTTTTTTTTTACTCAGAGAGTGGTTGGTGCGTGGAATGCACTGCCTGAGTCAGTGGTGGAGGCAGATACACTAGTGAAATTTAAGAGACTACTAGACAGGTATATGGAGGAATTTAAGGTGGGGGGGCTATATGGGAGGCAGGGTTTAAGGGTCGGCACAACATTGTGGGCCAAAGGGCCTATACTGTGCTGTACTATTCTACGTTCTTAAAATGAATCTTGGGGACTCCTCCCATCCTGCGCATGGACTGTTTGATCTGCTTCCGTCTGGTAGGCGCTTCAGATCCCTCCAGACTAAGACTAATAGGCACTGGAGAAGTTTTTTCCCTACTGCTGTCACTTTGCTGAACAGTTAACTGCCAGTTAACTGTCAGCTAACTATTACTTGGATTGCACTACCTGTATGTACAATTTATATTTTCGTTTATATTTATCATTATTATTGTTATGAGCAGAGAGACAACATCTGCCGGAAGTAAATTCCTTGTATGTGCATAGGTACTTGGCGATTAAAGTCTGATTCTGATATGTGAGGTATATGTACTTTGATAATATATTTGCTTTGAACTTTGTTCTGCGTCTCACAAACACATCTGTGTTAACAATCCGACACAGTGAATTAATTTACCAAGTCTTATATGGCTGCCCAATCACCTTGCCTTGTTCCCATGACTTGATATCAATAGAACTTGCAAGCAAAAGTGTTTACAGAAAATGCTGAAAGTAATACTTTTTCAGGGGCCTGGGAAGTGGAGCACCAGGTCAATAACTGAAGGATTGGACAGGAAGGTAGATATCAGGGAAAGTGTTGAAAGGCAAAATGGGGTATGATGGGTCGGATAGTTTGAAGTGTGCGTATTTTAATGCTGGGTAAAGTTGATGAATTTAGAACATGGATGAGTACGTGGAACTACAATATTAGGGCCATTACTGAAACTTGGTTGAGTGAGGGACAGGAATGGGTGATTAATGTACCAGGTTTTCAAAGTTTTAGGAAAGATAAAGAGGAGGAGGTAAAAGGGGATGGGGAGTTGCACTACTAATCAGGGACGGTGTCATAGCTGCACTCAGGGGAAACATTATGGAGGGGTCAGACACTGAGTCCATTTGGATAGAACTCGGGGATAGGAAGGGTGCAATCACACTGATGGAATTGTACTATGGACCCCCCCCCCCCCCCCAATAGGCACGGGGACGTTGAGGAACATATATGTAAACAGATTAAGGAAGTGTGTAAAAATAATGGAGTTGTTGTCATGGGAGGATTTCAGCTTCCCTAGTATAAACTGGGGCCTTCTTTGTGCAAGGAGTTTAGATGGGGCAGAATTTGTAAAGTGTATCCAGGAAGAGTTATTAAATCAATATATCGACAGTCCAATGAGAGGAGGGGCTGTACTGGACCAGGTGTTGAGTAATGAGGCTGGTCAGATGACTGAACTTTTATTGGGTGAGCTGTTAAGGAACAGTGACCACAACTCCTTAACTTTTGGGATAGTTATAAAAAAGGACAGGTATGGTCCTAGTAGGAGAGTTTTAAATTGGAGTAGGGCAAATTATAAGGGGATTAGGCAGGAACAAAGTTAATTGGGAACACCTTTTCACTGGCAAGTCCACATCAGAGATGTGGAGGGTGTTTAAAGATCAGTTGCACAGAGTATGTTCCTGTTAGAAGGAAGGACGAGGATAGAAGGATGTTTAGAGATAGGGTCCATTTGGAGATGGCGGAGATTGCAGAGAATAATGTGTTGGAAGCGAAGGCTGATGGGGCGGTAGGTAAGGATAAGAGGGACTATCACCATTATGACAGTGGGGTGAGCACAGATATACGGGAAATGGAGATGATATGGATGAGAGCTGCATCAATAGTAGAGAGAGGAAAACCCCATTCTTTAAAGAAAGAGGACAATGAAATCTGAATCCTGAGAACAGATGTGGCAGAAGCAAAGAAACTGAGAAAATGGAATAGCATTTTTATAGAAGATAGGGGGGAAGCGGTATAGTCCAGATAACTATGGGAATCAGTAGGTTTATTAAAGATGTTGGTTGACAGAGATCAGAGAAGAGGGAGGTGAAATTAAGGGCAGGGTGGAAGTTAGAGGCAAAATTGATGACATTGATGAGCTCAGCATGGATACATGAAGCAGCACCAATGCAGTCATTAATGTAGCAGGAAGAGTTGGAGAGTATAACTGGGGGAGACTTCCAACATAGACTGTCCTACATAGCCGATGAAGAGGCAGGCATAGCTTGGGCTCACACGAGTGCCTATGGCTACCCCTTGGGTTTGGAGAAAGTGGGAGGAGCCGAAGAAAGAAGTTGTTGATGGTGAGGACCAGTTCTGCCAGATGGAGGTGGGTGGTGGCAGAGGGGGATTGGTTGGTTCTTCTATCGAGAAGGAAGCAGAGAAATTTGAGGCCTTCTTAATTGGGAGATAGAGGTGTATAGGGACTGAATATCCACGGTGAAGATGAGGTGGTCAGAGCTAGGGAATTGAAAGGTTCTGAGAAGATCAAGGGCATGAGAAGTGTCGCAGGTACAGGTGGGAATACTGAATGAAGGGGAATAGAATGGAACGGAGATATGAGATCACATGTTCAGTGGGGCAGGAGCAGGCAGAGACAATAGAATGCTGCATATTGCATACAGTTCTGGTTGCCACACCATAGGAAGGATGTTGAGGCTTTGGAGAAGGTTCAGAAGATGTTTACTAGGATGCTGCCTGGTTTAGAGGGTACGTACTATCATGAGAGGCTGGACAATTTATTTGGAGCAGCGGAGGCTGAGGGGAGATCTGATAGAGGTTTACAAGATTATGCGAGGCACAGATAGAGTAAACAGGGAGTATCCTTTTCCCAGAGGACATACATTGAAGGTGAGAGGGGGTAGGTTCAAAGGAGATGAGAGGGGTATGTTTTTACTCAGAGTGCTGGATGCCTGGTATGGTGATAGAGGCGAATACATTAGAAGCTTTTAAGAGATGTCTAGACAGGCACATGAATGAGGAAGGTGGAGGGATAGAAACAGAAATATAGAAAATAGGTGCAGGAGTAGGCCATTCGGCCCTTCGAGCCTGCACCGCCATTCAGTATGATCATGGCTGATCATCCAACTCAGAACCCTGTACCTGCTTTCTCTCCATTCCCCCTGATCCCTTTAGCCACAAGGGCCATATCTAACTTCCTCTTAAATATAGCCAATGAACTGGCCTCAACTGTTTCCTATGGCAGAGAATTCCACAGATTCACCACTCTCTGTGTGAAGAAGTTTTTCCTCATCTCGGTCCTAAAAGGCTTCCCCTTTATCCTTAAACTGTGACCCCTCGTTCTGGACTTCCCCAACATCGGAAACAATCTTCCTGCATCTAGCCTGTCCAATCCCTTTAGAATTTTATACATTTCAGTAAGATCACCCCTCAATCTTCTAAATTCCAGTGAGTATAAGCCTAGTCGATCCAGTCTTTCTTCATATGAAAGCCCTGCCATCCCAGGAATCAATCTGGTGAACCTTCTCTGTACTTCCTCTATGGCAAGAATGTCTTTCCTCAGATTAGGGGACCAAAACTGCACACAATATTCTAGGTGCAGTCTAACCAAGGCCTTGTACAACTGCAGTAGAAACTCCCTACTCCTGTACTCAAATCCTTTTGCAATGAATGCCAACATACCATTTGCCTTTTTCACCACCTGCTGTACCTGCATGCCCACCTTCAATGACTGGTGTACAATGACACCCAGGTCTCGTTGCATCTCCCCTTTTCCTAATCGGCCACCATTCAGTTAATAATCTGTTTCCCTGTTCTTGCAACCAACGTGGATAACCTCACATTTATCCACATTAAATTGCATCTGCCATGAATTTGCCCACTCACCTAACCTATCCAAGTCACCCTGCATCCTCTTAGCATCCTCCTCACATTGTGGACATTGTGTAGGTAGGAGGGATTAGTTTTTTTGGAGGGGGGGGGTTTAGATTTACTTTTTAGTTGGTTTGGCACAACATTGTGGGCCAGAGGGTCTGTTCCTGTGCTCTACTGTTCTATGTTCTATATTCTATGTACGCATGAGGTAGAAATTCATCCTCAGAAACTCAATTTGCACTCCTACCTGAAATTTGGCTCCTTCGGCTTGTTTGATTCAATAATATGTTTGCTGACTTCTTCTCCTGCTTTTTGCTTCCCTCTGCCCAGCTTACAACACCAGAGTAACTGAAATAACTGTGATTGAAAAATATCTTCAGCTTCCATCCTATCTCAGCCAACAGGACATCGTTAATTTTCTGTGGAAGCACCAGATCAGTAAGCATGCCGTAGATTCCAGAGTCAGTTTCCATGAATAGAAATGCTTCCTTACACTCTCGTATAAAAGTATTCTGTGCCTATGCGCTATCACTATAAGTTTGAATTATTTGTAATAAAAAGCATCTCCATACTTAGACTGTGAAAGGCTGTTAGTTGTATAACTTGGCTGCCTACATATCTTACCTGTTCTCATGCAGTCATTTTGGTCCGTCTCATCGCCTCTTGCCTAAACAGTGATATCACTATACACAAGGCTTCTCTGCTCCCTTTCCAATTCTGTGCTTTCTGCAGTTATTGATATCTCTCTTTATCTCACAAGCTATTGACTTCCCCTGCCTCTCTAATTGCCTCTGCGTGAGTGCAGGACCGAGTTTTGCTGACTCACTGCGACATCCGAGCCATTTTCCCTGTAGAATTTTGAAGTGCCGACAGTTACTTTCCCAAATTGCAACTTCTTTTTTCCCATCCTATTTTTATCCTTGAACATGTTCAACTGCAGCAGCAATGTATCAGAAGTTGATGGCTTACAACTATCGTCAAGCTGACTATAACTGCATCGGATAACTCTAGAACATAGAAATTTACAGCACGTTACAGGCCCTTTGGCCCACAATGTTGTGCCAACTGTATAACCTACTCTAGAAACTGCCTAGAATTTCCTTAACACATAGCCGTCTTTTTTTGTAAGCTCCATGTACCTATACAAGAGGCTCTTAAAAGACCCTAATGTATCCACTTCCACCACCACCATCTCCAGCAGTACATTCCACGCACCCACCACTCTGTGTGTGATAAACTTACCCCTAACCTCCCTTTGCTACCTATTTCCAAGCACCTTAAAACTATGCCCCCTTATGTTAGTCATTTTAGCCCTGGGAAAAAGCCTCTGGCTATCAACACGATCAATGCCCCTCATCATCTTATACACCTCTATCAGGTCACCTCTCATCTTCTGTCACTCCAAGGAACAACATTTGCAACATTCCAATCCTCTGCAACTTCTCCTGTCCCTATTGATGACGCCAATGATCATCACAAGAGGATCAGCAATCTCCTCCCTCGCTTCCCACAGTAACCTGAGGTATCCAGTCACAGTGAATTATAGTACCATAGAACATTACAGCACAGAACAGGCCCTTTGGCTTTTCTTGGCTGTGCTGAACCATTTTTCTGCCTAGTCCTACTGACCTGCACCTGGACTAAATCCCTCCATACCTCTCTCATCCATGTACCTGTCCAAATTTTTCTTATGATAAAAGTGAGCCTGCAATTACAACTTCATCTGGCAGCTCATTCCACACTTCGACCACTCTCAGTGTGAAGAAACCGCCCCTCCCTCCAATGTTCCCTTAAAACTTTTCCCCCTTCACCCTTAGCCCATGTCTTCTGGGTTTTTTTCTCCCCTAGCCTCAGTGGAAAAAGCCTGCTTACATTCACTATCTATACCCACTATAATTTTATATATCTCTATCAAATCTCCCCTCATTCTTCTACGCTCCAGGGAATAAAGTCCTAACCTATCAACCTTTCTCTGTAACTCAGTTTCTCAAGTTCCGGCAACATCCTTGTAAACCTTCTCCGCACTCTCTCAACATTATTAATATCCTTCCTGTAATTAGGTGACCAAAACTGCACACAATACTCCAAATTCAGTCTCACCAATGTCTTATACAACCTCACCATAACATTCCAACTCTTATACTCAATACTTTGATTTATAAAGGCCAATGTACTAAAGCTCTCTTTACGACCCTATCTACCTGTGACACCACTTTTAGGGAATTATGTGTCTGTATTCCCAGATCCCTCTGTTCTATTGCACTCCTTGGTGCCCTACCATTTACCTTGTATCTTCTATCTTGGTTTGTCCTTCCAAAGTGCAATACCTCACACTTGTCTGTATTAAACTTCATCTGCCATTTTTCAGCCCATTTTTCCAGCTGGTCCAAATCCCTCTGCAAGCTTTGAAAAACCATGCCCACTGTCCACTACACCTCCAATCTTTGTATCATCAGCAAATTTGAGGATCCAATTTACCACATTATCATCCAGATCATTGATATAGATGACAAATAACAATGGACCCAGCACTGATCCCTGTGGCACACCACTAGTCACAGACCTCCACTCAGAGAAGCAAACCTCCACTACCACTCTCTGGCTTCTCCCATTAAGCCAATGTCTAATCCAATTTACTACCACACAATGTATACCTAGCGAAAGAATCTTCCTAACTAACCTCCCATGCGGGACCTTGTCAAAGGCCTTACTGAAGTCCATGTAGACAACATCCACTGCCTTCCCTTCATCCACTTTCCTGGTAACCTCCTCGAAAAACTCTAGTAGATTGGTTAAACATGACCTACCATGCACAAAGCCATGTTGACTCTCCCTAATGTCCCTGTCTATCCAAATACTTGTAGATCCTATCTCTTAGTACTCCTTCCAATAATTTACCTACTACTGACGTCAAATTTACTGGCCTATAATTTCCCGGATTACTTTTAGAGCCTTTTTTAAAAAATGGAACAACATGAGCTATCCTCCAATCCTCCAGCACTGTTGTGATGGAAAATAACTGGTTCTTTGAGTCTCAACAGTAGAGGCCTGGACACACACAGTTTTAAAAATAAGGAATTTATTTACAAGGGGAAGTCAGGTCAACACAAGCAACTACAATATTCTAACAGAAAACGCTTAGGGTTAACACGTGGGGAAGGTCGGGTCGGCTGTACGATACACAGAAAGCGGTGTGGGGACAGGGTACAGTTACACATACAAAGAACAAGGGAAAAGCACTACGACAGCTATCTCCCTTGACCTCGGATAGCTGCGGCTCCCTTACCAGGACAAACGATAAACCTTCCCAAACATAAATCAATGCACTTACCTTCAATGAGGTGGTCTGTAAGAGAGAGTAAGCCAGGCACATGTCTCACCTTTTATAGCATGGGGCTGGGCGAGATAATCCAATTAAGGTGACCAATAATTTAGGTGTGCATTGATTAGTTGGGAGGGACCAAATGTTGATTGGCATGTGGTGTGTCCTCCAACCAGCCAGGTGGCAGTGCGTCTGTCACGTGGCTGGTATCTCTGGATACAAGCACCTCACCCATAAATACCAGCATTTTAAATATATCTGCCAGGGCCCCTGCAATTTCAACACTGGTCTCCTTCAAAGGTCTGAGGGATATCCTGTCATGTCCTGGGGATTTATCTACCTTGATTTGCCTCAAGACAGCAAGAACCTCCTCCTCTTCAATCTGTATAGGTTCCACGACCTCACTACCTGTTTGCCTTATTTCCATATCACCATGCCAGTTTCCTTAGTAAATACAGACACAAAAAATCCATTTAAGATCTCCCCCACTTCTTTTGGTTCCATACAGAGCCAACCACTCTGATCTTCAAGAGGACCAATTTTATCCCTTACTATCCTTTTGCTCTTAAAATACCTGTAGAAACACTTAGGATTATCCTTCACCTTGACTGTCAAAGCAACTTCATGTCTTCTTTTAGTCCTCCTGATTTCTTTCTTAAGTATTTTTTGCACTTTTTATACTCCTCATGCACCTTATTTGCTCCCTGTTGCCTATACATGTTATATCTCTCTCTCTCTTCTTCTTTATCAGAGTTCCAATATGCCTCAAGAACCAGGGTTCCTTATTCTTATTCACTTTGCCTTTAATCCTGACAGGAACATACAAACTCTGCATTCTCAAAATTTCTCCTTTGAAGGCCCCCCACTTACCAATCACATCCTTGCCAGAGAACAACCTGTCCCAATCCATGCTTTTTAGATCCTTTCTCACTTCTTCAAATTTGGCCTTTTTCCAGTTTAGAACCTCAACCCAAGGACCAGATCTATCTTTATCCATGATCAAGTTGAAACTAATGGTGTTACGCATTATCTATCAAATTATCTAACTCAACGCTTTTCAAAAGCGCCAGGACATCCTCTTTGTTAATGTGTATATGCTCAAGCGTTTCGGTCTGTTGTAAGTCATCCTCACAATTGCCAAGGTCCTTTTCCCTGGTGAAGACTGAAGCAAAGTATTGATTAAGTTTCCCTGCTAACTCCTCCAACTCCATGCACTCGTTTCCACTATCGCACCTGATTGGTCCTATTCTCAAACAGCTCATCCTCTTGCTCTTCACATAATTGTAGAATGCCTTGGGGTTTTCCTTAATCCTGCTCACCAAAGCCTTCTCATGGCCCCTTCTGGCTCTCCTAATTCCATTCTTAAGCTCCTCACTAGAAACCTTGTAATTTACTAGAGCTCTACAGCGCCTAGTTTCTTGAACCTTTCGTAAGCTTTTCTTTTCTTCTTACCTAGCTTTTCTACGTCCTTTGTACACCATGGTTCTTTAACCCTACCACCCTTTCCATGTCTCATTAGAACATACCTAAGCAGAAGTCCATGCAAATATTCCCTGAACATTTGCCACATTTCCCTGAGAACATCTGCTCCCCATTTATGTTCCCAAGTTCCTGCCTAATATCATCATATTTCCCTCTACCCCAATTAAATGTTTTCCCAAATTGTCTGCTCCTATCCCTCCCCAGTGCTCTGGTGAAGGAGATAGAATTGTGGTCACTATTTCCAAATGCTCTCCCACTGAGAGATCTGACACCTGACTAGGTTCATTTCCCAATACCAGATCAAGTACAGCCTCTCCTCTAGCTGGTTTCTCTACATATTGCATCAGGAAACTTTCTAAACACACCTAACAAACTCCACCCCATCTAAACCCTTTGCGCTAAGGAGATGCCAATCAATATTAGTAAAGTTAAGATCTCCCATCATAACAACCCTAATATTATTTCACCATTCCAGAATCTGTGCCTCAATATCCCTGTTACTATTGGGGGGATCTATAAAAAACACCCAGTAGAGTTATTGTCCCTTTCCTGTTTCTAACTTTCACCCACCTTGACTCAGTAGACCATCACTCCATGATTTCCTTTTTTGCTGCAGCAGTGACATTATCCCTAATTAGCAATGTCACACCCCCATCTCTTTCGCTTCCCTCTCTGTTCTTTTTGAAACATTTAAAGCCTGGCACATTCAGCAGCCATTCCTGCTCCTGAGACACCCAAGTCTCTGTAATGATGACAACGTCACAGTTCCACGTATTGATCCACGCACTGTTCATCTGCCTTGTTTATGATACTCCTTGCATTAAAATAGACACGTCTCAAACCATCAGGCTGAGGGTTTTTTTTGCTCTTTTATCTGCCTATCCTTCCTCACAAACTCCCTACAAGCTGTCTCTACTTATGCTCCAACCTCCCCATCCTCTGTCTCTTCACTTCTGTTCCCACCTTCTTGCAAATCTAGTTCAAACCCTCCCCAATAACATTAGCTATTAGGAGATAAAGGGTTTGACAGAAATTATTTTAAGACCATAAGACATAGGAGCAGAATTAGGCCATTCACCCAGCAAGTCTGTTGTGCCTTTCTATTATAGCTGATTTATTATCTCTCTCAACCCCATTCTCTTGCCTTCTTCCAGTAACTTTAGATGTCTGGATTAAATCTGGAATCAATTGACCTTCATCTTAAATATACCCAATATCTTGGCCTATGCAGCCATCTGTGGCATTGAATTCCACAGATTCACCACACTCTGCCTAAAAATTTTTTTCCTCATCTCTGTTTGTTCTAAAAGGACATCCTCAATAAATGGTTGTACCCTCTGGTCCTAGACTCCCCCACTATAGGAAACATTGTGGTGAACTACATATACCTGTCTGGACACGCCCCCCCCTGCTGACTGCTCCTGTGGCTCCTCCCACAGACCCCTGTATAAAGGTGATTGGAGACACAGCCCCGGCCTCAGTCTCCAGGATGTAGTGTGGTGGTCAATTGCTGCTTGTTCTTTCTTCCAGTCAATAAAAGCCTATATCTCGCCTCATATCTCCGAGAGTTATTGATGGTGCATCAAACATCCCCTCCACTTCCACTCCATTGAGATTCCCCCCCCCCCCCATTCTTCTAAACTCCAGTGAGTACAGGTCCAGAGCCATCAAACTCTCCTCATACGTTAACCCTTTTATTCCCGGGATCTTTCTCATGAACCTTCTCTGGACCCTTTCCAATGGCAGCACATCTTTTCTTAGATAACAGGCCCAAAACTGCTCACAATTACTTCAAGTGCAGTCTGAACAATGCCTTATTTTTACTAAAGGCCAACAACTACAAACACAGCTGCTTACCTCACATGTATGTTGACTTAATTATGTTATATTCACATGTGGTATATTTACATATTTACACACAAATGTAGCTCAGGAGGTGGATAATTTATTTCCCCACTGTTACAAGGAATGAAGATTAATTAGTAATGTCATAGTGGATATCTGTGTACTCGCAACTTTCATGTCTCTGCAGTTGATTACACAGCACAGGAATAAATTTTACCCATTGTACAAAATGGAAGTTCTAATTCTCTACTTGAATGTCATTAAGAAAATCAAAACTGTAACTCAAGTGAAGTGTACTCTGAGGCAGATGCATCTTTTCTGTTCAGTGGATACAGTAATGAGAGGTCCTTATTTTGAAGCCTCAGGAACATATGTTTATTAGGGAATCTGAGCACTGCAGTGTCCTTCACAGGTTTTGTGTAATTAATGAACATAAAGGAAAAAAATTAAACTGTTACAAATCTCAAGAAGTATTACCACTGCACTTCATTCACTGCATTTTAATGGATAATTGATCATTTCAAATTGAGCATCACACAAAGAGGTTGTTAAACTAGATTTGAGCATTTCTCTATGGATGAGGCAGTATCATAGTGTGATGGGTGAGAAGCAGCTATCACGCCCGTGGCCAAATCCATTGATATGCTGCCCATGATTGAACTGGTTGGTGAATGCACTACCTTCCGCCCTTTGACTCATTAAGCACTGAGGGACAATCACAGGTTCAGCAGAATTGTGGATATGGTGGCCTCAGTCATTCTACAGTTTCAAATCTTTTCGATTATCTTTTGCTATCAATGTTAACTCCATCACTGTGCTAAAAGCTAAAGGGAAATCTATTAATCCACAGTGCGTTAAAGAGAAGGAAAGCTAGATGTCCTTACAGTCATTTTCATTTTTAAGAAGACCATATAGAATATTCTCGAACTTTACTGCTCCGGCAGCTAACAAAAGTGAATTCCGAAGCAGTAAGTAATTTAAGTCTGGAGGAATAAGAGTAATGTGCTAACTATCTTTATATTAAGCTGCAAGAACTATGCATAATGTGTGTCAATGATTGATGGGTTATGTTGCTTGGTATTGGAATAGAGGAAAGCTATGTTTGATGATTATGCAGAGTTCCTCAACATTTAATCAATATTTTTTTTCATTTTCCAGGCACTGACGCCGGCCGATGCAGACAATCCACCTTTGGCTCTTGGTTTTTTCCTTCATAAGAATTTTACTTTGCCATTGCTCTGTGAAAACAAAGGGGAAAGGATAATCCTGTGCGGTAGTCCCACCCAGAAATCACACCTTTACAATGAAACTCAATATATAATATAATTATTTTCTTATTTCTCTTTTCGCGAAAACCTTTTACTTCTAGTGGGCCATCATCCACATTTTCATGCGCTAATATAGAAAATCACCAATACTGGCCGATGCAGAGCTGCGTGGTTTTGGGTATTCCTATCAGATTCCTCCTTCTTCTTCAGCCTTTTAATTTTATCATGTACCACCTCCCAGCTTCTCACCTCATCTCTCCTCACCCACCCACCCTCCTTCCTCCTCACCTAGACTCAGCTATCACCTGCAGCTTGTACGCTTTACCCTACCCCCACCTTCTTATCTGGCTTTTGCCCTCTTCTTTTCCAGTTCTGCTGCAGAGTCTCAGTCTGAAATCTTAACAGTTTATTCCCCTTCATAGATTTTATTTATTTATTTATTGAGATACAGCTCAGAATAGGCCCTTCCAGCCCTTCTGGCCATTGAGCCATGCCTCCCAGCAATCCACCTATTTAACTCTAGCCTAATCACGGGACATTTTACAATGACCAATTAACATCTTTAGAGTGTGGGAGGAAACTGGAGCACCCAGAGGAAACCCACTCACTCACGGGGAGAACATACAAACTCTTTACAGGCAGTGGCAGGAATTGAACCCAGGTCGCTGGTATTGTACAGCATTGTGCTGTTTGTTGAGTTCTGCCATCATTTCTTGTGTTGCTCATAATGTCCTACGGTTATGAACAGAATAAAGTTTGTGCTTATTTTGTTGAACCATTGTGGGATTATTCTGCAGTTTAGCATGGCCAGGTGGCGCCATTATTTAAAATTATTCATATTTAGACCCCTTCCTTTCCAGTCCTGATGAAGGGGCTAGGCTCAAAACATCGACTGTTTATTCATTGCCATAGATGCTGCATGACCTGCTGAGTTCCTCCAGCATTTTGTATTGATTGCTCTGGATTTCCAGCATCTGAAGAATCTCTTGTGTTTAAATTTTCAAAACCCACGTCAGTGATGATAAACCTGATTCTGATTCTGACTCTGATATGCCCAAAGTCAACAGACAGTAGGTAAAGCGGTTGTCTTCCAGTTTTATTGACTTGCCGATACCGTCTTTGTGGAATTTGTGACCATGTGTGCTTTCCCTGGGAGCTTCAATTTCCCTCTATACCCCATATATGTGTTGATGGGAAAATTATTCTGTAATTGGAAATTACTTTCATTCTAGATGGGTGGTAGGAGAATTGGGGTCAAGTAATGAGAAAGTGAGAGGGAGTATGTTACAAGGATATAAATGGATGAAAATGATTGAGGAAACTGACATAGACTCGATGGGCCAAATAGCCTCCTTCCCTATCAACCTCTCATTGTTTTATATTCTCATATCAGTTCACCCCTCAGCCTCTGACACTTCATAGAAAACAATCTAAATTGTCCAATCTCTCTTTACAGTTCAATCACTCCAATCCTAGCAATGACCCAGTGAAGCTCTTCTTCACCTTCTCCAAAGCCTCTACATCTTTTCTATAGTGTGACAAAGAGATTGTACCCAATACTCCAAAAGTGGCCTTACCACAGTTTATATAACTAAAATGGGACTTAACAACTTCTATGCTCTGTACCCAACCAATGAAGGCAAGCGTACCATATGCTTTCCTTACAGCTCTATCTTCAGTCTATGCACTTACAGCCAAGCTGCCTCTCTCTGTACATCAATACTTCTAAGGGTCTCATTATTTACTGTACACTTTCTTCTTGATTTCATTTTCCAAAATGCAATACCTCACATTTCTCTGGATTAAACACCATCTGCTATTTCTATGCCCCTGCTTCCAACTGATTTATATCCAAAACAAAAAGATCCCAGCACTGATCCTTGTGCAGCATCACTAGTCACAGACCTTCAGTGAGACAAATACAGCTCCACCACCACTCTGTCTTCTGTGACCAAGCCCCAATTTTGGATTCAGAAGGTTAAGTCACATGGTGAGTTGGAAAATTGAATCCAAAATTTACTTGGTAGATGTTGTCGACACGGGTATAGTAAGGCATTTGAGAAGATCTCTCATGGTGTACCTTCTCAAATGTTTTACTATGGCCATGTCAACAACATCTACTACCCCCAACCAACACCTCCTCAAAACCTTGGTTATCTGGAATCACATATGGTCAGCTTATGTAAGGA
This sequence comes from Hemitrygon akajei, assembly GCF_048418815.1. Classification (NCBI taxonomy): domain Eukaryota; kingdom Metazoa; phylum Chordata; class Chondrichthyes; order Myliobatiformes; family Dasyatidae; genus Hemitrygon; species Hemitrygon akajei. The sequence goes on along the minus strand of NC_133124.1, from coordinate 26,836,333 downwards.
AGAAACATTTCATCCCTTTCAATTATTTTTAATTCCACTTTGCTTTCTTTAATTTGAATTCCCATTGGTAGGGCATTTAAATGCATGTCTCCAGATCTACACTGAGCTGCTGGATACTAGTGAGGTTTCCTATGTTCACTATCCCAGTTGGCAATATGAGAATTCAGTGTGAAACTTTCCATTATTTTCTTTATGCCATTCAAGCTTAATAATCAGAAGTAAGATCTCTTGTTCTCACTGTATAAACATTGATAGAACTCAAATGAACAGGAGAGCTGTTGGAAGACTTCCCTGATATCTTGTGAGATGTGTGACAAAAGGAACTGAATAATACACTCTGTGGCCACTTTATTAGGTACACTTGTACACCTGCTCGTCAATGCAAATATCTAAACAGCCAATAATGTGGCAGCAACTCAATGAATAGAAGCTTGCAGACATGGTCAAGGAATTAAATTGTCATTCAGACCAAACATCAGATTGGGGAAGAAGTGTGATCTAAGTAACTTTGAGCATGGAAAGATTGTTGGTGCCAGATGGGGTGATCTGAGTATCTCAGGAACTGGTGATCTCCTGGAATTTTCACACACTACAATCTGTAGAGTTTACAGAAAATGGTGTGAAAAACAAACAAAAATCCAGTGAGTGGCAGTTCTGTGGGTGAAAATGCCTTGTTAGTGAGAGAGGTCGGAGGAGAATGACCAGACTGGTTCAAGCTGACATGAAGGAACAGTAACTCAAATAATTACACTTTGCAACAGTAGTGTGCAGAAGAGCATCTTTGAATCCAAAATATGTCATTTTATATGTCAAAATATCCCTGAAATGGATGGCCTATAGCAGCTGAAGACCATGAACATACAAACAATGCCACTTTATTAGATACAGGCAATACATAATGAAATGGCCACTGATACCAAATGTGATAAAGCATTGATTAAAATTTCTGTAAGCAATATTGGAAAATGGGCAAATCCTATTATCTTGAGTAATCATGTATGTAATGTTTTCAAACATTCTCCTTCGCGAAAAGCTTTCTCCTCCGAAGGAAAGTGAATGCTGGGATATCTGCCAATCTCAACCTGTCTGCAAATTTCTAATTTCGCATTTCTCATGTCATTTTCCAGTTTCTTTGTTTGAAAGTTAACAGCAAGGCCAGGTGCTGAAAGGGGTGACTGTTTGCTTTAGGATCTTTCAGAATAAGTTTAATTTTATTGAAGTTATTAATTTAATGCAATTAAAACTCTGATGTACTTTCAGATGGAAATCAACTCTGCCTTCTGGGCTAAGCACTGTTCATAGTGATGACAAAAAGCAGAGGAGGTCACCATTGTCTATATTTCCACGCCACTCAAGGACACTTTTGCCCGGTCAGTCATTGATATCAACACCATATCAGATGTAGCTTCAGACAGAAGCCATTACAAACTCAGTAAGCAAAAACAGTCTTGCCAATTTATTGCTGGAGACAATTGCTGGTAATTGAAAAGAAAGGCCTAGTTTTAATTCCCTTGCTCAGCAGGAGCAAAGGCAGGAAGCTCAGTAACAAGCTGAATAAATGATGCAGCCAAGGGCTAGGAGTAAATTCAACCACCTGATCCACACGTTCAGCACTCGTTTCACAGAATCTCTCCAGTCCTCCTTAAAACCTCAACTTTTAGCAAGAGATAAGAAATGGGAGCAGGGTTAATCCACATACCCCATCAAGTACAGAGAAAATTTACAAGGAATGTTGCCGGGACGGGAGGAGCTGAAGTAGAAGGAAAAATAAACTAAGATAGAACTTTATTCCCTGGAAATTTGAGGGGAGAGTTGATTGGAGTACACAAAATTATGAGGTTTATAGACAGGGTAAATGCAAGCAGCCTTTTTCCACTGAGGCTGGGTGAGACTACAACCAGAGGTCATGGGTTAAGGGTAAAAGGTGAAATGTTTAAGGGGAACATAAGGGGAAATTTCTTCACTCAGATGGTGGTGAGAGTACGGAATGAGCTCCCAACAGAATTGGTGGATGTGATTTCAATCTCAACGTTTAAGAGAAGTTTGGATAGATGCATGGATGGGAGAGGTATGGAGGGCTAAGGTCTGGGTGCAGGTCAATGGGACAAGGCAGTTTAAATGGTTTGGCATGGACTAGATGGGACCAAGAGCCCGTTTCAGTGCTGAAGACTTCGATGACTCCAAGTCTCCTCTGAAGCTGCTCATAAATTCCAAAATAAAAGCAAAATTGCTGATGCTGGAAATCTGCACCAAGATTGGAAAATTTTTCAAGAGGGCATCCAGGTGAGAAAGAGAATTATTTTTTCAAGTCAATGACCTTGCACCAGAACCTGACACAATAATTCAGTTATTATGTTACACACAGGTTTTGTTATTGTTGACAATACCTGCCGTTTAGCCTCTCAGGTCAGTTCTGGGATTTAATTTGATCAAGGCTGATCCGTACATCAGATTTGCCAGCCAACAATTTAATGGATTTCAGGATTAATTGCTGGAACTAAATTAACTTCACATAGTAATAAACAAGCTATTAGATCATAGATTTGGTCTGATAATAAAACTGTGTTCCAGCTGTGAATATTATAGATTTGTTGGCAAAAATCCCGAAAGGTTGCATCCCTTCCTGGAGGATTCGGTTCTAAAGCCAAGCCAAGAATTAAACATCACAGGAATCATGAAATATAGTCCACATGCAGAGGGCTGATTTGGACAAGTGGCTGTCACTTTCAAACTAATTAATGCACAATATTTGTAGCACCAACACTAATCCAGGTTATCTCACGATAGTTTTCACAGAATGCAGCTGCTGATTAAAACTGCTCCAAATTTAGATTTAAGTGATAATAGCTGTCATCTGTACAGAAGAATCCTCACCAGTAACAGTACACTAATACTGGATTACTTCACCAAAGTTAAATAAGAAAGAGAAGTTGTATATTAATAACTTTCTGGAAAATCTATTACTCTTTGCAAACATTGGATCTCCATGGCAATTTTATAGGGTCAGCTTAGCCTTTTTAGATTTGTTGTTATAGTTTGTTACAGACCTTGACATGAAAATGTCTTTTGCTGCTCTTAAATTGTAGTTCAGCAAATATTAATTTCAAGTTTAATAATCTTTCAACCATACATGAATATAGCCAAGCAAAACAGAGTTTATCTGGAACCAAGGTGCAAAATAGCATCAACAGCACATAGCATGTATAGCACATATAGTTACCATAGCAGAAAAATGTTAAGTCACAAGTAAAATATATACTCAAGTCCCAAGTGGCATAGCTTGTAGATTGATGGTGCATGGGTTGTTGACCCAGTTCAGTTTGTTCTTCCACTGAGAAGAACAGCGCCGAGCAGACACTGGAGGGCAGCACTGATGAAATGCAGTATGCTTTCCAGCATGCTCACAGAGGTCTCTGCTCTCTTCCACACTGCCTCCAGCGTCTTCTCTCCTGCATAGCTGCAACAGACACGAAGGCCTTGTCTGTGCAACAACCAAGGCGATGCAGTTACCCTGCCATTGGCCTCTCCAATGAACCAGTGTAACTAGACTCGCACTATTCATTACCAATGTCTAAAAGGGTCTTGTGATCACAAGAAAAATGACCAGGACAATCACTCGCTCCATTTGTTGGAATGCATAATGCCTCGGCCCATCAACAGTAGAAGTCCAGGTGACAACACGACAATGGAGCACAATAATCCCAGCTCCATCACTATCAAGCAACTCACTGATGGGGTAGACCTGCAGTGCTTGATTTTCTTAATAACCTGCAGTGTCTTGCGATTGGAAAAGAAATGATGTAAAGGATGAACGATTACACATTTGAGTGGACCCAGAGTAGCTGCTGCACCCTAGCGTGCTGCCACTTTACCCGAATTTAACCCCGGACTTTCTGCTAGATGTCAGATGCCTGTTTTACTTAAGCAAAATTCCCATCTATCTTTGCTTCCTAATCATCTCACAAATTGATTTATACACTCAGAGGTCACTCTATTACAGCAGGTATTGGGGTGGAGCTTGGCGTGGTTTTCTGCTGCTGTAGCCCATCCACTTCAAGGTTCAACGTGATGTGCATTCACAGATGCTCTTCTGCACACCACTGTTGTAAATACATGGTTATTTGAGTTTTTGTCATCTTTCTGTCAGCTTGAACCAGACTGGTTATTCTCCTCTGAACTTTCTCATTAACAACGCATTTTCAACCACAGAACTGCCACTCACTGGATTTTTTTTGTCTTTTGCACCTTTCTCTGTAAACTCTAGAGACTGTTGTGCTTGAAAAACCCAGTAGATCAGCAGTTTCTGAGATACTCAAACCACCCCATCTGACATCAACTATCATTCCGCAGTCAAACTCACTTAACTCACATTTCTTCCCCATTCTGATGTTTGGTCTGAGTAACAACAGAACCTCTTGACCACGTCTGCATCCATTTATGCATTGAGTTGCTGCCACATTAGATAGAAACATAGAAAACATACAGCCCAAAACAGGCCCTTCGGCTCACAAAGCTGTGCCAAACATGTCCCTACCTTAGAACTACCTAGGCTTTACCCATAGCCCTCTATTTTTCTAAGCTCCATGTACCCATCCAGGAGTCTCTTAAAAGACCCTATTGTTTCCACCTCCACCACCATCACCGGCAGCCCATTCCATGCATTCACCACTCTCTGCATAAAAAACTTACCCCTGACATCTCCTCTGTACCTACTCCCCAGCACCTTAAAACTATGCCCTCTCGTGCTAACCAATTCAGCCCTGGGAAAAAGCCTCTGACTATCCACACGATCAATGCCTCTCATTATCTTGTACACCTCTATCAGGTTACTTCTCATCCTCTGTCACACCAAGGAGAAAAGGCCAAGTTCACTCAACCTATTCTCATAAGGCATGCTCCCCAATCCAGGCAACATCCTTGTAAATCTCCTCTGCGCCCTTTCTAAGGTTTCCACATCCTTCCGGTAGTGAGGCGACCAGAATTGAGCACAGTACTCCAAGCGGGGTCTGCCCAGGGTCCTATATAGCTGCAACATTACATCTCGGCTCTTAAATCCAATCCCATATATTTGCAGTAACGAACAGGTGTATAGCAGTACCTAATGAAGTGGCCACTGAGTGTATTTAAAAGTTGTTATCAATTAAAGCAATTTAAACAAATGATTACCATTATCTAAACCAGATAACACTTTTATCCAGTTTAGGAATTAGTTGTTATCCAGAACACCCTCGCAATTTCCTGCACAACAAGAAGTCAAACGTATTATTGTGCACACTGCTGTATCATTCTAGTGTTACATATTGAAATGGATTCAATCAATGTTTACTTCTGAGGCAAATTGTAATCTTAACATAAAAAATCTGACCAAAGGTCACGCGGAGCAATGATCTGAAAACATTAAATGAATATCGTAAAGCTAAATTACCAGTTAGTTTTAAATTTAATCAGATGTCATAAATTTAAATGCATAGATGAGAATATTTATCATGAAAAATTAAGTGGATACATTTTCGAGAACTGCTAAGACATTTCAATAGCTGGGGAAAGTATCCTGCAGGTGATCAATTGCCTCCCTTTCACCCATGGAGAGCTATTCTATGCAGGGATGATGTGAATGTGGGGGATGGGAATAGTGGATAATAGAATCCAGAATCCTGACCTTAGCTGATTCTTCCCGTCACATCACTAAGTGGATGCCTCATTTCAACCTTCTCTGATGCTGGTGAGAGTGTGATTGATGAAAAGAACGGATGGATGAATTGGTGGATGGGGCAGAGATCAACAATTAGTAGCACACACAAAATGCTGGTGGAACACAGCAGGCCGGGCAGCATCTACAGGGAGAAGCGCTGTCGACGTTTCGGGCCGAGACCCTTCGTCAGGACTAACTGAAAGGAAAGACAGTAAGAGATTTGGTCCTTAAATCCCTTCTCTAGAGAAGGACCCTTCTTTAGCTCTGTATCCCTTTTGCCAATCACCTGTATGGCTCTCAGCTTCACCCCACCCCCTCCGGTCTTCTCCTATCATTTCGCATTTTCCCCTCCCCCTCCTACTTTCAAATCTCTTACAATCTTTCCTTTCAGTTAGTCCTGACGAAGGGTCTCGGCCCAAAACTTCGACAGTGCTTCTCCTTGTAGATGCTGCCTGGCCTGTTGTGTTCCACCAGCATTTTGTGTGTGTTTCTTGAATTTCCAGCATCTGCAGATTTCCTCGTGTTTGCTCAACAATTAGTATCTTGGCAATATCAATAGACACTGAATAACTCAAAACTTTGTGGCTTCTCCTCCAGCAAAGATACATAGCTAATAGCATTTGCATAATGGTTTCTCCACAAATAAGTGAGTGAGATGGCAGATGGGTACGTAGGTGAGTTTGTAAAAGGGTGAATGGTATGTGAGTGTGTTCATGTGTGAGAAGTGAATGACTGTGTGCAAGTTGCTGGGTAACTGAATGAGTGGGTGGTCAGTAAGGGGGTAAATGGGTAAACAAGTGCATGAGCGGATGGGTGAGTGAGTGGATAAGTGATTGAGTCAGTGATTAGACAAGTAACTGACGGAATGGATGAGTTAAAGAATCAGCAGCTAATGGTGCAAGTGAGGGTGAGTGGGTGAATAAGGGCACGAGTTGGTGAGTGAGCAGTTAGACATGTTGATGAATTAGAGGGTAGTTAAGGGGAGAGGATGGATGAAGGGTGAGAGAGGAGCGATGAAGTAATTGAAAATACACAGCAGTGAGTGCATGTACAGCAACAAACACAAAACCTGGAGGAACTCAGCAGGTTAGGAAGCATCTACAGAGGGAAATGAACAGTTTGAGGCTTAGACCCTTCACCGGCACTGAAAAAGAAGGTGGCAGAAGCCAGAATAAAACACCGCAGAGGGATGGAGAGGAGCATAATCTGGCATGTTATAGGTGAGTCCGGGTGCGAGGGGAAGATAGGTGGATGGGTGAATGTTATTCTCTGAGGGATGAGTGTGTGTAAAGGTGAGACAATATGTCAGTGAGAGGATGGGTGAGGAAATGAATGGCTTGTCGACTGAGCAGTGCAGAGGTATGATGAGTGCGCATTTGAGTGGGGGTAAGTGTAAGTGTGTCTGTGCATGGGTAAGTATGTGTGTGTGTGTGTGTGTGTGAGAGAGAGAGAGAGAGAGAGGATAGAGAGCATTGTGGGCAAATGAGTGTGAGTGGATGAGTATAAGAGGGAGTGTGAGTTACTGGGAAAGTGAGTCTGAGTTCTGAGTTTAATGTGTGAATTACTGAGTCAGAGACCGTGTAAATGGGGGGAATGGGTGTGTAAATAGTCTGTAAATGAGCAGGTATATGCCAAGATAAAGATTAACTTTATTTCTCACATGTACATGAAAACATACAGCGAAGTGTGTCATTTTTCACCAAATTAAATCAGCAAGGCCGGTGCTGGGCAGCCCACACATCCAGTGTCAACAAAGCATGCCAACAACTCACTCACCCTAACCATACATCTTTCGAATATGGGAGGAAACCCACACAGTCACGGGGAGAATGTACAAACTCCTTACAAACAGCAGTGTGAATTGAACCCTGATCTTGCTGCAGGCACTGCCATAGCCCTATGCCTACTGGCACGGTACCACGTAGCACCTGAGTAGGTGAGCTGGTTGACTGAGTGGGTCATTGTGTGGTGGGTTGACAGTGCATGGGTGAGTGGGTTAACGATTGAATGAGAAGCTGGGTGTCAGTGCGCTGGTGAGGGTATGTTCTGGGTGATGGATCTCCTTAATGATGGATGCCGCCTTTTAGAGGCACCATCTTTTGAGTCCTTGATTCTGGGGAGGCTAGTGACGATGACTGAGCTTGCTGAGTTTACAACATCCTGTAGCTTTTTCTGATCCTGTGTAGTGGTCTCTCCTTACCAGATAGTGAAGAAACCAGTGAGAAGTCTCTCCATTGTACTTCTGTAGAAACTTACAAGTGCCTTTGGTGTCATACCAATTCTAATATAATTGCTGACATGCCTTCCTTGTAATTGCATCAACACAATGGATCCAGGGTAGATTTTCAGAGATGTTGACACCCAAAACTTGAAACTGCTCACACTTTCCACTTCTGATCCCTTCATTAGGACTGGTGTGTGTTCCCTGGTTTGGATAACAGAATAGATGGATTTGTGACTAAGTTCAAAACAATACAAAGATAGGTGGAGGGGCATATAATTCTGAGGGAGCATGTTGGCTGCAGAACGATTTAGACTGATTAGGTCAATGGGCAAAGGTATGTTAGATTTGGCAGGAAATGTACGGTCATGCACTTTAGTAAAAGGAGCAAGAGTGTAGACTTTTTCTAAGTGGACAGAAAATTCAAAAATCTAAGGTGCAAAGGGACTTGGGAATCCATGTGCATGGTTACCCAAAGGTTAACATGCAGGTTGAGCTGGTAGTGAGGAAGGCAAATGCAATATTGGTATTCATTTCGAGAGGGCTAGAATATAAAAGCCAGGATGCAATGCTGAGGATTTATAAAGCTCTGGTGAGGCCTCACATGGAGTACTGTGAGCAGTTTTAGGCCCCTGGATGTGCTGACATTGGAGAAGAGAAGAGAAGAGAAGAGAAGAGAAGAGAAGAGAAGAGAAGAGAAGAGAAGAGAAGAGGAGGGGAGGGGAGGGGAGCAGAGGAGAGGAGAGGAGAGGAGAAGAGAAGGCACAGCCTCAGAATAGAGGGACGACTATTTAGCACAGAAATGAGGAGGAATTTCTTTAGCCATATCTGTGGAATTCATTACCACAGATGACTGTTGAGGCCAGGTCATTGCGTATATCTAAGGCGGAGGCTGACAGGTTCTTGATTCCTGATGAAGGGTCTCGGCCTGAAACGTTGACTGCTCATTTCAACGGATGCTGCCCGACCTGCTGAGTTCATCCAGCTTGTTTGTACGTGTTGATTTGACCACAGCATCTACAGTGTACTTTGTGTTTACAGGTTCTTGATTAGTCAGGATGTGAAAGGTTACAGGGAGAAGGCAGGAGATTGGGGTTGTGAATGAAAATAGATCAGCCATGATGAAATAGCAGGGCAGGCTCAATGGCCAAAATGGCCGAATTCTGCTCCTTTACTTTGTGATCTTATGGTCTATGTTATGAGAAACATCAGTTCTGATTTGTGACTGATGTAAAGTCAGAGGTCGCATTCAGCATGCAAATAGCTAGTCCATTGTCACTCATTCTCGGCTGCCTGAGTTTGATATGTATACACGTTGAATAGCTCACCTGTCAGCAATTACACTGATTCGTCCATAATGTTAAGAAATAAACACCTGTTTTCTAGAGAATTGCCCAACAGTTCCAGCCCTGCTGCCAGCAAAACTAAGACAAACATGTCTCAGAGCAAACACGAGGAAATCTGCAGATGCTGGAAATTCAAACGACAACACACACAAAACGCTGGTGGAACACAGCAGGCCAGGCAGCATCTATAGGGAGAAGCGCTGTCGACGTTTTGGGCCGAGACAAACATGTCTCAGAGGTCACAATTTTCCAGGCACCTATTCATCAGGAACTCTCCAGAGAGGGATCACAATTCCTATTATTTATGTTGTGGAGTCTCCTGAAAGAAACCTGCATCCAGTGAAATTTTCTGTAGAATATACATCCAGCACATTGCCAAACAGTGGGTTACAACTCATTGAATATTTTTCCCATCCTGTTGAGAATCACCTTAATTCTCTGTTCTCCAGTTAGCAACACTTCCACCATTGAAAAAACTTCCTGCAGATCAACTCTACCAACACCATTCATGAATTTGAAGTCTTCTACAAAGTCTCCAATTAACTTCCTATGTGATAAGCACAACACCCTCAATATGAAAAGTTTAAGGGAACCAGAGGGGGATCTTTACTCAGAGGGTAGTATGAGCTGCCAACAGAACTGTTCCATGGGTTCCATTGCAATGTTTAAGTGAAGCTTGGATTAGTACATGGATGGAGGGGTATGGAGGGTCAAATGGGACTCAGCAGAATAACAGTTTAACATGGACTAGATGGGCCAAAGGGTATGTTTCTGTGCTGCAATGCTCTATGACTCTATGACTCTATCTCTAGAGTCTCTCCATAACTGAAGACCCTCATCCCAATCAACCATTTGAATGGCTTGAGAATTACAAGGACTACTGCTAATTTAACGATGAATGAAGGGTGATGACATGCTTGGCTCGGAGTGGTGAGATTCTGGATTCATGTCCAGAGTCTGGCTGTCAGAGGTAAGTTCTTTACTCAGAGAGTGGTGGGGGCATGGAATGCCTTGCTGGGGTGGTGGTAAAAGCAGATACACTGAGGATGGTTAAGAAACTCTCAGGCACATGAATGAAAGATAAATGGAAGGATATGCAGGAGGTAACGGGTACAACAGAGGTCATTACAACATTGTGGGCCGAAGAGCTTGTACTGTGCGGTAGTGTTCTGTGCTCTATGTTCTGTGTTCAAATCCCGTTTCAGAGGCTCGAGCGCAAATGCTGAGGGTGAAGATTAACCGCAGTACCTAGGGATTGCCACAAAAGTATTTGCTTATGTTCTATTGCCATATCTATAACAAAGACATGGAGGTCAGCCCAACTACTCACGTGACTCTGTATCAATGTTAGTATTGCCAATTATCTTCTCATTAGAACTTTGCTGTCTTACATCAATAACACTGCACAAATTGTGCTTCAAACATTGCAAAAGTGAATATTCTTCATTGGTTCCAAAATACTTACAATACCTGAAAATTTGAAATTTCTGAATGTATTAACATCCAGCTGTGCATTCTGTGGTTCTTCATATTAAAACTGTATAATTTACCAGAATATACAAATATTAAAACTGCACATAATTCTACTCAGCTATTTTCCCCTAAAGGCATTTCCAATGGTGAAGGAGCCTTATGCAGAACATACTTTATTTTTAATTCATGACAGCATGACATAAGAACGTTCAGCCTTGCCAAATCAACAGGCATCCATGCTATCCAGGAATAACAGCGTTAATAGCATCTGTCCAATCGTGATGCTGCATTTTCACAGTTGGCTTAATGCAACAACAAGCAGAAAGCTCAGTGGCAGGCTCTTACCTAATTCCTGTAAGCGCCTGCTAACACAGCAGTGCGCAAATCATATGGCAAGACAATAGATCAGAATAAATCTGACAGACATATTCCCTAACTCAACTCAGGAAGGTGCTACCAAATTTTGTTCTTTTCTAACCTGGACCATCTTCATTCCCTTAAAATATAATGACCTCTGTGTAGAATTCTTGTCAATAATCAAATCATAAAGTCATAACTCTTAAGATAAGTACAGATTTGGGTGGCACATCTGTCCATCTGAGATTACCAATGCAAAGAAGCCAATGGTCTGTCTCTTAATTTCATCATCGTCATCATTATGTACGGTGTTCTATATCATAGGCAAACAAGATCTCATGACCATGATTGTTCTTGGCAAATTTTTCTACAGAAGTGGCTTGCTATTGCCTTCTTCTGGGCAGTGTCTTTACAAGACGGGTGACCCCAGCCAATTACCAATACTCTTCAGAGATTGTCTGCCTGGCATCAGTGGTCACATAACTAGGACTTGTGATATGCACCATCTGCCCAAACGACCCTCCATCACCTGCTCCCATGGCTTCACCTGATCGAGTGGAGGGGGTGGGGGTGCAAAGCCAGTGCTACACCTGCAGACTGGCAGAGGGAAGGAGTGTCTTGCACCTCCTGTGGTAGAGACATATCTCCTCCTCACCACGAATATCTCTTAAGTTAGCTGTGATTAATCAATAAACATTCCCCTGAATTAACTTTGCTCCATAGCTTCACCACATATTCCTCTTATTATTTTCTCTCTAGTGTTATGTAAAGCCATTTGACTCTACAGAGCACAGAACAAATTATTTCAATTCCAAGAAGAGAGTTATTTATCACGTCATCAGTCCAAATACTGTGTGTGATGTGCTCAATAGTACAGAACTGTTGTACCTAATAATTTATGTTCCTACTCACTTTCCTTCAGGTGATGATGTTGCTCTTTGCAACTTTATTAAATGCGTCATGGAGGACCCTGAGGTGAGGACATCAGTTATGAAAATAAAACCATAAGACATAGGAGCAAAACTTCGCTATTCAGTGCACTGAGTCTGCTTCACCATTCCATAAGGCCATCAGATATAGGAGCAGAATTAGGCCATTTGGGCCCGTCGAGTCTGCTGTGCCATTTCATCATGGCTGATCCAATTTTCCTCTCAGCCCCATTTTCCTGCCTTCTCCCCATATCATAGAACATTGAACATAGAAATCTACAGCATATCACAGGCCCTTCGGCCCAAATTGTTGAGCCGACCATGTAGCCTACTCTAGTGACTGCCTAGAGTTACCTTACTGCATTGCCCTCTATTTTTCTAAGCTCCACATACCTAAGAGTCTCTTAAAAGACCTTATAATATCCCTTCATGCCCTGTCCAATCAAGAATCTATCAATCTCTACCTCAAATATACATAAAGACTTGGCCTCCACAGCTGCATATGGCCACGAATTCCACATATTCACCATTCCATCATTGCTTTTCTCCAGACTTCTCCCCATAGCCTTTGATGCCCTTATTAATCAAGAACCTATCAACCTCCACTGTGCCCACTAGTCCTAGACTCCCCCACTGTAGGAGACATCCTCTCTACGTTCACCCTCTCTAGGCCTTTCAATACACAGCAGGTTTTGCTGATATGCCATTGATTAAAGAAGCAGTTGGAAGTCAGGTGATCTTACAACTTCCCTGGTCTTGAATGGGCTCAATGTGAAGCAGCTTTTCATTTCCACAGTATATGTCGTGGAAAACAAGGGGAGCTAAGACTAGCCTGACTTCCCTGTAATTAATAAGTGAATTATATTCCATCCATTGCACCTCTCAGACTAGTCTTCCTCCACGTCCTTTTGTCAGCACACAGCTTGTCCACCATAGCTGTAATGTGGAAGATACATTACATATTCCAGGAATTCTGCCCCACACGTTGTTCATGGGTCCCAATTAAAATGGCTTTGATTTCGAGGTGACATGATCACCTCAAAATTGCTCCACATCATTTAATTGTAATTACAGTGTTGTGGATCACCCTGATATTGTTTATAACAGTTCCATTAAGAGCAAGTTGTTCACAAAACAGCATCAGCTAGTTCCCTGTAACTGAAACCAACACTGGCATTCAATATATTCCCAATTTGATAGGGTGGTTAAGAAGGCATATAACTTCATTAGTTGAGATTATTCAACAGCCACAAAGTAATGTTGCAGCTCCATAAAAATCTGGTTAGACCACACTTGAAGTATGTGTTCAGTTCTGGTTGCTTGATTACAGGAAGGATGTGGAAGCTTTAGAGAGGGTGCAGAGAAGAGTTACCAGGACACTGCTTGGCTTAGAGAACATGTTTTATGTGGAAAGGTTGAGCGAGCTCGGGCTTTTTTCTTTGGAGAGATGATGAGGAGATGATAAGGTGCATAGACAGAGTGGCAAGCCCGGACCTCTTTTCCCAGGGTGGCAATGACCATTGCAAGAGGACTTCCTTTTTAAGGTGAGTGGAGAAAAGCTTAGGGGAAATTTCAGAGGTAAGTTTTTTTATGCAGAGAGTAGTGAGGCCTGCAATGCATTGCTGGGGTGCTGGGAGAGGCTGATACATTAGGAACTGTTAGGCACATGGGCAAAAGTAAAATGGAGAGTTATGGCTGTGTAGACTGCAGCGGTTAACTTGATCATGGAGTAAGTTTATATTAGTCTGCACAGCATTGTGAGATAAGGTCCCATATTGTGCTGTAATGAATTATATGATATTGGCAGCAAAGTCTTAAAGGGCATACCATTACCATTGTACAAACAATCTCCAGCTATGGAGGAGTGTTCCAATTGGGCTGAATGGATGGTGGGCTTGAACTACGAGGAGAGACTAGATAAGCTGTGGCCTTTTTCCATGGAGTGCAGAGTGATCTTACAGACCTTACAATCTTAGAGTGATCTTATAAAATCATGAGGGATAGAGATATGGACAATGTTAGTCTTTTTTCCTAGGGTAGAGAAATCTATTTGGTTTCTAAAACCCATGTTTTTCCTCCTCTTAATGCATGAACACTTCATATTTCCTCCCTTTAGTGATTTTTTTTGAAGAAATTACAGAATATGTAGTCAGTGGCAATGATGAGCAGCAACCCCAATAGTGAGGACCAGGAAGTGTGGTCAAGGAAGGCAGATGAGCTTTATCAGGGCTGCTTTGAGTCAGTAGACAAGATAATATTCAGGGACTCATTTCTGAATCTGAATGAATACTCCCACAGCTGTCACCAACTTCATCAAGATCTGTGTATATGAGTGTGTGCCATCGAGAACATATTGGACATACTCAAATCAAAAGCCATGGATGAAGCAGGAGATGTGTAGTCTGCTGAGGGCTAGATCTGTGGCATTCAAGGCAGGTATAAAAGAAGTCCTATGGAAGGCTATTTGAAAAGTGAAGAAACAATTCGATTGAAGTTAGAGATGGAATCAGCAGAGTTTGGATGCCATTTCAATGAAGTCAAGGGCTGGCAAATCCTCATTGAGGGAACAGCAATGGAAAAGGTGAGCAGCTTCAAGTTCTTAGATGTTCAGGAGTGAGACAGATCAGTTGGTTGATTGGTTTTGCAGCAATAACCTAGCACTCAACGTCAGTAAGACCAAGGAATTGATTGTGGACTTCAGAAAGAGGAAGGCAAGGGAATGCTTACCAATCCTCATCAAGGGATCAGCAGTGAAAAGAAGAAACAGTTTCAAGTTCCTGCGTGTCAACATCTCTGGAGATCTTTCAACATATTGATGCAATTACAAAGAAGGCACAACAGTGGCTGTATTTCACTCGGAGTTTGAGAAGAACTGGTATGTCATCAAAGACACTTACAAATTTTATACAGATGTACTGTGGAGAGCATTCTAACTAGTTGCATCACCATCTAGTATGGAGGATCCACTGCATTGGATCGGAAAAAGCTGCACAACATTGTAAGCTCAGCCAGCTCCATTATGGGCACTAGCCTCCCTTGCATGCAGGATATCTTCAAATGGTGATACCTCAGAAAGGCAGCACCCATCATTAAGGACCTTGATCACCTAGGGCATGCCCTCTTCTCATTGCTACCATCAGGAAGGAGGTTCAGAAGCCTGATTCAGGAACAGCTTCTTCCCCTCTGCTATTCAATTTCTAAATTGATATTGAACCCATGAATGCTACCTCACTTTTTAAATTATTTCTGTTTTAGCACTATTTTAAATATTTCTATTTATATTTATATATATTAACTCTAATTGATTTATTTATATATTTTTCTATATTTATCATGTATTGCATTGTACTGTTGAAAGTATCCTTTCTGATTGCATCATGGTCTGGTACAGCAATTCCAATGCGCAGAAATGTGAGAAACTGCAGAAGTAGTGGACTCTGCCCAGTGCATCCTGGGAACATCCCTCTCCTCCATTGTACCTCAGGAAGGCAACACCCATGATCAAAGATCCCCGCCATCTGGGCCATACCATCTTTTTGCAGCTAACGTTGAGAAGGAGGTACATAAGCATAAATTCCCAAATCACTAAGTTGAAGGATGGCTACTTCCCTTCAGTCATCAGGTTCTTAAACCAACCTACACAACCCTAATCTCTACAGTTTAGCAGCATTATGCACATGTGCATTAAAATGAGCTTATTTCCTCTAATTGTGACCTTTCTTGTAATAATTGTGTACAATTTATGTTGATGTTTTCTTGTGAATGCTGCTGATAGGATGCGATGTGCCTGTGATGCAGCTACAAGTATTTCTTTGCACATGTACTCATACACGTGACAATAAAATCAACTTTTACATTAAATTCGATTTAAGTCACCCAACCTGGCAGAGCACAAAGGAAAAAGGGGCTGTTCAGAAGGGATACAGTTCATTCACTCTTTGACTGCAACAATGCATTTAAAATTACAAAAGGCAAGCAGGCTTTTTCAAAGCCAGGGGCTCCTCTTTATATTTACAGATTGATTTTTGATAATGTCATTAGGTTCTGATGATGGAAAGGGTTAATTGCAATGGCTTCTCTACCAGGACAAACTACCTGGGAATAGGAGCAGCTCACAAAGTAGCTACCTTAAATTTCCTGCGGGGTGAGGAGACCCACGGCTCATTTCCGCCACCAAACCTCTTATACGGTGTACCACAAGCCCCCCGTGTGGGTTCTGCTACGTGATTTTAATGGTCGCACAGCTTCTTGCTGGCTTTCTGCCCTTTCTTCCTTACCTACCAGCAGGTTGCATGTGTACAAGGCCAGATCTACCCAATGCATCTTGAGATTGGGCACACAGCTCAATTTGCTTTTCCTGGCCAGGAAGTAAAGCCTAAACAATCCCTTGTGCTTTTGCTCTGAAAAATACAACCACATTATCCAGGAATGTGTGATCTAAGATTCACACTGACTAATGGCGCTGAAAATTCTTCAGTAATTTCCAGCTAAGATTCTTCGTGTTCCCTGAGGACTTCCTGAGTCACCTTCACAAGACTTGTGAGATGTGTGTTTGCACTTTCCGTACCAATGTTAGCCTCTGCCAGCTAGACTCATACCTTAATTCCTGAATTATCTTGTCAGTGGAGCCTGAAGGCACAGAAAGTGCCTAGTGATCCTGCACTGCGAGTGATGTCATGGAGAATTCTTGTGTCATTTGAGCATATACTAATTATCCCTGCTCTGTCTGCTGATACAACGCGATCACAGCTTCTGCTTTGCCTAGTTTGTTTTTGTAATTTATCTCGCTTTGTTCACTAAGCAGATCTGACCCTTTGTTTTTTTGGCTAAGTTTCTGAAACAAAGGGACAGACATCAGATATTTTGTGTAACGAACTGCAGGTTCTGATAGATTAGTATTGAGTTTTAGCATTGAGTATTCATTCAGCATGAAAGTAACTGTAAACACAGGAGATTCTCCAGATGCTGGAAATCCAGAGCAACACACACAAAATGCTGGAGGAGCTCAGCAGGTCAGGAGAAGAATAAACAGTCAACATTTCAGGCTGAGATCCTCATCAGGACTGGAAAGGAAGGGTGAAGAAGCCAGAATCAGGAGGTAGGGGGGCAGGGTGAGAGGAGGACAAGCTGGCAGGTGATATGTCAGACCAGATTTGCTGTTAATATCAATTTAGGTGATGTATCTGATATGTGTACTATGTCTGGCATCTTGGACCCTGGGGAACATTGTTTCATTTAGTTGTATACATGTGTACAGTTGAATGATGACAATCTTGAACTTGAATGAGAAGAACTTGAATAAGGGGTGAACTCATTGACACCTATCAAATAGTGAAAGGCCTTGATAGAGTGGATGTGGAGAGGATGTTTCCTATGGTGGGAGAGTCTAAGGCCAGAGGACAGAGCCTCAGAATAGAGTGTTATCCTTTTAGAGTGGAGATGAGGAGGAATTTCTTTAGCCAGAGAATGGTGAATCTGTGGAATTCATTGCCTTCATGTATATTTAAGGCAGAGGTTGATAGATTCTTGATTGGTCAGGGCAGGAAGGGATACAGGGAGAAGGCAGGAGATTGGGGCTGAGAGGAAAATTGGATCAGCCATGATGAAATGGCGGAGCTGACTCAATAGACCAAATGGCCAATTCTGCTCCTATATCTTATGTGTGGGTGGTGGGTTGGGGGGGAAGGGTGATGAACTAAGAAGCTGGGAAGTGATAGAGGGAAGAGATGAAGAAGAAATCTAACAGGGCAGAAGAGTGGAACATGGGAGAAAGGGAAGGAGGAGGGGCATCAAAGGAAGTTAATGGGCAGGTAAGGAGACATGAAGGGGTAAAAGGAGAGCCAGAGTGAGGAATGGAAAAAGAGAATGGAAAAGGGGATAAATTACTGTAAGTTGAAAAAAATTGATGCTCGTTATCAGTTTGGAGGCTACCGAGATGGAATATGAGGTGTTGCTCCTCCTACCTGAGAATGGATTCACTCTCTACCAATGGACCGTAGAGGAGACCATGGACTGATATGTTGGAAAGGGAATGGGAAATAACTGCACAAGTGCTAAACAAGCAAGGCTTTTCTTGCACAAGAAACAAGAGATTTTGCATATGCTGGAAAGCTAGAGCAATGCATGCAACACACACAGAAATGCTGGAGGAATTCACCAGGTCAGGCAGCATCTCTGGAGGGGAGTCCTAATAATGTGTCTGAGCCCAAAATATTAACTATTTGTTCCCCTCCATAGATGCTGCCTAACCTGCTGAATTCCTCCAGCATTTTAAGACCATAAGACATAGGAGCAGAATTCGGCCATTCAATCCACTGAGTCTGCTCTGCCATTCCATCATACTGATCTCACTCAACCCCATACACCTGCCTTCTCACCATATTCTTTGATGCCCTGACCGATCAGGAAACTATCAACTTCGCTTTAAATATACCACGAACTTGGCCTCCACTGCAGTCTGTGGCAGAGCATTCCACAGATTCACTACTCTGGCTAAAAACAATTCCTTCTGGGAAATTTCCTGTGTGCTGCTCAAAGTTTTACTTGATCTATGGGATGCTATTTGCCAATGAAGTCCACTATCAATGAGACAAGTAATCTTAACAAATATGATGCTGCTGCAAGCACATAGGTCTTACGAGTTTCTTAGTTTGTCATACATGATTGGGAGGAATATTGGTATAGCAAAAAAATCATCTGGAAGAACTCAACAGGTAGTGCATTGCCTGTTGAGTGAAAGGAATTGCCGATACTTTGGGTCAAAGCCTGCTTTAGGACTTGTATAATTTATGCTACATAATATAACTGAATATCGTTACATAGTTTTGTCAGATTATTGAGGAATGTTCCCAGAGTTGAGTGATAGGAAGATAAAGGGTACCCCTCATAATTGCAAAGAGTCTGAATTTCACGGAAGCCACTTATTCAGGAGAAGGAACAATATACATCATCAAAGACCCCCACCATCCAGGCCATGCTCTCTTCTCACTGCTGCCATCAGGAAGAAGGTACAGGGGCCCCAGGACCCCACGGCATCAGGTTCAGCAACAGTTATTACCCCTCAACCATCGGGCTCTTTAACCAGAGGGGATAACTTCACTGAACTCCATCACTGAACTGTTCTCACAGCCTATAGACTCACTTTCAAAGACTCTTCACCTCATGTTCTCGATAATTATTGTTTCTTTTCTTTGTGTTTGTTATCTTTTGCACTTTGGTTGTTTGTCCATCCTATTGGGTGCGGTCTTTCATTGATTCCATTATGCTTCTTGCACTTACTGTGTATGCCCACAGGAAAATGTATCTGCAGGTTGTATATGGTGACATATACATACTTTGGTAATAACTTCTCTTTCAAATTTGAACTTCTAATATGCTTGCACCTTGTTGAGCGTTAAGTTCCTATTCCAAGAATGAGGGTCAAATCTGTAGTCCAATGATGTCATCAATCCATACTTTAACTGAATTAGAACATAGGGCATCAAACTGTACCACACTGGAAGGCCATTTGACCCACAATGTTTATCCAAACTTGATGCCAATTTATATCAAATGTCGTTGTCACGATTGTGTATCGTCCATATCCATCCAGCACTTTTGTGTGTGTTGCTGAAGACTTCCCTTCATATTCATGTGGCTAGCTAAAAGCCTTTTAAATTCCACCAAACTGCATGCTTCCACTACTACCCCTGGTAACCTATTACAGGCACATACCATTCTCTATATATGTAATTCATCTGCAAGGGGAAAAAAAACATCACAGAGGTTGTGTCTATGAGCAGCTAGATTTAACAGGGACAACACCTACACGTATGTCACTACATTCACCCTGAGATTCTTTTTCCTCCAGGTCCACTCAGCAAGTCCATCGAATAGTAACCATAACAGGATCAGTGAAAGATTAAGTAGAGTGCAGAAGACAACAAACTGTGCAAATGCAAATATAAATAAATAGTAATAAATAATTAGAACATGAAATAACAAGATAAAGTGAGATTATTGGTTGTGGGAACATTTCAACAGATGGGGAGGTGAGTGTAGTTATTCACTTTTGTTCAAGAGCCTGATGGTTGATACATTGGGTGCTATTTAACCTGAAAATGGCACCAATCACCCAGGCACGTATTCTCAAAGACAAATGATAATGTTTGAGGCAGATTGCTTTGAGTTTTAAATTCCCCGCAACAGATTAACCAGCCAGTTCTTTCAGAGGGATCTTGGACTTAAAGAAAGCATTGTTTCTCTTTTAATTATTTTGGGGATTTAAATGCCTAATCATTGTTGGTGCTGATGGGTGAATTGCTTTATTTACAAGTGGAATTGGACACTGTAATTATCAGTGAACACTTTGACTGAAATGGCAACAAGGCCTTGTCCTTTATGGTCTCCAAATTTCCTCTTACACCAGGGATGCTGTTACTGCAGAAAATGAGGTGGGGAAGTCTTCATCCAGATACTTTTTAAATGTTATGAGAGCTTCTCCTCCACCACCCCCCCCCCCGCACAATCTGACATGCAATCCAGATTCCAGCCTCCTTGGGGGTTGAAAAGGGGTTTTCCTTATGTCCCCACTGACCCTTGTGCCCCTTACCTAGTTTTAGATACCTCTGCTATCAGAAATATTTTTTCCAACTATCTACCTTTTCTACGCCCCTCGTAACTTTGTATATCTCCATTGAGCCTTGCTCTAGGCCACACACACGCACCTCTCTCCAACCTTCTACGCTCCAAGGAAAACAAGTCCAGATTATCCAGTCTCGTAAATGAAACACTCCACCTCAGACAACATCCTGGTGAATCTCATCTGCATCCATTCCAGTGTAATCATATCCTTATTGTCATGTGTGACCAGAATGATATTTTTCCATTTCCATTTACCATAGAGCTGACCTGTTTTTTATCCTGTTTACCCATTTAGAGTTATAGAGTTTAGAGAATTACAGCACAGATGCAGGTCCTTTGGCCCATCTTGTACATGCTGAAATCAATTAAACCATTGACCTGCACCAGGACCTCCATACCATACCCCCCATCCACGTACCTGTCCAAACTTCTCTTAAAAATTGAAATTGAGATCACATGCACCACTTGTGCTGGCAGCCCATTCCACACTCTCGTGAGTGAAGAAATTTCCCCTCATGACCCCCTTAAACTTTTCACCTTTCACCCTTAACCCATGACCTCTGGTTGTAATCCCACCCAACCTCACTGGAAACAGCCTGCTTGCATTTACTCTATCTATGCCCCTCACAATTTTGTATATTTCTATAAAATCTCCTCTTAATCTTCTACTTTCTAAGGAATATAGTCCCAACCTATTCAATCTTTCCTTATAACTCAGGCCCTTGCATATTTTTTCTGTACTATTTCAACCTTATTTGCACCTTTCCTGTAGGTAGGTGATGAAAACTGCACACAATACTCCACATTATGCCTCACCAATGTCTTATACAACTTTAGCATGACATCCCATCTCCTGTACACAATACATTGATTTATGAAGGCCAATGTACCAAAAGCTTTCTTTATGAACCTGTGACATTATTTTCAATGAAATATGAACCTGTACTCCTAGATCCCTTTGTTCTACCAAACACCTCAGTGCTCTACCATTCACTGTGTAAGAACTACCCTGGTTGGTCCTACCGAAGTCCAACATTTCGCACTTGTCTGCATTAAATTCCATCTGCCATTTTTTCAGCTCTTGCAGATCCCTCTGCAAGCCATGATAGCCTTCCTTGCTGCCCACTACACCCACAATCTTGGTGTCATCCTCAAGTTTGCTGATGCAGTTAACTACTTTAACATCCAGATCATTGGTATAGATGAGAAACAACAATGGACCCAGCACCAATCCCTGTGTCAAATAATGAGAACATGATTTGTACAGTCCTTAAAAATAAGTCCATAGGTTCAGTTTGGTGTTGAGGTGAGTGAAGTTAACCATGCTGATGGTCGAAGGGTAATAACTGTTCCTGAATCTGGTGGTATGGGATCTAAAGAGAGAAATATCTGGACCATATTCTTTTCCTCTCTGACTTTTGATTAACTTATGATTATAGAAAATGCTTTATTGCTAACATATTGCTATTAAAAGACAAAACATGAATCTTTAAGGTATATTGTACAATAGGTGAGCAGCAGATAAATGGTCATTTAATGTTACTTACAGTCTGATTTAAGCATCACATTTTAAATGTTTAGAAAACCAATCTGATTTACTAATCATTCCAAGTGATATATAAAATAAGTTAGCTTATTCTATTAACTATATTTAATATTGAATGCATGATGTAGTGCTGCGTTAACTTACATTAGTACTGAACTACCATTTGTAACAAAATACTGCAACCTTCAGAAGATGCTGCATACTGGATGTAAAGAAATATTTTTTTTTCTAGACAGAAGAGACTTTCTTATTGGAGGGGTGTGGCAGATACTGTTTTCCAGATGGAGCCAATTCTTAACCAGAGAAAAGATTCTATCATAATGTTCAAGGCAAGTATCCTTACACTTTAGATTATGTTTGAGTCCAGTGACCTCCAAAATGCTTCGGCAGTCAGAGAAGAATTTTCTGAGTTCATTAACCCTTTTGGCACCAATTTCTTTTTCTGTTTCTCCCAGGAAATTAAATGTGAAGAAGTTGGATGGTGGTGTTTAATAAACTTGCCTGAACAGCTCGATCTTTCTTGACTATAAATCTTCTATGTTTTCATGTAAAGTGATAAAATCAGAGGTGCATACTGCCTGTTACAAAAGGCAAAACTTTTCTTTGGAAAATAATGTATTTTGATAAGCATAAACCCATGATTGAGGTACATCATAGTGGAATTGGACACCAAATTCTCCAGCTGTGTGCTTTCCCCTTTCTGCTGGCCCTTTCACCCTATCTCTTCTCCTCTCCCACAACCATGACCAGTTCATCACTTCCTTTTGTTTCCCCACCTTATTCCATGATCTACTGTCCTCCCCTATCAAATTTCTTCTTCTTCAGCTTTTACTGGACCTTTTCCATCTATCACCTCCCAGCTTTACACATCATCCACCTTCCCTCTCACCTGGTCTCACTTACCACCTGTTAGCTTATATTCCTCACCCTCCCCAACCCCCCCCCCCCCAACACCACCTTATTATTCCTTATTCTGCCTTCCTTTCCAGTCCTGATGAAGGGTCCCAGTCCAAAATGTTTACTGTTTATTCCCCTCTATAGATCTATAGATGATGCCTGACATGCTGAGTTCCTCCAGCATTTTGTGTGTATTTCCAGCATCTGCAGTATCATTTTTATCTGTGCATAAAATATCTGTATTCCTTTTCTCATTGTCAATAAGGATACTTTTAGTGAAGCATTTTCTCTTTACTAAACCAGTCTGCAAGAATAAGCCTTGGTCTTTTACTGAACTTGAGAACCAAATTAGTAATTTGATGCAGTTAATAAAGGGAGATTGATGCTGCTGAAATCAGACAGTATAAATCAGGGAGGTAGTAAATAGTCTAGACCCTGCAGATATACATAAGAATTTCAATCTGCTTTTCTTGAGCAGTAACAACTTGGCAGTGCATAGTACAGACTAATCCCTTCAATTTCGTACATTACTCTCTACTACAGGTTCATTCAATGATACTTGATCAATCTGAGTTTTTAACAGAAATCTTTAACAGCAGAATCAGAATTAGAATTAGGTTAAAATATCATTGACTTGCTGTAGGTCATGAAATGTGTTGGCTTAGTGGCAGCAGTACAATGCAATACTTAATAAAGAAGGGAACTGTGAGTTACAGTAAGAATGTATATATATATAAAACAGTTTAATTAAATAAGCAGAGCAGAAATGGAAATTTTAAGAAGTAGTGAGGTAGTGGTCATGTGTTCTGTTCAATGTCCATTTAGGAATTGGATGGCAGAGGGGAAGAAGCTGTTCCTGAATCATTGACTGCATGCCTTCAGGTTTCTGCACCTCCTTCCTGATGGTAGAAATGAGAAGAGGGTATGTCCTGGGTGATGGGGATCCTTAATGATGGACGTCAACTTTTTGAGGCATCACTCTTTAAAGATGTCTTGGATACTACTGAGGCTCGTGCCCACGATGGAGGTGACTAACTTTACAACTCTCTGCAACTTTTTCGATCCTGTGCAGTACCCCTCCCCGCCAGCCCCCATACCAGACAATGATGCAGCTTGTTCTGGATTATGCACTGTATCATGCCAATTAATTGTAGATAAAATCCTATACCTGTGTTTTGATAATTAGGCCAACCTGATGAACAAATTAATTCAGTAGAATTTTCTTAGTAATTTTCAAACTAATTGGATTGTGGAGTCGACTACACTTCCAAACACCAGGCCACTCATTTTTACCAGAGGAGAAAGAACTACAATCTTCAATCATGTACTTCAATCCATTTTGCTGTGTAAAATGAAGAGATAGAATTCTGTTCTAAATTAGGATGAAAATGGACAGTCATCCGAGCTTTGATGTTGCCATTTCATAGTTGCTACTAACACTTTTAAAGATTAGCTTTATTTGTCACATGTACATTGAAACATCGAAGCATACAGTGAAATGTTTTGTTTGTGTTGACAACCAACATGGCCCAAAGATGTGATGGGGGAAGCCTGCAAGTGTTACCTTGCTTCCGGCTCCAATATATCATTCCCACAACTTGCGAACTCTAACCAGTGCATCTTTGGGAATGTAGGAAGAAACCGGCATGGTCACGGGGAGAACAGACTAACTCCTTACAGACAGCAGAGGAAACTGAATCCCGATCTTCTGCTACAGAACCAAGCCACCCCTATGACACCTGAATTATTCTCCCCTCTGTAGATCCTGGGTCCCTGATCCACAGCTGAAAAATGGCACTGGGAACTTGCAAAGCCCTTTGACAGAATTTTCCCAAATAATTACAGTAACATTGTGATTTGCATGATGATATTACAGTTCAGGGTGTCAGAGTTCGGAGTTCAAATCTGATATCATCTCTAAGGAGCCTGTACGCCCTCCATGTGGAATACATGGGTTTCCTCCAAGTGCTCCGGTTTCCTCCAACAGTCCAAAGACATGCTGGTTGGAAGGTTGCTTGATCATTGTAAATTAGTGTGCGCCAACCAGTCAATCGTGATTGTCTGGTCGATCTTTGAGACTTTCCCAGCAAACCCTGAAAAAAAATGAAAAATAAATACACAAATACCGTTGAGAGGTTGTTTCCGGATTGTAGAGTTTTAGTTCCGTTCTTTCTGCACAGTGCACATCTCCCCTGCCACTCACTACACAGTGTACTTCAGTGGTCCCCAACTACCGGGCCACGAGGAAACAATATGATTTGGCGATATGAGTCAGCTGCACCTTTCCTCATTCCCTGTCACGCCCACTGTTGAACTTGAACGCATGCGAGGTCATCAGCCGCCTAAACGCAGTGACAGCCTCGCACCAGGGATCACTGGTTGGCCTCGGGTAACCGGCTGCCTCGCGCAGCTGGCGAGAAGTGCCGTTGCTACTGGCCTGGAGTGTGGACAGATGCGTGCTGCCTCTAAACCTGTTTACCACACCAAATGTTCGTGGGGAATCCGGTGCTGAAATATTCACAGATGACCTAATTCGAGCTCAGGGTTTCATAAGTAGCAGAGCAGCTACCTTGCTGCGATCATCCCTCGAGCCAAACTTTTGTCGGCCGATAGTTCCTACCTACCTACTGGGGGGTGGTGGGGAGGTGGGTAGGCTCCCACTCCAGACTGTGACTGCCGCGGCCCGGGTACGGTGACCTCCGGCCCTGACCTTGTCCTCTCACCCCACCCATGACCAGCCGCACCTGGCCAAGGCATCTGGCGGGCGGGAAGCTGGAGTTCAGGCCCGGGGGCTGTCTAATGAGGCAATGAAGCACTCAAAATTGCTTTGGTACCTTGAGTCCAAGCACCCTGCACTTAAAGACAAACCCACTAAGTTTTTTCAGCAGAAAAAACGTGAGCAAGTGGGACAGAAGCTACATGCTGAGAGCCACGTAAACTAAATTGCAGAATAGACTGGACATAAGGAACCCCATTTGAGTATCGCTGTATTCTGGTCATGTTTAACACCTCCTCCCCAGCAGTCGGCTGGTCCGCAAGAATATTGTCAATATTAAACCGGTCCGCAGTGCAAAAGAAGGATGGTGACCCCTGGTGTACATACATTATTTGTACTTCCAAGTTGCGGGGTTTTACTTCCGGTCTTTTCTACCCCGGTGCGCATGCGTGTAACTAATCGATTTGGGGTCGATCTTGCCTTTCATTAAGGCCGAGGTAGGGGATTTTGGGCTTAAAAAGGTTGCTTACCACTATTGTAAATTGTCCCATCATTAGGCAGGGGCTGAATCAAGAATTGCTAGAGTAGCACATCTACCTGCTGAACCGTGTCTACGCCCACCTGGACAAGCCAGCGAGCGCTGTGAGGGTCATGTTTTTTGACTTCTCCAGTGCGTTCAACACCATCCACCCTGCTCTGCTGGGTGAGAAGTTGACAGTGATGCAGGTGGATGCTTCCCTGGTGTCATGGATTATTGATTACCTGACTGGTAGACCACAGTACGTGCGCTTGCAACACTGTGTGTCAGACAGAGTGGTCACCAGCACTGGGGCTCCACAGGGGACTGTCCTGTCTCTCTTTCTCTTCACCATCTACACCTCGGACTTCAACTACTGCACAGAGTCTTGCCATCTTCAGAAGTTTTCTGATGACTCTGCCTTAGTTGGATGCATCAGCAAGGGAGATGAGGCTGAGTACAGGGCGACGGTGGGAAACTTTGTCACATGATGCAGGCAGAATCATCTGCAGCTTAATGTGAAAAAGACTAAGGAGCTGGTGGTGGACCTGAGGAGGGCTAAGGCACCGGTGACCCCTGTTTCCATCCAAGGGGTCAGTGTGGACATGGTGGAGGATTACAAATACCTGGGGATACGAATTGACGATAAACTGGACTGGTCAAAGAACACTGAGGCTGTCTACAAGAAGGGTCAGAGCCCTCTCTATTTCCTGAGGAGACTGAGGTCCTTTAATGGATGATGCTAAGGATGTTCTACGAGTCTGTGATGGCCAGTGCTATCATGTTTGCTGTTGTGTGCTGGGGCAGCAGGCTGAGGGTAGCAGACACCAACAGAATCAACAAACTCATTCGTAAGGCCAGTGATGTTGTGGGGTGGAACTGGACTCTCTGACGGTGGTGTCTGAAAAGAGAATGCTGTCCAAGTTGCATGCCATCTTGGACAATGACTCCCATCCACTCCATAATGTACTGGTTAGGCACAGGAGTACATTCAGCCAGAGATTCATTCCACCGAGATGTAACACTGAGCGTCATAGGAATTCATTCCTGCCTGTGACCATCAAACTTTACAACTCCTCCCTCGGAGTGTCAGACACCCTGAGCCAATAGGCTGGTCCTGGACTTATTTCCACTTGGAATAATTTACTTATTATTATTTAATTATTTATGGTTTTACATTGCTATATTTCTACACTATTCTTGGTTGGTGCAACTGTAATGAAACCTAATTTTCCTCAGGATTAATAAAGTATGTCTGTCTGTAGGGCTGGAAAGGCCTACTCCATGCTGATTCACTAAATAAATAAAAACTAATTACTAACTATCTTTATGTCGTAGTAATTTCCGGACTTCAGACTTGTTCATCTTGCGAAACTGAAGGAATGTTTCACTTTTTGCCACAGTGAAAGGTATGGCTGAGGTTCTGAACGAACACTTTTCATCAGCAATCACACAGGCTTTCAGAACGGAGAACTGAGTGAAGGAGTAGGTCTCCATAAATGAAGAGGAGGCACTCAGTGCCCTGGCAGGCTTAACAGTGGATAAATTTCCAGGGCCAATCCAAGCAAGCTTTTTCAGCTGAGCTTGGGTGAGAATAGAATCAGAGGTCATGGGTTAAGGGTAAAAGGTGAAATGTTTAAGGGTTATGTGGGGGGGGGGAATATCTTCATTCACAGGGTGGTGAGAGAGTGCAACAATTTGCCAGTGCAAGAGGTGGATGTGGGTTCAATTTTAACATTTAAGAGAAATTTGGATAGGTACATGGATGGGAAGGGCATGGAGGGCCATGGTCTGGGTGCAGGTTGAGATGAATAGGATGATAGTTTGACATGGACTAGATGGGCCAAAGAGGCTGTTTCTGTGGTGTCGTGCTCCATGTCCAGAAGGAATTTATCCAAGGCTGCCATTGGGAGTCAAGGGAAGAGATGGCTGGGGCCTTTGGCCGAGATTTTTAAATTCTCACTGACACAGGAAGGTACCAGATGACTGGAAGATAGAAAGATTGTTTCCCTTTTCTTAATGAAAAGGCAGCAGACAAAACCTGGTAACTACAGTCCTGTGAGCCCAACATCAGTGGTAGAGAGGACATTGGAAAAATTTCTGATGGAGGAAATTAATGATCACCTGAATCGACAGGAACAAATCAGACAACCCAAAAAAGGCTTGGTCAAGGGTAGACAAATTGGAAGTGAATTCTTTGAAAAGGGAACAAAATGCATCAATCAGGGCAGGTCAGTTGATGTGATTTCCATGGACTGCCTTTGGTAAAGCCTTTGAATGAGGTCCCATGTGGAAAGAGGTTCAGAAGTTTGGGGCCCATGAGATCCAGGCCAAATTGGGAAACTGGATCCAATATTGGCTTGGTGATTGGAGTCTTGTGACCAGTGGTGTCCCACAGGATCGGTGTTGGGACAACTTGAATGTGGATGTGCGACGCATGATAAGTAAGCTTGCAGACGATACAGAACTTCGCAGAATTTTCAGTAGTATGGAAGTTAGCTTTAGAATGCAGATAGATACTGGCGCATTAGTGAAATGGACTGAATCTGGAGGGCGGAGCTTAGTCAAAATGGTGCTTAACGGCGACTCATTCGCCTGCATCTTTGGAAACAGCTCTATTTCCATCTTTAAAATCTCTATTATTCCCTTTCAGGGACTTTTTGAAGACCCTGTCCTGGAGTTGTACACTGACTTTGGTTATTTGCAGAAATGGGACACACTCTCATGGTTTCACGACTGGCTGGTATATGACATGCCAAGGGTGCGGCCTAAGAACTCGGCTCACCTTTGGAGGCCTAGCATCTCGGGGCTCTGGAGACAGGCAGATCGAAGGTCGGTGTCCTGACTGACCGGTGAGTCATAGAAGCCAGACAATCTTTGGTTGTGAGCCCAGAAACCTGAGATCTTTGGGCACAGAGCTCGGAAAAAGTGACGCAACGGACTTTTAACATCGTAAAATCAGCGAGTTGTTTGTTATGTCTCCCCTCTCGCTGTGAAATGGAGACATCTCTTTCTCCCTTATTAAGGAGAGAGAGAGCCTGTGGTATAGAAACATAGAAAACCGACAGCACAATACAGGCCCTTCAGCCCACATGTTGTGCCGAACATGTCCCTACCTTAGAAATTTCTAGGCTTACCTATAGCCCTCTATTTTTCTAAGCTCCATGTACCTATCCAAAAGTCTCTTAAAAGATCCTATCGTGTCCGCCTCCACCATCGTTGCCGGCAGCCCATTCCACACTCTCACTACTCTCTGAGTAAAAAAAACTTACCCCTGACATCTCCTCTGTACCTACTCCCCAGCACCTTAAACCTGCGTCCTCTTGTGGCAACCATTTCAACCCTGGAAAAAGCCTCTGACTATCCACATGATCAATGCTTCTCATCATCTTATACACCTCTATCAAGTCACCTCTCATCCTCTGTCACTCCAAGGAGAAAAGGCAGAGTTCACTCAACGTGTTCTCATAAGGCATGCTCCCCCAAAACAGGCAACATCCTTGTAAATCTCCTCTGCACCCTTTCTATGGCTTCCACATCCTTCCTGTAGTGAGGCGACCAGAACTGAGCACAGTACTCCAAGTGGAGTCTAACCAGGATCCTATATAGCTCTCGGCTCCTAAATTCAATTCCATGATTGATGAAGGCCAATACACCGTACGCCTTCTTAACCACAGAGTCAACCTGTGCAGCTGCTTTGAGTGTCCTATGGACTCGGACCCCGGATCCCTCTGATCCTCCACACTGCCAAGACTCTTACCATTAATACTATATTCTGCCATCATATTTGACCTACCAAAATGAACCACCTCACACTTATCTGGGTTGAACTCCATCTGCCACTTCTCAGCCCAGTTTTGCATCCTATCAATGTCCCTCTGTAACCTCTGACAGCCCTCCACACTATCCACAACACCTCCAAACTTTGTGTCATCAGCAAACTTACTAACCCATCCTTCCACTTCTTCCTCCAGGTTATTTATAAAAATCACGAAGAGTAAGGGTCCCAGAACAGATTGCTGAGGCACTCCACTGGTGACTGACCTCCATGCAGAATATGAAACGTCTACAACCACTCTTTGCCTTCTGTGGGCAAGCCAGTTCTGGATTCACAAAGTAATGTCCCCTTGGATCCCATACCTCCTTACTTTCTCAATAAGCCTTGCATGGGGTACCTTATCAAATGCCTTGCTGAAATCCATATACACTACATCTACTGCTCTTCCTTCATCAATGTGTTTAGTCACATCCTCAAAAATTCAATCAGGCTCATAAGGCACGACCTGCCCTTGACAAAGCCATGCTGGCTATTCCTAATCATATTATACCTCTCCAAATGTTCATAAATCTTGCCTCTCAGGATCTTCTCCATCAACTTACCAACCACTGAGGTAAGACTCACTGGTCTATAATTTCCTGAGCTATCTCTTCTCCCTTTCTTGAATAAAGGAACAACATCCACAGCCCTGTAATCCTCCGGAACTGATCCCATCCCCATTGATGATGCAAAGATCATCGCCAGAGGCTCAGCAATCTCCTCCCTCACCTCCCACAATAGCCTGGGGTATATCTCATCCGGTCCCGGTGACTTATCCAACTTGATGCTTTCCAAGAGCTCCAGCACATCCTCTTCCTTAATATCTACATGCTCAAGCTTTTCAGTCTGCTGCAAGTCATCACTATAATCACCAAGATCCTTTTCCACATTGAATACCGAAGTAAAGTATTCATTAAGTACCTCTGCTATTTCTGTACGTCGAATGCCGGGTGAACAACGTATTCTTCGGGGTAACTGCAAGTCTGTGTCTTTGCTGTTGCTTTGCTCACGCTTGAGTGCTCGGTGGTGAGTGCCGATGCTTTTTTGCCGGTGGGGGAGGGGAATCATTGCTTGCTGTCGCTTACGTGTAGGAGGGAGGGGAGCTGGGGGCGGATTTTGGGGTTCTAACCTTTAACTGTCATTCATTCTTTGGGGCACTCCTCTGTTTTCGTGGATGGTTGCAAAGAAAAAGCATTTCATGATGTATATTGTATACATTTCTCTGACATTAAATGTACCTTTGAAACCTTTGAAATGACAGATGGAGCTTAATCCAGACATATATGAGGCGATTCATTTTTGAGACACGTATGAGGATATGACATGTGCCTTGAATGGTGGGATCCCAGCGTGTATTGAGGAGAACAAGAGACCTTGATGTCCATATATTCTGGAAGGTTGCAGTTTCAGGTAGATAACCTGCTTAGGAAGACAGTGGGATATTGGCTTTATTGAGGCACTGAATACAGAAGTAGGAAGGTTATACTCCAATTTAATAAAACTTTGGTCAGGTATTAGCTGGAGTACAGTGTCACAGAGGTCTAGGAGGGATGTAATAACACTGAAGAGGTTCAGAGGACATTCACCAGGATGCTGTCTGAGATGGAGCAGAAGAAACCAGGTCTGTTTCCCTGGAGTAGTTTTGACCTCACATGAATTTAATTGCTTTACTTTTGTTGGCTTTGCATTTATCTCCACGTATGGTGTTCACTTACTCTAATCTAATTGGCCTCTTCACCTTCGTTTGTTACTGTTCCTTTGATTAGACCATCTTATCTACTGAAACTAATCATAATTTCAAATTTAGAAATTTCCTGTGAATTAACATGGAACATTTTTCTAAGTTATGTAGATATTGTATAATAAGAGCTGCAGTAAATTGTGTCCAAGGTGAGCAATGTGTCAAAGAGTTATTTTATGTACTGCAGGTCTGTGGCTGTGTTATCTGAATGTTAGCCTCATGGGTATTTTTATTACTGTTGTCCTAACCTCTCTTGGAAAATACAGATCAACCTATGAAGATGAAATGGATGTCCTGTGATTTTAATCAGTACAGTGTATTGTAGTTTCTGTACAAATTCAGCCTTGGAGGATGACAGACCGAGGGAGTCTTGTCTGAATAGATGTTATTGTTCTTGAGAGCCTCTTTTGAACCATCTCCACCTATTTATCTGAATGCCAATGACTGTTTCATGGAAACCTGAGCAAAAGGCTCCTGCTGATCCACATTCACCCACGCTTGCCAGCCATTTATTTTGGGCAAGAAGTTATGGAAGTATACGGTGAATGAAAAACATTCCAAAGGCATGCACAAAATCAGGATGTGTCTGCTATCTATTTTTCTATTTTCAAATCTCACATACACACCCCCGCTCTTGAGCTGAGATACAGGCGGAGTTTATTGCTATTAAATCGCTGTTTTAATGGGTATACTCATGCCCGGTGGCAAGACAAACTAAATCTCACATTAAACATTTCTGTGGAATTCTGACTAACTTCTTATGTAAGGCTTCCCAGAAATTTTGCATACTTCTAAGATGTTTCCAATTTCATTGAAAAAGTCGGACAGATGGGTTTTCCACATGGTAATAATTTTTTTTTTTCCGGAGCAATGCACCAAATTCAGTCAGCCAGCACAGAAGATCAGGTGATTTCACGTCCAACTACCACCAGTGCAATTGGAAATTCTCTGATCATTTGCACTATTTAAAAAGACATCAATCTGGAAAGCTGCTCCACCCAGAAAAAGGGATATACTCCCAGTGATATTAATCAGCAAGTCAAATTTCCACTAATTAAAATGATTTGAGGGCCTTCAAGAAGGCCCTTAAAATTAATTTACTTTTTAAGACCCATATTAAAAGTCTGAATAAATGGGTCTGTATAATTTAAGATCATTTTGATGTTGAAAGTCAGGTTATTAATACATAGGAAAACTAGATATTGATAAAAAAAACATTTTTACAGTCTAATTAACCTGCATGGTAATATCATATATCAAAAATGTCCTTCAAAGAAAAACAGTTTAAAATGCTTTTCCTATATTTTATATTTCAGTGGATGTGGCAGATATACTGGAATGGTAATCAAATAATCAAAGCAGGTATTCTAGGTGGTTACAATTTTAATCCTCCAGTAACATACTGGAAATGTTGAACACTCTAGGACGTGCCGGCTTTTCAGGAAAGCATTAAATTAAGTCTTTACATTCCTCGTTAAATGAAAACAAAGGGCTTCCAACATTATTCTGCAAAGAGCAGGCAATTCTCATGTAATCCTGATTTATGTTCATCTTTCAATTAATCCCAATAATACAGTTTAGCTGAACACTTCAAACCTCTTGTGAAGCCTTTCCCTGGGTAAGATGACAAATTCAGTGGCATTTCTACTTCAAGGGTTTAGCAATAAAGTAACTTTGAGGACTTGAAGTATGCAAAAAACAATTTAAGCATATCTTTCTTTCTTTCAAATATATAGAAAACATGAAAATGTATATCCAATTAGCAATAGCTAGTTTCTTCATTTCTCAGATAGCTTCTCAACAGAAACTTAATGGTGCACCATCAATAACTCAGGCCGAGACGTAGGAAGCGAGGTATCGGCTTTTATTGACTGGAAGAATGAACAATACTACATCCTGGGGAATGAGACAGGGCAACAGGCCTCAGTCGCCTTTATACAGGGGTCTGTGGGAGGAGCCACAGGAGCAGTCAGCAGGGGTCTGTGGGAGGAGCCACAGGAGCAGTCCAGACAGGTATACGTAGTTCACCACACTTAATCTCTCAGGTTGACTTCTTAGGTGAAGAGAGTTAGGGCATTTTTTGGTTTAGCACATATAGCAAATGACTTCAGCAACTAACTTCAACCAGCAATTTCCAGATCTGAATGTTAAATTTAAAATGCAGCTCTGAACAATGGGTTTCTAAAAGCTATGAACCAGTTACTTGGATGACCGAACTATGCTGATTTACAGTGCCTATAAAAAGGATTCACACACCCCCCCCACCCCAGAAGATTTTATGTTTTATTGTTTTCTACATTTAATCACAGTGGAGCTAATTTGACTTCTTTATTTACACTGATCAACAGAAAAAAACTTCTGTGTCAAAATGAAAACAGATATCTACAAAGTGATATAAATTAATTACAAATATAAAATAATTGATTGCATAAGTATTCAACTCCTTTAATATGACACACCAAATCATCACTGATATGGCCAATTGGATTTAGAAGTCACATAATTAGTTAATCTGTTTTTGGAGACCTGTGTGCCATCAAGGAGTTTCAATAGATTGTAGTAAAAATACACCTGTGTCTGGAAGGTCCAACTGCTGGTGAGTCAGTATTCTGGCAAAAACTACACCATGAAGACAAAAGAACACTGTAAGCAACTCCGGGAAAAGTTTATTGGAAAGCATAAGTCAGAGATGGATACAAGAAAATTTCCAAGTCACGGAATATTGTTTGGAGTACAGTTAAGTCAATCATCAAGAAATAGAACATAGCCTACCTGTAAATCTGCCTAGAAAAGGCCGTCCTCAAAAATTGAGTGACTGTGCAAGAAGAAGACTAGTGAGGGAGGTCACCAAGAGACCTATGACAACTCTGGAGGAGTTACAAGCTTCAGTGGCTGAGATGGGAGAGACTGCACATACAACAACTGTTGCCCAGGTGCTTCACCAGTTGCAGCTTTATAGGAGGGTGGCAAAGAGAAAGCCACTGTTGGAAAAAGCTCACATGAAATCTCAGAGTTTGCCAGGAGGCATGGGGGAGATGCTGAAGTCAGCTGGGAAAAGGTTCTATGATTTGCTGCAGTAAATTGTGTCCAAGGTGAATAGTGTGTTGAAGAGCTATTTTATGTATAGCAAAAGAAAGGGGAAAATTGCAGTGTGCGGATATGCAAAGCTGATAGAGACCTATCTACACAGACTCAAGGCTGTAATCGCTGCCAAAGATGCATCTACTAAATACTGACTTGAAGGGGCTGAATAATTATGCTATCAATTATTTTGTGTTTAATAATTGTAATGAATTTAGAGCAACTTGCAGAAATTTGTTTTCACTTTAACACAAGAGTATTTTGTTGACCAGTGTCAAGAAAGCCAAATTAAAACAATAGCACATGAAAACTTCCAAGGGGGGAGGGTGAATACTTTTTACAGGCACTGTGAATTCGTTTGGTGTCTAGTATGGGTGCAAAAAGGGAAGTGTGAAGGTTGTGCATAGTTAAAATAAGCACTGTGGATGCATTGTAAATATGGAATGGTCCTTTGACCTTTAGCATATTGTGGTGAACTACATATACCTGTCTGGACTGCTTCTGTGGCTCCTCCCACAGACCCCTGTATAAAGGCGATTGAGGCCTGATGCCCGGCCTCATTCTACAGGATGTAGTGTTGTTCATTCTTCCAGTCAATAAAAGCCGATACCTCGCTTCTTATGTCTCAGAGTGAGTTATTGATGGTGCATCACATATAAAACATTGTGTCGTGTTGGGTCAAGCAGGCCTATTCCTCTGAAAGGGTCTCAATGTGTTGAACAAAATGACTACTTCATATCTACCAGCTAAGCTTCTCCGTGACTTGGTTCACACTACAACAAAGAACATGTTATTCAGTAATTTCCTCAGACCATCTTCTATTTACTGTATCTGACAGTTTTTCTCAGCTTCTCCACCTTTAACTCTCCTGAAAAATACTTTCAATACTACTTTTTCAGTTTCAGGACAGGCAGCTTCTCATTAACTGTCATTGTCAGTATTCCAGGCACTTTCTGTTTTTACCCCAAGCACCAAACAGATTTGTGCACAATCTCAGCAATAAATCTTCAAACTTATTCATGCAAGGTAATAGCACTCTCAAGTAATTTGTCTTAAAACATCTGCCCAGATTTGTAAATTATGTGATTTAAGATTTCCCTTACATATCTGTAAACATTGCAAAGTCTACTCTTTAACCTCCCACCTGGAATGGTCAATTTTATAACCTAAACTATCTCAGATTTTCAATGTTTTTTTAATCAAAAATACATCAGTTGCCCTGAAGGATTGGATGCCTGTTTTAACCACCTTCTAAATCTTGCCACAATTTCAAGCTGAATACCTTATCCTCTTCAATTTATTTTTTAAGGCTGCGTGAACAAATTCATTAAATCCATTACTTTGTTTCTTAACATTTCCATCAGCTTCCCGTATTAAATTGAGTGGAATTCTGGCTTTGCAGTCATGAAATCTAACAGCTAACCCAATTATCAGCAGCAAATTACATTAAATTCGACTCAGTCATCTGACACAAAGTCAGCACTCTCACATTTGCAAAACTGAAAGCAAATGAAGCCGCGACCCAAAGCCACAAGACACGCAAGCAAGATCAGATAAATATTCTCTCTCAAATATAAAATAACACCAATAGTAAAATTAATTGAACAATAAGATTTTACATTTACTGGGAGTGCTAAGCAAACGATTGCTTATGAGTTGTCCCGATCTTCAAACACTGATGTTATTTGACTGCATCACAACATATTATGTTCTTATAGTTCATTGTATGTAGGAATAATAATGGTGATTTCCACAGGCACATTTGGACAAAATGGGACTTTGATCTACATTTTGTGCAGATAGGTGAGAGATTGAGAGCAGTGAGGTCTAGGGATCAAATTCCTGGCTTGGAGCTCAGTCACCTGCAGGCACAGATTCATATTTATTCATCAAAACATACAGTGGATGCATCACTTGTGTTGATGATTAATCCCATCACCCCTACTGGGCATAGGCACCAACAGCAGTTCACCTGAGCCCTCTGTCCTGGGCCACTCCTTTTGAGTTGTCCCCAGGTGCAGCCCATCTTCTTGGTGCATCCATCCTCTCTCAGGGATGAGGTCTCTGGAGATTCTGTTGGTGTTTCTATAGCTCGGGGTTTTACGGGATGGGGTTCCTCACCCCATGCTCAACCCTCCTCGCAGCCAGGTTTGGGACTGTCCACGGTGGAGTTCCGGCACCAACATAGCATGCACCCAAAATACTCGGTAGAACAACACGGAACATATTCCCGCAAACCAACAACAGCAAAACAAGCCTCTTTTCTCCCATTCTCACACCTTGATGACAGTCCTCTAACTCCAGGACAGGCCTCCAGTCTCCAGGCTTTGACCATAAACATAGAACATAGTAATCTACAGCACATTGTGGGCCGAAGGGCCTGTAATGTTGTGCTGACCATATAACCCTACTCCAGAAACTGCCTAGAAT
The DNA here is from genome assembly GCF_048418815.1 of Hemitrygon akajei. Classification (NCBI taxonomy): domain Eukaryota; kingdom Metazoa; phylum Chordata; class Chondrichthyes; order Myliobatiformes; family Dasyatidae; genus Hemitrygon; species Hemitrygon akajei. Next base: position 26,798,948 of record NC_133124.1, on the reverse strand, counting down.
CTTCCTAGAATTTCCCTAGTGCATAACCCTCTATTTCTCTAAGGTCCATGCACCTATCTAAGAGGCTATTAAAAGACCCTATTGTATCCACCTCCACCACTGCCGCCAGCGGTACATTCCATGCACCCACCACTCTCTGTGTGAAAAACTTACCCCTGACATCCCCTCGGTACCTATTTCCAAGCACCTTAAGACTATGCCCCCTCATGTTAGCCATTTCAGCCCTGGGGAAGAAAGCCTCTGACTATCCACACAATCAATGTCCCTCATCATCTTATACACCTCTGTCAGGTCACCTCTCATCCTCTATCGCTCCAGGAAGAAAAGGTCAAGTTCACTCAACCTATTCTCATAAGGTAGGCCCTCCAGTCCAGGCAACGTCCTTATAAATCTCCTCTGCATCCTCTCCATAGTATCCACATCCTTCTGGTAGTGAGGTGACCAGAACTGAACACAGTACTCCAAGTGGGGTCTGACTCAAGGTTTTAAATAGCTGTAACATTACCTCATGGCAATTGAACTCAATACCATGGTTGATGAATGCCAATGCACCATACAACTTCTTAACAACACCGTCAACCTGCACAGCAGCTTTGAGTGTCCTATGGATACGGACCCCAAGATCTCTCAGATCCTCCACACTGCCAAGAGTCTTACCATTAATATTATATTCTGTCTTCAAATTTGACCTACAAAAATGAACCACTTCACACTTCTCTGGGTTGAAGTCCATCTGCCACTTCTCAGCCCAGTTCTGCATCCTATCAATGTCCTGCAGTAAACTCTGTCAACCCTCTAGACTATCCACTGCACCCCCAACCTTTGCGTCATCAGCAAACTTACTAACCCACCCTTCTACTTCTTCATCCAGGTCATTTATAAAAATCACAAAGAGGAGGAGTCCAGAACAGATATCTGCAGAACACCACTGGTCACCAACCTCCATACAGAATATGAACCATCTACAACCACCCTTTGCCTTCTGTGGACAAGCCAATTCTGGATCCACAAAGCAAGGTCTCCTTGGATCCCATACCTCCTTACTTTCTGAAGACGTCTTCCATGGTAAATCTTATCAAATGCCTTACTGAAATCCATATACACTACATCCATTGCTCTACCTTCATCAATGTGTTTTGTTACATCCTCAAATAATTCAATCAGACTCGTAAGGCATGATGTGTCCTTGATAGAGCCATGCTGACTATCTCTAATCAGATTATGTCTCTACAAATGCTCATAAATCCTACCTCTCAGGATCTTCTCCAACAACTTGCCCACCACTGAAGTCAGACTCATTGGTCTATAATTTCCTGGTTATTTCTACTCCCTTTCTTGAACAAGGTAACAACATTTGCAAACTTCCAATCCTCTGGTACTTCTCCATTCCCTATTGATGACACAAAGATCATTGTAAGAGGCTCAGCAATCTCCTCCCTCACTTTCCACATTACTAAGGTAGAAGCAGATGAGTTATTAACTTCAAACTTTCTGCCTAATCACTCAAAGAGTTGACTTGCATGTGCATGTAATGAGAGCTCCTTCTACCTTAGGCGACGAACTTATCAATCACCCATCTGTGGACACTTTTTGAAGGTCCAAGATCCGTATGCTCCATGACTGCTGGACAAAGTGTGTAAATGTAGGATGGGACTACGTTGAAAACTAAATGTGCTAGGTTTTCTAAAATGGACTCCTTCTACCTTAGGCCATGAACATATTAATCACCCCACGTATGAGAAAACGGTAGAAATGTAAAGCACAGAATAACTGAACGAAAGAAAAATGAACTAATCTATATTGGCTGCTGTTAAACTAGCCAAACATGATAAGGTGACACAATACCACTGCCATGCTGTTAAAAGAAATGAGATATATTTTAGTCAAAAACTAGCTAATACCATAAAATTTCATTCTGAGCTTCCTCACTGCATGCAAGCAGGTTTCCTACCTGTTTAAACTCATGCTGCACTGTCTAGAAAGATGGACTAGATGGTGCAGAGTGCAAGGCCTTGGAATGATCCAGTTTCCCTGGAGGCTGTAGGGGAGATTTGGTTGCTTTCAACTGAAGAGCTACAGATCATTTCAATGAAGAGCCCTGCATTTTCTTCAGCTGCACTAAAATCCACTGCTCTCATTTTTGTTGTTTACGGGCATCCTTAAGTCTCCTTCAATTTTAGTCAGACTGCACAATGCTATTGCAGAAAGAACATCATTACATTTCTATTAGTTTTTTTTCAATAAAACCTGCAAAGCACAAACATCTGAAGAGTCCAATTCAACATCTGATTGAATTCTCATGTATGTAACAAACAATTGCTGTAGCTCTAAAAACCGGTTCAATCACACTTGGAGTACTGTGTTCAGTTCTGTTCGCCTCATTATAGGAAGATGTGGTAGCTTTCGAGAAGGTGTAGAGGAGACTTTCCAGAATGCTGCCTGGATTAGAGCAGTGGTCCCCAACCTCCGGGCCGCGGAGCATGCAGGGCTGCAGCGGTACGCGGAACGCACCCAGCACATCTGTAAGAAAAAAGCCGAAATAAACAAGCTAATTAATTAGGTGCCACCCAGCACGTAGATAATTAGCTTGTTTATTTCAGGTTTTCTCTTACAGATGTGCTGGGTGCACGCCAGCTACCACTGCACCCCTGCATGCTTTGTGGCCGCTATCGGTCTGCGGCCCAGAGGTTGGAGACCACTGGATTAGAGAGCATGTCTTATGCAGATAGGTTGAGTGAGCTAGAGCTTTTCTCTTTAAAGAGGAGGAGGATGAGAGGTGACTTGATTGAGATGTGATAGGAGTTATAGATTGAGGGGACACCCAGAGACTGGTGGCTGTCTCTGAAATGGATAATATAAGGGTGCATAATTGAATTTATATATTTAATGAGAAACAGTGTGGAATAAGCCCTTCCACCCTGCAATCCCTAATTCAATCCTAGCTTAATCATAGGACAATTTACAATGACCAATTAGCCCACCAACCGATACGTCTTTGGATTGTGACAGGAAACCAGAGCTCCCAGAGTAAACCTACAGGGTCATGGGGAGAACATACAAACTCCTTACAGGCGGCGGCAGGAAGATGACTGGAGGAAAGTATGGGGAGGGGAGGGGGAAGATGTCAGAGCTAGGCTTTTTACTTTTTTTTCGTAATTTATTTTTTTATTGAAGTTCATCAAACAAACATTTCCGTAAGATGTATTTCAGACATTGTACATATACACCATATAATCATATATATCATAAATCTCCACAAAGTATTTATCTGAGGTATACACTTATAGAAAAGAGTGGAAAGAAAAAACAAGCAAAAGGAAAGAACTATGTACAAGTAGGGAGTGATCTTTTTTTTACAACAGATTCATTGATTTGTGAGAATAAAATCAGGCCTATGAGGCATTATGTAGTTAAACCATTTTTCCCAGTATAAATCAAATTGTTCCAGCTTATGATTAACAGATGCTGTTATCTTTTCCATTTTGTAAATGTCCATTGTAATTTCCATCCATGTATTTAAAGTTGGGCTCTCCTGTGATAATCATTTCCTACTAAGAGTCATTTTACCAGCCACCAACAGTATATTCATTAAATATTTATCTATTTTCAACCATTCTTGAGGTATATATCCAAAATATATGGTCTTACTCTCCAAGGGTATTTCACATTTAAAGATGTCTTGTAGGGCATTATGTATCCCCCTCCAATAGTTTTTGATAACAGGGCAGTCCCAAAAAATATGATAATGATTTGCATTTTGATTTCCACAATTTCTCCAGCAATGAGAGTGGTGGGTGTGTGTAACACACCATTAGGAGTGGTGGTAGATGTAGAAATGTTAGGGACATTTAAGAGCCACTTATATGCACATGAATGAAAGAAAAGTTGAGGGAGGGAAGGATTAGATTGATATTGGAGTAGGTTAACGTACAACATCATGGGTCAAAGAGCCTGCACTGTACTGTACTCTTTTATGTTCTAGATTGGAACACTTGAGACCTGAAAACCCCAAGTATCTACTCTGTCTGATCAATGATAGCTGAACATCTATCAAGGTCCAGCATCTGTGTCATGCCAATCACTGCATCTTGCACGTTTATACTCAATGCCCTTCATTATGGTCCAACTCACTGGGTCAAGACTCTGAAAGGAAAATAACACTTAAGCTTATACTGGAAATAAATCCAGAAAATACTGAAAATGTTCAGCAAGAGGTCACGCAGCACCTTGGAAAGAAGAATAATGTCAAAAAGTTGGTATAATAACTGGAAGCATACTGTACAGAAGAAACAAGTTTAAAAATGCCAAGAAAGGAAGGTTTTATACAACGAGTGGCTGCCTCATGATTGGCTGATTAGATATTTGCATTAATAAGCAGGGGTACAGGTGTACCTAATAATGTGGCCATTAAGTGTATTTTACTCTGATAGCACATTGGAAATCTGGCAATTTAAAATATATAAGCAAACTGAAAGTCATATCAATAGTTTTTATTTAACAAACATTATTTTAACAGATTCAATATGCTTTGAAAAATAAGGAACCATGTCATTTCAATGAATCTATTTTACTTAGTGTTAAATTTTCCAGAGTGCTTTTGTTTGTCTGCTTTCAAACTGAGCTTCACAGTAGAGATCCCCAAATGTGTGTAATTCTCAAGCATTTGTACATGAAAAAAAACATAGTGGATTCTAGTTGTGTTAATTTGCTAGAAACTGATCTGATGTAATAAATCTAACTTGCAAGGTATAAGGGTTAACTATAAAGAGGCTTAAATTCATAACTCTATTTTAGAATGATCCAATAAATAGAAAATGTACTTGGGGTTTTGGAATTGTTCCAAATACTAAAACCTTTATCCATGGATCAGTAGTCGGAAGTTTTACTAATGAGTGGGATAATGTAGAATCACACAATATCCATTATGGATTCTGTTCACAACATTGAAGTTCAGCCATTAAATCAAATCCTACATTTTAAAATAACTAATAGGTTCGAAGAATTGGTTGGGAGTGAGCAATCATATTATCCTTACCAAATTCACTGTGAGACTTATTCCTTAACAACTTCCCTACAGTCGTCAATGCAAAGTAAAAATAATGATATTAATGATGTCACATATAATGTCAAGGTATCCAGAGCAGCATCTACTTCAACCTTTGCTCAGCAGCTCAGCTACAACCTTTAAGAATCTAAACACACATTCTTCATATGAGTTCTATTTTTTGTTGCAATCTTACAGGCCCCACATTGCCATCTAACAGCTGACACTGCTCACTAGCAGTCCAACACAAGTTGCACAGCACACAGTGATCTTCTCTGCTCCTTCCTGCAAGCAGAGATGCACAATCGACCCCCCCCCTGCACATGTAGTATTACCAGATCATACAGATAAAAGATCAACAATCGACCCTTCTTGAATATCTTTAGCACACGTCGTGCTGCTTATTGTTGATCATGCAATGAAGAGTGTAGGACAAGAAGGAGGTCATTAAGTCAGCAGGTGGCACATGACCCAGGAGTCATTGGTTAGCAACATCCAAACTCTTTACTCTGCACAACAGATTCAGCCAGACTGGTCTCTGAGCTCTTGAATTCGAGCTGGAGTGGGTCACTCAGCCCTCTCGCCTGCTCTACCGCTTAGCAAAGTCGTAGCTGTCTGACTGTGGATTCAACCCTGCATTAGGTCCCACCCTGGTAAACCTTCACACCTTTGCTTATCAAGTACCAATCTACTTCTATTTTTCACATATTCAAATACGCTTCTCCAGCGTTCCTCAGGGAGACAGTTCCTCAGAATCACGATTCTCAGAGAAAAATTTAGAATTTCTTTAACCAAAGGGAGGTGAAGCTGTGGAATTCATTCCCACATAAGCTGTGGAGACCTTCATAGGAAACACCTTCACCACATCCTCTCTATCAAGGCCTTTCACCATCTGGTAGGTTCAATGAGGCCACCCCTCATTTTTCTGAAATCCGGCGAATGCAGGCCCAGAGCCATCAGACGCTTTTCATGTGACAACCTATTAAATCCTGGAATCATTTTCATGAACCTCCTTTTGAACCCCTCCCAGTTTCAGCACCTCAATTTTTTGCATTTTCCTTCCATTTAGAAATTAGTCAACCCTTTCACTTCTACCAAAGTTCATGACCATACATTTCCCAACACTGTATTCCATCTGCCACTTCTTTGCTTATTCTCCTAACCTGGTCTACGTCCTTCTGTAGCCGCCCTACTTCCCCAAAACTACCTGTCCTTTCACCTATCTTCATATTGCCTGCAAACTTTGGATCAAAGCCATCAATTCCATATGCATACCATTGACATATAACAGAAAAAGAAGTGGTCCCAACACAGACCCCTGTGGAACACTACTAGTCACCGACAGCCAACCAAACAAAGCTCCCTTTATTCCTACTCTTTGCCTCCTGCCAATCTGCCACTGCTTTATCCCTGCTAGGATCTTTCCTGTAATACCATGGGCTCATAGTTTGTTAAGCTGCATCATGTGTGGCACCTTGTCAAGGCCTTCTCAAAATCTAATTACGCAACATCAACTGATTCTCTTTTCCTGACAAGTGGGATCCTTGGCAGGTGAGTCTTACGGCTGTGAAACAATCTCTGGTTCTGCGACCTCCTCCATGGTGGTTGTAGGAGTTGACAATGGGTCTGCAAGAAGTAGTTCTGACAGATCTCACCACCTTTCTTCTCTCACAAATGCCTCTGCTCTCCTCAACTGATTGATGTGGTGTCTCCAGATGATATCAGACGCAATCTCTACTGCGTAGAAGATTAGTCCAGCTCTGCCCTTAATCTTTCCAAGTACCCACTTTTGATCATCTTTGTAGTCCTTCAACGGGTTGCTTGTCCAGGATTGAAACATCAAACCTCCTTGTATGAGGAGCTCTCAATGTGTCTCAGCTGTTTGTCCTGCATAGTCCTTCTGAGATTGGGTTTGAGGAGATCCAAGAGTGAATACAAGGGGTGGGGGGTAAGACCCAGGAACAGCATAGCTGGTGAGTTGTCGGTTGTAAAGGATGCTGCATTGTGATATGCAAGGAGGAAATATGTGAGCTTTTGGATCAGTGTTATGAGTGTCATTTCCGCAGGAGTTATCCTTTCTCCAGTATACGTTCCTAGTTGAATATCTTCAGGCATCAGTTCAGTATCTTTGAAATGCCATTCAAACTCATTTCATGGACTGACTGAAACACCTGAGCCAGTGTTCAATTCCATTTTAATTAATTTGCCGTTCACTTCTGGTGTAAGTCATATTCCTTGCCTATTGTTAGTTCTCATATTGTGAATCTCAAGTAGTGTGTCACTGTCATCATTATCAGATTTTTCATCAACAACATGCAGAATAGTGCTCTTTTTGAAGCTGCTACTTCACTTTTTATTTATTTCTCTTCCATGCGCAGTCCATTTATTTTTGTCTGCCCAACAAGCTCTTTGTATGTAACCTACTTTGTTGCACTTTTCTGCAAATTTTGACTTTAAGTTTGCATTGGTATGTGAGCCCTGCCATACGGTAATGCAATTTGCCCAGCCAGACTGGTTTCTGTTTGGATGCTGCAATTTTGTTCATGCTCACTTATTCCTGGCTTTTGCATCTCAGTCTGCTTTCTCCATCAATACAGCTATTTCAACTGCTCTTTAAACTGTAAGTGGTGCTTCAATTAGGAGCCATTTTTGAGTAGTTTCTTGTAAGATTCCACAAACTAAAATGATCTCTCAGTGCTTCGTTACACCCATCATTAAACTGACAATGCTCAGACAACCATTTCAGTTCAGCTAAATATGAAATGGGCTCCCCTTCCTTTTGATTCCACTTATGAAACCTAACACATTGGCTTTGGTTCTAAACGTTACAGCTTTACTTTCACATATCAGTAAAGCTTATTTCAGCTGGTTTGGTTGGAGCAGTCAAACTTCTAAGCAGACAATATGCCTTTCCACCCAAAGCACTCTGCAAAACTAGTACTTGCTTCTCATTGGTTATTTCATTTGTTTCAAAATACTGTCTGAGCCAGTTATCCATTGTGCAATGCAACGTGACTATCTTTCTGATGTTGCCAGCTGTATCTGCTCTTTTTTTTTAATGATTATTGTCACCTGCCACTCACTGTTTATGAACCTGTGAATTCTTCCATTTTCTGCCTTTATTTTAAACTTGAATGTTTCTTCCCTTCCAAGGAACACCATATAACCATATAACAATTACAGCACGGAAACAGGCCATTTCGGCCCTTCTAATGCATGCCAAACGCTTACTCTCACCGACCTGCACTCAGCCCATAAACCTCCATTCCTTTCCTGTCCATATACCTATCCAATTTTTTTTAAATGACAATATCGAACCTGCCTTTACCACTTCTACTGGAAGCTCATTCCACACAGCTACCACTCTGAGTAAAGAAGTTCCCCCTCGTGTTACCCCTAAACTTTTGCCCTTTAACTCTCAACTCAAGTCCTCTTGTTTGAATCTCCCCTACTCTCAATGGAAAAAGCCTATCCACGTCAACTCTATCTATCCCCCTCATAATTTTGAATACCTCTATCAAGTCCCCCCTCAACCTTCTATGCCCCAAAGAATAAAGACCTAACTTGTTCAACCTTTCTGTGTAACTTAGGTGCTGAAACCCAGATAACATTCTAGTAAATCTCCTCTGTACTCTCTCTATTTTGTTGACATCTTTCCTATAATTTGGTGACCAGAACTGTACACAATACTCCAAATTTGGCCTCACCAATGTCTTGTATAATTTTAATATTACATCCCAACTCCTATACTCAATGCTCTGATTTATAAAGGCCAGCATACCAAAAGCTTTCTTCACCACCCTATGCACATGAGATTCTACATTCAGGGAACTATGCACCATTATTCCTAGATCACTCTGTTCTACTGCATTCCTCAATGCCCTACCATTTACCATGTATGTCCTATTTTGATTTGTCCTACCAAAATGTAGCACCTCACACTTATTAGCATTAAACTCCATCTGCCATCTTTCAGCCCACTCTTCTAACTGGCCTAAATCTCTCTGCAAGCTTTGAAAACCTACTCCATTATCCACAATGCCACCTATCTTAGCATCACCTGCATACTTACTAATCCCATTTACCACCCCATCATCCAAATCATTAATGTATATGACAAACAACATTGGACCCCATACAGATCCAGTACGTGCTGTGATTTTTGTTTTAGCTCAAATGTCTCAATGCGTTTTATAGAACTTATAGAACATAGAAATCTACAGCACATTACAGGCCCTTCGGCCCACGATCTTGTGCCAACCATGTAATCTACTCTAGAAACTGCCTAGAATTTCCCTACCATTTCTTTTCAACTTGAATGTCTCGTTGTGCTTCAACAGGTAGGTAGTAGTCTCAGGTTCTTACCCTGTCAATACTACTACATTTTGTAACTCTGAAACATAAAACTAAATTAAATAAAAAACAAGACAGCCTGGAATGAGAGTCTAAATTCGCTCTTACTTTACGCAAGGCACGCACGTGTCACATGGTGGTGTAACAACGGATGTCATTTATGGTATACTTTTACATATAACTATGTAAACAACAAAGAAAGCTTAATCAAACAATATATTTACAATATTGCTATAATATTAAATACACAACACGGCATACAAAGTAATTGATGATAAAAAGATGTCAAAGTCTATTTCCACGACCATATAAGTGAAATATAAATATCAGTATTAATTGATGGTATCAACTTGAACAAGAGAAAGACTACAGATTCTCTGGTCTCAGAGTCAGTTAAAGTCACTAGCTCAGCATCACTGCCGTGTACCTCCAGAGAACGCTCCTCGAACTAACGCCACAGCTGGCGCAATGGCATGGCTGATCTGGCGAAGATAGGCCATAAATTATGGATCTAGGAGTGTTTCGATTCCCATCATAATTTTCTTTCAGCTGTGCACACTGACATCTTCTCTTGAGGGAAGTCAGCCAATTAGCTTCAGCTATTCAGGCAGGGAAATCTTTTCGCTTCACACCCTTCTGCTATGTCGTCCATGCTATGATTACTCCCAACCCCGCTGCTGTCCATTTGGGGGCTTAACTCCAGCAGTTTCCTTATGAGGTAGCTGAGTGATTTAGGATGAATTTAGGCAGCCTTCATGCCTTCCTGCGGTTCATCCGTTTCCCCTCTTCTCTTTCAGCAGCGTGGCCTACCCACCTCATCTGACAGTGTGTGCCACTACCAGAAGTCTGTACTCATAATACTCCATTTCAGAGCCTGTTTACATTTCAAGAGGAGCACAAGGCCATGGAATAGTGTGGGTCATTTTTTGTCTTCCAATTTCTGTTATTAATGCATTGTGAATCAATTTAAGGAAGCTCACACAGGAGCTGATATTTCATTATTCATGGAGCCAGTAATATTGAGAAGCAGGATTTTTTGCACTTGGCCATCCATGGGGGTCAGACCTCGCCTGCAGGTCGTTTAAGGAAACAATAACGGAGAATTTAAATATAAAACACTGAAACCAATGTTCAGGTCAAAGTTTATACTTATGTCATTTATTTTGTTATATTGGCTACATTTGCGAAGGGTAAGTGTCTCTGCTGCAACTATGGTGAAGGAAACAGAGGTTACCATGACAACAACGAGCAGCCGAACCGGGAAAGTCAGCATTAGATTCGTAAGCTACCAACAACCCTTAAAGCGCTAGAGAAGCATTTAACATCACTCTGGAACACATGCCCTTCAGTTTTATTGGATGTTGCTCAGTCTCCCTTTGTTCAAGCTAACAACTCAGGGAGGGCGTGTTATGATAAGAATCTGCCATGTGCTTTCCAAACCTCACAATGATTAATGTATTAGAATTACACAGAGACCTACACATTCTTACTTAAATATCTTAGAGAAACAGAATACATACATCTTGTCCTGTCTTCATCTGCTTCTGTGTAGCTTCATTTTTCTGTCTAGCTAAAAATATTCCCTGCTTTATGATTTTGAATTTCTAATCAGCCCAGACAAAACACCATGACACAGTGAAAACGGAAGCTCCTTTTCTTTCAATATGACAGGAGAATATGCTTTGTGAAAAATATTTGCTGTGCCCCTTATCAAGGTCATGGTTAAACAAAGTATTCGCTTTTGAAACATCAGTGATTTTCCAGAAGCTGCAATGCACATTTGTCTCAAGTCTGGTGTTCATAATAATCAGCGTTGCAGATGAAGATTAGCTGGGCACTGCCCTTTCAGCATTTATAACGTGGTCTGTTGCAGGTCATCGTATATTGATGGGCTGTGAAAGATGGGGAGACTGGCTGTACTTGTTTTCTTTTACATTATATCTGTATCTGATTAATACAGTTTTATTAAGGCCAAAGAAGGCACACCAGTGGCTAAACTTCATTAGGAGTTTGAGGAGATTTGGCATGCCACTAAAGACTCCAGCAAATTTCTACAGATATAGCATGGAGAGCATTCTAACTGGTTCCATTCCCCTCTGGTATGGAGAGGCCACTCCACAAGACTTGAAAAAGCTGCAGAAAGTTCTAAACTCAGCCTGCTCCATCACAGGCTTTAGCCTTCCCAGCACCGAGGATATCTTCAAAAGGTGATGATTCAGAAAGGCTGCATCCAATATTAAGGACCCCCATCTCCCAGGACATGCCCTCTTTTCATTGCCACCATCAGGGAGGAGGTAAAGGAACCTAAAGACACACATTCAACATTTCAGGAACAACTTCTTCCCTTCCGCCATCGGATCTCTAAACAGACAATGAACCAATCCATTAACACAACTTCACTATTTTTGGCCTCTCTTTGCATTACTTACTTAGCTTAATTTTTATATACAGTATATATTTATTATTGTAATTTGTAGCATTTTTAATGTATTGAACAGTTATACTGCTGCAAGACAACAAATTTTATAACATACAGAATATCAGTGATATTAAACCTGATTCTATATAGCTGCACTATTTGTGAATATTTGCACAATATATATTTAAACCAGTATGAGTACAATGAACTAAAGAGGTTGCACTGTGCTGTCTGATACCATTGCAGCTTATCTGTAGGGATGCACAGAGAAATCGTATTGTTTCAGCACTGCAGAAAAGCTGGTCAACAAGTGATGTGCGTTATGATAGATTCAGAGTTGGAAATGGAGAATGCCAGAACTAACAGCCTCAAATGTAAACCACATATTATAACACAGTTTTAAAATGACAACATGAGAATTGTACCATAAAATGTAATAAAATTGCCTTTACAGCACTTCATCTACAACTTAAAGCCTAGCTCTGAACAACAGGCTGTGTCAATTGTAAAGTCTTTGGTCAACATGCATCTTCTATTATATATGACTTACTCTAAACATGATAAAACCAAAATTAATTTCTGTGTTTTTAAAAAAATTCAATTTGTTAATCTGTCTGCAGTGATTTTCTTGAAATGAGAGTTCACTATATTAGGGTGCAAATTAAAAGATAAATTAATTTATTAAAATTATTATCTCCATATTAAGCAGATGTGCGGCAGGGGAGCGTAGCAGCACAACTACTTTATAGAGCCAGCGATCGCTGATTGGTGTTCAATTCAAGTGCTAGTTCAAGTTCAACTTTATTATCATTCAATCGTATAAATGTATACCACCAAACGAAACAGCCCTCCAGACCAAGGTGCACAACACAATACATATAACTCACACACAAAACACATAAAGTAATATTGAGGTGGGGTGAGGGCCTCCGTCGGTCAGAGTTGATCATGAATATTGCATCTAGATACGCAAGCCTGGGCAGTATGATGCGGAGAGCAAGCTCCCCTTCTCCATGCATCTGATGAACCCAAAGGAACGGTAGAGTCCGATACAGTTTGGTACCAGCAGCACTGCAGGAGTTGCCAGTCAATTTTGAACTCAATTTAGGATGGCTATAGGGACTCCAGCTCCGGATTTTTCCCTTGGGGTTTACTCCCAAAGTCTTCCCCATGAGTGGGTATAGGCACAAGGCAGCAGAAGTTTGAGGTACACACACAAATTGCTGGTGGAACGCAGCAGGCCAGGCAGCATCTATAAGAAGAAGCACTGTCGATGTTTTGGGCCGAGACCCTTCGTCAGGATGAAGGGTCTTGGCCCAAAATGTCGACAGTGCTTCTTCCTATAGGTGCTGCCTGGCCTGCTGCATTCCACCAGTATTTTGTGTGGTTTGCTTGAATTTCCAGCATTTGCAGATTTCCTCATGTAGAAGTTTGAGATAAGAGTTTTCTTATCTCTGAGTAGAGTTGCCAAACATGGCTGACAAGCCCTATCTGCCCAAAGCAACTGGTTTTAAAGCACCAGTAACCCGCTTTTCTCCCTTCTCCTGTCAGTAGAAACCGTTCCTCTGGGCTTAGTAGCTAAGCCACACATGAAGGCCAGGAGCTGGACTTGGCTATTTGAGATGCATGCCATTGGGAGCATTTAATAGGCAGTGGGAGCTTGTCCCCATTACCAACCCCAGCTATAACAACCTTAAGGAACCTAAAATAATATTACCAACAAATAAATTAACAAATAATAAAATATATTCCAGAAGATTAACATTTAGCATAAGGTGCATTTATGAGACAAGTTAGAAGTTAAACAGCATAACGCCACTGGTACTTCATACATGATAAGACCAAGATGGTGGTAAGAAATTGAATAGTCTCACAGCCTGAGCGAATCCTAACTGTCTTTGTCCTACTGCTACAGTACCTCGTGCCTGATGACAGGGGATCAAAGAGATTGTTGGATGAATGGGAGGGATCCTTGATAATGCTAAGGATCCTGTATATGCGGCGTTCCTGATCAATATCCCAGATGGGAGGAAAGAGGTTGTACGTTTCCCCTGTGACACGTGAGTCTCCTCCAGGTGCTTCATTCTCCTCCCACCTGCCAAAGATGCACATTAGGGCTTGGGTTGGTGAGTTGTGGGCATGCTATGTTGGGTCCTGATGAAGGGTCTCGGCCCAAAGTGTCGATTGTGTACTCCTTTCCATAGTTGCTGCCTGGCCTGCTGAGTTCCTCCAGCATTTTGTGTGTGTTACTTTGATCTCCAGCATCGGCAGATTTTCCCTCATTTGTGGCGTCGGTGCCGGAAACATGGCAACACTTGCGGCGGGACTGTGCTGGTCATTGACAGCAAATAATACAGTTCACTGTATATTCCAACGTATATGTGACAAATGTATTTTGTCTTTAATATTTAAGGATTCTCAGCTTCAGAAGTCTGCATTCTCCACTTTCTAACAACTAGTGAAAAACTGTCAAATCAGGACATGGAAATCACAGGTCTCTTAATCAGCTGTCCAAAGGGGCCCTATTTCTGTTGCATCAAAAACGTGGCTGCTATTGACAATAGGGTCTGGTTAAAAGCCAGAGAATTAATTAGTCTTAGTGGTTGGTGGGAGTTGCAACATCATTATGTTCTTTTTTTCCATCCAGTCTGCCACTCCCATACTATAGGAGTCCTGCCCCACTGAGAATAGGATTCCAGCTGTTCCTATGAACAGATGGGTCCTTTTGAAAAGCTCAGTGATTTAGAATTAGAACACATCTCAAACTGCCTTTGTCAATGTTGCCACACAATGACAGAGAATCTCTGCTATTAACAAATCCAAATAATACAATTTGTTATTTGAATAGCAAATGATACCAACATAATTTGTTAACCTTAACACTCATCAAGCGTGTGCAAACATTGACCAAGCACTAATGTGTTGAGCGTGTGCCTGAAATGTAAAAATCATTTTACTCCACAGCTGAAAAGATCCAAGTCACCTATGTGAAATCCAGATCATACTTTGGCAATAGCCTCCTAATGGTGCAAGGCTTCTTCACGAATGTTAAAAACCTGATAAACGGCAACAATTCCCTGGTGGCAAAGGGACTGATGAACAAAGGAAGAAGAATCTCTCAGCTCCTCCCATGTATTCAGACCTGTGCTAGGCAAAATAGCCCATTTACTGAGTTGCTTTGCAGTATTAAATTATGACTAGAAAACCAAAGGCCACTAGAACCCCTGCAATTTTCTGCTCTAAGTATTAGAAAGTTAGTTTTATTTTGATGCAGCAATTAATTTGTTCCTGAACTTCCTTGGGATTTATTTAACGCTTAATGAGAAGCCACTACTACCATCAGCACACGTCATCTCCCAGACACACAGCTGACCTAATGGTAGCTGTTTACATTAGCACCATTTTAACCCCTTCTATCCAGCCTCCCTGACAGATAATGACAGTCGTAATGGGCATTAACGAATCGGTGGAATGGTACTCATTGAAGCTGTTGTTGTTTAAGTTCACAGGCAGGGTTTTGGGGAACAGTGCAGGGGGTTAGAGGTCAGGTTCGGGTTAAGGGACAGGGATGTTGTGATTGAGAGATCAGTGGTCAAGTATGACGGTCGAGGTGCAGAAGTTGGGGAGTCCAGAGGTCAGGTTCCCTGATTGGTGAGTCCTGTGGTTAAAATCCTGTGAAGTCCAGAGGCCAAAGCTGGAGCTCTACAAGTATGGAGATCAAATCCCAAACATCAGTCAAAACCCCTAGATTAGCTTGTCTGGAGTTTGGAGTCCCAGCATCTGCAGGGCTGCAAGTCCAAGCCAGGAAGTGGAGATTAAAGGCCTGATGTCTGAGAGTCTGAGAGTTTGAGGCCAAGGGGTGGCGGTCAGAAGCTCGGAGGTAGCCTGACCTGGTGTTGGAGGCCTGTCTGTGTATGGCTGGGCAAGAGGTTTGTTTTGATTTTCATAAACACAAGGAAGTTTGCGGATGCTGAAAATCCAAAGCGACACAAGAAAGCAACCCACCTCCCCTTTCTCCTATGGTCCACTCTCCTCTCCTATCAGATTCCTTCTTCTCCAGCCCTTTACCTTTCCCACCCACCTGGCTTCACCTATCACCTTCCAGCTAGTCCCTTTTTCCTCCCCCCACCTTTTTATTCTCTCATATTCCCCCTTCCTTCTCAGTCCTGAAGAAGGATACGTATATTCATTTATGTAGATGCTGCCTGACCTGCTGAGTTGTGTGTGTGTGTGTGTGTGTGTGTGTGTGTGTGTGTGTGTGTGTGTGTGTGTGTTATTTTGCTTTTGTTGTTTTGTTGTTGTTGTGGTTTTTGCTTGTGTTGTTCTGCTGAATGCTGTGTTGGTGCTCCGCGGAATGTGCAGCAACACTTACAGGCTGTCCCTGGTACAAATGTAGGCATCGTTGGCTGTTCCCACAGACTATGCTATGCATTTCACTCTGTGTTTAGATGTACATGCGACAAATAAATAAATGTGAATCTGTGCTTGATGTGTGGTCTGCCCCATTTCAACAGATGATCATTGGGATGCATCTGACATTCAGATATCAAAGTCAGTCTTGACCACCTTGTGACTGGCACAGGTCTGTCTGATCCATGTCCATAATAGGTTCTCTGAGGAAACATGGTCATTGCAAGCAGAAATTCAGAATCAGAATCAGGTTTATTATGGCTGACATATGTCAAGACATAAAAAATATAAGTTACACCAAAAATAAATAAATAGTGCAAAAGAAGAATAATGAAGCAGTGTTCTTGCCTCCACAGATCATTCAGAGATCTAACGGCAGAGAGAAAGAAACTGTTCCTAAAATGTTGAGTGTGGATCTTCTGTCTCCTGTAATTCCTCCCTGATGGTAGTAAGGAGAAGTGAGCAGGTGCCGGATGGTAGGACATCCGAAGATGTCCTTGATGATGGGGAACCTTGTGCCTGTGATGGAGATGACTGAGCCTACCTCTGCACAGGGTCCTGGCACTGCAGCCTCCATACTAGGTGGTGATGCAACCAATCAGAATGCTCTACACTGTACATTGATAAAGTTCAGAGTTCATTGGTTCAAGGTAAATTTTATTATCGGAATACATATAAGTCACCACATACAACCGTGAGTTTCATTTTCTTGAGGGCGTACTCAGCACATCTATAGAATAGTAACTATAACAAGATCAATGAAAGACCAGCCAGAGTGTGGAAGACAACAAGCTGTACAAATGCAAATATATATAATTAGCAATAAATGCCGAGAACATGAGATAATGAGATAAAGAGTCCTTAAAGTGAGATCATCGGTTGTAGGGTCCTTCACAGGCACTTAAGGAAGTAATGGCAGTGCTGTGCTTTCTTCACAATTGCATTTATGTGCTGGGTCCAGGACAGGTCTTCTGAAATAGTAATACCCAGGAATTTAAAGTTGATAATCCTCTCTATCTCTGATCCTCCGATTGAGGACTGACTCATGGACCTCTGGATTCCCTCTCCTGAAGCCTGTAATCAGTTTCTTGGTCTTGAGTGAGTAATTGTTGTTATGACACCACTCAGCCAAATTTTCAGTCTCCCTTCTGTATGCTGTTTCATCACCACTTTTGATTCGGCCCACAGCAATGATGTCATCAGCAAGCGTGAATATGGTGCCGGAGCTGTGCTTAACCAGACAGTCATAGGTGTAAGGCGAGTAGAGCAGGGGGTAAGCACACAGCCCCGTGCTGCACCTGTGTTGATTGAGATTATGTAGGAGATGTTGCTACCATCCGAACTGACTGGGGTCTACAAGTCTACAGCATCCAATTGCACAAGGAGGTATTGAGGCTGAGGTCTTGAAGCTTGTTGATTAGCTTGAGGTGATAATGGTATTGAATGCTGACCTGTAGTCGATAAAGAGCATCCTGATGTATGCACCTTTGCTATGCAGATATCCCAGGGTTGATGAAATGCCAATGAGATGTCATCTCCTATGGACCTGTTGCTCCAGTAGGTAAATTGCAGCAGATCCAATTCACCTCTCAGATAGGGGCTGATATGTTTCATCACCAACCTCTCAAAACACTTCATCACTGTGGATGCATGACGGCCACTGAGGCAGGTCGCTGTGTCCTTCTCGGGCACCTACTTGAAGCAGGTGAATACCACACACTGGCGAAGCGAGAGGTTAAATATCTCAGTGGTAGGTAACACAGGGCTTTAATACGTGCCAAGATACCCTGTCTGGTCCGGTTGTTTTCCATGGATCTACCGTTCTGAAGGCAGCCTGAACATCAGCTACAGAGACTGAAATCAAGGATCATGGGGTGATGTGGGAGTATGCAATGGTTCCTCCCTATTCTTATGGTCAAAGCGATCAGAGGAAGCATTGAGCTCATCTGGAAGTGAAGCCCTGCTGTCTCCCATGTCGCTTGATTTAACTTTGTAGGAGGTGATAATATTCACTCCCTGCCACAGCTTCTGAGTTCCCCTCACTGATTCAAGTTTGGTCTGGAATTTCCACTTCGCCTGTGAGATCATACCTGCACCTCTGGTAGACTTAAACACCTCTGATCTGGCCCTCAGCAGATTTTGGATCTCGTGGTTCATCCAGAACTTCTGATTGGGGAAGACTGAATGATTTAGTGGGGACGCACTCACCTACAGCTGTTATAACTCGGATATATTGGTTCAGATCTCTAGATGAGTGGTTGACCATGGCCTAGTTCACTGACTCAAAGCAAGTGTTATGGATATTGTGTTTCGGGGGTATCAGGGGGATAGAATAGAAAAAAAATGTATTAGGTTGGAAGATCAACTGTGATCTAGATGAACAGACTCAAAGGGCCAACTGGCATAATCCGGCTCCTATTTCTTTTGTTCTTATGAATCGTTGTCCATCTCTCTAGCTCTCTGCAAACCTTTCAGTGCAATTCACATCTACCATTCCTTCCACCTTCTCCCTGAAGACCTCCTCACCAGCTCCATCTCTGGGACATCCAGCACACCTGCCTGAAAGTGTGAGAGCTCGAAATGCAGTAGTCGAAGCCCAATAGCTGATGTCTGGAGACTGGAGGACAGCAGCCCAGAGGCCTGTCCTGGAGTTGAAGGACAGTCCACATACGTGTGTGGGCGAGAGTGAGGAAATGGGCTTGTTTTACTGTTGTTTTGTTGCCTGTTGTTGTTTTTGTCACTTTGCCAAGCATTGTAAGCATGTCACGTTGGCACCAGACTGTGTGACAACACTCGTGAGCTACCCCGGCACAACTTTAAGTTATGTTGGCTGTTAACACAAAAAATACATTTCACTGCAGGCTTCAATGTACACGTGAATGTGAATCTGATCTGAATCCCCGCCAGAGGCTGGGCCTCATCACTGCGGTGCCTGAGAAAAAATCTCATCCAATCTCAGGTCAGGGAGTCAGTGCAAACTGAACGGTCCCGTAACATTTTTAGTTAGGTTAACTAGCAAGGAAGATAGCAGAACAGCAATGGCTTGAGTTTTGGAAGGTGCAGGATAGACGCATCCCGAAGATGAAGAAGTATTCTAATGGGGGGAATTGAACTGAATTGAATTAAATTGACTTTATTACTTACACCCTGCATGCACATGAGGAGTAAAAATCTTTACATTATGTCTCTGTCTAAATGTGCAATTTATAGGAATTCATAATAAACAGTATGTACAACAGGACAGTCAATATAGCATGGAAATACAATTGTGTCAGCACGAGTTAATCAGTCTGATGGCCTGGTAGAAGAAGCTGTGGGTGACAGGGAAGTCAAAGCGTAAACTCGAAAGAGAGGGCATATAATATAGCAAAAATCAGTGGAAGTTAGAGGATTGGGAAACCTTTACAAACCAAAAGAAGGCAGCTAAAATAATTATGAGAAGAAGGTGGAATATGAAGGTAAGCTACCCCAGAATATGAAAGAGGATACCAATAGTTTTTCAGATATATCAAGAGTAAAAGAGAGGTGCGAGTGGATATCGGACCACTGGAGAGGTACTAATGGGGGGACAAAGAAATGGCGGAGGAACTTCATGAGTACTTTGCATCAGTGTTCAGTGGAAGACACAAGAAATTTGAGAGTGTGGGAGGCAGAAGTGAGTGTAGTCGCTATTACTAAGGAGAAGATGCTTGGGAAGCTGAAAGGTTCGAGGTGAGAGAAATCACCTGGACTAGATGAACTAATGTCCAGGGTTCTGAAAGAGGTAGCAGAGGAGATTATGGGTCATTCAAAAATCACTAGTTCTGGAATGGTTCTGGTGGAATGGAAAATTGCAAGTGTCACTCCACTCTAAGAAGGGATGGAGGCAGAAGAAAGGAAATTATAGGCTGGTTAGCCTGACATCAGTAGCTGGGAAGATGTTGGAGTCCATTATTAAGGATGAGGTTTCAGAGTACTTGGAGGCACATGATAAAATAGGCCAAAGTCATTATGGTTTCCTTAAGGAGAAATTTTGCCTGACAATTCTTTTGGAATTATTTGAGGAAATAGTAGGTAGGATAGACAAAGGAGAGTCAGTGGATCCACAAACACACAAAAAAAATTGCAGGTGCTGGAAATCCAAGCAACACACACAAAACTGTTTATTCTTTTCCATAGACGCTGCCTGACCTGCTGAGTTCCTCCAGCATTTTTTGTGTGTTGCAGAGTCAGTGGATATTGTTTATTTGAATTTTAAGAAGAGCATTGACAAGGCACCACACATGAGGCTGGTTAACAAAGATGAGAGGCGATGGTACTACAGGAATGATACTATCATGGGTGTAAGATTGGCTGATTGGCAGAAGGCAAAGAGTGGGAATACAAGGGGCCTATTCTGGTTAGCTGCTGGTATCAAGCGGTGTTCCGCTGGGGTCAGTATTGGGACCGGTTCCTTCACCTCATTCTGTATGTCAATGACTTAGATGATGGAATTGATGGCTTTGTGGCCACATTGGCAGGTTTTTCAAAGTTAGGTGGAGGGGCAAGCAGTGTTGAGGAAGCAGGAGTGTGCAGAAGGTCTTAGGAGGATAGGCAAAGAAGTGGCAGATAGAATATAGTGCAGGGTCATGCAACATTCATGGAAGGAATAAAGACATGGGCGGTTTTCTAAATGGGAAGTAAATTGAAAAATCAGAGGTGCAAATGGACTTGGGAGTCCTTGTGCAGGATTCCCTAAAGTTAACTTGCAGGTTGAGTCAGTGGTACGAAAGGTAAATGCCATTTTAGCATCCATTTTGAGAGAACTAGAGTACAAGAGCAAGGATGTGACAATAAGACTTTTATAAGGCATTGGTCAGACCGCACTTGGAGTATCGAGAACAGTTTTGGACCCCGTATCTAAGAGAAAGATATGCTGACAATGGAACGGGTCTAGAGGAGGTTCACAGGAATGAATCTGGGAATGAAAGGAACATTTGTTGGCTCTGGGCCTATAACTCACTGGAGTTTAGAAGAATGATGAGGAATTTCATTGAAATCTATCAAATATTGGAAGGTTTGGACAGAGTGGATGTGGAGATGATGTTTCCTATATTAAGTGAGTCTAGTTACAAAAGGCACAGACTCAGAATAGAGCAGAAATGTGAGGCAAGAGGGTGGTGAATCTGTTGCCACAAATGGCTGTGGAGACTAAGTCATTGAATATATTTAAATCAGAAGTTGATAGGTTCTTGGTTAATCAGGGCATCAAAGGTTAGTGGAAAAAGGCAGGGAATGTGTTTGAGAGGTTAAATAAATTAGCCATGATGGAATTGTGGAGCAAACTTGATGGGGCAAGTGGCCGAATTCTGCTCCTATATCTTATGTTCTTATGGTCTAATCAGAAGATGTACTGTGTCATTGCACACTGCACATTCAGCCCACAAGACCATGGTTGAGTCTGCTCCACCATTCCATCATCGCTAATTTATTATCCCTCTCAACACCATTCTCCTGACTTCTCCCCATAACCTTTGACACTGTGATTAATCAAGAACCCGTCAACCTCCAGCTTAATTAGTCCAACGTAGTTTTAAATCACCAGTGAAACTGATAACCGGCAAATTGTCATTAATCAATAGTTTAATGACCTGAAGACCTATAGATCATAATAGCTTCCAAGCATCACTGCATTCCTCAATACTCTGAATAGCAGAATGGCCTCATTCCAACTCAGAAAATTCCATGATCTTGTGATACTTGAATTGTGGGTTGGACTAGAGGTGAGGGGGAAAGGAGACAAGTAGGAAAGGTGAAGATAAGCAGATTAACTGGGGAATAGGGAGGCAAAATGGATTAGTGAAGATGGGGCAGGAGAGAGGGCAAGGTGATACCCTCTCTGATAGTCCAGAGTGCAACCAGGTATCCCATCAGTACAGCTGCAGTCCAGCTTCTCAAGTTCTCTTGTGGCTGCCCTGGATGCGCGGCCTCGATGAGGAATTCAGCCCGAAACATCGACTGTTTATTCCTCTTCATTACTGCTGACTTACTTGTTGAATTCCTCCGGTATTTCAGATTCAAATTCAGGTTCAGATTTACTTATCACATGTACATCGAAGCATACAGTAAACTGCCAACACGAGGAAATCTGCAGATGCTGGAGATTAAAGCAACACACACAAAATGCTGGTGGAACACAGCAGGCCAGGCAGCATCTATAGGAAGAAGTACAGTCGACATTTTGGGCCGAGACCCTTCTTCCTAAAGATGCTGCCTGGCCTGCTGTGTTTCACCAGCATTTTGTGTGTGATTCAGTAAACTGTGTCCTTTGCCTTAATAACCAACATGCCCAGGAATGTGCTGATGTGCTCAGGCCCTTGTCAATTTCTCAGTAAGGCTGTTGTCAATATTAATGAGCGACAAGGTCCCCAACAACAATTTTTGATCAATCAGCTAAATTTCTCAAGTTAAAAGTCATGCCTCTATGTGTAAAGCAAAGATTAAAAAACATAATCTACTGTATATATCCACATTTGTGTTTTTAAATATTTTATAAAACTTGCAGATTTTACCTGGTGTACAAATTATTGTAGTCCCTTCACTGATTCTTTCAAATAAATTTGCCTTCGGTACTTCTGATGTTACAGTATGAACAAAAGTCCAATTAAGTTACTGAAGCAGCTTTTAATGGAGGTCTTCCATGGAGATTCAGGCAGTGATTAGAGACTCACCATAAAGTATAGATGGGGTGCGACTTACAAACCATAAGAGTGGCGTCGTCTATTGTATCGATCATTAATAAATTAGCTAATTGCAAGCATAAATGCCCGAAGGAAAATGGAGGGCTGCAGACATGTCTTCTTGCGAAAATAAATCAGGATTGCCCCAGAAATTGTTGCATTCAATATGACATTTGTCTGTGACATCACTCATTACCTCTCTGCACACTAATAGAGTAATTAGAGCACAGGAGCAGAAGGCCACTTGAAGCCTCTTGCCAACAATGCCACAAAATGAATTCACACTTTCTTTCATTCTCTTATCAGATCCTTCCTTCTTCAGCCCTTTACGTTTACCACCTATCATTTCCCAGCTTTTCACTTCATCCCCCCCTCCTCTACCCACCCCCAACCTGCCTTCACCTATCAACTGCCAACTTGTTCTCCTTCCCCTCCTCCCACCTTCTTATTCTGGTTTATTCCCCTCCTTTCCAGTCCTGATGAAGGCTCTTGGCCCAAACAATCAGCTATTTATTCCTCCCCGTAGACACTGCCTGACCTGCTGAGTTCCTCCAGCATTCTGTGTGTGTAACTCTGGATTTCCACCTTTTGCAGAATCCCTTCTGCTTATGAATTCACTCAATCAATTATACGACTGTATAATTAGAGTAAAAAACATACAATTAACTACTCTATGTTAGAGCTTTCTTCCATGTAGGTAGTTTTGTGAGTCTCCAATACAAAATATTACAAGCATTTCCAACAAGCATTTGTTTAATCATGTTAGTTTGAAATTGCTTCATTCTTTAAGATGTTACAAATCCTATTTTTAGGAATGTTCACAGCCAAATAAAACATTGGCAACCAAAAAAAAAACGTTTGCTTGTCCGTGCTTCCTTATTTTCAACGTTGAGTTATGTTTAAGATTGTTTATTATGTTAGGATCGGTCATTTTTATTTCTGGAGTCTTTTTGGTGATGTGTAAACTCTTTTTCAATGAATTATTATAGGAAGACAAATCTAAGAGTCTAAGACAAATCTAAGAGTCTAAGACAAATCTATCCAAGAAGGTAGAGGTTGGTGGAATCTTGTCCATTAAAAGAATCGTCCATTTGTGGGAAAAAGGTAGAAAATATAGTCGATACGTAAGCTGAACCATAGATTTATTACATGGAACTGTGGACTAGAGTGGTGACTTGTTCCGCTCCTGTGATCAAATGGTAATATTTGCTTGTAGACAGATGGCAACAAAGATTATATTAATTTGCACATTCTAAGTAGCAAGGTTAAATTTCAGTGATTTGGGTTTAGGGGATAGGTGGAGATGCTTCCAGCCACTGGACTCAATATCTAGTGAAGCTATTTATGAAGCTATCATAAAAAATCCACAATAGTTCAAATTCACTTGATTGGATTATCCCACTAATATAGGACTTCAAAGTTCTAAGTAAATTTACTATCAAAGTAGATATATGTCACCATATGCAACCCTGAGATTTGTTTTCTTGCAGGAATTCTCAAGAAACCTAATAGAATCAATGAAAGACCACACCAAACAGGTCAGGCAAACAACCAATCACAAAAAACAACAAACTGTGCATATATAAATGACAAAAATAAATAAATAAGCAATAAATATCAAGAACATGAAATGAAGAGTCCTTGAAAATGGAGTCATAGTTTGCGGGAACAGTTCAGTGATGGAGCAAGTAAAATTGAGTATCCCCACTGGTTCAAGAGCCTGATGGTTAAGAGGTAATAACTGCTCCTGAACTTGGTGGTGAGGGCCCTGAGGCCCCTGTAGCTTCCACCTGATGGCAGCACCGAGAAGACAGCATGACCACAGGTGGTGGGAGTCCTTGACGATGGACGCTGCATTCCTGCGACAACGTTCCGTGTAGATCTGCTCAATGGTGGGGAGGGCTTTACTTGTGATGGACTGGGCTGTATCCACTAATTTCTGAAGGATGTTCAATTCGAGGACATCAATATTTCCATACCAGGTTGTGATGCAACTCAGTCAATATACTCTCCACCACTCATCTATAGAAGTTTGTCAAAGTATTTTATATACATGCCGAATCTTCGCAAACTTCTAAGGAAGTAGAGGTACTTCCGTGCTTTCTTCAAAATTGCACTCGTGCTGGGCCCAGGACAGATCCTGTGAAATGGTAGCACCAAGGAATTTAAAGTTGCTGACACTCTCCACTCTGATCCTCCGATGAGGACTGGCTCATGGACCTCTGGTTTCCTCCTCCTGAAGTCAATAATCAGCTCCTTGGTCTTGCTGACAGTGAGTGAGAGGTTGTTATTGTGGCATCACTCAGCCAGATTTTCAGTCTCCCTCCTACAGTAAGCACTGATTCATTGTCACCTTTGATTCGGCCAACAGCAGTGGTGTCGTCAGCAAACTTAACAACGGCATTGGGTCTGTATTTAGCCTCACAGTCATAAGTATAAAGCGAGTAATGCAGGGGGCTCAACACACAGACTTGTGGTGCACCTGTTATGATAGAGATTGTGGAGGAGATGTTATCAATCCAAACAGATTGAGGTTTGCAAGTGAGGAAATCAAGGATCCAATTACACAAAGAGGCATTGAGGCCAAGGTCTTGAAGCTTAATGATGAGTTTTGAGGTGATGGTAGTATTGAATGCCAAGATGTAGTCAATAAGGAGTATCCTGATATAAGCACCTTCGCTGCTTACATGTTCCAAGGTTGAGTGGAGAGCTAATGGAATGGCAAATGCTGTGGACCTGTTGTGCCAGTAGACAAATTGGAACAGATCCAAGTTGCTTCTCAGGAAGGAGTTGATGTATTTCATCACCAAGCTCTTAAAGCATTTCATTGCAGTGGATTCAAGTGTTACTGGATGATAGTCATTGAGGGAGATTACCATGTTCTTCTTAGGCACCAGTATAACAGAAGGCTGCTTGAAGCACCTGGGTATCTCAGACAACCGAGGCGAGAGGTTAAAGACATCAGTGAACACTCCAGCCAGTTGATCGGCACAGGTCTTTAGTACTCAGCCAGGAACCCTATCTGGATCGGATTCTTTCCGAGGGTTCACCATCCTGAAGGATGTTCTTATGTCAGCCTCAGAGACTGAAATCGCAAGGTCTCGGGGAGACTGTAGGAGTTTGTGAGGTTCCTCCATGTTCTGACATTCAAAGAGAGCATAGAATTCATTGAACTCATCTGGGAGTGAAGCCTTATTGTCACCTATGTCACTTGGTTTCATTTTGTAGGAGGTGGTAGCATTCAAGCCCTGCCACATCTTCCAAGCATCCTACAGTGATTCAAGTTTGGTCCAGAATTGTCACTTCACATGTGAGATGGCTTTCCAGAGATCGTACCTAGACCTCTTGTACCTTACTTGGTTGCCAGACCTAAATGTAATTGCTCTGGCCCACAGCAGTTTGCAGATCTCATGGTTCATGTGCTTCATCCAGGACCATCCAGTCTTGAGCCTCGTCTATCCTGCTGTTGGTAAAATGTAGAGGAAGTACAGATCAAATCAATAAAGTCAACCCTCTCTTGCAGCCTCCACTACCAAGGAGACCAGGTTGGAAATTTGTTGGCAATCTGTAATAATGAAATACCCTTCCAAATCACACACCAGCCTGATTTGGACAAAAATTATATTTTACTTTTTCTTGGTTTGATCAGTATCCATGAATTCTTACTAGATTAGCTACAAATAAAGCTATCATCATATATTAAACACTGCCAACATTTTAAAAATGCATCATCACAACTAGGATTGGGCCGTTCTCAGAGGAAGCCAAAATACCATCCACCAAAATGGCTTCCAACATGTCCTTGGAATTTATTACTTACATCCTTTAAATACATGAGGAGTAAAAATCTTTACATTATGTCTCCGTTCAAATGTGCAATATGCAATTATAGTAATTTATAATAAATATTATGTACAACAGGATAGTCAATATAACATAGAAATACAGTAGTGTCAGCATGAGTTAATCAGTCTGATGGCCTGGTGGAAGAAGCTGTCCTGGAGCCTGTTGGTCCCGGCTTTTATGCTGTAGTACTGCTTCCCTGATGGTAGCAGCTAGAACAGTTTGTGTTTGGGGTGACTCGGGTCCCCAATGATCCTTTGGGCCCTTTTTACACACACTGTCTTTGTAAATGTCCTAAATAGTGGGAAGTTCACACCTACAGATGCATTGGGCTGTTAACACCATTCTCTGCAGAGTCCAGTGATTGAAGGAAGTACAGATCCCATACCAGGCAGTGATGTAGCCAGTCAGGATGCTCTCAATTGTGCCCCGATAGAAAGTTCTTAGGATTTGGGGAATACCAAACTTCTTCAACCATTTGAGGTGAAAGAGGCGCTGTTGTGCCTTTTTCACCACACAGCCAGTATGTACAGACCACGTGATATCTTCAGTGATGTTTATACCAAGGAACTTAAAGCTGTTCACCTTCTCAACCCCAGATCCATTGATGTCTATAGGGGTTAGCCTGTCTCCATTCTTCCAGGTCCTTTGTTTTTGTGACATTGAGGGAAAGGTTGTTTTCTTGACACCACTGTGTCAGGGTGATGACTTCTTCTCTGTAGACCACCTCGTTATTGTTTGAGATTAGGCCATTCAATGTAGTATTATCAGCAAATTTAATTAGCAGATTGGAGCTGTGGGTGGCGACATGGTCATGGGTATAGAGAGAGTAAAGGAGAAGGCTTAGTACACAACCTTGAGGGGCAGCTGTGTTGAGGGTCAGAGGTGAGGGAACCCACTCTTACCACCTACCAGCGATCTGACAGGAAGTCCAGGATCCAGCTACACAAGGCAGGGTGAAGGCTGAGGTCATTGAGATTCGTGTCGAGCCTGGAGGGAATTATGGTGTTTGATACTAAACTGCATCCAAGAACAGTATTCTCACATAAGCATCCGTCTTCTCCAGATGTATAAGGAAGGTGTGTAGAGCTTTGGCTATTGTGTCATCTGTCGATCGGTCGTGTCGGTAGGCAAATTGTACAGGGTCCAGCGTGGGTGGCAGCATGCTGCAGATGTAGTCCTTAACTAGCCCCTCAAAACATTTGCTTATTATTGAGGTGAGTGTGACAGGATGCCAGTTGTTCAGGCTTGTTACCTTGGCATTTTTAGGTATATGAGTAATGGTGGATGTTTTGAAGCAGGAGGGCACGCTACACTGGGAGAGGGAGAGATTAAAAATGTAAACACACCTGCCAGTTGTGCTGCGCACATCCTGAGTACTCGCCCTGGGATGCCGTCTGGTCCCGCAGCCTTGCCACTGTCCACCCATTGGAAACACCTGCGTACTTCAGCCTCAGAGATGACCAAGCTACCGGTCGCATCGTCTGCAGGTCTCCTCAGGGTCTCAGTATTGGTGACATGGAATAGAGCGTAAAAAAGATTTAGTTCATCTGGGAGAGAGGCATCGATACTAGAAACTCCAATGCATTTATCTTTGAAGTCTGCGATGGTGTGCTGACCTTGTCATAAGCTGCGTGTGAAGAGACAAATTGGATAGTCCCTTTGATCCACTCATCGCAAGAACAAAACAAAACAAACCAATTCTTCTTTGCTTCATGGTAATTTTTATATCAGCATTGGAACAATGGGAACAGGATCTGCACATAATTCCCCAGTAATACTGAGACCTATTTTGTAAATAAGTATACAGATTGAGGGTGGTAAGGGTGATGAATCTGTGGAATTCTTTGATCTAGAGGGTTGTGGAGGCCAAGGCATTGTGTGCAGTTAAGACAGAGATTGATAGGTTATTGGTTAGTAAGGATGTTACGGGTTATAGAGGGAAGAAGGAAAAAGGGGATTAAAAGTATTAAAAAGTAGATTCAATGGCAGAGTAGTCTCAATGGGCCAAATGGCTTAATTCTGCTCCCAAGACAATCAGCCATGGCTTGCTTAGCCACCTCACTCTATAGAGTGAGTGAGAGAGAGAGAGACTTACAAAGAAGATTCTATATTGAGTCTCCAGTATAATGAGAAGGAGGTGATACATTGTAAGCGATTCTGACTTCGGCAGGGAACGAGGCACAAACACCCCATGGCATGATTTCTCTATAGAGCAGATAAATTTATCCCTCGAGTCCTGACCAAGACTGATCCCTCAATCAGTCTATAAATGACATTTTCTGATCTTGAATAGGTTTCCACTGAACCTTGGAGCAACTGGCAAAGTAAATATGCATCATACAAGTACACATCAAATGTTAAGCATGGGCAACAAAATGTATTTGATTTTTTTTTTGTATTTCTACTGATCTAACATTATTATCTTTATTTTTTTCTTGGACTTTATTTCTCCAGGATATTTTAATCATGTGAGTGAATAGATTTTTGTTATATTTTTGTTTAATTTTTTGTTCCTCTTTTATGCTTCAAAGTATTCCTCTGAAGGTCATTATATAAAAACATAAGAACTATTAACAAATAAAAATAATGGTGATTTATTGACCTCTATTTATTCAGATAATAATGTGTGAAATGAAAGCACTTTCAATTTATGATTTCTCAATACAGTTTATGATTGTGCAACAATTACCTCCAAATTCTTTATACCATATCTGCACATTTGTAATGCCCTGCTTATGAGCTGCTTATCAGCCAATAAAGTTGGGGCAGGTTCTCAGGGGATATTGCTCCTAAGTGCTCTGTCAGTAGTCTAACCATCAATCCTGAGATGTTGCATTCAATAGTCGTATGCTTACCACTGATTAAACACAGCTTCAGTTTCAGACTCCAATTGAAAAGAAGCAGCAAACATCGTTGTTACGTAGCTGTGCTCATTTTTTCTGAAAATTATTTCATTAAACAATGTGACTAGTTCTATGATGATAAAAATTTCCCTTGTCAGAAGAGTGAAGATGTCTTAAACAGCCGTGCTGATTTCTGCAGCAAACCACTCACAGGCTCGATATGCATGGATCAGTGAATATTCAATTGATATCTCCACTTGGGATTCATGGCAATGAAGCCGAATCTGAAATATTGTGAAACAATCCTGCCCTCACTTTCATCTGAGCCTCACTAACAAAGCACAGTCTTCAGATGCCAATTAGTTTTTTTTATCAAAAGCGAAATTAGCAAATACTGAAAATCTGAAATACCTAATGCTGGAAAAACACTGGTGGTCAGTACTCCCACAGCTTCACTTTAATCAATATTTCGCATCTCATTTTCATTGCCTGAGCTAAAATTGGCAAGCCTTCGTGTTTAGCGTGGCATTCTTATATCTGAGTCAGAGGGAAGAAGTTGAAACCTTGCACTGATAAGCAGAGAGCCGCAGGGTATGTATCCAGTAGATGTGGGCACCTCCTCTCACTGTGGCACATGGGAGTCCATAAAATCATCTCACCACGTCGAGTTATCACTCTGGTTATCAGCCTTCTGCTTTTATAGGCCAACTTCAATATGAAAAGCTAAACACAATCTGTGCTGTTATGAGTTCAATATAAATCAGTAAATTGATTTTTCTAGTCCACTTTTCAATGCATTTTTGCACAAGGTGATTTTATCAAGTCTTCAATTATTGGATTAATGATTACTTAATGTTTTTTTCTATTTCTTCAATCTACCTAATCCATTCAATCAATCACTCGAATCAGAACGTCAGAAAAAGTCCCATCATTCAATTCAAGTGTAATTGTCATTCAACCACACATGAATACAGCCAAGAGAAATAGTCTTGCTCCGGGGTCAAGGTGCAAAGCACTGTACCAACAGTCACACACAGCACAAAGCACACACACAAAATAGCAAGCGCAAATGGTGTCACAATCATGCAATAAAAGGGTCAAAAATTCGCACTATCAATCAATCCACAGTCGACCACAACAGAGCTGGTCCCCCACTGAGTGAACACTGGGGAGGTGGGTGGGGGGGGGGGGGAGAGTGTCGGGCAGTACTGACTCTAGCCTGAACACCATACCACTCTGCCCCCAGTGGAGCTCACCAGCTCTAATGCCCTTCCCAGGCGGCACCGTGGCCCAAGACCCAGTCTCCTCACACACAAGACAACAAGAACATACTGAATATCAGTAAAATACAACCACACAACTTATATATGTATATAATCCAGATCCTTCATGCCATTGAAATCTCCAATCGACCACAACAGAGCAGCTGTAAGCAGGCGCCCCTGCGACTTGAGACCCTGAGTTAATTGAGTGCCTCTGAAATCTGCAGTCGACAGCAACAATCATCATTTCAATCTTATAGTCATTTCAAGCCA
This sequence comes from Hemitrygon akajei, assembly GCF_048418815.1. Lineage (NCBI taxonomy): Eukaryota > Metazoa > Chordata > Chondrichthyes > Myliobatiformes > Dasyatidae > Hemitrygon > Hemitrygon akajei. The sequence goes on along the minus strand of NC_133124.1, from coordinate 26,767,800 downwards.
ATGAACCTGTTCAAAGAAACCATACCAACCTTAAGAGTGCAGTTAACAGATGTCACCTGGTCAAAGAGGTCCAAGTCTCTGCTGAGAAGAACAGGCCCCCAGTCCTCAGGGTCGCGTTGCTGGTGGCCGTTGGCGGGGGCATCTTAATACGCTCGGCAGAGGATGGTGCTCGGAGGAGCTGTGCCGGAGGGGATGGTCAGACGCTCGGAGGTTCAACGGACTCAGAGTCCGCTGCGGTCAGGTCGCTTCAGTGTGTTCTGCGAGGCTGGGTTCGACGGAGCTTTCACTGTGTGCTGCGTCTGCAAGGCTGAGTCCGGCGGCGCCGTGGAAGTCTATAGCAGGGGTATTCCCTTCGCCGCCTGCGTGGGATGACGAGTCTATCGGGACCCTGAGGATTTGTGGAAACTGTGTGGGGATTTCTTTCGAACTTATAGTCTTTTAACATCTTTGGACTATTTTTACCATGTCCATGGTCTGTTTTCTTATCAAATTATGGTATTGTTTGCACTGTTGTAACTATGTTGTTTTGTGCAGGTCTTGTAGCTTTTAGTTTTTGGTCTTGTTTTGTCTGGTGGATTTGGAGCTCCTTTCCGGGGAACGCGCTAAGATGGTAGCACGATATTAATACGCAGCAGCCTCTCCGGACTCTGGATTGGGGATTGCCAAATATTATGTGGATTTTCTGGTGTAGTCTGTTTTGTCATGTGCTTTGTTGATATCATTCTGGAGGAACGTTGTATCATTTCTTAACTGCATTGCATTTGTGGTTTTTAAATGACAATAAACTGAATCTGAAGTCTTCGGCTTGTCTGAAGTTTGCATTATTCTCAGATCTTTTCTGTTTTATTGTTAACACATGGGAATAACGTATCACTTGATTCTGTCATGGTCCTGGAAGACTAGAAGATTGCAAATGTCACTGCACTCTTTAAGAAGGGAAGAAGGCAAAAGAAAAGAAATTATAGACCAGTTTACCTAACCTCAGTGGTTGGTAAAGTGTTGGAGTCCATTATTAAGAATGAGATTTCAGGATACCTGGAGACGCATGATAAAATAAGTCAAAGTCAGCATGGTTTCTGTAGAGGGAAATCTTGTCTGACAAATCTGTTAGAGCTCTTCGAGGAAGTAACAAGCAGGGTGGACAAGGGAGAGGTAGTGGGTCATTTACTTGGATTTTCAGAAAGCATTTGATAAGGTGCCACACATAAGACTGCTTAACAAGATAAAATACCATGGCATTACAAGAAAGATACTGGCATGGATAGAGGAATGACTGGAAGGCAAGAGGCAGTGAGTGGGAATAAAGGGGACCTTTTCTGGTTGGCTGCCAGTGACTAGTGGTGCTTTTCAGGGCTCAGTATTGGGACTACTACTTTTCACATTGTTCGTCAATGATTTGGATAATGGAATTGATGGCTTGTGGCAAAGTTTGTGGATGATACAAAGACAGGTGGAGGGGTAAGTAGAACTGAGGAAGCAATGCAATTGCAGAAAAACTTAGACAAATTTGAAGAATGGGCAAAAAAGTGGCAGGTGGAATGCAGTTTTGGGAAATGTATGATAATGCATTTTGGTAAAGGGAGCAGTAGTGTAGTCTATTATCTAAATGGGGAGAAGGTTCAAACATCGGAAGTGCAAAAGGACTTAGGAGTCCTTGTCCAAGAACCCCCCCCCCCCCCACCAGAAGGTTAATTTACAGGTTAAGTCTGTAGTAAAGAAGGCAAATGCGATGTTGGCATTTATTTCAAGGGGAATAGAGTATAGAAGCAAAGAGATAATGCTGAGCCTTTATAAGACACCAATCAGACCGTGGAACGTTTGACAGCTTTGGGCCTGTACCCACTGGAAATTGGAAGAATGTGGAGGGGGGGAGGATATCAATGAAACCTACAAAATGTTGAAAGGACTAGGTAGCGTAGATATAGAGAGGATGTTGGTCCTATGGTGGGGATATCCTGAACTAGAGGGCACAGCCTCAAAATTGAGGGGCAACCCTTTAGAACAGAGGTAAGGAGGAATTATTTTAGCCAGAGAGCAGTAAATCTGTGGAATGCTCTGCCACAGACACCTGTGGCAGCTAAGTTCGTGCTTATATTTAAGGCAGAAGTTGATTGTTTCCTGATTGGTTGGGGCATCAAAGGTTATGGCGAGAAGACAGGTGCAAGAGGTTGAGTGGGATCCAGTATCAGCCATGATGGAATGGTAGAGCAGATTCAATGGGCAGAATGGCAAAATTCTGCTCCTTTGTCAGTGGCTTTATGGTCTTATCTGTGGCATTCATTTCTCAGAAGCTGAACTCTTACAGCAGGATGAGCAACAGTATGACCTCGTGAAATGTTGGCAATTTAATTATTTCTAGCTCACAGATAAAGTGTGTTTCTTTTGTTATCATTCACTTAAACTGAATAAGTAATGGCTTCCTTTCATTTACATCCACAGACATTGCTGGCAATTCTACAATCATTACTTTATAATTTCCTCTCTGAGAAAAATCCATAAATATTTTGAGATCAAATTTAATCAAGGTTTTAACATGAATACAAATTCAGAAGATGATTGTAAGGGAATTTCTTGCACATCTTCCCCGAGGATTGTCACCTTGTCATGGGAGAAGAGGCTTATGAGCCATCTGGCACCTGGCTCTTGGTAGAGTCGCCCATGGCGGTAAGGTCAAGGGGGAGATTCCAGACAAAGTGCGATCCATCCAAGACCACAACAGTGGAGCTGGCGGAAGATGATGATGCATCACAATGGCAGTGAAGGCTGCAACAGGGAAGGGTCCCCAGACATCTTGCATTCCATCCACTGGACCCCAACCCTGATCTGTCAAGGGCAGTATGGTTGTGCATTAGCATTGTTAAACAAAGTCATGCACAAGCATTCTCCAGTTCTCCCTTAACGGAATCCATCCTAGCACACCAGATTAATTTCTATTACAACAACATAGGCAATCCCTAAGGTGAACCTCACACTTGACTCAAGTGATTGCAAAAACTACTTCCTAGAGATGACTAGCGATTGCACAGATTTGCAAACTAGGGGGTACATTGGCTTGAAAATGGCAACTTTATTTTTCCTGATAGCTGAATTGAGTTTGAATAGACAGGTATTATGTATTATGTATTAATAGACAGAAACATGTATTATGAACTTGTACACTGGAGGGAATAATCTGCTAGAAAGATTTTGGGTGCTTTCAGTAATGCTGCAGCACCATTGTCTGTAAGTGTTTCAAGTGGAATTTTGCACTGTTGAAGCAGCAGTGGTTTCTCATTTATTCTGTGGCACGGATGCAGAAGCCTGTGACCTCTACAAGGTAAGTGCAGTAAACCTCAGAGCTGATCACCTGCGTGAGCTGCTTGCATATTTGACATTCACCAATAACTCCCAAATGTCTTTGTGAAGTTATACAGATGTCACTGGGTCAGACAATGCAGGGGTTACATGTATACAATCATTTGCAGAGATTTCCTTGTTGTCCTAATGTTCAAAGCTCCTGTGCCCTGTAAGTGTTAGAGCAAAGAAAAGCTAACAAGACATTCAAGGACCCTGAGGTATTAAAGGAGAGTTTTTAGGTTGTGAAATGAAATGTCCACATGTGATCCAAGAATGAATGGATCCCACAAAAGCTGCTGGAGACAAGAAAAAGCTTTCTATCTGATTTGGCATGAAGCATTACAACTACCATGGAAATGGCAGGCAAGGCTGCCAGAGAATTCCCTCCAGTGTCAGTCACAAATGTAAATGTGTTCAACAGTCAATAGTCCTGGAACAATTTCGGTGTCATAGAACAGAACAGTACAACACAGAAACAAACCTTTCAGCCCACAATGTCATGTCAAACTAATTGAACTAGTAATCACACTAAACTAATCCTTGCTGCCTTCAAAATGTCCATATCCTTCCATTACTGCATATTTCTGTGCCGCTCTCAGGACTTCTTGAATGCTTCTGTCGAATTGGCCTCCACCACCATCCCAGGCAGAGCATTCCAGGCATCCACTGCTCCCTGTGTAAAAAACTTGCTCCTTTGAATTTACCCCTTCTCTCACCTTAAATGCATGCCCTCTGGTACTGGACATTTTAACACTGGGGAAAAGATGCTGGCTGCCTGCTCTGTCTATGCTTATCATAATCTTGTAGACCTCTCTCTGATCTCCCTCAGCCTCTGCTGCTGGAGAGAAAACAATTCAAGTTCATCCAACCTTCTGTTCCAGCTCCTCCCCTGCTAATCAAAACACCATACTGATAAGGATCTTCTGTACCATCTCCAAAGCCTCCACATCCTTCCTATAAATGGACGACTAGAACTGAATACAATATTCCAGTTATGGCCTAACTAGAGGTTATAAACTGAAACATAACTTCCCAATTCTTTAACTCATTTCCTTAATTAATAAAGACAATCATGCCATATGCTTTCTTTGCTATCCTACCATCCTGTGCAGCCACTTTCAGGAAGCTATGAACTTGGACTGTAATATCCTTCTGTACATCAATACTGGTCATTAAAAGTTTACTGTGCCTTTACATTTGATCTCCCAAGGTGCAACAATTCACATCTGACTGGGATAAACTCTATCTGTCGTTTATCCTCCCACACCTGCAACAGATCTACATCCTGCTGAATCCTTTAGCAGACACCTGTCCTGACCACAACTCAACCAATCTTTGTATTGTAGAGTGATGTAATGGGTGACAGTTGACACATATTGTTCATAATAGAAACTGTTCTAGATAATTCACAAACACCGTCATTGAGTTGTCATGCTCACTTTAAGAGATGGTGTCTGATGTAATGACGTCAGTGTAAGTCAACTGCTTTTGGTTTGTTTGTTAAAAGGGCTGCGACTTCTACATATTACAAACAGCAGATGTCCCAGTACCAAATTGTACAGTGATATAATTATAGGTGGTATGAGTCACCATTATAGATATATGGAAAATCATTCCCTATATAACATTCTTTTAAAATCCATGTGCTACTGATAAAGGGATTTGGGAATCCTAATTCAGGATTCCTTTAAGTTTAACTTGCAGTTTGAGTTGGTAGCAAGGAATTATTTTAAGAACACTGGAATATAAAAGCAAGGACCTACTGCTGAGGTTTTATAAGGCATTGATCAGAGCACATTTGGAATATAGTGAGAAATTTTGGGTCTTGTATCTGAGGAAAGATGTCCTGCTCTTCAAGAGGGTCTTGATGAGATTCAAAAGAATAATCCCATGAAAGAAAGTCTTACTGAGGAGCATTTGATAGTTCTGGGCCTGTTCTCCGTGAGTTCAGAAGGATAGGCGGGGATCTCAATGAAACCTACAAACTAATAAATTGGTAAGTTGGTGTATTATTGTCATATGTACTGAGATACAGTGAAACATGTGTTTTGCATGACATAGATATAGATCATTTTAACACTGCATTAAGGTAGTACAAAGAAAAACAATAATAAAACGGAGAGCAACACACAAAATGATGGAGTAACTCAACGGTCCAAGCAGCATCTGTGGAAATGAATGAACAGTCGACATTTCAGGCCGAGACACTCCATCAAGACTGGAAAGGAAGGGGGAAGATGCCAGAATAAAAAGGTGGGCAGGGGAGGGGAAGGAGGCTAGCTGGAAGTTGATAGGTGAAGCCAGGTGGATGGGAAAAGTAAAGGGCAGGGGAGGAAGGAATCTGATAGGAGAGGAGAGTAGACCAGAGGAGAAAGGGAAGGAGGAGGGGCATTAGGGGGGAGGTGATAGGCAGGTGAGAAGAAAGTAAAAGACCATAGTGGGAATAGAAAAGAGAAGGGGGAAAAATTACTGGAAGGAGAAATTGATATTCATGTCATCAGGTTCGAGGTACCCAGATGGAATATGAGATGTTGCTCCTCCATCCTGAGAGTGGCCTCATCATGGCAAAAGAAGAGGCCATGGATCTCCTCTAAGAACTGAGATGAGGAGGAAGTCCTTCAAACAGACAGTGGTGAATCTGTAGAACTTGTTACAAAAGAGGGCTGTTGAGACCAAGTCATTGGGTGAGTTTAAAGCAGAGATTGAAAGGCTATGGGGAGAAGGCAGGTGAATAGAACTGTTGGAGCAGACTCAACGGGCCAAATGGCCTAATTCTGCTCCTATGACTTGTGGTCTTATGTTAGATGAAGGATATGTAGCATTAGCTTGTCTAATGAAACATACAACATTAAAAAGGTATATAATCTTCAATGTAACATCAGCACAGAGAGAACAAATTTGATAAGTCATAAAAGGTAAGCCTGCATAATAGTACACCACAGTCATTTACTTACATATGTGCTGCAATCATTTGAGATTACAGTCTTGAGTTGTGGAAAATAATTAGAGGCAAAGATTAGCATTGCAGCTGACTGCTCCATTGCAGGGAAGGACAGGTGAAACAAACAATTCAATTACTCACGTGGTAAGGAATGATAGATTCTTGATTGGTAAGGGGGTTAAGATGTTTGCAGGGAGAAAGTAAAAGACCATAGCGGGAAGAATGGAAATGTTGGAGCATACTTGATGGCCCAAATGACCTAATTCTGTTCCTATATCTTACTTGAACCAATTTTCAGAACTTATTGGACAGATCCAATTTATGGTTTGGTAACGAGGCCAGTTTTGTAAGTTACCCATAGGTACAATGGATTACTCTGGACAGCGACAGTAAAAGGCAGAGATTAGTTAATAAATGGGGTAAATGGTTGGGCAGAATTACTCCCTCCAGATTGGGGAATGAAATTTCAACTCACACTGCAACTAGCAGTCCAAGATTGCCGGTAACAACCATTGTGAATGCTCAAGCCGCTCAGAATGATGCATAAGTACAGGAGGTCCACAACAGGCTGGAAGAGGATGCACCAGCAGGACAGGTGAAACATTGAAGCCGTTCTACAATTCAGTGTGTGAATTATTGACTAACCAAGGGTGTTTCAAATAAGGACATTGAATCCATTCCAATTTCCTGGGATGAAGGTTTATAGCTTAGCTTCATGGCCTAAACAGAGCAATAAATATGAACATCGCTGCAGGAAGTTTATGTATTGACGAAATATTAAATGAGAGGAAATTGTGCCCATCCTCACAGTTTGCTGGCAATGCAGAGTGAGGCAACTAATGGCACTTTATTCCTTGGAATGTAGAAGATTGAGAGGAGATTTGATAGAGGTATACAAAATTATTGAGGGGTATCGAAGAAGAAAGCCCTTAACTCCGGGTGGAGTCATCAGGACATGATTAGCAGGCTTTCTTGTTTTTACGAGGCCGCGTTGCTAGCTCGACGCTCAACCCAGCACAGATGGAAAGCATGCAAGGGAGCCGGCTGGATTCGAACTCGGGAGCCTTCGCTCTGAAGTCCGGCACTGATGTCACTACGCCACCAGCCGGCATGAGAAGTACAGACAGGGTAAATTCAAGCAGGCTTTTTCCACTGATGTTGGGTGGGCCTGCAAATAGATATCATGGGTTACGGGTGAAAGGTGAAATGTTTAAGGAGAACATGAGGGGAAACTTCTTCACTCTGAGGGTCGTGAGAGTGTGGAACGAGCATCCAGCACAAGTAGTGGATGTGGGGTTGATGTCAACATTTATAGAAGTTTAGATAGGTACATGGAGGGAAGGGGAATGGGGAGCTATGGACTGGATGCAGGTCGATGGGACTAGGCAGTTTAAATGGTTTAGCACAAACTAGATGGGCCAAAGAGCCTGTTTCTATGTCTATGACTCTAACTATCATCGTCACAGTACTTTCCAGCAACTCATCAAAATGAACAATCATTTCCCAGTGTTCATTCACATACACTCAAAATGGATTGGAAATCAGATTTTCAAGAACTCATATGATATTGGCACATGCCAGTTAAGAATTGAGATAAATCATTGCTACAAAAGGAATACTGGCAGAACTAGCATGTAACACTGGACACATTTTACCATATTTATTTGGAAGTTCTATGTAATCTAACAGCATCAAAAATCTATTGAAGCAAGGGCTTTGAGGTAAATCTAATTTCATGACAAAACATCAGTTGGCTCACTCCTTGTTTAAATACTATATGACTCCACACTCAATTACTGATTTTGTTGCAAAAGAGCTCTTAATGCATTGTCATCTTTGCAAATGATGGAGCTTGGTACAGCCTAACACGGGGAAGAGTGGAGACACTACAACTGAACTGAAAAACGATGCGCAGAGGAAGAGTAAGGCACTTGCATTGAGCAAGAAAGTTAAGGTGCAAATTTATTTTTGTCACATTTACTGTACATCAAAACAAACAGTGGAATGCATTGTTTGCACCAACAACTAATACAGTGCAAGGATGGTACTGGGGGCAGCCCACAAGTGTTGCCATCCTACCACCACTGTCACAGCGTGGATTCTGATGAGGATTGTATGTCCTTATGAAGGTGTAGACTTTAAAGATCAGACCGCAGGCTGCAATAGCACATTGAGCGCAAAGGTGTTTATTGTGTGTGGGGGGTTAAACAACACTTAGAAGCAGTACAAAAATAGTTTCAGTGTAAAAAAAGGGAAAGTAACAAAATTACAAAAGAGAAAATCCACCTTCACCGCCTCTCCCTCCACACTAAACCAAAGTGACCCCTTAGGTAAGGATCTCCTTACTTAAATTTGCCAATGACACAACTATTGTTGGCAGAATTTCAAATAGTGACAAGGAGGATTACAGCAGTGAGATAGGTCAGCTGACTGAGTAATGTTCCAACAACAACCTTGCACATCATCAGTAGGATCAAGGAATTGATTGTTCATTTTAGGAAGGGGAAGTTGAGGGAACACACACCAGTCCTCATCGAGGTACCAGCAGCGGAAAGGGTGAGCAGTTTCAAATTCTTGAGTATCTATATTTCTGAAGATCTATCCTGGGCTCTACATATTGATGTAATTACTAAAAAGGACCAACACTGACTATATTTCATTAGGAGTTTGAAGAGACTTGGTATGTCACCAAAGACACTCACAAATTTCTACAGATGTACCTTGGAGAGCATTCTAAATGGCTGCATCACCGTCCCTTATGAAGGGGTTACTGGACAGGATCAGAAAAAGCTGCAGAAAGTTGTAAACTCAGCCAACTCCACCAGGGACATCAGCTTCCCCCGGCATTGAGGACATCTTCAAAAGGTATGTGGTAAACCATGTATATCTGTCTGGACACGCCCCTCTGCTGACTGCTCCTGTGACTCCTCCCACAGACCCCTGGATAAAGGTGATTGTGTCACGGCTCCCCCCACAGTCCAGGGCAGTCATCCAGCATGGACGTGCTCCATTTTACTGCTAATAAAAGCCTTTCAGTATCTACTCTACTTCCAGTCTTTTGGAGTTATTGATAGTGCATCAAGGTAATGCCTCAAGAATGTGGCACCCATCATTAAGGACCCCCATCACCCAGGACATACTCTGTTCTCATTGCTACCACCAAGGAGGAGGTAGAGAAGCCTGAAGACATTTCAGGAACAGCTTCTTCCCCTCTGCCATCAAATTTCTGGATGGACAATGAACCCATGAAAGCTACCTCACTATTTTTCCCTTTCTTTTTGCACTACTTTATTTCATTTAATTTTTTATATATTCTTTTTGTAATTTATAGTTTTTTAGTAACATATATTGTAATGTACTGCTTTCACAAAGCAACAAATTTCTTGATATATGCCAGTAATATTAAACCTGATTCTGAAAATCCTTGCTGAAAACTGCTGTCTTGTAACTGTGATTACCATGATTGTAGTTGAACTTACTAGCATACCAGCATTATAGAAAATTCACCTTAGGATACATTATGTTGTGATCTCAAGATTGCTACCTGTGCCAGCAGGATGAGTTGCAACGCAAAAGGCAGGCAAAATTGAAAAAGGTTAATGCAGGACTAAAGGTATTGTAAGGTATTTTATTGTAAGGTAGATGTAAAGTATTGTATTTGAATGTGTGCAGTTTACAGAAAAAGGTAGATGAACTTTTGGCACAATTGTAGATTGGCAAGTATGATGTAGTAGGCATCTCTGAATCATTGCTGAAAGATTATAGCTGGGAGTTTAATGTCCAAGGATACACATTCTATTGAAAGGACAGACAGGAAGGCAGAGGAGGTAGTGTTGCTCTGTTGGTGAAAAATTAAATCAAATCATTAGAAAGAGGTGACATAGGGTGGGAAGGTGTTGAATTATTGTGGATAGAGCTAAGGAACTTCAAAGATAAAAAGGCCCTGATGGATGGAGTTGTATACAGACCCCCAAACAGCAGTAAGGATGTGGTCTACAAATTACAATGGGAGATAGAAAATGCATCCAAAAGGACAATGTTAAAATAGTCATGGGGGATTTCAATATGCAGATAGATTGAATAAATCAGGTTGGTGCTGGATTACAGGAGAGGGAATTTCTAGAGTGCATACGAGATGGCTTTTTAGGGCAACTCATGGTTGAGCGACTAGGGGATCAGCTGTTCTGGATTGGGTGTTGTGCAATGAACCAAAATTAATTAGAGACCTGAAAGTAAAAGAAATCTTATGGGCAAGTGATCATAATATGATCAAATTCACCTTAACATTTGAGAAGGAGAATCTAAAGTCAGATGTGCTAAATTACAGTGAAGGAAACAGAACTACAGAGGCATGAGAGAGCAGGTGGTCAGAATTGAATGGAAAAGAACACTGGCAGGGATGACGGCAGAGCAGCAATGGCTGGAATTTCTGGAGCAATTCAGATTGCAAAGGATTTATACATCTCAAAGAGGAAGAAGTATTCTAAAGGAAACATGACACAACCATGGCTAAAAAGAGAAGTCAAAGCTGACATAAAAGCCAAGGAGAGGGCATATAATAGAGTAAAAATTATTGGGAAGTTAGAGGATTGGGAGGCTTTTAAAAACCAACAGAAGGCAACTAAAAAGTCATTAAGAAGGTAAAGATGGAATACAAATGTAAGCTAGCTAGTAATATTAAAGAGGATGCCAGAAGTTTCTTCAGCTACATAAAGTGTAAAAAAGAGGTGAAAGTGGATAATTGACCACTGGAAAATTATGCTGGATAGTCACATGGACCAGATAGTGTACGCCCCAGGGTTCTGAAAGAGGTAGCTGAAGAGATTGTGGATCCATTAGTAATGATCTTTTAAGAATCACAAGATTCTGGTATGGTTCCAAAAGAGTGAAAAATTGCAAATGTCACCCCACTCTTGAAGTAGGAAGAGAAGCAGAAGAAAGGAAACTATAGGCCAATTAGTCTAACCTCAGTGGTTGGGGAGATGTTGGAGCCAAATATTATGGATGAGGTCTCAGGGTACTTGGAGGCACAAGATAAAATAGGCTATAGTTAGTATGGTTTCCTCAAGGGAAAATCTTGCCTGAAAAAATCTGTTGGAATTCTTTGGAGAAATAACAAGCAGATTAGACAAAGGAGAATCAGTTGATAATGTGTATTTGGGTTTTCAGAAGGTATTTGACAAGGTGCCAGACATGAAGTTGCTGAACAAGCTACAAGCCCATGGTATTACAGGAAAGATTTTAACATGGATAAAGCAGTAGTTGATTGGCAGTAGGGAAAGAGTCGGAATAAAGGGAGTCTTTTCTGGTTGACTGTGGGTGGCTAGAGGTGTTCCACAGGGGTCTGTGTTGGGATCAATTCTTTTTATGTTATATGTCAAAGATTTGGATGATAGAATTGATGGAAAGTTTGCAGATGATATGGAGATAGCTGGAGCAGCAGGTAGTTTTGAGGAAGTAGAGAGGCAATAGAATGACTTAGACATATTTGGAGAATGGGCAAAGAAATGGCAGATGGAATTCAATGTTGGGAAGTACATGGTCATGCACTTTGGTAGAAGAAATGAAATGGTTGACTACTTTTTTAAATGGAGAGAAAATACAAAAAAAACTGAGGCACAAAGGGACTCAGTAGTCCTTGTGTAGGATTCCCTAACTGTTAATTTGCAGATTGAGTCAGTGGTGAGGAAGGCAAATGCAATGTTAGCATTTGTTTCAGGAGGACTAGAATTTAAAAACAAGGATGTAATTTTGAGACTTTATAAAGCACAGATGAGGCCTCACAGAGTATTGTGGGCAAATTTGGGCCCCTTATCTTAGAAAACACGTGCTGAAACTTGAGAGGGTTCAAAGGAGGTTCACGAAAACAATTCCAGGATAGAATGTCTTATCATATGAAGAGTGTTTGATGGCTCTGGGCCTGTATTAACTTGAATTAAGAAGAATGACCACATTGAAACGTATCAGTTGGTGAAAAGCCTCGATAGAGTAAATGTGAAGAGGACGTTTCTCATGGTGGGAGGACATAAGACCAGAGGACACATCCTCCGAGTAGAAGAGCATCCTTCTGGAACGGATATGTTTAGGACTTTCTTTAGCCAGAGAGTGGTGAATCTGTGGAATTGTTGGCCACAGGCAGCTGTGGAGGTAAAGTCCTTATGTAAATTTAAGGCGGAGGTTGGTAGATTTGCTGATTAGTCGGGGCGTGAAGAATATGGGGAGAAGGCAGGAGACTGGGGCTGAGAGGGAAATTGGATCAGCCATGATGAAATGGTGGAGCAGACTCAACGGACCAAATAGCCTAATTCTGCTCCTATATCTTAAGATCCTATGGTCTTATTACAATCAACTGAGCCAAAATTAGACCAAGAAATTGTCCATGAAGGTAGATTTTAGCAATCTATATAAACAAGAAATCGATGCCCTGAAAACAAAACCATGAGCTATCATTTTTTACATTTACATCTTTGATCTTCTTATGCCATCTGAACAGTTTAAATATGGATAAGAGACTAAGGAAGAAGGCAGCTTGTCAAGTTCTGGAAATGTGACAATATCAGTATCTCATAAACACACGAGATTCTGTTGATGCTGGAAATCCAAAGTAACACACATAACATTCTTGAGGAACTCAGCAGGTCAGGCAGCATCTATGGAGAGGAATAAACAGTTGACGTTTTGGGCCGAGTCCTTCTGTCAGGAGTTACAAGTTCAGGTTGCCAACGCTGTATCTAAGGGACCACTGCACTGCAGCTTGATAAATAAAATGTCATCAGTCTTACTTTCAAGATAGCTATTAAAGTGGGTGCAACTTTGAAAGCTCCTTCAGACCCTCCAAGCAAAAGCAAAGATTTACTGAGCCATTGTTCCCCAGAGCATTATACTTAACTTGGTAAACTTCATGCACTGTGTTACAGATTCAGAATAACCTCACTTCTCCGTCGTTCTAATACTACATTAGAAACCTTCATATGTCAGAATGTAATCATAATGATTTGTCAAGCTGAGTCTCTGATATCTGGGGGTAAAAATGAACAGCTCAGAACAGTCAGTGAGTCAAGCAACATCTGTGGATGCAAAGAAATGGTGCTTCAGGTTGAAACCCTGCACTATCCTGAGTTATTCCAGCTGTTTGTTTTTGCTCCAGATTCCAACGTCTGCAACCTCCTGTGTCTTCACTGAGATCTGGGCTCTCTCGTCTCCTCATCCATGTTTTCCTTTGTCCACCCTCCTTTCCAATTTTAGATCCCCCCACAGAATATATCAGCACCCAAACAGTGGGCACAAAGCACTCATCATTTACATGTGAAGTATATGGAGTCCTTGGAGAAATCTATCTCAAGCTCAAAAGAAAAGAGACATTTTATGCCTTCTTTACTTCTTTCGGTTTCAAATCATTATTCAATACTGATAGCCTACTGGTATACAAAAGCGGATTACTGTATTACATTTCTTATATAATACCACAGGGCTAAGGTCTCCCAATATAACCTGAGAAGGCAAGTAGAATTGTTGTACACCATTTAGATAGAGGGAAAAATCAAGCAGTCACCCTGCTTGCTCCATGCACAGTATTTAATCAAGAATCTCCTCTGTCATATTCAGCACTTTCCGGGGCTCCGTTTCTGTAGCCATTTAGCTATAATGAAACGTGCTGCATTCAGTTTCAGGCACACGTAGTTGAGTGAACAAGATGTTAAACCACTTACATTTCAGCAAGACCATTTGTGTAACCTGTTTCTCCCCACAATAGTCCTTGCAAAATTCTCAGGCATTATTCCTTATAGCTAATGCAAAGAGTGACAGTGCCACAGGGGACCTGTTACTGTACAAATAATGCAGAAAATCAATTACTTTGATAGATTTTGTAGTCCACAGCGCTCTTCTATTCCCTGAAGCATCTGCTTTCCAATGTTATGGATGGCAAAAAGCAATTTCTTTCTTGCATTTTCACCCTTTTTAATAATTAATGGAAATAACCTGATTACTGTCTAGCATTCTAGTGATGCAAAGGCCATTTGTTCTCAATCCTATATATCGGTTCCTACATTAAAACAGTGACTACACTTCAAAGGTAATTCACTGTTGGTTAAATTCTTTAGGTAAGTCTTCCATCTGAAACATGAAATGAACTGCAGTTTGTTGATGAAAGGATAATTATACAGATTTAAAATTTTATGATTTGCTTTAAGGTCCATAGAGTAAATTAGTGCTTTACTGACCTGTACTGAGTTAGCTCATCTCAGCACTACATTTGGTACTGGGTCAACACCGTAGCACAATACAGGTGACTCGAGTTCAATTCCCACTGCTGCCTGTAAGGAGTTTGTACATTCTGCCCATCACCACATGGCTTTCCTCCGGGTGCTACAGTCCAAAGATGTACCGGTTGGTAGATTAATTGGTCCTATGGTTAGGCTAGAATTAAATCAGGGGATGCTGGGTGGTGTAGTTTGAAGTGTCAGAAGGACCTGTTCCGCGTGGTATCTCAACAATCCATTTATTTATTTGGCTAGGATTAAATCGTGAGTTGCTGGACAGCGAGGCTTCAGTGATCAGAAAGGCTTATTCCACGCTGCATGGTGAATTGGATTAGCAAAGAGGCAAAATACCGGCTGAAGTCTCTTTACTAGATCATAAACTAGTGACCCCAGTGTGGCAGTGTATGCCTTACTCATGACAGGGTAGTGTTGCAATGCTACCTCTCTTTTTTAATACATGTTATTTTTGTTTTTTGCATGATTTTTAATCTATTCAATCTACGTATACTATAATTGATTTTATTTTTTTTCTTCTTCTATATTATGTACTGCATTGAACTGCTGCTGCTAAGTTAACAAATTTCATGACGCATGCCGGTGACAGTAAACCTGATCCTGATTCTGATTCTGTCTGTGGTCAAATGTTGCTCGGTAATACTGGACTGCAGTAGGTAGGAAGGAAGACAAGGAGACCTTATAACTGCAGGCCCATCAGTTGTGGAAAATTAGTTGAATCAATCATCACAGAGTGACAAAGCGGTTAAACCTTTAACTGCTGATCACAGAAAATCATCTGAAGTTTATGAAGATTAGGCAATGTCTGATGAATCTGGTTCAAGTCTCTAGTAGGATGCACAAATGAGCATCTATGGATGATAGATATACGGATTTTCAGGAGACATTTAAAAAGATACCACACAAAAATAAAAATTGACAGGATATTTGGGTAGCTGGTTGAAATGATGGGGTTTGATTAGAGTAATAGTCACAGAGTCATAGAGTGCTTCAATACAGAAACAGGCCCTTTGGCCCGTTTAGTCTGTATTCAACCTGTACTTAGTCCATACCTGTCCATACCCCTCCCATCCATGTACTTATCTAAACCTCTCTTAAATGTTGCAATCAACCTAAATCCGCCACTTCCACTGGCAGCTCGTTGAACACTCTCACCACCCGCTGAATGAAGAAGTTCCCCCTCATGGTCCCCTTAAACATTTCATCTTCCACTCTTAACCCATGACCTCTAATTCTATTCTCACCCAAAATCAGTGGAAGAAGCCCATTTGCATTTACCCTATTCTCCACTCATCCTATGACACTTCAGGGCGTAACGCCTCTGTCATCTGCTTTGGATTGAGAAACGCCAAATCGGAATGTATTCTTAGTGGCGAGATACCAGGAAATATAGAGAGAATTGGATGGCCACGGTCAGAAATCACTAATGATTAACGCACCTATGCAAGAAGTATCGAAAATGTTAAGCTTTATTTGGTTTAGGTGGTGGTTGGAATGCAGAATTGATGGAGTGTTGACTCAGCTGCAGAGAGCCCTGAGGAGATCAGAGCACTGCACTCTGTGTCAGGACTGTTCGCAGGAAAACTATACTGACCTTGACAAATGAACATGAGATATTCACCAGAATGGCACCATTGCTTAACAGGTTAATTAAAGTATTGGGGGTAAGTGGATACACTGAGTTTATTTATTTATTGAGATACAACACAGAATAGACCCTCCCAGCCCTTTGAGTCACGCCACCCTGCAATCCCCCAATTTGACCCTCGCCTAATCAGGGGACAATTTACAATGATCAGTTAACCTACCAACTGTACATGTTTGGACTGTGGGAGGAAACCAGAGCACCCGGAGGAAACCCACACAGTCAGATGGAAAACATACAAGCTCTTTACAGGCAGCGGCAGGAACTGAACTCAAGTCGCCTGTGAAAAACACTGTGGTTTTTAGAAAGATAAATGATTCAACAAAAAGATTTAATAGGGCAATCGTTTTGGTGTGTACAAGATCATATACTTGTAAAATAATACTGTTGGTAGAATATTTAGGCATGAAGGTAGAAATATTTGCTTCTACACAAGATAAAGGAAATCTGGAACTTGCTCTCTGGAAGACTGTTAATGACAAGTCAATTGTAATTTTCCAGAAAGAAACTGATAAATTTTTAATTAGTCAGAAAACCTAGCGAGCAGGATTAAGTTCAGTAAATGGAGTAGAAATGCTAGGATCCATGATCAAAATCAGCTCAGGGCTGAGTGATCTAAATTTGTTTTGTCTCAGATTTTCACTTTCATTTCACCTTTCCATATACTAAACTCAAGCAATAGTTGAAATGCAGCAGGCCTGGCCTGCTGCGTTCCACCAGCATTTTGTGTATGTTGCCTGAATTTCCAGCATCTGCAGATTTCCTCATGTTTGCAATAGTTGAAATTCATGTTTTTGACATTGCACAAGCACTTGTACTTGACAAAGTAGAAAATAGAACATAGAACATAGAACAGTACAGCACATTGCAGGCCCTTCGGCCCACAATGTTGTGCCGACCCTCAAACCCTGCCTCCCATATAACCCCCCACCTTAAATTCCTCCATATACCTGTCTAGTAGTCTCTTAAACTTCACTAGTGTATCGGCCTCCACCACTGACTCAGGCAGTGCATTCCACACACCAATCACTCTCTGAGTAAAAAACTTTCCTCTAATATCCCCCTTGAACTTCCCTCCCCTTACCTTAAATCCATGTCCTCTTGTATTGAGCAAACGCTCAGCAGATCTGGCAGCATCTGTGAACAATTCCAATCAATAACCATTCAACAGGAGAGCATCATTTTTATAATTTCAGATTTCTAGCTCCTACAATTTTCTCATTTTCAATAGTGAATTAATAGTTGTTGAAGACCCTAATTCACTAATTTGTTATATCAACATTATCAGCAGAAGAGATTGCAGTCCATACTTTCTGGCAATTATGATCCAATAAGCATTTGGGTAAATTTATCAATCTAACAAGTACAGTAAGAAGTTTCATTGGACCTTTAGCCTGAGTATACATTTCAAAGAAGCACAGAAGCAATCAGCATGGGAGAGACACCAACACCAATTCTCAAGAGATCTACAGACATATCACGTGCTCATTAAAAGGCTGGCAAACAGCGACTACAGCTGTCAGCGGATCAGACACAATCAAGAAGTTACCAGAGAACAGTCACATCTCACACCATACCACAGGCTGATCTCAAGACACATGATGCTGAAGCAGGCAGTCTGCCATTGGGATTAAATTGTTAAGATGAGGTGTGCCAAGAATCAGAGATCTTTATTCTGCTTGGCCATATGTTTTGGCTGTTGGCACAAGGTGCCCAAATTTCAAGTTTTAATTACCTAACACTGTTATTGCTCCCTTTGTGAACAAGGATTGACAAACAGATTGATTGAACTCTGAAGGAGTGGTGAATTCAAACCATCTCAATCAGGGAAGGTATTATCTAAATCAATTATTTCTCACAGTCAAAGCAAACTTATTATCCAACTGTGATAATTATTCACTTTCCAGGGCCCAAGAGGCTTATTGCTAACCTCAGCTTTCTACGACAGCAGTACGAGCTTTCCAAATGGTCTGAGTTGTTTGTGACAAAGTTAAACTTCGAACAAATACTCCTTGCTCAGCTTCCATGTAAACATGAACTAGTCTTCAGTTCTTAATGTAAATTGAAAGCAGTAATCATTTTTGAAGTTAAAATGGCACCTAGGCTAGCTGCTGAGGGATGTGGTTTGCAAATTGAAGTGACCATGGGACTTCTTGTCTGAATTAATCAAATGCAAGACAATGGATCAATGTTCATTGGCCGACATTAAACCAGGCAACTACAGCCGAGTTATTTATTAATTTATTTATTGAGATAAAGCACAGAGTATGCTCTTCTGGTCCTTCAAGCTCGATTTGTCCCTACCCTAATCACAGGACAATTTATAATGACCAGTTAACTTACCAACCAGTACATCTTTGAAATGTGGAAGGAAACCCACACAGTCATGGGGAGAACATATAAACTCCTTACGGGTGGGAATTGGACCCAGGTTGTTGGTACTGTAAAGTGTTGTGCTAACCACTATGTTACTTGCACCATTGCCCCCAGAAACATTTAAACCATCTGGGTGAATTACTTTGCCCCAGCAAAGGTTTCTGGAAAGCATCACATGCAGATGCTGTGGAACTGTATAAACACTAGAGAATGCTGGGAATGGTTAGGAATGACAAGGAGAATGGCAGAAAGAACTAGAATTCATTCCTCAGCCCTCAGTTTCTGCAACAGACAACTCATTCATCTGCAACACATTGGTATGTTCTTTGAGTTCAAACAAATTGCACATGTGTTTGGAAATTCTGTGTAGTTTGTAGACATCTTTTTATACATCTTTTTATAAAGGTTTGAAAACCTTTTATAAATCAGAAATCCTCTGTATTAAATGTGTTAAGAACTATTTGTCTAAAATGAAATGTGTATTATCGACAAAGCGAACGTGGGCGAACCTGTATCAGATATTACCGGTGCAGAGGAAGCTGCAGAAGAGCACGGGCTGCATAAATGGTACTGACACAGAATTTAACCAATTATCCGTGAGGCAATTGTTATTTGTATAATAGACTACACAGCTAGTATTCTGCCGGTGGGTGAGTATTCCCTCTGCATTTATTTCCTCTATCATCTTTTACAAATGACCTGTATAGACAGAACAATAAATTATACACAGCTAAATGAAAGTTAATAAAAGTCAAGAATATATTTCAAATAAGAAACTTAAAGGATCACCATAGTTAATGCTACAAAATCCTTTTTAGATCCAAATGAACAGAATGAATATTACTTTACTTCCTGTCTGAGAGGTAGTGATATGTTTATTATTATTCTTCATTTATGATTCTGAAGTGTTCCTGCAATAAGTTTATAGTTCTTCCTGTTGGCACTTGGGTTTCCTCTCGGTGCTCCGATTTCCTCCCACATTCTAAAGATGTACCAGTTAGTAGGTTAATTGGTCATTGACACGTACATTCGAATGCTGTTCATAGACTTCAGTTCAGCATTCAACACAATCATTCCTCAGAAACTGATTGGAAAGCTGAGCCTACTGGGCCTGAACACCTCCCTCTGCAACTGGATCCTAGACTTCCTGACTGGGAGACCTCAGTCAGTCCGGATCGGGAGCAGCATCTCCAACACCATCACACTGAGCACGGGGGCCCCCCAGGTCTGTGTGCTCAGTCCACTGCTGCTCACTCTGCTGACCCACAACTGTGCTGCAACACACAGCTCGAACCACGTCATCAAGTTCACCGATGACACAACCATGGTGGGTCTCATCAGCAAGAACGACGAGTCAGCTTACAGAGAGGAGGTGCAACGGCTGATGGACTGGTGCAGAGCCAACAACCTGTCTCTGAATGTGAACAAAACAAAAGAGATGGTTGTTGAGTTCAGGAGGGAACGGAGCGACTATTCTCCGCTGAACATCGATGGCTCCTCGGTAGAGATCATTAAGAGCACCAAATTTCTTGGTGTTCACCTAGCGGAGGATCTCACCTGGTCCCTCAACACCAGCTCCATAGCAAAGAAAGCCCAGCAGCGTCTCTACTTTCTGCAAAGGTAGAGAAAAATCCATCTCCCACCCCCCATCCTCACCACATTTGTTGTATTGAGAGCATCCTGAGCAGCTGCATCACTGCCTGGTTCGGAAATTGCACCATTTCGGATCGCAAGACCCTGCAGCGGATAGTGAGGTCAGCCGAGAAGATCATCGGGGTCTCTCTTCCCGCCATTACAGACATTTACACCACACACTGCATCCACAAAGCAAACAGCATTATGAAGGACCCCACACACCCTTCATACAAACTCTTCTCCCTCCTGCCATCTGGCAAAAGGCACTGAAGCATTCAGGCTCTCACGACCAGACTGTGTAACAGTTTCTTCCCCCAAGCCATCAGACTCCTCAATACCCAGAGTCTGGAGTGACACCTTACTGCCCTCTACTGTGCCTATTGTCTTCATTGTACTGCCTATTACTTATTGTATTGCATGCACTGTTTTATGCACTTTATGCAGTCCAGTGTAGGTCTGTAGTCTAGCATAGATTTTGTGTTGTTTTACATAGTTTCAGTGTAGTTTTTGTATTGTTTCATGTAGTATCATGGTCCTGAAAAACGTTGTCTCATTTTTACTATGTACTGTACCAGCAGTTATGGTTGAAATGACAATAAATAGTGACTTAACTGAAATTTTCCTGTGATTAGATATCAAGCAGTGGTAAATCAAGGCAACTGGACTTGCTGTGTTGTCTAGAAGAAACTCTGCCACGCATCTGAGAAGTTTCTTCAGTTCTGATTCATGATGAGTAGTTTGCCGGCTTATAAAATGTGTGAGTTATCCAAAGGTAAAGCTATCACATGTGGGTCATTGAGAGCCATAAAGGTAATGAGAAGTTTCATCTTTGCATGAATGGAGTTGTGAACTGTTGTGGAGACGCTGGGGTTGAGGTAAGACCATAAGACATAGGAACAGAAAGGCCATCTGGCCCATCGGGGCTGCTCCACCATTCAATCATGGCTGATCCTTATCTCTTCTCTTCCTAAACCCCAATTCCCGGCCTTCTCCCCGTAACCTTTGATGCCATGTCCAATCAAGAACCTATCAATCTTTATCTTAAATACACACAATGACCTGGCCTCCACAGCTGCATGTGGCAACAAATTCCAAAAATTCACCACCCTTTGGCTAAAGAAATTTCTCCGTATCTCTGTTTTGAAAGGGTGCCCCTCTATCCTGAGGCTGTGCCCTCTTGCCCGAGACTCTCCCACCATGGGAAACATCCTTTCCACATCTACTCTGTCTAGACCTTTCAACATTTAAAAAGTTTCAATGTGATCACCCCACCTCATCCTTTTGAATTCCAGCAAATACAGACCCAGAGCCATCAAACATTCCTCATATGATAACCCTTTCATTCCTGGAATCATCCTTGTAAACCTCCTCTGGATCCTAATCACTCCCTGCTAGTATTGAATAGCAGAGCTCAGCATTTAAGGAAGCTGGAAATGAGTTGGTTGGTCCCCACTAGGCTATAACTTCTGTTAATTATTGATCAACAAGTGCTCAGCCAAATGAAAGCATTCCTCATTTACTTCACCTCAGAAGAAGAAACCGACGATGCTAATTGTACTGGTCAGACTGTGGACACTGAACGCACACATTCACAACCACACCTATGAACAACAAATCAAAACTGGAAATGAAAAAAAAAAGACAGAGCCATGACTGTGATGCCAAATGACCATTATAAAGAAAATCAGTAATATACCTTTCAAATAATGGCACGGTAGCATAGCAGTTAGTGCAATGTTTCACAGTCCAGCTGTAAGATCAAGGTTCAATTCCTGCCATCATCTTTAAGGAGACTGTACATTCTCCCCGTGACCATGTGGGTTCTCTCCAGGTGCTTTGGTTTCCTCCCACATTCTAAGACACAAGGGGTGCGGTTAGTGACTTGTGCTCATGCTACGTTAGCACCGAAAGCACGGCAACACTTGTGGGCTGCCCCCAGCTCATCCTCGGGCCTTCTCGGTTGTGATGCAAGTGACGCATTTCACCGTACAGGTATGCCTTGATGTTTCGATGTACACACGTGACAAACAGAGGTAATCTTTAAAGAGAAAAGATAAGCAAATTTGCATTCTGGAAATAATATTGGTGTAGCCACAGATGAGCTGAAGGAGTAGTGAACATTCATCTCTGAGATACACAGTGAGCCCCAGACCAAAGATCAAAGACAAAAGGCTAAGTGTCCTCCAAGATGTGACTCACCACCTGAAACCTCGGAGGTGGCAAATCAGGAGTGTGAGTGCAGCTTCAAGAACCCCTCTTAAGATGCTCAAACAGTGTCCAGAACAAAGCAAGCCAGTTGATAAACCATCCACCATATCAAGTATTAATTCCTTCCACCACTAGGACATAGTGATACAAAATAAAATCCATTTATTCATCTAAGCTAATCCAGCGGCTACTCCCAAAACTTATGCATCTACCACCAAGAACGACAAGGGTAGCAAGCACTTGGAAGCACCACCACCCATATGTTCTCCTTCATGTTCTCCATTCTGACTTGTAAATATATCAGTTGACCTTCCAATTTAAATAACATCCTAGCTACCTGCTGACAGAGGCTAACTCTTACAAAAGAAATAGTAATGTGAGTTTTTCAAGGTCATTTTGTACAGATACACTGAGAATCTCAGGCAAGGGAAAATCAAAATCCACAATAGTGGGTACAACTGATAAAAGAGTAAGAATAAATCAGGTTCAAAGCCAAAATTTTGATGAAGGGCTTGACGATAGTTTTTTTTTAATGTAAAGAGTATGTTGTGTGGAATAGATTTCCAGAAATAGTGCTAAAACAAAAGCCTTGTATTTTTATTTAAGGATTCACTGATTACATTCAGGCCTTGAAGGGTTGATGAATTTAAACAGGCTGAATAACATTCTCGCCGGATACAGTCTTCAGAAAGACCAGAAAAGCGTGGAATCTTCAAAATTATGAAAGGCAGCAACTGACACAGGAAAATCTGGATGAAAATGCCCATGTTGCATAGAAATACACATTCAAGCAGTAATAAGGAAAATCAGTGAATTGGGCTTCTAGGTAGTGTTATTGAGGTGCCTGAAAAACAGCTGACTTCTGAGTTGGGACATCACAGATACTTTCTGGATCAATGAGCTGGAAAGCCCCTCCTTCTAAACTCATCATATGAGAATAATAGGGCTGCTGCTTTTGGCATGGTGACCACTGGTTGAAATTGCTCAAACATTTACACTTGTCGACTGTCCATGCTGGAAAGTGTGCCTGAACATTGTTGGATGAGAAGAGATCTGTAATAATCTGTGACTGATTGATTTTAGTCATGTATAGTTCACATATGAAGAGTAGTTGCTTGGGTCCACAGCTGTATGCCACATAGAGTCAAAATAACACCAAAGAGAGAAACTCGGCCTTTTCTCCTTGGAGCGACCGAGGATGAGAGGTGATCTGATAGAGGTGTAAAAGATGATGAGAGGCATTGATCGTGTGGATAGTCAGAGGCTTTTTCCCGGGGCTGAAATGGTTGCCACAAGAGGACACAGGTTTAAGGTGTGGAAGGTAGGTACAGAGGAGATGTCAGGGGTAAGTTTTTTTACTCAGAAAGTGGTGAGGGTGTGGAATGGGCTGCCAGCAACCGTGGTGGAGGCGGGTACAATAGGGTCTTTTAAGAGACTTCTGGATAGGTACATGGAGCTTAGAAAAATAGAGAGCTATAGGTAAGTGTAGTAACTTCTAACGTAGGGGCATATTCAGCACAACTTTGTGGGCCAAAGGATCTGTGTAATGCTCTAGGTTTTCTATGTTTCTATGTTTCTAAGATATCTTTTAGCATTTGAGTTTCACTGGCAAAGTCAGCATCAATTATTCCTCCCTAATTACCCTGAGAAAGTAATAGTGATACCCTTCTTGAGTGACTGCAAACCATCAGAGAAAGATATTCCCACCATTCTGGTGAACAGTGAATTTCAGGATTTAGTCCCAGCACTGAATCCAGGGAAAAGTGATGCATTTCAAACTCTAAGCAGTGTATGACTTGAAGGGTCTCAGCAGGTGATAATGTCCCCATGCACCTGAAATACTTACAGAAAAGCATACAGGCATACAAATGTCCCCATTAACCTGCTCTGTGTTTTAATAGAATCATTGTTAACTAGATTGTAAATGTAACACTGCATTGCTATCTATCCAGAGTAATATTTCACCTTCTTGCTAAAGAAATAACTAATCACTTATACCTTAAAAATATTAAAAATACTGCTTTAACCAACTCTTGAGGAATAGAATTCTAAAATCTCATGATCCTCTGAGGAAAAATCTAACCTCAATACTCTTAAAAGGGAAATTCCTTGTTTTTAATACTAAGCTCTCAGCTCAGGATTCTCCCACAGGAAGAAGCATCTCACACCCACCCCATGAAAACACAGAATCATACATCACGAGATTAATATGAGATTAGTTTGTCAAATAATTTCAGCAAATGTTTCCAGTCTCTAGCAGACCATAGACCATCTTATGTTCAGAATGAAAAACCATGAAGGAAGCAGTGAACCATGAACAAAAGGAAAAGGCTGATTGTACGAACAGCAGGGGCTCATTTCCATTCAATCATTTTTATGTAAAACTGATACAATAATGTTAATATTTTTGGGGAAAAGGATTTGCCTTCATACAAATTGCCTTCCACCAGCTGACAGGTTAAAAAGGAGTTATTATCATAAATTAATTCTTTCTACAACCGGAGCTTGCTTTTCACTCAAAAATAAAGAGGTGAGAGTACAATTATGTCAACCCCGCAAACCACCCCCTCCCCATGACCTGTGCAGGTAATGAATTTTGAAGAATTGAGAAAAAATAATTTACTGTGTCATTTCATTTGTTCTATTTCCCTTGTATAACATTTATTTTTCTTATAAGCTTGTTCTACTGATGCATTCAATACTTCTGTCTGTATGCTCTGCTTTGTGAACTGTAAACAGAATTTATCTCTAGATGGTAACCTGATCTTTCTGATCACGGAAAGCGGCCAGTGAGTGAGTGGGCCAGTGAAGGAGTGGAGATTTGAGGCTTTGACTCAAGAGATTCTGGCAGTTTTGGCAGTTGGACTGTGCAATCAAGATTTGAATAGCTCAGCAGAAAGCCGTTGATTAGACAATCAAGATTTGAATAGCTCAGACTCAGCAGAAAGCAGCTGATTGGGCAATCAAGGTCAGGTGACCAAGCAGTTTGAAAAGCTCAAACAAATAAATAGATGGTTACCTCAAGCGGAGTGGCCAGTGAGTGAGTGGGCCAGTGAAGGAATGGAGATTTGAGGCTTTGACGAGAAGAGGCTGAGGACGAGCTTCACTTCAAGTGAGGTAAGGCCGGGTAAGTTCCTTTCAAAGGAGAAAGTTTCAAAAGTTGGGTAGGTCATGGCAGCTGAGATCGGCCCCGTGGTTTGTTCATCCTGCAGCATGTGGGAAATCAGGGATACTTCCAGTGTCCCTGACGACTATGTGTGCAGGAAGTGTGTCCAGCTGCAGCTTCTGGCAGACCACATTGAGCGTCTGGAGTTGCAATTGGATTCATACTGGAGCATCCACGATGCTGAGAAAGTCGTGAATAGCACGTTCAGTGAGTTGGCCACACCACAGGTAAAGGCTACACAGGCAGAAAGGGAAGGGGTGGTCACTAGACAGCGTAGCAGTAGGCAGGTAGTGTAGGAGTTGCCTGAGGTCATCTCCCTCCTAAACAGATACACTGTTTTGGATACTGTTGGGGGAGATGTCTCATCAGGGGAAGGCAGCAGCAGCCGAGATCATTGCACCATGGGTGGCTCTGCGGCACAGGAGGGAAGGAGAAGGAGTGGGAGAGCTATAGTGATAGGGGATTCGATTGCAAGGGGAATAGATAGGCATTTCTGCGGCCGCAAACAAGACTCCAGGATGGTATGTTGCCTCCCTGAAACGGGATGAGGTCCTACAAGGTGAATTTAGGGAGTTAGGAGATAAACTAAAAAGTAGGACCACAAAGGTAATAATCTCTGGATTACTACCAGTGCCACGTGCTAGTCAGAGTAGAAATAGGAGGATATTTCAGATGAATACCTGGCTTGAAAAATGGTGCAAGGGGGAGGGATTCAAATTTCTGGGGCATTGGAACCAGTTCTGGGGGAGGTGGGACCGATATAAACAGGACGGTCTGTACCTGGGCTGGACTGGAACCAATGTCCTAGGGGGAGTGTTTGCTACTGCTGTTCAGGAGGATTTAAACTAATGTGGCAGGGGGATGGGAACAAGTGCAGAGAGACAGAGGGGTGTAAAATGAGGGTAGAAGCAAAAAGTAGTAAGGTGAAAAGTAAAAGTGGCAGACAGGCAAATCCAGCGAAAAAAGCAAAAAGAGCCACTTTTCAACATAATTGTATAAGGGCTAAGAGTGTTGTAAAAACAAGCTTGAAGGCTTTGTGTGTCAATGCGAGGAGCATTCATAACAAGATGGATGAATTGAATGTGCAGATAGTTATTAATGAATATGATATAGTTGGGATCACAGAGACATGGCTCCAGGGTGACCAAGGATGGGAGCTCAACATCCAGGGATATTCAATATTCAGGAGGGATAGACAGGAAAGAAAAGGAGGTGGGGTAGCATTGCTGGTTAGAGAGGAGATTAACACAATAGAAAGGAAGGACATTAGCCTGGAGGATGTGGAATCGATATGGGTAGAGCTGCATAACACTAAGGGGCAGAAAACGCTGGTGGGAGTTGTGTACAGGCCACCTAACAGTAGTAGTGAGGTTGGGGATGGCATTAAACAGGAAATTAGAAATGCGTGCAATAAAGGAACAGTAGTTATAATGGGTGACTTCAATCTACATATAGATTGGGTGAACCAAATTGGTAAGGGTGCTGAGGAAGAGGATTTCTTGGAATGTATGCGGGATGTTTTTCTGGCCCCTTGGGTAAGAGTGACCATAATATGGTGGAATTCTTCATTAAGATGGAGAGTGACATAGTTAATTCAGAAACAAAGGTTCTGAACTTAAAGAAGAGTAGCTTTGAAGGTATGAGACGTGAATTAGCTAAGATAGACTGGCAAATGATACTTAAAGGGTTGACGGTGGATATGCAATGGCAAGCATTTAAAGATCACATGGATGAACTACAACAATTGTTCATCCCAGTTTGGCAAAAGAATAAACCAGGGAAGGTAGTGCACCCGTGGCTGACAAGGGAAATTAGGGATAGTATCAAGTCCAAAGAAGAAACATACAAATTAGCAAAAAAAAGTAGCACACCTGAGGACTGGGAGAAATTCAGAGACCGGCAGAGGAGGACAAAGGGTTTAATTAGGAAAGGGAAAAAAGATTATGAGAGAAAGCTGGCAGGGAACATAAAAACTGACTGTAAAAGCTTTTATAGATACGTGAAAAGAATAAGATTGGTCAAGACAAATATAGGTCCTTTACAGTCAAAAACAGGTGAATTGATCATAGGGAACAAAGACATGGCAGACCAATTGAATAACTACTTTGGTTCTGTCTTCACTAAGGAGGACATAAATAATCTTCCAGAAATAGTAAGGGACCGAGGGTCTAGTGAGATGGAGGAACTGAGGGAAATACATGTGAGTAGGGAAGTGGTGCTGGGTAAATTGAAGGGATTAAAGGCAGATAAATCCCCAGGGCCAGATGGTCTGCATCCCAAAGTGCTTAAGGAAGTAGCCCAAGAAATAGTGGATGCATTAGTGATAATTTTTCAAAACTCCTTAGATTCTGGATTAGTTCCTGAGGATTGGAGGGTGGCTAATGTAACCCCACTTTTTAAAAAAGGAGGGAGAGAGAAACCGGGGAATTATAGACCAGTTAGTCTGACCTCGGTCGTGGGGAAAGTGCTAGAGTCGGTTATCAAAGATGTGATATCAGCACATTTGGAAAGAGGTGAAGTCATCGGACAAAGTCAGCATGGATTTGTGAAAGGAAAATCATGTCTGACGAATCTTATAGAATTTTTTGAAGATGAAACTAGTAGAGTGGATAGGGGAGAGCCAGTGGATGTGGTATATTTAGATTTTCAAAAGGCTTTTGACAAGGTCCCACACAGGAGATTAGCGTGCAAACTTAAAGCACACAGTATTGGGGGTATGGTATTAATGTGGATAGAGAATTGGTTGGCAGACAGGAAGCAAAGAGTGGGAGTAAATGGGACCTTTTCAGAATGGCAGGCAGTGACTAGTGGGGTATCGCAAGGCTCAGTGTTGGGACCCCAGTTGTTTACAATATATATTAATGATTTAGATGAGGAAATTAAATGCAGCATCTCCAAGTTTGCAAATAACACGAAGCTGGGCGGCGGTGTTAGCTGTGAGGAGGATGCTAAGAGGATGCAGGGTGACTTGGATAGGTTAGGTGAGTGGGCAAATTCATGGCAGATGCATTTTAATGTGGATAAATGTGAGGTTATCCACTTTGGTTGCAAGAACAGGGAAACAGATTATTATCTGAACGGTGGCCGATTAGGAAAAGGGGAGATGCAACGAGACCTGGGTGTCATTGTACACCAGTCATTGAAGGTGGGCATGCAGGTACAGCAGGCGGCGAAAAAGGCAAATGATATGTTGGCATTCATAGCAAAAGGATTTGAGTACAGGAGCAGGGAGGTTCTACTGCAGTTGTACAAGGCCTTGGTGAGACCGCACCTAGAATATTGTGTGCAGTTTTGGTCCCCTAATCTGAGGAAAGACATTCTTGCCATAGAGGGAGTACAGAGAAGGTTCACCAGATTGATTCCTGGGATGGCAGGACTTTCATATGAAGAAAGACTGGATCGACTAGGCTTATACTCACTGGAATTTAGAAGATTGAGGGGGGATCTTATTGAAACGTATAAAATTCTAAAGGGATTGGACAGGCTAGATGCAGGAAGATTGTTTCCGATGTTGGGGAAGTCCAGAACGAGGGGTCACAGTTTAAGGATAAAGGGGAAGCCTTTTAGGACCGAGATGAGGAAAAACTTTTTCACACAGAGAGTGGTGAATCTGTGGAATTCTCTGCCACAGGAAACAGTTGAGGCCGGTTCATTGGTTATATTTAAGAGGAAGTTAGATATGGCCCTTGTGGCTAAAGGGATCAGGGGTATGGAGAGAAAGCAGGTACAGGGTTGTGAGTTGGATGATCAGCCATGATCATACTGAATGGCGGTGCAGGCTCGAAGGGCCAAATGGCCTACTCCTGCACCTATTTTCTATGTTCCTATGTTTCTCACCATCATTTCCAT
The DNA here is from genome assembly GCF_048418815.1 of Hemitrygon akajei. Lineage (NCBI taxonomy): Eukaryota > Metazoa > Chordata > Chondrichthyes > Myliobatiformes > Dasyatidae > Hemitrygon > Hemitrygon akajei. The sequence continues at coordinate 26,738,368 of NC_133124.1, read as the reverse complement.
GTATCCTCTTGGTCTGACTTCCCAAAAATTGATCAAAATCCTGTGAAGAAAAGGAATAGGTTCAAGAACAGCTTTATTATTATTCATCAAGGCTGTGGAAAGATATCAAGAGAATATCAATGGTAATTTTAAAATTTTCTTCACTGCAGTAAAAATGTTGTGTTCGAGTATATTCAGAATCAGGTTTTTTATCACCGGCATCAGCTATGAAATTTGTTAACTCAGCAGCAGCAGTTCAATGTAATACATAAATATAGAAGAAAAATATAATAATAAATATATTGAATAGATTAAAAATCATGCAAAAACATAAATTATATATATTAAAAAAGTGAGGTAGTGTTCAAAGGTTCAATGTCCATTTGGGAATCGGATGGCAGAGAGGAAGAAGCTGTTCCTGAATCGCTGAGTGTGTGCCTTCAGGCTTCTGTACTTCCTACCTGATGGTATCAGTAAGAAAAGGACATGCCCTGGGTGCTGGAGGTCCTTAATAATGAATGCTGCCTTATTGAGACATCACTCCTTGAAGATGTCCTGGGTACTTTGTAGGCTAGTACCCCAGATGGAGCCGATTAAATTTACAATCCTCTGCAGCTTCTTTCAGTATCTCCCCCCCCCCCACCCCACTTCCATACCAGCCAGTAATGCAGCCTGTCAGAATGATCTCCATAGTATTTGAATATATTGATCTGCCCTTGGTAAAGTCAATAAAATTGGTAATAACCTTAACTCCTTCAAATATGCAGATAAACATTATGACTGTATTACTTCCCATTACCTTCTTCCTCCCTAAAACTAATGCCCTTTCTAACACCTGACCAGTGCCCGTTTCATTAACTTTAAACAGATTAGATGGTCTTTATTTGCTCCAACTTCTGCCTTTGAACTAATCCTTGGTTTTAATTTACGTGAGGCCCTTTAGAGTCTTTGGAACCATTATCCAATTTTACATAACTGGATCACTGAGGTAATTCTCACCTTAATGAAGCAAGCTTGTCAGTGATCCAACTCAAAAGAATCTTTCTCCTGCTTTATAATAAATTACTGGGCCCATCTCTGAACCTCTTTAGTCTGTGATCTCAGGGGCCTTAGGGCAACCAGCTCATTACCACTCTCACGGCAGAGTAAGATGGGCAAATAATTATTACAGTCCTGAAGCAAAATATTGACTGAATATGAAAATTACAGAGAAACTAGTGCAGATTCAGCAGATCAGAGAGGAAGTGAATTCATATTGCAGGTTGATGACCTTTGTCAGAACAAGAAAGCATTTTTAGGCCACACCTGCTGCCTCACTCCAGTGATCCATCTTCACTCCACAACTCTCCAATCCTCCGGAACCTCTCCTGTCCTCACTGATGTTGCAAAGATCATTGCCAGAGGCTCAGCAATCTCCTCTCTAGCTTCCCACAGTTGCCTGGGGTACATCCCATCCGGCTCCGGTGACTTATCCAGCTTGATGCTTTCCAAAAGCTCCAGCACATCCTCTTTCTTAATATCTACATGCTCAAGCTTTTCAGTCTACTGCAAGTCATCCCTACAATTGCCAAGATCCTTTTCCGTAGTGAATACTGAAGCAAAGTATTCATTAAGTACATAGAACATAGAATAGTACAGCACTGTACAGGCCCTTTGGCCCACAATGTTGTGCCGACCCTTAAACCCTGCCTCCCATATAAACCCCCCCCACCTTAAATTCCTCCTCTTACCTGTCTAGTAGTCTCTTAAATTTCACTAGTGTATCTGCCTCCACCACTAACTCAGGCAGTGCATTCCACGCACCAACCACTCTCTGAGTGAAAAACCGTTCTCTAATATCCCCCTTGAACTTCCCTCCCCTTACCTTAAATCCATGTCCTCTTGAACTGAGCAGTGGTGCCCTGAGGAAGAGGCGTTGGCTGTCCACGCTATCTATTCCTCTTAATATCTTGTATACCGCTATCATGTCTCCTCTCATCCTCCTTCTTTCAAAGAGTAAAGCCCTAGCTCCCTTAATCTCTGATCATAATGCATACACTCTAAACCAGGCAGCATCCTCTGTACCCTTTCCAATGCTTCCATATCCTTCCTATAGTGAGGCAACCAGAACTGGATGCGGAACTCCAAGTGTGGCCTAAACAAAGTTTTATAAAACCAGAATTTTATAGAGCTGCATCATTACCTCGCAACTCTTAAACTCTATCCCTCGATTTATGAAAGCTAACACCCCATAAGCTTTCTTAGCTACCCTACCTACCTGTGAGGTAACTTTCACGGATCTGTGGACATGTACCCCCAGATCCCTCAGATCCTCCACACTACCAAGTATCCTGCCATTTACTTTGTACTCTGCCTTGGAGTTTGTCTTCCAAAGTGTACCACCTCACACTTCTCCGGGTTGAACTCCATCTGCCACTTCTCAACCCACTTCTGCATCCTATCAATGTCTCTCTGCAATCTTTGACTATACTATCCACAACACCACCAACTTTTGTGTCGTCTGCAAACTTGCCAACCCACCCTTCTACCCCCACATCCAGATTGTTAATAAAAATCACGAAAAATAGAGGTCCCAGAACCGATCCTTGTGGGACTCCACTGGTCACAACCCTTCAATCCGAATGTACTCCCTCCACCACAACCCTCTGCTTTCTGCAAGCAAGCCAATTCTGAATCCACCTGGCCAAACTTCCCTGGATCCCATGCCTTCTGACTTTCTGAATAAGCCGCCCGTGTGGTACCTTGTCAAATGCCTTACTAAAATCCATGTAGATCACATCCACTGCACTACCTTCATCTATATGCCTGGTCACCTCCTCAAAGAACTCTATCAGGCTTGTTAGACACAATCTGCCCTTCACAAAGCCATGCTGACTGTCCCTGATCAGACCATGATTCTCGAAATGCCCATAGATCCTATCTCTAAGAATCTTTTCCAACAGCTTTCCCACCATAGACATAAGGCTCACTTGTCTATAATTACCTGGACTATCCCTACTACCTTTTTTGAACAGGGGGACAACATTCACCTCCCTCCAATCCTCCAGTACCATTCCCATGGACAACGAGGACATAAAGATCCTAGCCAGAGGCTCAGCAATCTCTTCCCTCACCTCGTGGAGCAGCCTGGGGAATATTCCATCAGGTCCCGGGGACTTATCCGTTCTAATGTGTTTTAACAACTCCAACACCTCCTCTCCCTTAATATCATAGTAAATAGTACCTCCGCTATTTCCTCCGGTTCCATGCACACTTTTCCATTGTCACACTTGAGTGGTCCTATTCTCTCACGTCTTATCCTCTTGCTCTTCACATACTTGTAGAATGCCTTGGGGTTTTCCTTAATCCTGTCCACCAAGGTCTTCTCATGGCCCCGTCTGGCTCTCCTAATTTCTTTCTTAAGCTCCTTCCTGCTAGCCTTATAATCTTCCAGATTCATATTATTACCTAGTTTTTTGAACCTTTCATAAGCTCTTCTTTTCTTCTTGACTAGATTTATAACAGTCTTTGTGCACCACGGATCTTGTACCCTACCATCCTGTCCGTCTCATTGGAACGTACCTACTCAGAACGCCACGCAAATATCCCCTGAACATTTGCCACATTTCTTCTGTACGTTTCCCTGAGAACATCTGCTTCCAATTTATGCTTCTAAGCTCCTGCCTGATAGCCTCATAGTTCCCCTTACTCCAATTAAACATTTCCCTAACTTGTCTGTTCCTATCCCTCTCTAATGCTATGGTAAAGGATATAGAATTGTGATCTCTATCTCCAAAATGCTCTCCTACTGAGAGACCTGACACCTGACCAGGTTCATTTCCAAATACCAAATCAAGTACAGCCTCTCCTCTTGTAGGTTTATCTACATATTGTGTCAGGAAACCTTCCTGAACACACCTAACAAACTCCACCCCACCTAAACCGCTTGCTCTAGTGAGACGCCAATCGATATTTGGGAAATTTAAATCTCCCACCACAACAACCCTGTTATTATTACACCTTTCCAGAATCTGTCTCCCTATCTGCAACTCGATGTCCCTGTTACTATTGGGTGGTCAGTTCGGTTCCCACCCCACAGCAATTCTAGTTTAAACTCTCCCCAATAGCCTTAGCAAACCTTCCCGCCAGGATATTGGTCCCCCTTGAATTCAAGTGCAACCCGTCCTTTTTGTACAGGTTCACATCTGCCCCAAAAGAGGCCCCAATGATCCAGAAATCTGAATCCCTGCCCCCTGCTCCAATCCCTCAGCCACACATTTATCCTCCACCTCATTCTATTCCTATACTCACTGTCACGTGGCACAGGCAGTAATCCCGAGATTAATACCTTTGATGTCCTGCTTCTCAACTTCTTTCCTAACTCCCTGTAGTCTTTTTTCAGGACCTCCTCCCTTTTCCTACCTACATCGTTGGTACCAATATGTACCACGACCTCGGGCTGTTCTCCTTCCCACTTCAAGATATCGTGAACGTGATCAGGGTTGGGGATAGATCTTCAGTGATGCTGACACCCAGGATCTTGAAGCTGCTCCCCCTTTGCTCTGCCGATCCCTTGATGAGGACTGGTGCGTGTTCCCTTCCTGAAGTCTACAATCAATTCCTTGGTCTTAATGATGCTGAGTGAAAGGTTACTTTTGCAACACCATTTAATCAGCTGATCTAGCTCACTCCTGTGCGCCTCCTCATTACCATCTGAGATTCTGTTGTCAACAGTTGTGTCATTGGCAAACTTACAAATGGAGTATGTATCTGTGGGATGTTATGCTCACCCACAGCAAGACCAGTTTCTCCTTATTCCTGAAGCTGAAAGAATTACAACCCTTCCTCTCACTTTTCACTAAGTATATGTCATCAAATGATACAGAAGAACTCAATGTTCCTCTCTTGCCTCTTCCCCTCACTACCACATCCCAGGTGAAGTAATCCAGTCAGAGGTGATACTACCATTCCTAACCAACTCTGTGTGGGTGCTAAGGACCCCAGGGGGTGCACTCACTGAGTGAGCAGCAGTTTCAAGAGGCCAGCACTGGTAGGAGGAGAATTCCATCCGCCAGCCTGGTCCACAGCATAGACTGTTACAACTTCCCTTCAAAGGGGACTGGTTAATCATGTCCAAAGGGACTTGGGTGTCCCAGTGCAGAATTCCACAAAGGTTAGCTTCAGGTTGATTCAGCAGTAAGGATGGCAAATGCAGTGTTAGCATTTATGTCAAAAGGACTGGAACATAAAAGCAAGGATGAATATTGAGGTTTTATAAAACATTAGTGAGACTGCTTTTGGAACATTGTAAGCAATCTTAGGCCCCTTATCTAAGAAAGGATGTGCTGCTATTGGAGAGAATTCAGAGGAGATTCACAAAAATGATTCCAGGAATAAAAGAGTTAATATACAAGGAGTAAATAATAGTTCTGGCCCTGTACTTGCTGGAGTTTAGAAGAATGAAGGGAGTGAGGGATCTCATTGAAACCTGAATATTGAAAGACCAAGATACAATGGGCGTGGAGAGGATGTTACCAATAGTGGAAAAGTTGAGGTCCAAAGGGTACAGATTCAGAATACGGGGACGTCTCTTTAGAACAGAAATGAGGAGGAATTTCTTTAGCCAATCGGTGGTGAATCTGTGGTTTTTCAGAGATGGATGTGGGGGCCAACTTATTGAGTATATTTAAAGTGGAGGGTGATAAGTTCTTTATTGATAAGGAAAACAAAGGATACAGGAAGAAGGCAGGAGAATGGGGTTGAGAGGGAAAATAAATCGGCCATGATCAAGTGGCAGTGCGAATTCAATGGACCAGGGAGCTTAATTCTGGTCCTATGTCTGATAGTATTACGGCTTTTTCTCCCTGACATTTTGGTATCATATGTGCTACAAAAATAGTTGCACATGCCTTAAAAATATTTTAACACAATAAATCATATTGCATATTTGTATATGACATCAACAGGACAAAAGAACTTTGAGATTTTTTGAATCATTCCATATTGCATGTTGGAGAATACATTAAATTGTGTGACTGAATTAACGAAGCTGAATTTTTGTAATATTTCTTCCAGCGGTCTGTTAGTTCAATCAGTGCTGTCTGCCACAATTGTGCCAGTTGTGTCGACTCATCTAGCAGGAGCAATGAAAGGAAGGAAGCTAGCAAGGCTTTTTTATATTTTTTAATTGATTCCTGGAAGATGGTTGTTATGCCTCCAATGCACAATGTCCTTCAATATATAAGGTATTTATCATCCCTCTTTTAACTGAATGCCTTTTTTTTTAAAAAAAGTTTCATACATTTAAAAAATGCCACCTGACCTCTGCAATTGGATTTACAGCTTCCTGACCAACAGAAGTCAGCAGGTAAGGATGGGACAGGTCACCTCGGATATTCGAATCACCAACACCGGTGCCCCCCAGGGGTGTGTCCTCTCTCCACTGCTGTTCTCCCTCTACACCAATGACTGCACCTCCTCCAACCCCTATGTGAAGCTTTTGAAGTTTGCAGACGACACTACCGTCATCGGACTCATCCAGAATAGTGACAAGTCTGCATATCGACAGCAGGTGGACCAACTGGCGCTCTGGTGCAGTCGGAACAATCTGGAGCTGAACACGCTCAAGACAAAGGAGATGATAGTGGATTTCAGGAGACATCCCTCCGCTATGTCTCCCCTCACAGTCCTCAGCAGCCCTGTGTCCACCAAGGAGAACTTCAGGTTCCTGGGAACCACCATCTCTCAGGATCTGAAGTGGGAGCAGAACATCAGCTCCATCTTGAAGAAGGCCCAGCAGCGGATGTATTTCCTGCGGCTCTTGAGGAAATACGGTCTGCCTCAGGAATTGCTGCTGCAGTTCTACACTGCAGTCATTGAGTCTTTCCGTGCACCTCCATCATTGTGTGGTTTGGAGCCGCCACCAAGCAGGATAGAACCAGACTGCAGCGCACAGTGAGGACTGCCGAGCGCATCATTGGAGCCTCCCTGCCCTCTATTGTGGACCTGTACTCTTCCAGGTCAAAGAAGAGAGCGGGGAACATCATATAGGACTCCTCCCATCCTGCGTACGGACTGTTTGATCTGCTTTCGTCTGGTAGGTGCTTCAGATCCCTCCAGACTAAGACTAATAGGCATTGGAGCAGTTTTTTCCCTACTGCGGTCACTTTGCTGAACAGTTAACTGCCGGTTAACTGTCGGCTAATTATTACTTGGATTGCACTACTTGTATGTATAATCTATATTTTTGTTTATATTTATTATTATTGTTATGAGCAGAGAGACAACATCTGCCAGAAGTAAATTCCTTGTATGTGCATAGGTACTTGGCAATTAAAGTCTGATTCTGATTCGGGTAAAGATTGAAAGTGAAACACAAAGGCAGGAATCAATGTCACAGGTACTGGCAAATATCATTCAGCAATGTAAGCATACTCTGTCAATTAGGTTGTAGCCAGCCTGTACCTTGGACCCACTTAGCATCCCACTTCTTTCCACACCCCATGGTGACAGTCTGAGCAGGGAGTCAGCTTTGGAGTTGGCTTGCAGTCAAATGCAGTATGAAGTGGAAGCAATCTTTTTGTCAGATTGGCTTGAATGAGCTGAAGTGGTGGGAAGGGGGTTCATGAAAATGCTAATTTTCAAAGGCTGTTCACACAGGATGGTTTTGGTCATGACCGTATTTAATTAGAGGAAGATCTTATTCAATCTACGCAGCATTTCAATAGGGTGCTCATATTGTGAAAGAACGATTTGACCATCAAAGGGTCAAGATTAGTGATGGAAATGTAAAGCTGTGAGTCATAAAAGTACATACAAGCATATCAAGATGACAGACAGAAGACGACCAATTAGCCCATTGAGGTTTTCCATTCCAATTGAGTCCTACTGGCAATCACAATCATTCTCACCCTCCAGTTTAAATTACAGTAGTTACATTACCTCAAAAAGTCCTGTTACTATAATATAGATGGCAAGAGGTTTCTGATCTCTGAGGTACAGAAGCTTCCAAGTGTCTCAGTGAATAATTCACAAAAGGCTAGTTTGCAAGTAATTAAGAAAAATAATATAATGTTATTGGTTATTGCAAGGGAAATGGAATACAAAAGGTTGGAAAATTTGCTTCCGTTATACAGAGCACTAGTGAAACCTCATTTGCAGTACTGTGTACAGTATTGTTCTTGTTTAAGGAAGGATATTAATGTATGGGAAGCAGTCCAGAAAATGTTTTCTATACTAACATCTGAAATGATCTGATAGTCTTATGAAAATTGTTTGGACAAGCAAGACTCAGTATTTTCCTAGAGACTGGGAAAACAAGAAAGGACCATAGAAATACTAAGATCCTGGGTCATCCTGAAAGAATGAATATGGAGAGCAGGCTGGCTTGTGAGAGAGTATCTAGAATCCCTTTTTAAACAAAAATTGCACCAATTTAAAACAAAGATGAGGCAATATTTTCCTCAGAGGTTATGAGTTTTTGGAAATCTTCAAAGATTGATAGAAGCAAAATCTTTGGATATTTTTAAGACAATGGTAAATACCCAACTTAGAAGGGAGAGTGGCTTGGGGTCAGACTAATAGGTAGGCTGTACAAATCCATTGCTTACTGGTTGGTCCACGGCATAAAAAAGGTTGGGAAGACCTGATGTAGAGGGTTAGGGGTCAGAATAATTGGCAGAAGGGTAGAGGTAGGATCAGTAGTAAAAGTAAGGATCAGATTGATTGATTGGGTGTTGGGGTCAGATTCAGTGGGTAGAAAGGAAGGACGGGGAATCAGATTGGTAGACAAAGGGGCTGGGAAGAGATCCATGGATAAGAGGAATGACTGAAGTTGAGAGAGCTCCAGTCTGCAGCATTCCGCCATAGATGGCTCCTTGTTCTGAAGGATCAGCGGGGTTTGGCAGAGCAGAGGGTGTTGATGATCTTCCCAGAGCAGATGATCTTTGTCTGTGTGGTTTCCTAGGGACAGTCCATTCAGCTCAGAGTATTGTACTGTGTAACTCCTCCTTACCAACAACCAGATAAGATTATGGTAATTCTTTGAAAGTTCTGTTGATGAGACTTTCTGCCAAATAACTTTGACGGCCTGCTTGAGGGACAATCCAAGAGGACCGGACACTCATCTTTCCAGCAAGCCCCAGTGGAGATTCCTTTCAGATCAAAACTTTCAGGACAAAGATGTTCTTCTGTACAAGCCTATCTAGAAGAGATGGTCGTACAAACTGATCAAACTGAACCAAATGGAATATAGCAACATAGCCAGACCTATTCTTGATTTACACCTGGTGGCTACTTTATTAGGTACACCTGAACACCTGCTCATTTATGCAACTATCTAACCAGCCAATCATGAGGCAGACACTTAATCTATAAAAGCACATAGACTTGGTCAACAGGTTGTTGTTGTTGTACAGACCAAACATCAGAATGGAGAAGATAGTGACGTTGACCATGGAATGATCCAGATGGGATGGTTTGAGTATCTTGGAAACTGCTGACCTCCTGGGATCTTCATGCACAACAGCCTCTATAGGTTACAGAGAATGGTGTGACAAACAAAAGCATCCAGAGAGCAGTGGTTCTGTGATTGAAAATGCCTAGTTAATGTGAGAGGTCAGAGGACAATAGTCAGACTAATTCAAGCTGACAGGAGGTGACAGTAACTCAAATTACCACGTGGTTAAACAGTTGTATGCAGAAGAGTATCTCTGAATCGAACCTTTAAGTGGATAGGCTACAGCATCAGAAGACCACACCCCTGAGCCTCATAAAGTGGATTTTGAGTGTAAATCATGGCCAGGGTTGAACAGAATTAAAATAGCCAGCAGATATTTTTTAAGATTACACCTTTTGATTTCAGTTTTTGTGATACATGTTCCTTTGATGGTCAGAATCAGGTTACACTGAAAGAAAAGAATTAAACCATATAAAGTAGTTCATATTAGAAATTTATCCAAAATGGCTCTGGTGAAACATAGCAATATTTTGTGGGCAGCTTACAAAACTTCTAAATATATTTCTTCTTAAGTACTCACACCGCAGTCTGCACTTTCCCTTTAAGTAACATACTTTTGAACCAGCTTAACGAACTATCAATTTTGTTGAACTGCTGCTGTTAAGTTAACAAATTTCACGACACTTGCTGGTGATAATTAACCTGATTTTGATTCTGACTTTTCATGGGACTCAGACGCCACAGTCTTGACACACTCTTGTTCACCCAACCTGGAACATCTAATGATTAAGTGCTGACCATTCTACTTGCCAAGAGAGTTCTCCTCTGTGATCCTGACTGTGGTCTACATGCCGCCAAAGGCCGATGTTAAGCAAGCACTTGATGTATTGATTAGCATACAGAAACCACCTACACCTTTCAAATCATTGTCAAGACTTCAATCAAGCTCGTTTAAAGAAATGACTGTCCAATTATCATCAATGTTCTGATGACATCTTGTGTGCCATAGTCCCAAGAATCATCAGATTGTATAGAGGGAGAGAGAGTTTAAAAGATGCGAGTGGGGGCAGTCGGCACACTTCGCGTGCCACTGTACTGAGGAGCCATCGGATTGCATAGAGGGAAAGACAGTCTATAAGAAGCAAGCAGGAGCAGTCGGCACACTTTTTGCGTAGGTTTGAGTGGAGCAGCCATTGTGCGATTGGGCTAGTGTTGGAGTGGGGAGTTGAGGCTTTAGCAAGGAGAGGTGTAGACCACAGGTAGATTTTTTTTCATTATTTATTCTTTCTTTCTTACTGCTCTTAGTGGAATGCTCTTCTTTTGGGATGTGAGAAGGCAGGGAGACCTCCAGTGATCCTAACAATGACACCTGCAAGGAACGCATCCAGCTGCAGCTTCTTTCAGGCTGTGTTAAGGAATTGAAGCTGGAGCTAGATGAACTCCAGATCATTTGGGAGGTGATACAGGGAGGTAATTACTTCCAAGGTGCAGGTCACCGGTTAATTGTCAGTGGGGGGGGGGGGGGGGAGATAGGCAGCCAGTGCAGAGTATCCCTGTAGCCATTCCCCTCAATAATAGGCATACCACTTTGGATACTTCTGGGGGATAGCCCAGCAGAAGAATAGAGATCATTTTGATGGTATCAGAAAGGATCTAGCAAGTGCAGACAGGGATAGCTTGTTTTCTGGCAAAGGTGTACTTTGCAAGTGGGAAGCCTTCAAAAGTGGAATTTTGAGGGTACAGAGTTTGCATGTTCCTGTCAGAATAAAAGGCAACAATAGCAGGTTTATGGAACCTTAGTTTTCGAGAGGTATTGAGACCCTGGTCAAGAGAAAAAGGAGGTGCATTGCAGGTATAGGTAGACAAGAACAAATGAGGTACTCGAGGAGTACAAGAAATGCAAAAGAATACTTAAATGGGAAATCAGGAGAGCTAAAAGACAACATGAGGTTGCTCTAGCAGATGAGGTGAAGGAGAATCCTAAGGGCTTCTACAGATTTATATTAAGAACAAATGAAACGCAAGGGTTAAGACTGGTCCTCCGGAAGATCAGAGTAGTAATCTATGCGTAGAGCAAAAAGATATGGAGGAGATCTTAAATAGATTTTTTGCATGTCAGGAGAGACACAGAGTCTATAAATGTGTAGCAATTAGCAGAGAGGACATGGACCCTCTGAGGAAGCGGTGTTTAAGTCGAGGAAAATTAGGGTGGATAAATGCCCAGAGCCTGATAAGGTGTTCTCCTGGACTCTGTGGGAGGCTAATGCAGAAATTGCAGGGGCCCCTAGTGGAGATATTGATAACATCCTTAGCCACAGGTGAGATGCCAAAGGATTGGATGATAGCTGTTCTGTTGTTTAGGAAAGGATCTAAAACTAAGCCAGGAAATTATAGGCCAGTGAGTCTGACATCAATAGTGAGAAAGTTATTGGAAGGTATTCTAAGGAACCGGATATAGAAATATTTGGATAGACAGGGACTAATTAGGGATAGTCAACATGGCTTTGGGTGTGGTAAGTTGTACCTAATGAATCTTCCTTGAAAAACTCTACAAGTTACCATGAAAGTTGATGAAGACAAGGCAGTGGATATTATCCACATGGACTTTAGCAAGGCCTTTGACAAGTTTCTGCATGGGAACTTAGTCAAGAAGGTTCAGTTGCTTAGCATTCAAGATGGGGTAGCAGATTGGATTAGACATTGGCTTTGCAGAAGAAGCCAGAGAGCGTTTGTAGATGTGTGCCTTTCTGACTGGATGTCTGTGACAAGTGGTATGCAGATTACACCAAATTTGGATGTGTACTGGACGGTGAGAAAGACCATCACAGCTTGCAGCAGGATCTGGACCAGTTGGAAAAATGGGCTGAAAAATTACAGATCAAATTTAATGCAGACAAGGGTGAGATACCGGACTTTCAGATGACCAACCAGGGTAGGTTTTTACACATTGAGCAGTAGGACACCGAGGAGCGCAGTAGAACACAGGGATCTGAGAATTCAGATCCATAATTCCTCGACAACGATGTCACAGGTAAACAGGGTCATAAATAAAGCTTATGCCACATTGGCCTCAAATCGATGTATTGAGTACCAGAGATGGGATGTCATGTTGAAATTGTACATGATGCTTGTGAGGCCTAATTGGGAGTATTGTGTACAGTTTCTGTCACCTACCTACAGGAAGGATGTCAATAAGGTTGAAAGAGTGCAGAGAAAATTTACAAGGATATTGCCAGGTCTTGAGGACCTGGGTTACAGGGAAATACTGAATAAGTTAGGACTTTATTCCTTGGAACATAGGAGTTTGAGGGGAGATTTGATAGATGTATACAATATTATGAGGAGTAGAGATAGGGTAAATACAAGTAGGTGTTTTTCCTCCGAGGTTGAGTGAGACTACAACTAGAGGTAATGGGTTAAGGGTGAAAGGTGAAAAGGATATTGGTAACATGAGGGGCATCTTCTTCACTCAGAGGGTGGTCAGAGTGTGAATTGAGCTGCCAGTGCAAGTGGTAGATGCAAGGTTGATTTCAACATTTAAGATCAATTTGTATAGGTACATAGATGAGGGGGGTATGGAGGGCTATGGTCCAGATGCAGGTTGCTGGGACTAGGCAGATTAATGGTTCGGCACAGAACAGATGGGTCGAAGGGCCTGTTTCTGTGCTGTAGGGTTTTATGACTATGTCTAACATATCACCTGCAGTACAAGGGGCCCCAACACACTGAACCACTATTCTATTATGATCAGGAATGCCTACTGTTCCATCCCTAGACTGCACTTGGGGAAAATTGACCATTAGGCTGTCCTGCCTGCATACAGGCAGAGGCTAAACAGCAAGACTCCAGAGATAAGGATAACAAAGGTGGTCATGGGGGGGCAGAGGAGCATCTCTGTGGTTGCTTCAAGTTAGTAGACTGGACCGTGTCCAAGGGTCATCAGAGAACCTGAACAAATACACCACATTTGTCATGGACTTTATAAAAACAGTCATAGATGAGTGTCCCCACAAAACCATTCAGTCTTTCCCAGCCAGAACCCTTATGAACCAAGAGATCCACAATCGACTGAGGGCCAGGTCAGAGGCATTCAGGTCTGGCAACCAAGTAAAATACAAAAGGTCCAGGTACAACTTCTGGAAAGCCACATCACAGACGAAGTGGCAATTCCAGACCAAACTTGAATCACTGAATGATGCTTGACAGCGATGACAAAGCTTGAATGGTGTCACCTCGTACAAAGTAAAACCAAACAACATAGCTGACAACGCTCCCAGATGAGTTCAATGCTTTTTATGCTTGTTTTGAACGTCAAAGCATGGAGGAACCTTCACGAGTTCCCACAGCCACGACAACCCTGTGCTTTCAGTCTATGAGGTCAATGTGAGAACATCCTTCAGGAGGGTGAGCCCATAGAAAGCATCCAACCCGGACTGAGTACATGGCCAAGTACTGAAGCCTTGTGCCATTCCACTGGCTGGTGTGTTCACTGATACCTTTAACCTCTCACTTCAGCAGTCTTGAGATACCCGCCTGCTTCAAACAGGTTTCAATTATACCAGTGCCTCAGGAGAACATAGTAACTTACCTCAATGACTGTTATCCAGTTGCAATACATCCACTTTCATATAGTGCTTAGAGAGGTTGTTGATGAAACATGGCAACTCCTGCCTGAGGAGTGACTTCGATATGCTCCAACTTCCCAATTGTCACAACAGGTCAACAGCAGATGCCATTTCATTGGCTCTTCTCTCAGTTCTGGAACATCTGGACAGTAAAGATACATACACCTACATGCTCTTCATTGCCTACAGCTCAGCTTTCAGTGCTATCGTCCTCTCAAAACTGATCAATAAGTTCCAGGACCTGGGCCTCAGAACCTTCTTGTGGCAACATCTCCTCCACAATCATCATTAGCACTTAACTCCCTGCTTGACAGTTATTAACCCCTGCACTACTCACTTTATGCATGTGATGGAAGGCGAAGCACAGCTCCAATGCCATATTTAAGTGTGCTGCCGACACCACTGTCTTAGGCTGAATCAAAGGTAGTGATGGATCAGCATATAGAAGGAAGATTGAAAATCTGGCTGAGTGGTGCCATAACAACAACCTCTTACTCAAAGTCAACAAGACAAAGTATCTGATTATTGTCTTCAGGAGGAGTAAACCAGAGGTCAATGAGCCACTCCTCACTGGGGGAGTCAGAGATAGAGAGGGTCTGTCAGGAACAGGGGCAGGATTGGACTCAAATGCAGGACACAGACACTAAAGTACTAGGGGTAGGACAGGATGGGGATGCCATGGCATGTGAGGGGTAAGGCAGGAGAATCCCAGAGTTCAGATAGGGCAGGAGGGTTCCTCACAGCAGGCCGCAGAGATCCCGGGCAGGACTGCCTTCCAGGCAGAAACACGGAGGCCTGGGCCAGTCGCAGACACCTGGGCAGGTGCGGGGCACAACCCATGGGAAATGAGGGGAGGAAAGGGTAGGAGTCCTTAGGACAGGCCACATGGATCCCAGGCAGGGCCACTTCCCAGGCAGAAACAGAGGCCTGGGCCAGTCATGGACACCTAGGCAGGTGCAGGGCACAACCCTTAGGGAGCAATAGGTGGAAAGGGTAGAAACCCCCACCAGCCAGCAGGAATCCAGCCAGACCTGCCCAACAGAGGTAACAGATAGGAAGGGGCAGAACCCCCACCAGGTAGCAGCAGTCCAGCCAGACCTCCCCAACAGAGGCAAGGGATCAGAAGGAAACTGGGTCCAGGGTGAGCAGCAGGACTAGCATGATACACTGGTAAATTAGGAAAGGCAATCAAGAGCATGGCAGCACAAGCAAGGAGAATAAGGCAGAACAGCAAGACCAGCACACAGGAGAGAAGTAGGGGAACAAGACCAACCAGATAGAGCATACACAGAACAGGGCAGAGCAGGAT
This sequence comes from Hemitrygon akajei, assembly GCF_048418815.1. NCBI lineage: Eukaryota > Metazoa > Chordata > Chondrichthyes > Myliobatiformes > Dasyatidae > Hemitrygon > Hemitrygon akajei. The sequence goes on along the minus strand of NC_133124.1, from coordinate 26,723,019 downwards.
TCCAAGCAGGGCAGCAACCAGAGCAGAACAGGATTCCAAGCAGGGCAGCAACCAGAGCAGAACAGGGTTCAGAGCAGGCTAAACCAGCTTCAGACCAGGACAACCCCACCAACTAGGCTCAGTCCCCGAGCCCCTTATAAACACCTGCCCCCTAATAGGCAACAGGTGTATGTCCTTAGATGTATATCCAATGGCTCCATGTGACAGGAGGGCTGGTTGCAAGGCCTGGAGTCTGGAGTCCGTGGACCGGAACAAGACCTGGAAGGTGGGCTCCGGACCGGACCCTAACAGGGTCAACAACTTTAAATTCCTCAGTATCGTCATTTCAGAGGACCTACCATGGATCCCAGCATGTAAGTGCAATTATGAAGAAAGCACAGCAGCACCTCTACTTCCTTAGAAATTTGCAAAGATTCAGCATGTCTTCTAAAACTTCATCAAACTTCTATGGATATGTGGTGGAGACTATATTGATTGGTTGCAGTACAGCCTGGTATGGAAACACCAAAGCTCTTGAACAGAAAATCCTACAAAATGTCATGGATAAGGCCCGTTCTGTAATAGGTAAAGCTCTTCCAACCATTGAGCACATCTACAAGAAGTGATGTCGCAGGAAAGCAACATCCATCTTCAAGGACCCCCACCACGCAGGCCATGCTCTCTTCTCACTGCTGCCATCGTGCAGGAGGTACAGAAGCCTCAGGGTCCACACCACCGGGTTCAGGAACAGTTATTACTCCTCAGCCATCAGGCTCTTGAACCAGAGGGGATAACTTCACATAACTTCACTCACCCCAACATGAACCCGTCCCACAACCTACGGATCACTTTCAAGGACTTTTCATCTAATGTTCTCAATAGTTATTGTTTGTTTGTTTGTTTATTTATTTATTATATTTATTTATATTTACTCTGCATGCCCACAAGAGAGTGGATTTCAGGGTGATATATGGTGACATGTATGTACTTTGAAAATAAATTCACTTTGAACATTAAAACTTTGAACTTTATCCTACATAATTAAAAACATCCTCAATGCATCTTGCTGGCTTAAAGGTAAAGCAGTATTACAAAGCAGTCACATTCTAAAGTAAATGTGTGTATACTTCTGAACAGAATGAGCTGAAAGCTTAATATTTGATCTTAAATAATCACACCTGCTATTTGGATATGCCTGTCTGTGTCAGGAACTGAACTTCATACCAATTAGTATGAGTGATGGAGATAGCTCTGCTCCATGGACTTATATCCACAGGGAATTACATTGAAAATGATCGATTCATCTGAGGAACCTTGAAAGTGATTGGAGAAACAAGATCTCCCTCACATCCGAACACTTGTCACAGAAGTAAGAGACTGAGCTTCTGAAATATGCATTGCACACCCAGTCCTGTGACAGAATCATTTTGGAAATTGATAAATCTCCTGTGCAATGAAATGTTTTCCCTCCAAAGTGGATAGACGGTTAAGTATACAGCCTTACTGTACTCCTCAGGCCCCCGCCCCCAGCGCACACACGTGCACACATACAATCTTCAATATCCCAATGGTTATGCAAAACGATCCCTTCAGACCCATCTCCCATCTGGAGTGAGTGAAACAAAGGCAATGTCATCTCGGATTCCTGCCAAGAGAGCTCACGGCCTAATGGGATACGAAAGTAATGTGAGCAGCTCCTGTATGCAAAAGATTTTGGTGTCAAGAACCCTGTCATACTGTGTACAGTGTTTCTGGGTAGATACGTATCAGAGATAATTGCCTTTAGCATTGCAGGGTGAGAGACAGCTCATTAAAGTTGGTGCAGCCAATTGATTTGATTTGCTGCACAGAGAACCGCTCACTTCAGGAAGCATTGTTCACTCTCCGGTGTCTCCAGCGATTGTTGTTTCAGTTGCTCTTTCATTTGACTGCCAGCCCAATAAAATCTTATAAATGGTGTTTGATCACAAACATGTTGGACATGACTCAGGAAAGAACTTAATCCATGTCAGTGTCGATTTAAGGATTAGTGCAATCAAAACTTTCACATGGACTAACTGCAGACAACTGACACCAAATTAAATATTTTCATGGACCATGGGAAGGTTGAATAGGTTAGGACTTTATCGCCTGGAGTGCAGCAGACTGAGAGGAAATTTGATAGTGGTATACAAAATTGATAGATTAAATGCAAGCAGGCGTTTTCCACTGAGGTCGAGTGAGACTAGAAATAGAAGTCATGGGTTATGGGTGAAAGGTGAAATACTTAAGGGGAACATATTCACTCAGAGGGTGGTGAGAATGTGGAACGAGCTGCTGGTGGAAGAGATGGATATGGGTTCGATTTCAGCATGAGAGAAATTTGGATAGGTACATGAATAGGAGAGGTATGGAAGTCTATGTTCTGGGTGCAGGTGGATAGGACTAGGCAGAATAACAGTTCAGCACATACTAGATGGGCCAAAGGGCAGAGTTTCTGTGCTGTTGTGCTCTATGACACTCTATCTTTATGGAGTTGTTTGTCACTTTGTGCTTCACAGAGGAAAGTCATGATAGCCTGTATTTATATTGCACATTATATTAAAGTGTCCTACCAACTTTACAGTGAATTAGAACTTTTCAGTGCAGTTAATATTCCAGTACAGGATAGGTAGCAACTAATTTCAAAACTGCAGTGTTCCACAAACAAAATAAGACTTAGGACCTGGAGAATACCTATCACTTCTTTGTGTATGATTCAGCAACCAGGCCACACTCAAGTTGGAGGAGCAACACTTTATATTCTGTCTAGGTAGCCTCCACCCTGATGGCATGAACATCAATTTCTCTTAATTTCTGGTAATGCCCCCTCCTCTTCACCATTGCCCATTCCTTTATCTCTCTCACCTTATCTCCTGACCTGCCCATCTCCTCCCTCTCATGCTCCTCCCGCTTTTCATTCTTCCATGGCCTTCTGTCCTCTCCTGTCAGATTCCCCCTTCTCCAGCCCTGTATCTCTTTCACCAATCAACTTCCCATCTCTTTACTTCACCCTCCCACCCCATTTCATCTATCACCTTCATCCCTGCCCCCCAGCTTCTAACTCTGGTTCCTCATCCTTTTTTTCCTTCAGTCCTGGTGTAGGGTCTCGGCCCAAAATGTCGACCATACTCTTTTCCATAGATGCTGCCTGGCATGATGAGTTCCTCCAGCATCTGCAGATTTTCTCTTGCATATTATGATTGATCTGTATCCAAATGCTGCCATATTCCTTAATAATGGATCCATCTGAATGTCAGTCTTGAAGTCTGCAGTTGCCTTAGTGTCTGACAACGAGGAATGATATCATTTACAAAGGAGCTGCACTAGAAGCTTTGGAGAATTAAAACAAAGCACTGTTCCTGTGGGGAGACTGCACTTTAAAGGTAATGAGAGGAGGAAGCTAAAGACATTAAGCCCCAGAGAGGTAAATACATTGGTGCAACAAGTTCAATGACCTCATACTAGTGGTTGAGGTCAATGAATTCATCTTCAGCTGCCAGTTCCCACCATCTGCATTTATTAGTCTTATCCATGACACAGTTCTCCCCTACCAATCATCTTTATCAGGATTCATGCCCTCTTCATCCTCACACATGCAAGCCTGACACCTTGAACACACTGAAAGCTATTCAGCCAATGAGCCATGTTAACCAAACCAATTTCATCATACACAGTGACATGCTTTCTGCTCCCAGAAAGACTGTGGACTTGCCAATATCCAGATGACATGTGCTGCAAGTTCTCACTTGTCCTTTCTTTGCCATGAGTGCTTCAGTGCTGATCAGACAAGAGCATAAACAATAGAGCGGACATGAGAGGCAAAGCACACGTCTTTAGGACAAGACGGCACAACTTCAGGATTGAAGGATGTCCATTTAGAACAGAGATGATGAGAAATGACTTTAGTCAGAGGGTGGTACATCTGTGGAATTTGTTGCCGCGAGCGGCTGTGGAGTCCAAGTCATTGGGAGTATTTTTTTTTTATTTCAATCTTTTTTTATTGATTTTTAAACAAAAAAAGATACAAATCAGAGGAGAAGTTATAGCAAACACATAATGCAAAAAATGTACAAATAACAAAAGGGATATATACTGTCAAAGTCATGTAAATATAATATTAAGCTGTTGTGTATAAACAAGAAAGCACAACTCCTCTTGGCAAATCATAGAAAAAAAAGGCTGGAAATTTTTGTAATAAAGAGAAAAAAAAACACTAAACTAACCTAAAACAAAAAAAAAGAGAGACTGGGCAGTCCATTTGAAGCTAAAATTAGAAAAGAAAAAAGAAAGCATCCTTCTGGTCAGATCTGAACCTCTGCGGATAAAGAGGAACAAGAAGAGAGAGAAAAATTTCACCTGGACAAAAAAATTAAAAAAAGAAAAAAAATTAAATCATATGAAAATATTGAATAAAAGGTCGCCAGGCTTGCTCAAAATTAAAAGATGTGTCAAACGTCTAGCTTCTAATTTTCTCCAAACTTGAACAGGACATATTGGAGGAGAGCCAATGAAAAACAGTAGGTGGATTAGAATCTTTCCAGTAGAACAAGATAGCTCTCCTGGCCAGTAAAGTTGAAAAGGCTATCACATGTTGAGCGGAAGCAGGAACACCATTGGGTGTATTTAAGGCAGAGATAGATAGGTTCTTGATTAGCCAGGGCATCAAAGGGTATGGGGAGAAGGCAGGGGAGTGGGGATGACTGGAAGAATTGGATCAGCCCATGATTGAATGGCAGAGCACACTCAATGGGCCAAAAGGCCTACTTCTGCTCCTATATCCTATGGTGTTATGATCTTATTGTGGTCCTAGAACTTCAAGGGAGGACTAGTGTTTCTTCTGCTCCCAACCACCATTCGCATCTCCACCACTCTGACCCCACCAGTCACAATTTTAAAGTAATTTTACGTATAATTTATCCCAGCTCCCAAGAATGTTGTTGTGTTTGCACCTTGGCCCCAGAGGAACATTGCTTTGTTTGGTTATATTCATGCATAGTTGAATGATAATTAAACTTGAACTTAAGTCTATTTCTCTCTCCACAGATGTTGCCCAACAGGGGAAATATTTCCAGCATTTTATTAAGATTCATACCAGCTTCCACATTATCCCCTGCTACCTATTGAATGGCTTGTAAAGGTATTTCAGTGAACATAAATTTCAGACCATTAATGTCAAGTGAATCTTATTAAATACGCACTGACATTCACAGATTCGCCAAATGGTTGCTACTCGGAGGGTGATGATTAAACCCATCAAACATCTGAGTGTCATCCAGCTATACTCTCTCAGCTGTCCTATCCCTAGTGCTTCTTTCTAGATAATTATCTGGCTCTCTTTGAATCTGTATCTGCTATCAGCATTGGCAGTGCAATCCATACCCCTATGTCTCAATGTGCAAAAGAAATTTCTCAGTGTTCCTTTCATTCCTTTTGGCAATCATTTTGAGTCCATGTCATCTAGTCCTGATATTCCAATCACACCTTCAATGTTTCTCTCTCTATATACTCTCTCTCTACTCCTCATCATTTCAAATACCTCTATCAGGTTTACAGAGGCCAGTTAACTTAACAATCCACACATCTTTGAGACATTGGAGAAAACAGGAGCACAATGACCACACAATCACAAGGAGAACGCACAAGATTCAAGCAGACAACACTGAAGGTTAGGATCGGACCTGGATCAACAGCACTACCAGCTACGGCACTACAGCAACTTCTTTACACGTGTACTCTATGTCTCTAGTTATAAAACATTGGGGCCCTTATTCCTTTGTGGTGAACTACATATACCTGTCTGGGCTGCTCCTGTGGCTCTTCCCACAGACCCCTGCTGACTGCTCCTGTGGCTCCTCCCACAGACCCCTGTTTAAAGGCGATTGAGGCCTGAGCCCGGCCTCATTCTCCAGGATGTAGTGTTGTTCATTCTTACAGTCAATAAAAGCCGATATCTCGCTTCTTACGTCTCAGAGTGAGTTATTGATGGTGCATCATCCTTGATCACCATTTTCTCAACCTGCCCTGTACTTTCCACACATTGTGCTCATAGACTCAGTCAAAACTTTATTAGGTATCTCCTAGACCTAATAAAGTGGCCACTGAGTGTAAATTTCATGGTCTTCTGCTGCTGGAGCCCATCTACTTCAAGGCTCAACATGTTTATGCACTCAGAGATGTTCTTCTGCACAACACGTGGTGATTTGAGTTACTGTCACCTTGAACCAGTCTGGCCATCCTCCTCTGACCTCTCTTATTACAAAGTCTTTTTGCCCACAGAGCTGCCGCTCACTAGATTTTTTTTGTTTGTCACACCATTCCCTACAAACTCTAGAACAGGGGCTCCCAACCTGGGCTCCACGGATTCCTCAGTCAATGATGGAGGACCAGGCCATAAAAAAGGTCAGGAATCCCTGCTCTACAGACTGTTAGGGATGAAAATCCCAGGAGATCAGACGTTTCTAAGATAATCAAACCATCCTAGCAGTCACCAACAATCATTCCACAGTCAAAGTTCTTCAGAACACATTTCTTCCCCATTCTGACGTTTGGATTGATCAACTAAACATGTTTATTTTATGCATAGAGTTGCTGATACATGATCAGCTGATTAGATATTTGCATTAACAAGCAGGTGTATAGGTGTACCTAATAAAGTGGCCACTGAGTGCACATTAAGAAAGGCACTGGTTCTAGTACTGACCCCCTCAGGAAATCAGCTTACTCTTCTCTACAGTCCAACAAAAGCTTGAACTACTCTCTCTCCATTTCCGTACTTAGTTGATTTCCTCTTCATACTGCTGCAGCTCTTTCTACTGCTTCATTTTTGATGATATAGCACTTCATCTATAGGAAATTCATATCTACCACATTAACAGCCAATCCTCAGTAAGCCTCAATAACATATTTCTGTCAGAGAGGCACTGGATTTATTTCTGGAACAAAAAACCTTCCGAGCTGAAGGCTCATACCCCAAAGGGTGGTGGATCTGTGGAATTCGTTGCCACAGACGGCCGTGGAGGCCGAGTCATTACTGTAGTTAAAGTGAGGGTTGATAGGTTCTTGATTAGTAAGGGTGTCAAAGGTTACATGGAGAAGGCAGGAGATTGGGATTAAGAGGGATGATGGAATGGCGGAGCAGACTCGAGTGGCCAAATGGCCTGATTCTGCTCCTTGTCTTATGGCTTATATCAGCTAGAAGAACAAGGCCAACAAAACCATGGGAACATGACCAGAGGAAGTTTCCCTTCAAATCCGAACTCAATCCTGAAATGGAGATGTAGTCCCATTCCGCCACTGTTGCTGAGCAGAAGTTTGGCAACTCTTTCCATACACAACATTGTGGATATAGTCCCACCTCAGGGACTGCAGCATTTCAAGAAGGCAGCTCACCACCAGCTTCTCAAAGGCAGTTAGTGATGGGCAATTAAATGCTGACTCAGCCTGACGCCCATATTCCTTGAATGAAAGGCTTTTTGCAGTACTGAGGTTAAGCCGATTGCATTTATTCCTGAACACCTTTTCGATCAGGGGTGTAGCATCTGGAATTTTCCCGTCACTAGGCACCACAGCCGAATCTATAAATTAATTTATAGATTTATTGATTAACCTTATATAGATTAATTATTTAAATCATGAAATAAATTATTAATTAATTGTAGGACCTCTGCAATTTCCCCCTTTATTTCTTTCAGCAACCAAGGATGGATCCAATCAGAGGAAGGTAGAAAAGAGGTAAGGTAAACTTATAAAGAGCAGCTAGCTGTCCTAATGCCTTCTTCCTTATGAAAGTTGATGTAAAGCTTCATTTAATACTTCAGTCATGCACTCTATCTCCGAAAGTAATTTTCCTTTGATGGATTACTCCAGCTCTTAGAACACAGAATATTAAACACAGAACATAGAGCACTATGACACAAGGAAAGGCCGTCAGCCTGTAATGTCTATGCCAATCATTATGCCAATGGCCTATATCTCTCCATGGCCTATATCTCTCCATTTGTTTATATGTGTCTGTTCTAATACCTCTAATATGTTGAAAGTTCAATGTAAATTTATTATCAAAATACATATACATCACCATATACAACGCTGGGATTCATGCGGGTGTTCACAATAAATCCATAATATTGCTATCATAGTTGCTTTCATCACTTCCTTGGCAGCACATTCCAGCCCCCTAAAGCTGCTTTAAAAAAAAACTTGCCTCACAAATCTCCTTTAAGCTTCCCCCTCCCACCTTAAAGCTGTGCCCTCTAATATTTGACATTTCCATTCCAGGAACACTCTCTGTCTACCTACCCTATCTATTTCTTACATAATTTATGCATGTCTACCCAGAAAAACCAATCCATGTTTGTCCAACCTCTCCTTATAGCTTCAAACCCTGTTGCTGTTCACATGCTTGCTGACTATAATTTTCAATTCTTTTATGTTTGCTGTTGCTCTAATGCTCCTTTTTGCCTCTTGTATTTTTATTATTTCCCCTCTGAATTTTCTACAACCAGGTTGGTGTTCAACCTGGTATTAGGCATGTCTCCTTTAACCCTGCTTTATTTTGCTGTTTTTTTGCTGTTTGTTGACCCCTGATGCACCCCTTGTGGTGCATCAGGTGTCAACCTTGCTCTTTTTGTAGCATTTGTCTGTTTTTTTTATGAGGTCAAGTTTCTAACTCAACGCTCAACCCAGCATGGATGGAAAGCATGCAAAGAGCCAGTTGGATTCGAACTCGGGACCACTCTCCTCAAAGTCTGGTGCAAATGCCACTACACTACCGGCTGGCTTGCTTTATTTTAGTCTCTATATATTTTGGTCATCCATGGAGTTCAATTTTCCTCAGACAAAGTCTGTTCAGATTGTAACCAAAATGGTGGTGGCATCCGTCGGTCTCGAGAGACCATGGATCTGCGCCTGGAGTTTCCAGGGTGCAGGCCTGGGCAGGGTTGTATGGGAGACCGGCAGTTGCCCAAGCTGCACTGCAGGCCTTCCCCTCTCCACGCCACCGATGTTGTCCAAGGGAAGGGCACTAGGACCCATGCAGCTTGGCACTGGTGACGTCGCAGAGCAATGTGTTGTTAAGTGCCTTGCTCAAGGACACAAACACACTGCCTCAGCTGAGGCTCGAACCAGTGACCTTCAGGTTACCAGTCTGATGCCTTGCCCACTAGGCCACGTGCCAACACTAACCAAAATACAGTATCTCTATTTTAAAGGTTTCCCATTGCTCAGTTATATTTTTGCCGGCCAACCTTCTTCCTGTCTGCCATCCAATTTTTGAATGGATATTGATGGACATTGAACCCATGAACATGACCTCACTCCTTTTTTTAACTATATAGATATATACTTACTGTATTTCATAGTTTTTAGAATTATTAAGTTCTGCGACAAATTTCCTGACAGGTGCCGGTGATATTAAACCTGATTCTGATTCTGATTTGATTCCAATTTGCCTGCACTGGATATATTCTTATCTCTTTGTCTCTAATTGTCTGTAAAAAATACATGAACACTTTTGGTTGGTCCCCAAGAGGCCGCTGCATCTGAATACGCTATTATCTTACCAGAAGTAACTAAGAATAACAGCACCTAAGCTAAGTCAAAAACTTTTCTTGCTGCTGGAAGGAATTAAAATTAAAATATGTGGCCTAGAGAATACTTGAAGGCCAGGGTCACAAATGTCTGTAAAATTTACCTTCAGAACTTAATTGTATTGCAAAGAATTACAATACATTAAACAAGCCATTCAGTCCAAAACTTCTGTGCCAATATGTATTTTCATTTAATTCTATCAACATATCTTTCTTTTATCTCCCATAATTATTTAGTTGCCCTCTAACTGCATTGATGCTCTTCACTTCAACCTCTGCCTGTGGCTTGAGTTCCATCAACTCTCAGTGCAAAGAGATTGCCTCTGAATCCTCTACAGGAATTATTGGTTGTCCTATTGACACAACAATTGGAAGTATCATATCTACATTTAACCATCAAACACATTGGAGAAGCAACCTACATGTATTAAGTCACCTTAAGTTCCTTGGAGTGAACATCACCAATAGCTCGTGCTGGTCCTATCATGTAGATACCACAGCTAAGAAACCTCACCAGCACCTCTGGTTCCTAGTCATAGAGTCTTAGAGCGAGTTGACTAAGTTGTTTTCCTAAGGAGTTGTCTAATGGTGGACCCTCAGGTGGCTGTAGAGGCTGATCTGATAGCCACATACTCTGCCGCAGTGTGGACACGAGTAAGCAGTGGCTGTGGTTAGCGACTGGGTTCTTTTGCTTGTTCAGTCTCTCCTTTCACTGCCTTTGCAGCACAGCGGAGGCCACTCACATGTAGTGCAGCAACATGAGAGTGACTTTGAACAGATTTCCTCCAGGTGCATCTGTTGGATGCAATGTTTTCCCAGTTTCACGATGTAATGTTGAATTTTTTCAGGTTGATTTTGAAGTTGTCTTTGAAGCATTTCTTTTACCCACCAGGAGATTCCTTGAACTGGGAGTAAAGGATCAGTTTGGGGAGAGGTGAGTTAGGCATCTGGCTGGCAAGACCTATCCATTGGAGTTGGTGTTGCTTTGTCATGGTGGAGATGTTGTTTATGTTGGCCTCCTCCAGTATATTGGTGTTAGTGCATCTGTCCTTCCATCTGATCCTCAAAATCTTTCATAAGGCTCTTTGATACTATTGTTCCAGAGCTTTCAAGTGTCTTCTGTAGGTGGTCAATGACTCAGCTCCTTATAGTAATGTAGGAAGGACGACTGCTCTATAGACCAAAAGTTCTGTTTGGACCGTAGGTGATGTTCTTCAAAGACTCTTTCTTAATCTTGCACTGCTCAGGTGGTTATTAATCCCTGAGTCAATGTTTGCTTTTGAGGAGAGAATGCTGCCAGGATAGGAAAAGTTGTCTATATTTTCAAGGGCAATATCGTCAACTTACATGGGGGCTGGATAACTGGCTGGTTAGGTGGTGGCTGATATAGGACCTGTGTCTTTTTTATATTCAAAGTAAGACCCAGGGCACTATACACTTTGGCAAAGGCATTCAGAATCCATAGAGTTCTTCTTCAGAGTGCTGTGCGATGGATGGTATTGTCATCTGTATGCTGAAGCTCCATGGTAATGGTGGTGCTGACCTTGTTCTTGGCCTTGAACCAGTTGAGGTTGAGAAGTCTGTTGTCCATTCTATACACGACTGGGTTTCCCTGAGGCAGTCATGGCCAACGAGGATGGTAGCAATGATACAGCCCTGTTTGACCCTTGTCTTGAGGGTGAAGGGTTCTGATTTAGTGACATTATTGGTGAGTACCATGGCTGACATGCCATCATACAGTAGCCTCAGTATTCGTAAGTACCTATCAGGACAGCCATGTGTTGATAGTGTATGCCAAAGAGCTTGGCTGTCTACTGTATCAAACACCTTTGTCAAATCTATGAAAGCCAAGGACAAGAGTTGCCTTTGTTCATAGTATTTTTCCTGTAATTGGAGTGCTGTGTAGATCATGTTGTCGTACCTCTAGATAGACAGAAATCACACCGTGATTCACAGCGTATTTCCTCAGATAGCAGAAGGAGTCCATTGATAAGGATATGTGGAAGCACTTTGCCTGTTGGTGACAGGAATACAATGTCTCTATAATTGCCACCATCTGCTTTGTCTCCCTTCTTGAATATGGTCACTATTAAAGCATCCCTGAACTCTGAAGGCATTGTTACTTTTCCCAGGCCTTCAGGAGCGAGGCATTATGTGGTGCAGGAATGCTGGCCCACCTTCTTTGAGGATCTCTGCTGGCATCTTGTCAGGACCAATGGTTTTATTACCTTCCAGGCTCCTGGTGACATCATGGACCTCTTTCATACTGGGAGGCTTCCCCATGTCTTCTCTCACAGGTTTTGGAGGTTTTGGTTAGTAACTCTGGTTCAACTGTGCTGTCACAGCTAAGAAGTTCTTGACAGTGCTCTCTTCATCAATCATCCTTACCCTTCTTTGAGGGTTTACCTATGCTCCATCTGTCAGCAAAAGTGGGACCTCCCGGTGGCCACCCATTTTAATTCTACATCCAATTCCCATTCTGACATGTCAGCCTATGGCCTCCTCTACTGCTGCAGTGAGGCCACGCTCAGGTTGCAGGAGCATCACTTCATACTTTCAAAGGAGCCCAGTGTTCTTCAATGTCCTCTGGATATTCATGTTGTAAGTTTTCCGCAAATGAGGCCTGAAAGTGCTGTGGCATGGCAGTGTCAAGCAGGCCCTCGAGTTTTCATCTTATGAACCTCGTGTTTTTCGTGTATCTGATGGACATGGTAGAGCAGATTAGGCATTGATCTGTCCAGCAGTCATCTCTGCCTTGTGATATTCACATCTTGAGAGTCTAGCTCAGACAATTATGTAGTCAATGAGATACTTCTGTTTAGATCAAGGGTGCTGCCAAGTTTTTTTGGCAGAAGAGATTGTCTGTGATTATATAATGTGTTCAGTACATTTAGTAGTTGTACTCTATCTGAGTAGTTGTACTCTATCTGAGTAGTTGTACTCTATCTGAGTTGTAGTACTCTGAGTAGTAGTACTCTATCTGAGTAGTAGTACTCCATCTGAGTAGTTGTACTCCATCTGAGTAGTTGTACTCTATCTGAGTTGTAGTACTCTGAGTAGTAGTACTCTATCTGAGTAGTAGTACTCCATCTGAGTAGTAGTACTCCATCTGAGTAGTTGTACTCTATCTGAGTTGTAGTACTCTGAGTAGTAGTACTCTATCTGAGTAGTAGTACTCCATCTGAGTAGTTGTACTCCATCTGAGTAGTAGTACTCCATCTGAGTTGTAGTACTCTATCTGAGTAGTAGTACTCCATCTGAGTAGTTGTACTCTATCTGAGTTGTAGTACTCTATCTGAGTTGTAGTACTCTATCTGAGTAGTAGTACTCCATCTGAGTAGTTGTACTCCATCTGAGTAGTAGTACTCTATCTGAGTAGTAGTACTCTATCTGAGTTGTAGTACTCTATCTGAGTAGTAGTACTCCATCTGAGTTGTAGTACTCTATCTGAGTAGTAGTACTCTATCTGAGTTGTAGTACTCTATCTGAGTAGTAGTACTCCATCTGAATTGTAGTACTCTATCTGAGTAGTAGTACTCCATCTGAGTAGTTGTACTCCATCTGAGTAGTAGTACTCTGAGTAGTAGTACTCTATCTGAGTAGTAGTACTCCATCTGAGTAGTAGTACTCTATCTGAGTTGTAGTACTCTACCTGAGTTGTAGTACTTTATCTGAGTAGTAGTACTCCATCTGAGTTGTAGTACTCTATCTGAGTTGTAGTACTTTATCTGAGTAGTAGTACTCTATCTGAGTTGTAGTACTCTTATCTGAGTTGTAGTACTTTATCTGAGTAGTCGTACTCCATCTGAGTTGTAGTACTCTATCTGAGTTGTAGTACTTTATCTGAGTAGTAGTAGTACTCCATCTGAGTTGTAGTACTCTATCTGAGTTGTAGTACTCTATCTGAGTTGTAGTACTTTATCTGAGTAGTAGTACTCTATCTGAGTTGTAGTACTCTACCTGAGTTGTAGTACTTTATCTGAGTAGTAGTACTCTACCTGAGTTGTAGTACTTTATCTGAGTTGTAGTACTCCATCTGAGTAGTAGTACTCCATCTAAGTAGTTGTACTCTATCTGAGTTGTAGTACTCTATCTGAGTTGTAGTACTCTGCGTAAAAGTACTCCATTTGAGTAGTAGTACTCCATCTGAGTTGTAGTACTCTGAGTAAAAGTACTCTATCTGAGTAGTAGTACTCCATTTGCGTTGATGTTCCCAACACCCATTCCAGAACAGTCTTTCCCCTAGTGGGCTCAACCACAAACTGCTCTAAAAAGCCATGTTGTAGGCATTCTACAAATTCCCTCTCTTGGGTTTGAGCACCAACTGGATTTTCACAATTTACCTGCTTATTGAAATACCCCATGATTATTGCAACATTTCCCTTTTTACCTACCTTTTCTACCTCCTATTGTAATTTGTAGTCCACATCCTGGCTACTGTTAAGAGGCCTGTATATAACTCACATTCAGGTCTTTTTATCGTGGCAGTTTCTTAACTCTTCCCACAAGGGTTCTAAATCTTCCAATATTATGTCACCTCTTTCTAAGGATTTGATTTCACTTTTTTACCAACAGACCCACCTCACCCTCTCTGCCTACCTGCCAATCTTTTCAATACAGTGTGTATCCTTGAATGTCAAGCTCCCAACAAAGGAACAATTGTTATACAACTAGATGCAATATATAATGAGGCTATGAGGATGGACAGGCAGATTATAAGGGAAATTGCAGTCAATGTGGTTGAGTTAAAGTGTAACAGGGGGTCAAAATTGAAAAGGGTGATGAATACAGACCAAAAGGTGTTATATTGCAATGCATGCAGTATATGGAATAAAGTAGATGATCTTGTGCCACACTTAAAGCTTGATAGGTATGATGTTGTCATACCTAAAGTTATTATGCCTCAATCGTAAGGCTCCTGAACCAGAGGGGATAACTTCACTCAACTTCACTTGTCCCATCACTGAACTGCTCCCACAACCTATAGACTCACTTTCAAGGACTCTTCATTTCATGTTCTTGATACATACTTATTTATTTGTTTGTTTATTTGTTTGCTTGTTTGTTTATTTATTTATTTATTATTACTGCTATTTCCTATTACATACCTTCCTTTCCATATTTGCACACTGATAGTCCACCCTATTAGTGCAGTCTGTCATTAAACCTATTATTAAATTTATTGAGAATGCCTGCAAGAAAATGAATCTCAGGGTTGTCTACGGTGGCATATATGTACTTTGATAATAAATTTACATTGAACTTTGAACTTTATGATCTTCCTTCAGACACAACTCAAAAATTCCCTCAACATCATACCTACCAATCTCTAACTACACCCCAACCCTATTTTCTACCAGATGGGATTCAGAAAGAGACCATAAGATCATAAAACACAGCAGCAGACCATATAGCCCATCGAGTCTGCTCTACTATTCCATCTACCTCATTCATACACTGCATGCACTCAATTATAACATTTTCAGTCCTGTATTCATCACCCTTTTTGATTTTCACCTCCTGTCACACTTCACCTCATCCCACCAACTGCAATTTAGCCCGATCATCTGCCTGTCCTTCCTCACAGTCTCACTGCTCACTTTATCTAGTTGTATATGATATACCCCATCATCAGCCCTATGATTTCAGTTACCATCCCCCCGCCAAATTAATTTAAACTCTCACTGACAGCTCCTACAAACTTGCACACAAAGCTATTGGTCCCCCTCAAGTTCAGGTGTAACCCACCTTTTTTGTACAGGTTATACTTTTCCCAGAAGAGATCCCAATGATCCAGAAATCTCAATCTCTGTCCCCTGTACCAATTCCTCAGCCACACATTTATCTGCAAACTCATCCTATTCATTGTGTGTGGTGGTAATAATCTTCTAAGGTGTGTCTATTTCAACGTGAGGAGTATTGTGGGGAAGGCAGATGAGCTGAGGGTGTGGATTGACACGTGGAATTATGGCATTGTAGCCATTAGTGAAACTTGGCGACAGGAGGGGCAGGACTGGCAGCTTAATGTTCCAGGGTTCCGATGTTTCAGACGTGATAGGGGTAGAGGGATGAAGAGTGGAGGGGTGGCCTATTTTTAGAGTCTTTCTTAAACAACTAAACAACTTTAGCTAGCCTCCAATCCTCCAGCACCTCACCCATGGCTATGGACTTTTTAAATATCTCTGCCAGAGCCCCTGTAATTTCTGCACCAGCCTCCCACAAGATCCAATGGAACACCTTGTCAAGCGCTGGAGATTTATCCACCCTAATTTGCCTCAAGATAACACTGCTTCTTTGATTAAGATTCCCTTTATGTTTCAAATCACGTCATTAAACTAATTGGACTATAATTCCTTGGAGTTCTTTTCCCTTCTTCCTTATGAATAGGATTCACAGTAGCCAGTTTTCCAAAACAATCCATTCTTCTATTGAGTTTATCATTTCCCTGACTTCCCTGACTTCTGTCATTGTGAGCAATTCACCTGGATCATGGGTCTCAAATGCATTAAGTTCGACTTGTTTCTCATTTATCTTCCCACCTGACTTTATAATCTTGCTTCACAGTACCAGCAACCCAAGTTCAATTCCCACCGCTTCTTGTAAGCAGTTGTACATTCTCCCCATGACCACATGGGTTTCCTCCGTGTGCTTCAGTTTCCTCCCATAGTCCAAAGATGTACCGGTTGGTAGGTTAATTGATCATTGTAAATTGTCCTATGATTAGATTAGGATTAAAATCAGGAGATTGCTGGGCAGCGAAGCTTGAAAGGCCAGAAGGGTCTTTTGTGCACTGTATGTCATAGAACATGGAACGTTGAAACCTACAGCATATTACAGGCTCTTCGGCCCACAACGTTGTGCCGACTATGTAACTTATTCTAGAAACTGCCTAGAAGTTCCCTACCACATAGCCCTCTATTTTCCTAAGCTCCATGTAGCTAGGTAAGAGTCTTTTAAAAGACCCTATTGTATCCACCTCCACCACCATTGCCGGTAGTGCATTCAATGCACCCACCACTCTCTGGGTGAAAAATTTACCCCTGACATCAACTCTGTACCTACTTCCAAGCACCTTAAAACTCTGCACCCTTGTGTTAGCTATTTTTGGCCCTGGGAAAAAAGCCTCTGACTATCCACACGATCAATGCCTCTCATCATCTTATACACCTCTATCAGGACACCTCTCATCCTTTGTCACTCCAAGGAGAAAAGACCAAGTTCACTCAACCTATCTCCTAAGGTATGCTCTCCAATCCAGGCAATATCCTTCTAAATCTCCTCTGCACTCTCTCCATAGTATCCACATCCTTCCTGTAGTGACGTGACCAGAAATAAATGTCAATTAAAAATAAATAACTTCCTTTTGTTGTGTTAGTTCAGAGTCAGTCCATCCTCTTGTTCTCTCTGATAAATACAGAAGTATCTCAGAGTCAAGTAATTTGACAATAAATGAACCTTTGAACCTTTGAATAAAAAGTAAATATCCAGTGTATCTATCATTTCGTTGTCATAACTTAAATGCTAATGTGTATCCCCAAATGACTCCTTCCTTATTGTTATTTTCCTTTGTTATTTATCCAAGATATTTTTACCTCTATTTATATTTCTTGATCATTTTACTTGTAGGATATATATTCACTTTTCATTGCCCATGAGACTTATTGCTAACCTCGGCTTTCTACATAACAACATGATCTTTCCAGAGGGTCAGAGCTGTTTTTGACAATTTTAAACTTCTAACCAATATCCCTTGCCCAGCTTCTTGTTGTAAACAAGTACACAATGAGATCATGTAAGGCCATGAGACAATGGGTTATGTTCATCAAGCCAGACAATGTGGCTAAGCTATTTGCAACATTGTGACTTCAAGGCAGCTTTGAGAGCAGGCTGGTTTTGTCACTTAACACATCAAACACGGTCACAGGTATTGTTGATCGAGCAATAGTTGGGATATTTAAGTACTCAGAGAGTCAGCCCTCACAGCACTAATTGGGAGAGGAACAATGATGCCTCTGTGCAATTTGTTGGCCCCTGACCAACAACTTAAGTTAGGTGAACCACTATATGATTCTTCTACAAATTCAAAATCTACAAATATCAAGAAAATTTATGTTGATCCCTCACCAACAGCTTATTAGTTTCCTGAATGCTACAGTTCCTCCTGAACCTGTATTCACCAGAACAACTATTTCAAATTATAAGACCAAAAATCTGGGGGGGGGGGGGGGGGGAGAGGTGGTACTGTTGGTCAAATAGTTGATTCTTTTGGCTTCTTCCCTCATCCTTTCCAGTCTTGATGAAGGGTCTCAGCCTGAAACGATAACTGTTTATTCCTTTCTATAGATGCCGCCTGATCTACTGAATTCCTCCAGTATTTTGTGTGTGAACTTCCAGTATCTGCAAAATCTCTTGTGTTTATAGTTGAACCCTGCCTTGTCCTGAAGATGGGTGTTTTCCTTGCAACCGTTAGTCTCCAGGGTTCTCACTTCTTTATGTCTGAAATAGTTCACTCTTTTTCTCTTTTCTTATCAGTTGTGTACCATTACACTTTGATTCTGTTGGTTCTGGTTTATATGGCTGGCCTACATCGACCTTCCACTGGCTCGGGCCCATGGCTATAAGTAAGATTACCTCATTGCTCTTCTCCCAAAATGGTGGGCTCCATTCCTTCCTCTACATGATAATAAGAAAGACAAAGATGTTTGGAGTTGTCAGCTTCCACTGTCCTTGAACTCATTAACTGTTCTGCGGGTTTTTAATTCCTTCATGGCCAATAAATTGAAGCTATGGCCTCATCTCTGCAGGGATTCCTTACATCACTCCCAGTCCTGGAAAACTACAAAACAATATTGAATAGTTCACCAAAGAGCAGCCTCTGGGTCCTGAAGCTGTGTACAACCTGAGCCTACCCAGCTGACCCTTTCTGTCCGTCTCTGTTCCTCATGGTTGGGCGGAAACAAAGGAGGGCCAAGTATTAAAATAGCATCAGCTTCAACTGAATGTCAGCAAGCAAAAGTTGCTGCTTGCCTTTCCCTCACATTCATTCCCAGGTTAATTCAACTTCCACCCAGAAGTTATTCAAACATCAGCCTAGCTTCAGAAAATTGGTCTGATGGTGATGCTGCATTTTGTGTTTGTGTGATATTGCAGGTGCACTATTATATGATATGGTTTGGGACTTGTGTTGCCTTCACATTTATATCCTCTTCATTTTGTCCCAAACAGATGCTGGAAATCCAGAGTAACATAAACAAAGCTAGAGGAGCTCAGCAGGTCAGGGAGCATCTATGGAAAGCAATAAACAGTCAATTTTTTAAGCCGAGACCCTTCATCAGGGCAGATTGTCCTAGTTTTGCAGCCAACTACTTAGGGTCTAGGGCCTCACATCAAATTACACAATCTCAAGTGGAGAATTAAAGTGATGGATTTTATTGCTCACTGAACAGTTCAGACAATCACATCCAAAAGCTGATGTATTATGCCAGCCTTACAAAAGATAACATTTCAGACAAAGCATGACAAAAAATCTCCAATAACAAAACAGCATAAATGACTAAAAGCTATGGTTTATGGAGCAATGAGCCCTCGAAGGGCCTGGATTCACAAGATACCGTAACGTCAAGGATGGATGAGTGGTGTAATCTACTGTTACATTAGTTACAATTTCCACAGCTCATATAAAACGCTCGCATCGAAAGTATTCAATTTTATTTCTAATTGAATTGGATCATGCAGCAATCAAGATAAAAAGCCTTGCTGCCCATATCCTAATTCACATTATCCCTTTCACCCACCACCCCCGTGGTTACTGACTCCCAGTTAGCCATCATCCTTGCTTCCAGTTGCATCAGTACCTTGCTTTCCCCTGTCGCTGAAACCTTCGTCAGGGCACATAGCTCATTGAAACACCTGTATTGGGTTATTATTGCCATAGGTATCAAGATAAAGTGAAAAACTTACCTTACATACTGTTTGTTCAGATCAAATCTTTGCACAGTCCATTGAGCTAGGCTAAGGGAAAAGAATAACAATGCAGAACAATGTGTAAAGTGCAGTGTAGGTAAACAACAAAGTGCAAGATCATTTTTGGTAAACTGAGAGGCCAGGAGTCCACCTGTCTTCGCCATATTTCCACAGTTTCTGGAAGGATCACCAGGATCCTGAAGAAATACCAGATTAATACCGGCCACAAACCTGTAAGGGAGCTCAAACCCCAGCTTACGTGGGCCAAAGATGACCTGGGACACAGGACAGTTGGCGGTTACAGGATTCCCTATGAATGCAGAGCAGTGGATATCGGCCATATGGGGTGCACAGTGGAAACAAGTATCCTGGAGCGTAGGAGGTGTAGCCATTTGGGTTACTTGGAGAAATTGGCGGTAGCAGAACATTGCATTCACAATGGCCACAGGATTGACTTTGATGGCACAAAACTACTGTGCCACACCAATGGCTTTTGGGACCACCTGGTGAAGGAAGCCATTGAAATAGAAGTAGAGAATAAGATTTTTAGCAAAGATGAAGGTCTTACTCTAAGTAAGAACAGGAATTTGATTGTAAACAAGGTGTGACAGCGAAAACCTGATTGGATGAGGACTATCCAATCAGCAGGGATGGACGATGGGGGTATATAAACATCAGCCCTGATGAATTTGGCAGAGTTTGTCAATGTAACGTCAATTAAAATTAATACCTGTACCCAGCTGGAAGCCCAAGAAGAGTTTATTCATCATATATGCTGGGAAAGCACTAGACCCCTTTTTCAGGAGTCTTCTGCCCAAGGAGAAGGAGGGAAAAGAGAAAATGTCTGGGATAGGTGCGGTCTTTGATTATGCTGAGGCAGTGAGATTTGTGGACACAGTCCATAGAGGGGAGACTGGTTCCTCTGGTATGTTGAGCTGTGTCCATAGCTCTCTGCAGTTTCCTGCCGTCACATGCAAAGCAGTTGCCATCCCAAGCCATTATGCATCCAGACAGAACAGTGCATCTAAAAAAAGTTGCTAAGATTCGACAGGGTCACGCTAAAGTTCATTAACCTCCTGAGGAAATAGTGCATTTGTGAGCTTTTTTGAATATCTTAAGACACTGTATCATCTGGTTATTTCATTTTACATTTTTGTTCTTGTCCACTAAGTCAGGAAGGATGAAATAATATCTCTCTAAAATAATGAGTTTTGATGGAATAAAGAGGGAATGTTTTCACATGGGGAAGAAAATAACTAGAAACCACTAATATAAGAAAATTTGAAAACCTACTGATGCCTGAAATATGAAATAAAAACAGAAAACACCCAGCAGTTCAATAAAGTAAGATGGTTACTCAAAACTCCAATAGGGAATTCAGATGAAACATCATTACCCAGAGGCAGATGAAGATGTGGAACTCATTAACACACGGAATGGATGAAGCAAATTTTACTCTTGTTATTCATTGCCAGGAGCTGGACCTTATTAACAGTTGCAGAAATACATTGTTAAGTTTAGTTAACTAACAGTTAATTGCTTCGCCTGGGGTGACATATCAGCCAGACTGAGTAAAGGTGGTACAAAATTTTTTTAAAAAACAGAATGCTGGAAGAATTCAGTAGACCTAACACAACACCCAAGGAAGCAAAAGATTTCAGGTCAAGACTTTGCATTAGGTTCTGATGCAGGGTCTTGATCTGAAACACCAACTTAGCTCCACAGATACTGCTTGATCTGCTGAGTTATTTCCAAAGTTCTGACTGTTTGTTCCTGATTCCAGCATTAGCAAGTTTTTATTTTTGCCTTCAAACATTTTGTATTTATTTGAAATGTCTGAATATGTCTTTTAAAGATGGCAAAATTGCAGAGAGCAATATACAGCGAATATTGAGTGAATGGAAATAAGCCACTTTCTTAGCAGAGGCAAGCTCGGTTACTTAAGTGACATTAGTAAGCTTGTTGGTTCAACAGAGTACAATAAATGTCCCACTTGATTGATGAGAAACTAAAAGCACATTTTAACACAACACTATCGGAAAATTTTAGCTGCAAGTAGTTACTTGTGGATTGCAGAGGAGATGATTGGGGATAACACAGTGTAAGGGATGGTGTAACTACAGCTGCTTTCAGGCAGAACACTGATGAGCTGATTAGGGTATGGATTAAGTGACAAGTGAATATAGGTTAAATTCTTTAACTTGCCAGATTTTATCTAGGGAAAGCACTGGGAGAAACATTAAGAAGTTTGGGTCAGTTCAAGGTGCAGATATCAATTCAACAGGGCAAAAGAACAAGGGCAGAAATGGTGACATCAGCTATGTATCCTCCAGCAGGACCTGGTCACATACACTGTTCTGGTAGGAGGACTGCTAAACATGGAAGCCTGAGAGGTTGGAAAACTGCAGGTCATGTGAAATCAGAGGTCCATGAACCAGTCCTCAGCGGAGTATCAGGAATGGAGAAGCTTAGCAAATTTAAATTCCTGGCTGTTACTCTTTCAGGGGATCTGTCCTGGACCAGCAATTGTGAAGAAAGCACATGCCTCTGCTTAGGAGTCTGCGGAGTTTTGGCGTGACTTCGAAAACTTTGACAAGCTTCTATAGATGTGCAGTGGAGAGTATATTGACTGGCTGTGCCACAGCCTGATACGGAAATACCAATGCCTTTGAATAGAAAATCCTACAAAATGTAGTGGATTCAGCCCAGTACAACAGGGGTAAAGCCCTGCCAACCATTCTGCACATCTACATGAAACTCTGCCTTAGGAAGGCAGCACCCAACGTCAGAAATCCCCGCCACCCAGGCTGGGCTCTGCCATCAAGTAGAACTTCAGGTGCTTCCACCAGGTTCGAGAACAGTTACTACCTCTCGGCCATCAGGCTCTTGAATAAAAGGAGATAACTACACTCACTTGCCCCATCATTAAAATGTTCCCACAACCAATGATCTCACTGTAAGGACTCTTTATCTCATTAGCTCATGTTCTTGTTATTTGTTGCAGTTTCTTTGTATTTTGCACAGTTTGTTGCCTTTTACACTCTGGTTGATTTTTCATTGATCCTGTTACTGGTCTATAGATCTGCTGAGTATGCCCGCAGGAAAGTGAATCTCAGGGTTGTACTTAATGACATTTACAGTGCCTGTAAAAAGTATTACCCCACCACCCCCCCCACCCCCCCACCCCCGGGAAGCTTTTATCTTTTGTTGTTTTACAACATTGAATCACAGTGGATTTCATTTGGTGTTTTTGACACTATTCAACAGAAAAGACTCTTTTGTGTCAAAGCGGAAACAAATCTCTACAAGTTGATCTAAATTTATTATTGAACATAAAATAATTGATTGCATAATTAGTTTACCCCTTCAAGTCAGTACTTAGTAGATGCACCTTTGGCAGCGATTAGAGCCTTTAGTCTGTGTGGACAGGTCTCTATCAGCTTTGCACATCTGGATACTGCAAACTCTCCCCATCCTTCTTTACAAAACTGCTCAAGTTTTGTCGGTCTGCATGGGGATCATGAGTGAACAGCCCTTATGAAGTCCAGCCACAAATTCTCAATTCACAAATTCACAAATTCTGGATTGCGGTCAGGACTCTGACTTGGCCTCTCCAAGACATTAACTTTGTTGTTTTTAAGCCATTCCTGTGTAGCTTTGGCTTTATGCTTGGGGTCATTGTCCTGGTGGAAAACAAAAGTCCTTCCAAGTCACAGTTCTCTTGCAGAATGCAACAGCTATTCCCTTGGGACTTCTCTGTATTTTGCTGCATTCATTTTATTCTTTACCTTCACAAGCCTTCCAGAGCCCGCTGAAGAGAAGCACCCCCAAAGCATGATGCAGCCACTACCACGCTTCACGGTAGAGATGGTGTGCTTTTGATGATGTGTGGTATTGGGTTTGTGCCAAACAGAGCATTAAATCTGATGGCAAGAAGCTCAACCTTGGCTTCATCAGACCATAGAACCTTCTTCCAGCTGACTTCAGAGTCTCCCACATGCCTTCTGGCAAACTCTAGCTGTGATTACATGTGATTTTTTTTTCAACAGTGTCTTTCTCTTTGCTACTTTCCCATAAAGCTGCAACTGGTGAAGCACCCAGAGATGTTCAGTGACTTGGAAATTTTCTTGGATCCATCTTCTGACTTGTGCCTTTCAATAATCTTTTCACAGAGTTGCTCGGAGTGTTCTTCTGTCTTCATGGTGTAGTTTTTTGCCTGGATACTGACTCACCCGCAGTTGGACCTTCCAGATACAGGTAAATTTTTATTACAGTCATTTGAAACAGCTTGACTGCACACAGGTCTCCAAAAGCAGATCTCCATTTAACTAATTATGTGGCTTCTAAAAGCAATTAGCAGCACCAGTGATGGCTTAATGTGTCATATAAAAGATGGGTAAATACTTATGCGATTAATTATTTAGTGTTTTATATTTGTAATTAATTTAGATCACTTTGTAGAGATCCGTTTTCACTTTGACATGAAAAAATCATAGTTTCCTATGCTGGGGAAGTCTAAGACCAGAGGACACAGCCTCAAAATAGAGGGGCGTCATTTTAGAGCGGAGGTAAGGAGGAAGTTTTATAACTAGAGAGTGCTGAATCTGTGAAATTCGTTGGCACAAGCGGCTGTGGAGTCAAGTTATTGGGTATATTTAAGGCAGAGGTTGATAGATTCTTGAATAGTCAGGGCATGAAGGGATACGGGGAGAAGGCAGGAGATCGGGGCTGAGAGGGAAAATAGATAAACCATGATGAAATGATGGAGTGGACTTGATGGGCCAAGTGGCCTAATTTTGCTCCTATATCTTATGGTCTCATGGTCTAAAACATTGACTGTTTATTTCCCTCCATTGATGCTGCCAGACTTGCCAAGTTCCTGCAGCATTTGTGAGTGTTGGTCAAGATTTTCAGTATCTGCGGAATCTCTTGCACTCATGCATCTTACGTTGTGCGTTTTGCCAATTTCTGCAAATATAATGTTTTAGCACAGAATCTAAAATTAGTTAGAATAATTATGCAATTTTGTATTGGTGTTATGTTCAGATCCCAATTCCATTTTCATTTGTAGAGAAGAACAGGGATGCATAAGGATATAGCACAAAAGAGAAATAATCTTGGAGGACAGTATCTCACAATGCAGATAAGGAGTAGACAAAGGGAGAGAACTAATGACAGATAATGAAACAGAAAAGATAGACAAGCACAGGTCAAGTGAGGCTTACCACCAGGCAAGAGACTGTCTGCTGCTCAGGTGAGATGAAAATAGACAATTCACAAAAAAAAGCAGCAAAATAGAACAAACAGATAGAAACTGGGGGGGGGGGGGGGGCTGGGTGAAATGGAATACTTAAGAGGATAATAACAAAACACATTTAGCTTATCCAACTGCCTTAACAGTTAGGTGCAATCGATACACTCCATTTGTGTCTGCTATCTACTTTGGCATAAATCCCACATTCCTTATGCCCAATTGAATGTGGAATGTATCTATGCATTCATCAGTATATTAATTGAGTCGCTGTTCAATGTACTAGGCAGCTGCAAACTCAACCGTTTTAAGAGATGAATCTGCTTTTTATATTGTGGAAATAACATTTTGTTCAGCAGCTGAATGAGCAACTTGATTTTGATGTACTTTTGAAATGTTTTCCACAGTTCATTTGTCACAGAGGACAACGTTATCACACGATGAGAGGGGAGAGGTAGAATGATGATTTCTTACACCTAACAACTGAAGCAAAAGATAAACAGCACATCGTCTACAATTGAAAATATACTAAAATAACTTTGCAGAATTTGCTTAGGATATTAAGCTCATCAAGTCTTAGGTGAATAGAAGTTCGTGAAATTCTCCTAGAATCATAAAAATGTAGATATCAGAAGGAAGCTATTCAGCCCGTCAAATCCACGTCAGCTGAAGAAGTGCCAAGGAAAATAAGTCCACTTTTCATTAGTCTGCAAATCCAAAATAAAATTCAGCCAGACATTTTTTAGATGGGGGGGGTGGTGTCGAGGGTATCTCCCTCCACCATCTTTTTACACAGTAATTTCCAGCTTCCCATCAAAGTGATACAGATAAAAATTAACTGCAACAAATATATCAGGAGCAGGGATTTAAACCTCAGCTTTGAGTGGAGGATTCAGAAAAGGACAAAAGCTAACACAGTTTTAAGGTGCTCGGAAGTAGGTATGGAGGAGATGTCAGGGGTAAGGATTTTACTCAGAGAGTGGTGAGTGCGTGGAATGGGCTGCCGTCGACGGTGGTGGAGGCAGATACAATAGGGTCTTTTAAGAGACTCCTGGACAGGTACATGGAGCTCAGAAAAATAGAGGGCTATGGGTAACCCTAGGTAATTTCTAAAGTAAGTAGATTTGGCACAGCATTGTGGACTGAAGGGGCTGTATTGTACTGTAGGTTTCCTATGTTTCTAAAAGTGAAGGATTCTAGATCTCCTGAAGATATGTAGGGTTGAAGATGTAGAGAGAAGTATCGTCATGATAATAAAAACATTGAAGTATCAGTAGACCAGATATTAAATCAAGCAAACAGGAAGTATTATATTTTAGGACTTGAATAAATGTTGGGTCTTACATTTTCTTCAGTAAACTTGTCCACAGATTGATTTTCATGTGTTATAACCATATAACGATTACAGCGCGGAAACAGGCCATCTCGGCCCTTCTAGTCCGTGCCGAACGCTTACTCTCACCTAGTCCCACCTACCTGCACTCAGCCCATAACCCTCCATTCCTTAATGTTTCATTTTTTATCTGTATTAACAATTAATTCATTTCTGGTAAACGGCATTAGTTTTATTTATTGCTCTGAACAGAGTAACAAAAATAAAAGACCCAACCACGTAACATATGAGGGAACTGAATCATTAAGTAATATTGTTTGGATCTTGTGATAAGATGTTGAAAGCTAAAGGAATCTCACATGAGGAGCAAAGGAAATTCACCAGGGTATTCAA
Source organism: Hemitrygon akajei (assembly GCF_048418815.1). NCBI lineage: Eukaryota > Metazoa > Chordata > Chondrichthyes > Myliobatiformes > Dasyatidae > Hemitrygon > Hemitrygon akajei. The sequence continues at coordinate 26,696,492 of NC_133124.1, read as the reverse complement.
AACACACACAAAATGCTGGAGGAAATCCACAGGCCAGGCAGCATCTACGGAATAGGGAAAACAGTCGGGAACAGGAAAAAAAGATGAGAAGTCAGAAGTAAGAAGTTGGGGGAGGAAGAAGTACAAGGTGGCAGGTGATAGGTGAAACTGGAAGGGGGAGGGGTGAAGTAAAGAGCTGAGAGGTTAATTGGTGAAAGAGATAAAGGGCTGAAGAGGGGAATCTGATAGGAGAGGACTGAAGGCCATGGAAGAAAGGGAAGGGGGAGGAGCACTAGAGGGAGGTTATGGGCAGGTTAGGAGATAAGGTGAGAGAGAGAAATGGGAATAAAGGAATGGTGTGGGAGGGGACAATTACCAGAATTTCGAGGAATCAATGTTCATGCCATCTGGTTAGAAACTACCCAGAAGGAACATAAGGAACATAGCACTAGTCAGGCTGCACTTGGAATATTGTCAACAGTTTTGGGCCCCACATCTCAGAAAGGATGTGTTGTCATTGGACAAAGTCCAGAGAAGGTTCATAAGGATGATTCTGGGAATGAAGGGGTTAACATATGTGGATCATTTGGCAGCTTTGGGCCTGTACTCACTGGAATTTTGAAGTATGCATGGGGATCTCATTGAAACCTACCGAATGTTGAAAGGAATAGATAGGGTGGATGTGGAGAGGATGTTTCCTATGGTGGGGGTTTCCAGAACTAGAGGGCATGGCCTCAAGATTGAGGGGTGACCTTTTAGAACAGAGGGAAGGAGGAACTTTTTTAGCCAGAGAGTAGTAAATCTATGGAATACTCCGCACAGACTGCAGTAGACGCCAAGTCCATGCGTATGTTTAAAGCAGAAGTTGATCATTTCCTGATCAGCCAGGGCATCAAAGGATATGGCAAGAAGGCAGGTGTATGGGGTTGAGTGGGATCCGGGATCAGCCATGATGGAATGGCAGAGCAGACACAATGGGCTGAGTGGCCTAATTCTGCTCCTGTGTCTTATGGTCTTACGGTTTTGCTCCTCCAACCTGAGTGTGGCTTCATGGCACCAGTAGAGGAGGCCATGGATTGACATGTCCGAATGGGAATGGGAAGTAGAATTGAAATGGATGGCCACCAGGAAATCACAGACAGACATACTTTATCAATCCCGAGGGAAATTGGGTTTCGTTACAGTTGCACCAACCAAGAATAGTGTAGAAATATAGCAATATAAAACCATAAATAATTAAATAATAATAATAAGTTAATCATGCCAAGTGGAAATAAGTCCAGGACCAGCCTATTGGCTCAGGGTGTCTGACACTCCGAGGGAGGAGTTGTAAAGTTTGATGGCCACAGGCAGGAATGACTTCCTATGACGCTCAAGTGTTGCATCTCGGTGGAATGAGTCTCTGGCTGAATGTACTCCTGTGCCTAACCAGTACATTATGGAGTGGATGGAAGACATTGTCCAAAATGGCATGCAAATCCCACTTTTTCTAGCAGATGGCACGTAAGTGCTCGGCGAAGCTGTCTCCCAATCTACATTGGGTCTCACCGATATACAGGAGGCCACACCGGGAGCACCAGATGCAGTAGGTGATGCCAGCAGACTCACAGTTGAAGTGTCGCTCCACCTGGAAGGACTGCTTGGGGCCCTGAGATTACCGATTGCAGGTCTGGCATTTTACATAACAAGTAGCTACTCCTCTGAGAATGGTCTCAGATTTAACGGGTCATTACCTGAAGTTCTTTGTCCACATTCAGTTGCTCTGATTAGATTGTCCCAGAGCAAGGATCAGTTCAGAGTCCATGCCCTTTACATAAAAAATGGCTACTTGTTTGAGAATGGCCTCAGGTTTAGCAGATCATTACCTGAAGCTTCCTGTGTCCACATTCAGGCTACGTCCACACTAGACCGGATAAATCCGTAACTGAAGCTCTTTCTCTTCACTTTGACCCTCCGTCCACACTGAAATGGCGTTTTCCTCCCCCGAAAACGGAGCTTGTCTAAAACGCCCTCCAGAGTGTGTAAATTTGAAAATGTCAGAGTAGTGTGGACGGGGGTAACCAGAGATTTTTAAAAACTCTGTCATGACATTCCAGAACAGATGGCGGCATTTAATTGTTTTCTTGAACGCACCCCCCCCCACACACAACTTAACAATTTCAGAACAGACAGCAACGAGACTGAAGCCAGAAGAGTTAGAAATGTACTCACCAAATACTTTGACCCATAACTTACTGAATAAATAAGTATACAGTACTCACTTTACCCTGTTTTCTGTCCTTGCTTGTATGAAGGTGGTTTACCTATTTATGCAAGTACTTCTCTGACAATAGATGTGTAACAGCCTAATGTAACATTGTATGGAAATACAAGATAACACTGATGCAGACATGTTTTATACATTTAACAAGGTGCTTTATTAATGCAACAGAGTTGGTCAGTTTTTCAATGTTGGTCATCAGCCGGGTCATACTGTCCATGAACTCCCTGTCGGTTGCCTCCATATGCTCCAGTATTTTTTAGTTTTAAGTCCTCCAGCATGAGAGCCAACAGCTGTCCGTCATTTGGCAATTTCCTTTTTTTTCTAGTCTGTAACTGCATAAACGCGCACTCTCACAGCGAGATTCGACACCAAACATGTCACTTGTTTTCTGTAGATGTGTCCTATGCATGATCAGTAGGAGGAGATTCACCCAAATACCCATTTTAATGTGGACGGAGGTATTTTCAAAAACGCTTGGTGTGGACACCTATTGTTTTTACATGAAACCAGCGTTTTCAAAATTATCCGGTCTAGTGTGGACGTAGCCTCAGTTGCTCTGTTTAGATTATCCAAGAGCAAGAGACTGTTGAGAGTCCACAAAATGGAAGAAACAAAGACAACTGGCTTGTCTGCTTCCCCTGTCCTTGATCAGACTGCAGTTTCTTCCAACCAAAAGATGTTTTGTGCTGAGTCCCTTCTTCAGTCCTGAAAAAGGGTCTCGGTCCAAGACATCAATTATCTGTTCAATTCCCTAGATGCTGCCTGACTCACTGAGTTCTTCCAGTATTTTGTGTGTGTTGCTTTGGATTTCCAGCATCTGCAGACTTTCTCATGTTCCAGGTTTAATCTCACTGACGTACGTCATGGAATTTTTTGTTTTTCAGAAACAGTAGAGTGTAATATGTAAAAAAAATGCTATAAATTACCATAGTAAATATATATAAAAATAAATAAAATGAAAAGAGAGCAAAATAGCGAGGTGGTGTTCATGCGGTGATTCATTGATTGTTCAGAAATCTGATGGCAGTGTGGAAGAAGCTGTTCCTTAAGCACTGAGGGTGTGTCTTCAGGCTCCTGTACCTCCTCCCTGATGGTAGCAATAAGAAAACAGCACGTAGTGGGTGAAGGGGGGTCCTTAATGATAGATGCCGCTTTGTTGAAGCATTGCCTTTTGAAGCAGAGCAGGCTGGTTACCATGACAGAGAAGGACAAAGTGCTGGTGAATGAGATTAGTACAGTTAGGTACCGGATGTTGGTATGGACACAGCAGGTTGAAGAGCCTGTAGTGATTATGCTGTATCAGATTGTCCTAGCCCTGAAATGTTCCCAGTTAGGACGGCAGTTTACAGTATTCAGGCTTCATATCATCAATGCACCCATATCTCCACAGACATCTGTATAAAGCACTCCCACTTTCTTACATCCAGAAGCACATTCTCCATTGCCATTTGAAGCAGGTGCCTTGTGACTTTACTTATTAACTGATAGTAAATGACAAGCTACATAGCCCGGGGTGCAGAACGCAATAACTACAGGACAAACAGTGATACAAGCTGCCTCATATTCAAGCAGCTTCTGGTATTCGTTGTAACACACTTGAACTGGGGGAGCCACGGTGGCGTAGCGGTCAGTGCGACGTTATTACAGTTCGGGGTGGTGGAATTCAGAGTTCAATTCCGGCGTCCTCTGTAAGAAGTCTGCACGTCCTCCCCGTGGAATGCTTTGGTTTTCTCCAGGTCCTCCCATTTTGTTCATTGGAAATCATCCTGTGATTAGGCTAGGGGTAATTGGGGGCTGCTGGGCAGTGAGGCTCAAAGAGCCAGAAGGGCCTAACTTTTAAAAAAACATAAATTTTGATTCAATGGTACCAAAACACATAGCTTCTTATTTTTGTTTTCCTTTCCACAATTAATAATTTCTATTTTGCTTTTAAGATTACAATAAAGCTTCAAATCACTGCGTATACCACATGCCCGGCCTCAGATTTGATTATCTGTGAAGAGCACTTAGCCATTGGAAGTGATTTTGCCATCTTCAGAAAGAGCCAATGTCCCTCCACTATTGCTTCGGCCACGTTAGCTTCCTTGCACTGCGCATCAGCATCCAGCCTACACTCTCAGTGCAGCTAGATTTCCTGCCTATCACTCTATGTCAGGTAATGTTCTGTCTTCTGTGTGATTATTTCCTAGGGCATATTAACCTTGCTGATGCAGGGCACTCAGTCTGAAACATCAACAATTCCTTCCCCAACCCCCCCCCCCCCCCCCACAGATGTCGCTCGGCCTGCGGACTTCCTCCAGCAGTTTGTTCTCTCTCCAGATTCCAGCATCGGCAGTCTCTTGTGTCTTTTAACTTTGCTCAGAATTAATTATGGCACTGGATGAAAACATATGAGATAATTCTGTGCATTTTAATGGTTCTTCCTTTGGCCAACACTGAACAAAATATAATGAATCTAATTAGAGAAAATGTATTGTAACACACGTAAATTTAGTTTCCTTATTTACTTTTAAATGATTCTTTTTTTTCCAGGTTCAGATTCAGATTTATTTACTGCCTGTACATCGAAACATACAGTGAAATGTATCATCTGCATTAACAACCGACACCCCTAACGCATCTTTGGCCTGCAAGTGTCACCACACACTCAAACACCAACAGAGCTTTCCCAGCATGCATGGTAGAACATCACAGAATAGAAAACAGAACATACCAAGTGACAAAGCAACAACAGCAAAACAAGCCCCACTCCTCCCTCCCACCCACCCACACACTTACACAGTCCCCTAACCCTAGGGCAGGCCATCTTCTTTGGCCTCCAAAATCTGGCGATCGACTCCCAGAGGACTTGCAGATGAAGGGGTCCAGATATCAGTCTTCAACTTCTGGACTTCCAATCGACTTTTGGGCTTCACCACATCCATGTCACTGACCTTCAAATGTGAAGCAGAGGCTTAGATTCTGGCCTAACCTCCAACTCCCCCACATCCCTGACTCTAAAACCCTAACTTGATCCCTAAATCCCCCGTCTGTCCCCAAAACCATCCCTTATTTCTTCTCCTTTATAACGAACGTCATTAGGGAAAGGGAGAGATGGTCACCATGTTGCCAACCCAAAAACAAGCCTGTCCCCGAGCAGTTTTTAGGAAGTTCATGCTTGATTTACTTCATAGATTTCCTTTAATTTATTTTTTCCAGATAAAGACGTAGTTGGCATAACCAGCATCGACTGTTCATCATTAATTGCGCTTGGTGGTCAGCCAGCTGCTTGAGTTGCAGCCTGTTATCCCACTCTGCTGTTTGTTAGGCACTTCCAGGATCTAGAGCCAGAAAATCTGTAAAAATTCCCCGTTCAGAGTCCATGGGGATAGAACTTAGAATTATGAATGTGCAATCGCTCTGATGGAATTATACCAATAGACCAGCCCACCCTATAACCATCAGAGTTTTGAAGAAAGGAGGCAGATTTGGGAAAGGTGCAAAAAAAAACCAGGGTCGTCATACCCTAATTAGACTGGAACTTCCTTAGTACAAGAGGATTGGATGGGGTAGAAGTTGTTAGGTGCACCAAGAACAGATTTTTTATAACATTATGTGGATTGTTAACTGGGGGGGGGGGGGGTCATACTGGTCCTTGTATAGGGTAATGAACAAGGCCAGGACACTAACCTTTCAGTGGAGGGACATTTAGGAAACAGTGATCACAACATAAGACTTAAGAAAAATATGAATAAATATTTAAAAATAGACCTTGTTGGAAAGTAAATTGAGGGAGGTTAGATTAGGAGAACATTAGGTAGAGTTAATTAGGAATGGTTATTTTTGGGTAAGTCCACATCAGCCATTTGGAGGTTATTTGGAGCCAGATGCACAGTTTACTTGGGCTGGTATGTTTCAGTAAGAAGGACGGGCAAGGATGGCAAGGTAAATGAACTCTTAATAATGAATTTGTTGCAGGTTTATTCAAGAGAAAGCAAAAATATGTATGGTTTAGGAAGGTAAAACTGAAAAGCACCAGAGAAGCCAGAGAAGAACTCAACAAGAGAATTAAGGAGACCAAGCGGGGCCATGAAAAGTTCTTGGGAAGTAGGATTAAAGAGAACCCCAAGGAATTCTATACATCAAGAGGAAATGGATAATTTGGGAGAGAATAGGACTACTCATGAATAAAAGAGGGAACACGTTTTTGGAGATGGAGGATTGAATGAGGTCCTAAATGAGAACTTTGCATCAGTACTTGCCTAGGACAGGGAAATGAAGGATAGGGAGAACAGTATGAAGCATGCAAATTTCCATGGCTAGGTATCTTAAAGAACATTGAGGTGGTAATGTCCTCAGGGCCTGATGGAATATACCCTAGGTTATTGAGAGAGGCAAGAAATGAGATTCCTGGGTATTGACCAAGTTCCTTGTGTCCTCTCTAACCACTGGCAAAGTCCCGGAGGACTGGAGAGTAGCTAATGTCATTACTTTTTTCAAGAAGGGAAGTAGGAAGACTCCTGGAAATTAGAGACTGGAGAGTCTTACTTTAGCGGTACCGAAGTTGTTGGAGTGAATTCTTAGGGATAGGATTTATGACTATTTGGACAAGTGTGGCTTAATTAGGAACAGTTGACATGGCTTTGTATGAGACAAGTCATGATTTACTAACTTGACTGAGATTTTTCGAGGAGGTATCCAAAGAGACCGATGAAGGTAAAGCAGTGGAAATTGTTTACTTGAATTGTTTACGTCCTCTTCACATCCACCCTACCTAGTCCTTTCAACATTCGGTAGGTTTCAATGAGATCCCCCACATTCTTCTAAATACCAGTGAGTACAGGCCCAAAGCTGCCAAACACTCCTCATACGTTAACCCCTCGTTCCCAGAACTATCCTTGTGAACCTCCTGTAGACTGTCTCCAATGACAACACATCACTTCTGTGGGGCCCAAAACAGTTTACAATACTCCAAGTGCGGCCTGACTAGTGTCTTACCAGTCACTAATGTCTCAGCTTTATCTCTTTGCTTTTATATTCTATTCTCCTTGAAATAAATGCCAAACATTGCATTTGCTTTCTTTACCACAGACTCGACCTGTAAATAATTTTTCTGGGAATTTTGCAGGAGGACTCCTAAGTTCCTCTGCACCGCTGATCTTTGAACCTTCTTCCCGTTTAGATAATAGTCCGCACCATTGTTCCTTTCACCAAAATGCATTATCATACAACACTTCCAACTCTGCATTCCACCTGCCACTTTTTTGTCCATTCTTCCAATTTGTCTAAGTCATGCTGCAATCATATTTCTCTCTCAGCACTACCTACCCTTCCACCTATCTTATCTGCAAATGTTGCCACAAAGCCATCAATTCCATTATCTAAATAATTGACAAACAATGTGAAAAGCAGCACTCCGAATACTGACCCCTGAGGAGCACCACTAGTCACTGGCAGCCAACTCTTTTATTCCCACTTACTGCCTTCTGCCTGTCAGCCATTCCATTATCCATGCTAGTATCTTTCGTGTAATGCTATAGGATTTTATCTTGTTAAGCAGCCTCGTGTGTGGCATCTTATCAAATGCTTCTGAAAATCCAAGTAAATGACATCCACTGCCTCTCCTTTGTCTACCCTGCTTGTTACTTCCTCAAAGAACTCTAACAGCCTTGTCAGGCAAGATTTCCCTTTACAGAAACTATGCTGACTTTGACTTACTTTGTCATTAGTCTCCAAGTATCTCAAACCCTCCTCCTTAACAATAGGTTCCAACACTTTCCCAATCACTGAGATTAGGCTAACTGGTCTATAATTTCCTTTCTTTTGCCTTCCTCCCTTCTTAAAGAGTGGAGTGATATTTGCAACCTTCCAGTCCTCTGGGACCATGCCAGAATCAAGCGATTCTTGAAAGATCATGACCAATGCATCTATTGTCTCTTCAGCAACCTCTCTCAGGACTCTGGGATGTAGTCCATCTGGTCCAGGTGACTTATCCACCTTCAGACCTTTCAGTGTGCCTAGCACTTTTTCCTTTGTAATAGCAATGACACGCACTCTTGCTCCCTGACACACTCTGGCACACTGCAGTGTCCTTCAACGTGAAGATAGGTGCAAAGTACCCAATAAGTGCATCTTTTAGTCCATGAGCCAGGACCCCAAATTTGGGCCACCAGTACCATCTGGGGGTAATAATTCTTATAGTGATTTTTGGCAAGGTATACACACCTAGTGCTAGAAAATATGTGATGGCATTGCAGCGGTGGTAGCTTGCACAGTAACCTCCATGCTATAAGAACCATGAACCCATGGTGCTTTGCCTATGATAAGATGAATTTTGCCAGATACCTGTCTCTTTACTTTGCTCAGATGATGAACCTCCCAGAGAAGAATCCTTCTGTGTGTGAGGCCTTCAATGAGCTCAGGTATCACCTTTTCAGTGCCAAAAAAAGTGAAATCGAAAGTCATCAACTCCCACCATGCAAGGACTGCTTAACAAAACATGCACAGCGAGCCAGCTACCAGGCTGGTAAATGGAGAAGATGTTTGGAGAAGGACCCACGAGTGCCAAGCCCTGTTGGCAGAGGATGGAAGATGGAGAGAGAAGAGGAAGCTGGACAGTTGGTGGTGCACTGGATGGAAGGCCAGCCAGCACCCGATGCCGTCCTAGATCTACTGGCCTGTATCTATCCAAAAAAATGTTCACTCCCAAGATGTATGTGTGTTGCAAATGGCCTCAGGTGTACTGACATGTGTAGACTGGCAGACTGTGAGAACCAGGCATCCATGTCAGAGAGTGTGGGAAGCTCAGATGAAGATGTGGAAGGCATGGAAAACTTGGAAAATTAATATGATTATTAATAGGTCATGAAAGTATGAAAAACAAAGTATAGGAAGCAGTCTTTGATTAAATATATTCATTTTACAACCAAATGGGGCCTAGGTTATGACTGTGTGGAACTGAACATTTGAATTATTGTACTGTAATTCTATATGCTATGACAAAAGCTTAAGTTTGTTTTGATTTGATACAACAATATGGAAAATATCATAACATTGATAAAACCAGAAATCTCTCCAAATGAGGTTTTTTACCTTTTGGGGGGTGGGGTAGCATTTTCTGCTGTAGTGATGTTAATATGGAATATACACAAAAAGTGATTACTTATTTGAATTCCTGAATAAATTCTCTACAAATCCATGTGATTGAATGTGTCCTAGGGTTTTTATTGACTTTTCCAAAATAAACAACAGACAAATATTTTTCTAAAAATGAAATGATTCACTCTACTGAAATTGGGCACTGTACTGCGAGTGCCACCAATGACATAGTTTTCAATGTAGAATTTTATAACAACATTTGATGAAAAGTGGTTGAACTCAGCTATCATTGTGACAAACTTCAATGTTGAGGGATCACTGATGACAAAATACCACTAGGTTGAATATATATGTTGCACGTTATATTGGCCACTTTTCAGAAATGCTTATTTTAGGGTAGTGTTATAAAATGCATGATAGCACACATAAAGCTACCACTGGTGCAATGCTATCACATATTTTCTAACTCTAGAGACATATACCTTGTCAAAAATCACTATGAGCATTATTCCCCTCAGATGGTACCAACCAACCCTACTGGCTTACGGACTTTTTATCCATAATAACTTTTCTGTGTCCACAACTCCCTGTAGTTTTTTGTGGTCTCAGGCAGAGCATTTTCCATACCAAGCCATTATGCATCAGTTAGAATGCTTTCTAAAGAGCAACTATACAACTAGGTGATGGTCAATGGGGACATGCCAAATTTCTTTAGCCCCCCTGGAGAAGTCAAGGTGCTGGAGTGCATTGCTGATAATATGGTTGAAGAAAGACAAACTATTGATTAATTAGTTTGCAGAAGTAATAAAGATTGGTGACAGTTTGGACAGTGTAAAAATCCCCAAAGTATATGTGTGGATCATTTGCAGAAATTGGCAGAGAAATGGCAGAAAGACTTTAATCTGGCCAAGTATATGAGGTGCTGCAATTTGAGAGATCAAACGTAAAGGGAAAGTACATAGTAAGTGGTAGCTTCTAAAATTATAAAAAGGCATAGACAGAGTCAGCAAGTACCTTTTTCCCCTGGTCAAAATGTTATAAGGCATGCATTTAAGGTGAGATGGGAAAATTCAAAGGAGAGGAGTGGAGCACATTTTTCATACAGAGTAGTGGGTGCCTGGAATGTGCTTCCAGGGGTGGTTATAGAAACAGATATGATATAGGTGCTTAAGTGTCTCTTGGACAGGCACATGAATAATGGAGGGAAATGAACCATGTGAAAGCAGAAGGGACAAGGTTGCTAGTTTAATTAGTTTGGTGCAATATCATGGGTTGAAGGACCTGTTCCTGTACTGTACTCCTTTATGTTCTATATTCTATTTGTACAATGGTTTGAGCTCCCATGTGCCCATTCCTTCTTGACGGTGGAGTTCTCATGCTTGGGGAGTGCTTCCAATTTAGTGTGAGTGAATAACTGATGTGTATTTCGTTTCTCATTACAGCCTCTCTGCAAAGGTTTTTGGGGATGGGCAATGGAGAATGTGTGCTTTCGACGTTGGTGGGCTGGCTTTGTCCTGGATGGTGCTGAGCTTGGTAAGGTCACAACAGCATTTTGATCAGGGGGAAAAAAAAATAAAAACACAGAGCCAAAGGGAAAGTGGTGTAGGATCCTAATTTTTGTTGGTGGTAGATTATTGTTTGATGCTTATAACTGAAATTGTGTTCACAGTAAGTCTCTGCAGTGCTCTCTGTGATTTATTGATTAAGTTAGGTGTATTTGGGAGGGAACAATATGAAGAAATTTGCAGCTAATACAATAACACATTAAGTTTGATGAGATGAAATCTGTCAACAGAATGTTTAACTGGCCATGAGAGCAAAAAATGTGGCAAAAAGGATTTAATTCAGAGGAATATGCAGTAATCCACTTGGGGAAAACAATGAAGGTAAGGGAGTGCACAATAAATTGTAAGGATATTTTAAACAGTAACAGAACAGAGTGCAATACATAGATCACTGAGGGTGATGGACAGTTTGACAATGATACTTAGTATTCTTTTATTTATTGGGAGTGTGTGCAGATATTTGTGAAGATATTGCCAGAATTGGAGAATTTTAGTCATGTGGTACACTTGAATATGTTGAGGCTTTTTCCTCTAGAATTTGACATACCGGGAGAGATTAGATCAAAATGTGACAAATTATGACAGGTGTATATAGGGTAAGTAGACAATAACAGAAAAATGTGGCATACATATATACAAGATGTTGTTGCTGCTGACATTCACCCTGTTGGTAGATCAGAATTTTCCAGCATTCTTTCCTGTTGGTTCTAATTGCATCCTGGTCTACAAATAAATATCCTGCCTGTACTGAATGAGCAATTGTCTCAAGCGAGAGCTCAAACTTTATTTCAAACTGATTAGTAATTAGATTTCTTTGTGAGCAGCCATATAATCATACTGAAAATGAACAGTGAATCTTGGCCTGAATTGTGAAGCATTCCAGCCATGCATAATATATGTGACAGAATGGAATCAATACTTCACACAGCATACATTGAGAATACATGTTGCTACTACATTTTATATCCAGGATTTAATTTCAGAACACTTCACAGTGAGGTTAGCAGTGCTACAGTTGTTTGTTCATTTTGTATCAAGGAATCTAGTTAAATTTATATCAAATTTTCTAATGAGCGCTGTGATCAAGCATTAACTTTGCTCTTTCATCTCTAGGTGTTTGAGGGGTTTGCTTAGATTTTCCAACAAAAGCTATTTGCTCAAAATCTTCTTGCCAGCAAGTATATAGTAAATTTGGCATGAAGTGCACAATAATTAACTACTTTGAAGAAAACAGCTTATTTGGTTAACCAATTTAAATGAATAGCATATATTTAATTAACTAATTATGTTTGTGAATCATATCTACAGCCATAAATGAAATTTACTCCATATTGATAATTTGTGTCATTTCAATCTTTAGTTTGTTTATATATGTCCTAAGGAAGTCATGCTGTAAAAATGTTAAATAAATATAGGAAATTTAGCAGCTTATGGACTCTATATGCTGCAAATGCTGTTATGCTATACAATGCTTTTAATAATTCATAGTAATAAAATATCAGCATCCAGTGATTTGCTTGCACTAATATATTATTTCCAAATAGATTTATTTGTTGCTGTTGAATAATACAATTTTACAGATTAGGCGAGTCTTTCATTTAACATTGCTCCAATTTCCATGGCCATGATTAAGTCGTAAGTTAACATTTTGCTGTGGTTGGCAGGAAAACATTCTTTAAACCAGAACTCCTATACCAGATCATATAGCCTCGTGCCCAGATTCACAGGCACTTCAGGGATACATACAACACTTACTGCTCCCAGCTCTATTGAATCACTACTCCACCCACTATCTGCAGCAATGCAGCTAAAAATCCAGCTTTACATCCAGCTTCTCACATTGGGTCATGCTTAATTGAATTACATTTTAATTTTTTTGCGTGCGTCTGAAATACTAACAGTGATGTTACTTATCAATAAAAGACCATTAATTTAATGTTTAGTAGCCAATACTAATCAGTGAGAAAATCTTTTAGCACAGCTACAAGCTAGAAAATGCAAACATTCCCACCGTCAATGCAGATAGCATTATGAAATTAAATGCTATAATGATAACCGTACCAATTATTTTCCTTTAGATGATGGAGGGTAGATTAAAAACTTAATGCAACACAGCATTTATATCCATCGGGATGGTTTGCACATTGGATAAAATGCAGATGGAATTTGTAGAAATACAGTGCAGGTTCATTCTGACCGGTCTGAAAGATGACATTAACTGCGTTTATCCCGTGTCCATTGCAATGGAAATTCAAGTGGACACTGGATAATCATATTCACAGTGGAAATAAAAGCAGCTTTTGTTGGCAGAGCAGAGCAAACAGCTGAAGGCGATAATAGCAGTGGAGGTGGTGAGGTTCAAAGTGGCCATCCCCCCGACATACTTTAAAACCCAGGAATAAGTCAATTATTCCTGGATTTCTAAGTACATTATAACCACCGCTTATAAATAGGTTCGATTTTGATCAAAAGTACGGTGAATGCTTTATAGTAAACGACGTGTTAAAAAGCTCAAAGCAAGCTCTATCTAGCTTTTCGTCCCCTTGGCTCCACCAATAGAAAAAAGGTGGAGCCAGTCAAACAAACGATCTGAAAACTAAGAGAACTCTCCCCACATCCATATACCAATCATTAAAAATTTGTCAGGACTTTCTGTTTGCCACCTGCCATCACACACGAGACTTTCCTGTTCATTTACCTGTTCCTTCAATCTGCTGACACCACTTTTTTAATGATAAAAGTAAATTAGCTGGACGAACGCCTTGTTTCGAGTGTGTGCCAGCAGTTTTCAATTTAAAAAGGTTATTAGTGCAAATAAGCATCACATAGCAATTATTGCCCTATTCACTATGCATTCAATGAAATCCAAAATGGTTCTTTTGAGTTGAATTTAAAGCGGAATGTAATATTTGTGAGGGCGTGACCGGCGCCCCCTCCCCCTCTCCCCAGCAGTGTATGAACATTGAAGCAAAGCTATTGAACATGTCCGATTGTCCGCAGATGCGGTTCAGCACCATGGACAGCACCAAACAATCGTGCTGGAAAAGAACAGAGTACAAATCTCAGATATTATAAAACCTGCGGCTTCCAAAATATTAATTATTGATGTCAAACATTGAGCATATAGTACGGGATGTGCCATTCGAAAAAGAGGGGTGAGCCAATATTGATTTGAATTTCAAACTGTCTACTAGCACTTTGTACTTTAGCATCATTGGTGGATCAATATTTAATGCCTGGAGATCTAGAGAATGCACCAGTCATGTCAAGGGACCTCTTCAGCCAATCTGCTTTGCTTGGCAGGTGATTATTATTCATAGAAGTCTGCCTGTATTCTTTCCCTTCCAGAGCTCCACACTGCTGACTCAGTGCCTTATTCAGTCATCTTTCTCTACGCCGCTGTTGCCGGACCCTTTTCCCTTCCAGCCTCTAAGTATTTGCTTCCTCCACCATGTCTAAAACAGCAATCGGTAAGAATTTCTCACTTTTGTACTACGCAGTGAATTTTATCAGCAGAAAATACAGTGTTTGCAAATATAATGATTTTGGTCTTTTTTTTCACATATACGTATGTATGCGTGTGGTTCTCTGTGTTGATTATATACTTCATTTATGCTAGTATTTGTTCAAATATATAGTTTATTAAATCGATTAATGGTTAACTGTAAAGTCTACTGGCAGTTTTCTTCTCCGAAATATTCGGTCCATTAATAACTGCAGTTTATTCAGAATTACCCAACCCAGGAATGGGAGTAGCACTTCAGAAATTACTGAAATTAGTTTTATAATTTGCAATCAGTAGTAGCTCGTGTCGGCGTAAATGAAATAACCCTTATCCCCAAAACTAGCTCGTTTAGAAGCTCGGTTAGATGATAGATCGTGGGCTAACAAAATGTAGTAACCTTATAGTTTCTTTTATTCTTTTGTATGATTGGTTTCGTTCTTTAAAGGGCAGTGTAAGTCCTGAAATCTTCGGGAAATATAAGTGCTTTTGCAGTGGTGTGCTTGTTCGGGATTTTTTTTCTCTCTGACTGGACACAGCACAATGCAGACAGACCCCACCCATATAGCTGTTCTTTCAGCATTCGGGCACAATCTTTTCAGTTTATGTGACCCGATTGAGATTGCTGGTAAAAACAAAATTAACAATCTTACAGATAGATATTTACTAAATAAGATATGAAATTCTAGTAGGCAGCATTTTAAATGTCACTTTATCCTTAAATGAACGAGTCTGCAGAATTACAGCAGACCACCATTTAATGAATGGGACACCATTAAGACAATGATCAAATAAGTGAACTGCTCAAATCCTTTGATGTTCACGACAGGCTATATCTTAAAACTAGCAGGGAAAAAAGATGAAGAGATATATAAGGAATCAACCAGCTGCTAATTATAATTTTGGACCCATTATTAAATACTACCATCTGGGAGTTTTAATAATATCTTCAATTAGTTCCCTCTTCAGACACAGATGTTCAGTTAGCGTGGACAGAAGAGATTTGTATGTAAATGAAATGTAGAATGAATAGTGAGGAAGAAGGTGGGAAGGGCGTGGTGCTCATTCTAAAACAGAGCTCTATGCAAATACACGGAGACTAAACTCTGGGAGAGCAGCCAGCCCTGCAGTGCTTACAGCAGTGATCCCTCCCCACTGCACCAATCTGGTAATCAGTATTGATAATTTGTAGTTGGTGAAAGACTGATCACTGCAGACACCCTTATTAAGAATTCTGTTGCCATGGAAAGCTCTTTGACTGATTAATGAACAGCTTCTACATGGCAAACAGCAGATTCAGTTAAGGATGGGGCTGCTGGGATTAGTAGTTCAAAAGGGCCACTGCTGGGAATCAAAGTTCAGGTTAGCAGAACCCTCAGACAGGCTCTGTATTTGAATGGGCAAAGCAAACCTCAGATGGTGTCCAGGAGAAAAATAGATCAGAATTAAACCATTAGTGAGGACATTATTTACATCAGTAATGGTCTGTGTATTGTTTCCATCATTATTACAAGCACATTTGCACTAGAACAAAATCTTCCTCCCACGTCTGTATAAAATATTATTGTCTCTATTATTCTTTAATCTTTTGAATTTTGAGGATTTTCCTTTAAGAAATTAGTCAATTCTACTCTTGCTCATCACATTGTATTGACAAATTTTGCATCTACCATTTTTCAGTTTATTCGCATCATAAAATATATAAATGCAAAATATATGATGTTGTACTCTCACAAACTCATCTCCTTAACAAATTGATTCCTGACATGGATAAAAATGTATGTTTTTAATACAATGTAATACACAAATTAATTGTGTATTAGAAGCAATTATAGCATGGTTTGCTGAATACCTCCAGTTGATGATTTACCACCATTATTACCCTGCCCAACCCTCTTGCATGTTATCATTTACTAGAAGAGCAAAGTGGTTCGGGTCACTGATTCTTCAATAACCACTGTCTTGCCATTTTGTGACTAGCCACCAAGGAGTGCAGTTCAAAGCAAATTACCCTTAACTCATTCAAGACAGCGCCCCATGCTTCAACATGGTGCTCATTCTTTTATACTGGCTGGAATTGACAATGTTTGCCTAGCTCTTTGAGGTAGGTATTTCAAATAGTAGACAGGGTTCATACTGAAATGCATGTTTTCTGATTGGGTGTCAATCACTAGTATAAACTGAAATCTGATTTCACAAAACGTTTTAGAGAAAAATTCTTGTTAATCATTTTACATTTGGTAATCTCTTTTTAAACCAATATGACCTTGCAAAGAGGTCATTTTAGGTAAGTGTATGATGTAAAGCAGAATTTATTTCAATCTTTACTTCCCATATTTGTTTCCCCTCTTCTATTGCCTAAGATACTATGAAAATCAAAATCAATCTTGGGATAATTTATATTAATTAATTCACATGTCATTATTAATATTGAAGAGGAATTGGATTCCACCTGATGGCCTTCAATTCAAAAGCAAAATTGAATAATTTATTTTGATGAAATAAATAAAAGACAAATTGCTCAGACGTAGTACTGGAATATTAACACCTTGAATATTAATTGAAAAAAATGTAAATATCCAAAAGCAATATCTACCTTCAAATTTGGAATTTCAAGATAGTTTCTCATAGATTGATCATTATTCATGGAATTCTGTTCTTTGTGTATTAGTACCTTTCAGAACATGTGTATCCATATGTATGTGTGTCCATATAGTCCTAACTGTTTCCATGCTAACATTCTTCCATTTCAATATGGCTGACTCTTATATGCCTTTTGGCTTCAGCGAGACAATGAATTGCATAAAGCTCACTCAATGGTGAGAAAGCCTCCCCACTATATTTCCAAAATATATGAGGTATTGAATACAGAAATATAATGATGCCTTTACTAATGGTTCAGGAAATCAATTGAAAGACTCGTATGATCTTCTTTTATTTACTAGACTTTCACAGACAACTACCGTATTTGCCGCTAATGTTCAAATGACTTTGCCAGTCCTCCTTTGCTTTAATGTTCCTTATCATAAAACTACAGTGTGGCAGTAGCTATGAAAGCAGTATTTAGAATGGTACTCCAGTGACATACCAATATCATGGAGATACCACAAATCACTTTTTTAGCAAGCATACTATTTTTTCCAGGATATTTCTAAATGAATAACAAGTAATAGAAACTACATGGTTTGTTCTCAAGAATAAAGCAAAAGTTGCACAGTTAGACAGAATGCAGAGTGATGTTTAGTATTATGCAGAATTAACTAATGAAGAATATTCCTAACATAATGTGCTATTTGATAAGAATTTACTAAAGAAAACTATAAAATGGCAATATGGGGAAGAAAGTTGTTAGAGACAGGAAAACTGAACACAGAGCAGCAATTAAATACATTCATAAATAATAACTATTATGCAAATGATGGAAATATTCCTCAGTTCAGGTAGCACCTGTAGATAGACAAACAATTTTGCTCAATGAATTTTCATTGGAACTAGGGCTTTTAGTCTGTCAATATACTCCAAGAATCTTCACAGTAGTAGACCCAACTCAAACAGGAACATCAAAGCAATAAGGTGGAAGAGATAGTGTGCTTGAAGCAGTAGTTAATTTTCTGCTTATCTTTTGAAAGAATTCTTTTGAAAATGTTCTAACTAAAATAATCTTAAAAGAGGGAACTGAAAATGGGGACAAGGGAAATGAAGAGAGAACTTGTTCATCTGTATTAAATGTATAGTGTTGGCTGTGCATTTGTCCCTGTATCCAAAATATAGTTTATTGCCTTCAGAGAATTCCAGCTTTCAAGTAACATAGTCATAATGAATTTTATACCAAGGTGAATATTTGTATGATAGAACCAGAAAACTCTGCTTTCAACTTTTAAGTGTGCCATTTAGAACTATTTGTCATTAAAATGATTGTGGTACAATGTACCCCTTTGCTAGCCTGGTGGGTATGCATTGCATGTTGTGGTACCATTTCATAGTGACCATCTATGATATAATAGCACATTTAAGCATTAGAGCTTAATCTCCAGAGAGATTGTTCCCAGAAAGCTTGGAAACAACTAACCTGAGCATTAATCTTCTTTTGCTTCTCTTGAATTTTTTTCTTTATAATAGAAGGCAATGACTAAACTAACATCATGTATGGTCAGTGGAACTGTGTGCCCTCCAACTAACATGGGATGATGGTGACAAAGAACGTTTGAAGTCAAGACACAATGAAAGTTTTGTAGACTACGAACAGTAGGAGCCAATGGAAAATGTGGTCCAATTGGAAAATACATATTCATACCCTATAGAACTAACATGGGCCTGAATGCATCCCTTTCCCTGTGTCACATTGTCCGATGTTACCATGGTTACCTGACATGCTAACACTCCCAGATGTGAAATGGGGCTCTTCGCATCACCAAGAAGCTCAATTTTTATGTCGCTCTCATTGGAAAGTGATGTGGTTCAAATTAGTAAGAGGGTTTTTCTTAAGTTGGATTTTGCCTTACTGTATTTTTTTTCATTTGCTTGCCAGTAATGAAATTGTAAAACGGGCCCAAAATGGTGGAATACCATTTAACCACTCAACTTTTAGGCTTTGGTCTTGCACCTGAAGTTTCCAATGTTCACAAACCACAGTCCTTAAGGGATAAGAAATAAAACCAACTCACCTACACTTCCCTGAATCAGCAGATTGCAGAATGGCACAGCGTGTGCTGACTACTGCATTTTCCTCCCCTCGTTCCTGGCTTCAAATTAACATTGCAAAGCACACAAGGTGGAGAATTATTTCAAAAGCAAGCTCAAAAGACTCTTGTCAGCAAAAAAAAAATTGTTATTAATATGTAAAGCTAGGGTGCTGAATCATCAAATTTATAAAACTTTTTGCATTGGAATTTCTTCTGTATGCTGCTAATATCAACTGTCCCTGTATG
This sequence comes from Hemitrygon akajei, assembly GCF_048418815.1. Lineage (NCBI taxonomy): Eukaryota > Metazoa > Chordata > Chondrichthyes > Myliobatiformes > Dasyatidae > Hemitrygon > Hemitrygon akajei. The sequence goes on along the minus strand of NC_133124.1, from coordinate 26,677,178 downwards.
AACACAAGAGATTCTGCAGATGCGAAAAATCCTGAGTAACAAGTACAAGATACTGGAAGAATTCAGCAGGTCAAGCAGCAACTATGAAGAAGAATAAACGTTCGACATTTTGGTCCAAGACACTTTATCAGGCTGCATCAGGTCCTGATGAAAATTCTTGACCTGAAACGTCAAATGTTTATTCCTCTCCATAGATACTGCCTGATTTGATGAGTTCCTCTAGCACCTTGTGCATGTGTCTGTCTGTAAGCCATTTTGCTGGAATTCATTGCTAAGTAATAGTCAGTTAATCCATCATTTTCCCAGAATGAAGGGAGTACAGTATAATAGTGTGTGGTGCATTTTCTTATTGCTGTATCCTATTTTGTTCTCATTATCTGGTTTCATAAGGATGGGGGTGAGGAAATCAATAAGTGGCATAGATTATTGACAAACCCATCAGTAGACAGGTCCAAAAAGTCTGCTGCACTGTAGAAGTGTTAATTTATAGGCCATCTGTTGATTCTCCAGAGCAAGCACTAACATGAAAGGTGGTATTGCAAGGAGTTTATAGAGATATGCAGGGTGGTTACTATAATACCATTCTCCTGTGCATTGTGTAGAGTGATAGCATCATTGTGAAAATGTTGCTATATTAATCTTCCTGAAACATCAGGAACCTGTCACCATTTATCATTATTGAGGCTGTCTGACACTGTTTCATTCCAGGGGCACCATTGCCTTCCTAACTAAGGATCACTAACCTGCAGCTGGCTGTTGCCATCAGTCTGCTTGCTGAAGCTGCCATTGTCCTCCCCTATCCTGGTACTACCACTCTCTAATCTGGTCAACCACTCCCTCTCTATCGTGTGCTTGTCATCATTCTCCATCCGGAGTGCCTTGGTTCTCCATGTGTGGAGATGCCATCTTGCAGTTGCACCTCTGTCCATCATACGCTGCCATCATTCTTCAAGCTGGGCTGTCACCGATCTCACCTTGTGCCTGCTGTCTCTTTCAATCACGGGATTGCCATCTCTCTCTTCATCCTGCGGATGCCACCATTCTCCATCATGACTTCTTCCATCACTCTGCTTTCCGGGGATGCAGTCCAGAGAATATTGTGTCATTCCATATTTTGACAAGTTCCCACTCTCCATGCCAAGCATTCCATCATTCTCCATTCTAAGAGCGCGAATGTCTTCCTTTCAAGTGATGCTGTGTCTCTACTGAGTGTACGATCACAAATAGAGGAAGCCGAAAGAAAAGGTATTCAGAAATCACCAGACGCTGCCATTGAGCAGATGGTGACTAATACCAACTTCCAGAATGACATTTAAATTTAAATACTCTAAAGAAAGAGAGGTGTTTTTGCACTGGTTTCTATTACAATAACAAGAGAGAAGGCTTTGTGTACAGTCATTATTTTCTAAATGAATTATCACTGCGACTTTGGCAATTGCAGCTGCCAGTTTCCACTCAAAAATATCACAAGAGTAAACCTTTGTTTTCATGATGTTTGTAGAGCAATGTAAGCTCAGGCACCAGGCCCGTTTATTGAGAGCTATTGTATCATTAATGCTTCATCTTTGCAGGCAGATTAGGAACTAGTTGCAATTTTGTTTGAAAGACAGTATCTCATCTCTAACAACACACTTTCCAACTGAATTTTCACCCTAAGTTGGATTATCAGGAGCTGGACTGAAGTAACCGGACTTGTGTAACTTCCAGATCCTGATGAAGAGTCTCGGCCCAAAACATCATCTCTTTATTCCTTTCCATAGATGCTGCCTGACTTGCTGAGTTCCTCCAACGTTTTGTGGTGTTACTTTGGATTTTCAGCATCTGCAGAATCTCTTGTGTAAAGAGCCCCGCCTAAACTGTACCCTCCAAAAACATAAACAAGAACAGTTTAGTATTGTTCTGACGAAGGGTCTCGGCCCGAAACGTCAGCTGTACTTCTCCCTATAGATGCTGCCTGGCCTGCTGAGTTCCACCAGCATTTTGTGTGTGTTTGAATTTCCAGCATCTGCAGATTTCCTTGTGTCTGACTAATTGTTCTGTCTGACTAATTGGTAATCACCCCTTCTAGGAACTTACTTTATTTTACGCAATATCTACTATCTGGTAAACAGCAGCTTGAAAAACCAAAGTAATGCTTCAGTATTTGATAGATTTTTAATTTGCATTAAAATCTAATTTAATATGGGTTTATTATGAGAGAGAAATTGCCTTGTATTCATTCTAATAATTTGATAGAGCTGCCAGGCAGCTTAATTGAATAATCTCTAAAAACTGACATGGAGCCCGGAATGCAAAAGTATCCCATGTATGCAAGGCAGCCAGTTCATCAGTGATTCTGCCACAGTCATAAAAAAAAAATGGTTTCTGCCTCTAGCCAAAATGGGGAAACAGCAGGGGGACAATACCTCACACACCGTCAGTTAAAACCAGCCCCCACTGCTTAAAGTTAGCTTGAACAATTTATTCAGATAGTGTTTATGACTGGATCAGATGCTGGATTTTAGATACTGCAGTGGTGATGCTAAGTACGTGTCCTATAGCCACAGGGCACTGAGCTCTTCAAGACACACAGTCAAACACCGATGGGAACAGATAACTGTGCAGGTCAGTATCTCCGATCACCTTTCAGGACCAGAGACAGAGTTTAGTAAGAAACTCAATGACCTCACATGAATTGTCAGGGTCAGTGAACGCATGTTCACATTCTACCACCTGCAGCATTAGTCTTAGCCACACACCATTCATCTATAAAAGATATAGCTTTATTTGTCACAGGAACTTCTAAACGTACAGTGAAATGTGTCATTTTATGGTAAATCAAATCAATGAGGATTGTACTGGGCAGCCCACAATGTTGTCAATATAGCATGTTCATAACTCACTAAACCTAAACATACGCCTTTAGAATTTGGGAGGAAACTGGAGCATCTGGAGGAAACCCGTACAGTCACGGGAAGAACACACAAGCTCCTTACAGACAGAAGTGGGTATTGAATCCTGATTAGTGATCACTGGCATTGAAACAGCATTATAGTAAGCACTACGTTATTGAATCTCTATCTGTCTGTACTCATCCTTATGCTCCTGTAATCTTTCTCATTCTCGTACTCTTGCCACTGTTGAAAGTCTCATATCCACATTTCAACAACTGTCTGAGCTGCTAAGGCTGTCTCCCTCTTGCAGGAGAACACAGAGCACAAGCAGACAATATACAGATGTGCTACTGGAAGATATCATCATGATCGTCATAAGACTATCACAGCACTTGGCAAATTCTTCTACAAAAATGGTTTGCCATTGCTGTCTTCTGGGCAGTGTCTGGTCAGCCATGATTAATACTCTTCAGAATCGGTCTGCCTGCAACAGTGGTCACATAACCAGACTTGGAATATTCACCAGCTGCTCATATGGCCATCCACCACTTACTCCCTTGGTTTCATGTGATCCTGATCACAGGGCTAAGCAGATGCTGCACCTTGCCCAAGGGTAGCCTGCAGGCTAGTGGAGGGAAGAAGCGTCTTACACCTCATATGGTAGAGATGTATCTCCACCGTGCCACCCCAGGAGCAAATAACACACCCCAATAAATCAGAATCTGAAATGGATTTAATGTCACCGACATGTTGTTAACTTTATGGCAACAGTACAATTAAATACATGAGAAATAAACAGAAAAAAAAGGAATTACGGTTAGTATACATGTCTTTTAAATAGATAAGTTTAAAAAAGTAGTGCAAAAACACAGAAATTTTAAAAAAATAATGAGGTAGTGTCCATGGGTTCAATGTCCATTAAGAAATTGGATGGCAGAGGGGAAGAAGATATTGAATCATTGAGTGTGTGCCTTTAGGCTTCTGTAGCTCCTTGCCAATAGTAACAACAAGAAGAGGGCATGTCCTGGGTGGTGGGGACCCTTAATGATGGACGCTGCCTTCCAAAGGCACCGCTCGTTGAAGATCTCCTTGAAGATCTTGGGTACCCTTCTGGTACCCATAATGGAACTAATGTTATGAGTTTCTGCAACTTACTTTGATCTTGTGCAAAAGCAACCCCCCCCCCATACCAGATAGTGATGCAGCCAGTCAGCATGCTCTCAATACAATTGTAGAAGTTTTCGAGTGTTTTAGTTGACAAACCAAATCTCCTCAGACTCTTAATGAAATATAGCTGCTGTCCTGCATTCTTTATAGCTGCATCAATATGTTGTGTCCAGGTTAGGTCCTCAGAGATACTGACACCCATGAACTTGAAATTGCTCGCTCTCTCCACCTCTGACGGCATGGGCATTGCCAAGGCAGGTGTCCAACAGTAGTGATGCACCTAATCCTCCTCCCTAAATCCCACATCTTCAGCATGCTGTTATCTCTTCTGATTTGCATCACACTGTGTGCAAACACATCAATCTTTCAGCCTCTCCCACCACTTCCTCAACTCTACCCTCCCCTGGCCTACTCCCATAACTTTATCCTTTCAGGTATCCAAGGTCTAACATCCGTCCAAACATTAGAAGAACAGCAAGAATGCAGTGAAGATGGAGACCCATCATCATGCAATTTCTTGGGTACAAACCCACCTGCTCACATAAGGATCATCTTCATAATGTGAGGGAGAGCATAAAGACATCTGTACTCCTGTGGTGAGTCAGAGGGCAAGGATGGCCCACAGCCTGAAGAATGGCAAAGAATTGGGAAGATTGACTACTCAGCATAAGATGAGGTTACCCGAGCTGACCCAATGCACATGTAGAGTTCTGAGTTTTAATAGGATGGATCACAGAAGGCACTGTATAATCGAATGCCAATGCATTGACATGATTTCCAAGGCTTGTGTTCAATAGTAGGGAGTCTGGCTCCAATTTGGCACAAGGTTTGGCACAGAGCTTGGCATCTTCCCTTTCTATAATGGAAATGGTGAGTGGTTATGCTCATACACACCTGGAGCCATCAACGTTTTTGAATCAAATAGTTGATGTCAAAATACCAATGAAGTACAAGCAATGTACAGGATCTCCAAGCTGTCCAGTAGTGACAACCAGAAATGGCAGCATTTATAGAGGGAAATGGACAAGTCCAGTTTCAGATACATTTCTTTATCACAAGTGCATCAGAACCATAGAGTGAGACACATCTTTTGCGTTAACAACCAATACAATGTAAGGTTGTGCTGGGGGCAGCCTGCAAGTGTTGACACATATTCTGGCACCAACATAACATGCCAACAATGTTCAGAGCAACAAAAATCAGCTCCCTCTCCCTCTCCCACCTCCCTCTCCCTCTCCCACCTCCCTCTCCCTCTCCCACCTCCCTCTCCCTCTCCCACCTCCCTCTCCCACCTCCCTCTCCCACCTCCGACCCCAGGACTGGCCTCCGGGCCTCCAGCTCCTGTGGACACATGGACTCACGGACAATGGGCCTTCGAGTTCATCTGTGGACTCTCAGACACAGGGCTTCAGCTGGTTTGACAGTTGACGTTTCAGATTGAGACCCTTCATTTGGACTGAAAGTAGAGGGGTTATAGACAGTATAAAAAGGTGGGGAGGGGGGGAATGAATGATAAAACAAGAGAGGGCAGGCAATGTGTAGATTAAGGTGAGTGGGGTGGTTGATAGGCAGATGGGGGAGTGGAGAACGGGAATTTCATCAGTGATCCAGGAGTTCCTCAATCATTTTCTGTCTACTACCAACCAATAAATGGCATTGTAGGAGGCAGTGCTCTAGGGGGTGGGTAATAGCAGTGAATAGCAGAGCTTGAAACTGGCCTTCACCCCCAGGAAGACAGCATCCATTCCCCCAGCCCTTCGGCTATGCTGGTGTCCCTACTGCTGACTTGGTTGGATTCGTGGGACCCATGTTGAGAAGGTGCATTCAAAACCAGGACTGCCAAAGATCCTCCTCCAGGACCATCAGAGAGCAGATCCATTGAACCTTACAACCTTCTAGCAAAATGCTGCAGCCACCTGGGTTGCACTTTTCAAGGAGCTAGGGCAAGCAGAGACTCATGGGATGCAGACGGCAATTCAAGACTCAAAGTGCATTTATTATCAAAGTTTCTTTGCAGCATGCAACCCTGAAATTCATCTTCCTCACAGACAGCCACAAAACATGGAATCGACCTGTTCAAAGATAAGCATCAAGCCCGCCCCCCACATGCAAACTGCAACAAAAAAGAGCAAAAACACAGAATATTAAAGACAAAATTAATAGGCAGATTTCAGTTCAGCTCAGTGTTCATTATCTGCAGGCCGCGCCAATTCAAAAATTGCCCAAAAGTAGCAGCAAAAAAAATGGAGTGCCCGGAACTAGAACACATCATAAACCTGAATTAGAGCCCACAATCTACAAACCGCCTCATTTAAACCTGCTCCGGCACCATCCTCTGACGGCGTTAAGGAAGAGAGAGATTGTTCGAAGGCAAGAACCTTCCCTCGAGAGCAGCGAGCAAGAGGGGGAGAGAGACACCTTCCTCCGGCAGCAGAGGCCGCTAGACGGCGCTGAACACTCACTCGCCCTCCGCACACGCCTCAATGATTTCAATCTTCCTTGGCGGTTTGATTGGCGCGAGATGGAGCCGATCGCGGGCTCGGACTCGTCTCCTGCCTTCCTGGCCTCGACGCCGTATGCTTCGCTCGCAGCCCTGTGGAGCCCTCTCGAAAGCAGCAAGCATCAGTTCGCCTGGTTGGCCTGAAAATACATCACTGGAATGTAGATAACAAGCTCCGACTGTAGCAGAATCACATCGGAAATAAAAACAAGACACAAAAGTAGTAAGAGGAGTTGCTCTGTGAACTGCCTTCAGGATGTTGCCTCTGGTAGCATTGTTCACTGGTGCCATCTTCTTCCAGATGAGTAATTTATTTCTATTTCTATGTCAGGTGACCTGCCTTATATTTATAAACACAGTTTGCACTTATTGTTATGTCGTGCTCTGGCCAGCCAGCTGATTGGTTACCCAGTGACTGAGGGAAGTTGAGCCTGCTGGTTGACAGAGAATTGGATTGTGGTTTCAAGCATCCGACTTGGTGTGTTTGTCACAGGCAGCCAAGGCAGAATTAGTTTCCTCCTGCTCTTCCTCACTCATGATCCAGTGGTTGTGCAGCACATTACCACGGACCCCAATACCCCCTCTGCTTCACGGTCTTCACAGAACGTAGACCCGTACAGCACAGTACAGGCCCTTGGGCTCATGGTGCTGTGTACTCCAAGATCAATCTGACCGTTCCCTCCTGCACAGCCCTCCATTTTTCTACCATCCATGTGCCTGTCTAAGATTCTCTTAAATGTCCCTAATATATCTGCCTCTACCACCACCCCTGGCAGTGAGACCCATAAACCCACCACACTCTGAGTAATAAAACCTATCTCTGACATTCCCCCTTTACCTTCAAATCACCTTAAAATGATGCCCTTTCATTTTAGCCATTTCTGCCCTGAGGATAAAACACTCTATCAATGCCTCTAGTCATCTTACATACTGTATAAAATTGCCTCTCATTCACCTTTGCCCCAAGAGAAACACCCTGGCTCACTCAACCTTTGTTTATAAAGCATATTCTCTAATACAGAGTTATACGATGATTAGAGGCATTGATAGAGGGTGGAAATGGCTAATATGGAAGGGCATCATTTTAATATGATCAGTAAATCATCTCTGCACCCTCCTTAAACTTTCACATCCTTCCAATAAGGAAGCAACAAGAACTGAACACAATATTCCAAGTGTGGTCTAACCAGGGTTTTATAGAGCTACAATATTGCCTCACAGCTCTTGAACTCAATCCTCCAATTAATGAAGGCCAACATACCACATGCTTCTTAACCCCCTATCAACTTGCACAGCAACATTTTGGGATCTATGGACGTGGACTCCAAGATCTCTCTGTTCCTCCACACTGCTAAAAATCATGCCATTAATCCCATTAACCCTGTACTCTGCCTTCTAGTGTACATTACAAAGTGTATCACTTCATACTTTTCCAAATTGAGCTCCATCTGCCACTTATCAGCACTAATCTGCATCCTATCAATATCCTGACATTGTTTTGGCTGGTCGTGGAGACCCTTTGGCCCAACAAATCCACTCCAACCACACCTGGTCCCAATTTGGCCCATATTGTTCTAAGCCCATCCCTTCATGTACCCGTCCAAATGCTTCTTAAATGATGTCTGCCTTGACCACTTTTTCCCAGCACCTCATTCCATCACAGTGGCAATGATTTAATCTATCACCATAATGTGGAAGCATGGCTTTTGCTGTGCTGTGGTGCAGAGAGTGTAGACTGAGCACCAGAGTCAATGATTATTCTCGCAGCCATTTTTTAGATAGTTGCTGTTTCCCAAGTGGAGCAATCAACGCAATTTACCACAGAATAATGCCACATAAAGCCTACTAGGGTATTTGCCTCCAGTCTGCATGATTCTCAGTGCAAATTTCTCCATCTCCAGCCTTCTTTAGCATGATCACACTGGCAATCCTGGCAGTACAAACCTCACCTTGTCCGAAGATTGCATACATGGTTGCTGTAATTGGTAGATTTCGGCATCCTTGTCTGTTTGAGAGCACAAATGTCTCACACAGTGAACTTTGTTGTGGAAGGAGAATTATTGTCTCAATACCCTGGATGGCCACACTCCTTGCTGAGGAATTTGTGCCCCAGTGACTTTACCCAAATCTTCACCTGACATCAATTTGTCTTGCGTTGGAAATTTGTCCACTCATGCTGAACCCCAAGGAGACATATCATATCTATGACCCACTGCTTTGTGCAAAAACCTTAAAGTCAACAGAAAGTCCTTCAGCATCTGCCACAACAGTCCCTTTAGACCAGGAGTCCCCATCTATTTTTATGCCAATGAGTCTTATCATTAACTGACGCATCTGTGGACCCCAGGCTGGGAACCCCAGCTTTAGACTTTTGCATCTTCCTAACACCAAACACCAGTAGACCACCCCAACAACAAGAAGAAATGAAGAAAACATCTAACCCAAAATTCAACAATCTCTTTAAGTAGCAGTACTAGGTGTGGTGTTCCTCCCTGAATGCGCCCCCCCCCCCCAGCCTTGGGAAATTAAGAATGAGTGGTAGTTGGAGCACTAACCTTTAGCTGACATCATGGAGTGCCAGCTCCACAATCCTCAGTGCCTGTGGGTTTGCAAGCCCTCTCCAACGCACTGTATAGCACAAATCATTCCACAAATGTAAAAACATGCTGTGTGCCATTTTGAATTCCTTATATACAGTGTATCTCTAACATAATTTTGAAGCCAGTTTCCTGATGAGCTTGTCAATATTAAATGTCAAGTATTATTGTAGGTAATTAGCAGTCATTTAAAATGATATAAAACAAATCAAAATTTATGTTTTTTTTTAATTTAACCTTGAATGGATAAGTAAAAATAGACCTTTGTCTTCATTTAAAAAGGAGCAACATCAATTTTCTGACATAAATCTACTATTGTATATTGAATGTATTATTCCATAATGATCTATACTGCTCTAGCCTTTGACAGGGGCTAAGACTGACTCATTAATCTAATTTCATTTAATTTGAATTGTGGGAGAAATATTTCATATTGTACATGACCATCATCTTTTCATACTGACATTTTAACCATCAAGAAGTGTTTTTATAAAATTAGACATTAGAATACGTCAATCAGTGTGATGAAATTAGTGATCTTTTCAAAGTCAGCGCACTGCTATGTAGGATGCAAGTCTGTAGCACCTAAATTGCGATACTTGCAAGTCAAAATACTCCTTAAGACACTCAAGAGAACAGAAGTCAAACAAGCGTTTGCATGGGGTCCTAAACATTGACAAATATCTTTCATTCTGTAGGCTAAAAATTCAATACGACTTCTGCAAATTAACATAGCGCATTTAAATGAACAGAATTTAGTTTACGAAATCTAATTTACTTAACAGAAGATAAATAATGTTGTATCAACTCATTGTATAAACATTAAGATCTTCCTTCCTTCGCCATCCTCTCAATTTTTAAAGAAAATCATTAGAAAGGCTATTCTTAAGAATGTAAGCAACCACCTTGCCCATCAGCCTTATGAAATGGCGGCATGTTGTCAGTTTATGGAAGCTTTAGGTTTGGATCGAACATTAGACTTTTGTAGTTTCCTTGCAGAATATAATGTCCTGCTTAAAATTAATAAATTGTGCTAAAACGCAATACAAAATGCTCAATGCAAAAAGCACTACAAATTTATTTAAAGCACATTGTGCTTTATTTGATTAATATTAGTTTTCCTTTTGCGAGCTATAAAATTGTCAGGAATTATTTCACTACAGATATTGTTTCCTGAAGCATGATCCCTGCTGGCAGTTTGTTAAACTATATTCATCCACGCTGCCAAGTCATCTACTCAGGCTTCTATATTTACAAACATTAATTACATGATGCCTTTGAAATGATCTGAAATACCTGCTAAGCACACAGTAGTCCTCTGTTCACTACTGTTTACTGGAAGATGCATCAAACAAATTCTAAAATAATATTACTGTAAATAGTTTCAAACATCAAATTAGTGAGTTGGTTTCAATTTTCCAATCTATTCCTGCAATAGAGGGAATTTCTACAATGATGTTTATGGACTATGTCATATGTGTCGAGGCTTTTGAGTAACTGAGTTTATTGTTCACATTAAGTAGACAACTTTCTATTTCATTGATTGACTGCTGACATCTCTGTCGTTTCCCTTCCTACTAGATGGTTTTGGGTTTTCATTACTCGCAAATCAATAGGAAAATATTGTTCCTTTTGCAATTTTTTTCTCTGATTGCGTAGCATCAGAAATGGTGATGGTGCTGTATAAAATAGCAAGTGAGCGTGCTCAAATGTGGAATATGACCAGAACATGGCAGTCATATTGATGCACAGATTCAGATGCAGTGGGAACGATTGCTCGTCATTTCCTGCAGTAAATATCAGTCAGTTGCTGGAAGAAAATGTGAAGATCATCATGGCTGTTTGTATGGAGACAATGGTTAGAGCTGTGTGAAGTGCTATAGGCAGCTTTCTGCTCAGCTTTTTCTTTCTCCTTAGACGTGGGATCCAAACTGACAAAAAAAAGGGAAATCATGATGCAGGATATTTTTTAAACATTCAGAAGGAACTGAGGAGAAAGGTACTCAATATTTGTGATGCTAGAACAGAGCCAAGGAAAAGATAACAAAGTCACAATTAATCGTGTTTATTTAAATGTATTTTTTCCATTTCTTGATGGAGTCCCTGGTTAATGAAGATAATTTGATGGTTGGTGCTAGTGAGCAGACGCAGGTGAAGTTTATTCCAATGTAGCTCCGTGCTGAGGCCCATAGAAAAGGTCAAATGCCCAATTAAGTTCCTCACTTTGTGGGTAAAGAGCTGACAACCAGAGGGGTTTATTAACTACGATGCTGATAGAGTCCATGTATCTGGACTCAAGCTATTCAAGGGTGTGAATCTTACTCTCAAAGAATCTGCTCCCATGCAATCAGCCATCAGTAATGTCAATTTTTCAATTATTTACCTACAGTTGTAAAATTCAAATAAGCATTGCAAACAATAGATCTCCAATGTACTCTGCAGATCACACAGGGGCAGAATTGAAACTATTATCACTGATCATCAATCTTTCCTTTTGGCCACTCATCCAGCTATGAAAGCCTCCCAATTAGCTCCTAATATAAAATCCAGTGAAGCATTCAAATAAAACCTTCTGAAATTCAAGATACCCAACACCCATCTCATTACCATGAAATTTAAATAATTGGACTGGCAATTTTTCCGCATGGATTACTTTTCAAAAATGTTATCAAGTTTAAGTTGCTGTTAGATTCTCAGAACACTTACAGCGCAGAAACAGGACCTTTGGCCCATCTAGTCCATGCGAGATTATTAATCTCCCTAGTCCCAATGACCTGCACTCAACCTATAGCCCTCCATGCCTTTCCCATTCATGTACTTATCTAAATTTCTCTTAAGTGTTGAAATTGAACCCGCATCCACCACTTCCACTGACAGCTCGTTCCACACTCTCACCAGCCTCTGAGTGAACTGTATCTTTTTCTCTCATTAAACGTATTCATAAACAATTGGGGAACTAAGCACAGTAGGGTGAATGGGAGCCAATCAGGAGAAACATAACCAAGGAGAACAGAAGGATTGAAAGAAGAGAGAGGAAGGAAGAACTTTGCAAAATCAGAAATAAATGATATAGGGAGCTCACAAACAAGTCCTGCCGAAGGGTCTCGAACCGAAACGTCAGCTGTACTCCTTTCCATAAATGCTGCCTGGCCTGCCGAGTTCCTGCAGCATATTGTGTGCGTTGATATAGGGAGCTCTGCAATTCCTCACCACAAATCGTTACAGAGCTTGCACATCAGTAAAGGCGCTGACATTCAACGCATCATTATTTCCCAAGCAATCCTGTGACATTATCAGACAACTGCAGCAAGCAATGTAAGCCACATTTGTAAACTTATGTAAGTCAAAGTGAGCCCCGTGTCACACTAGTTCAAGTGCGATTCAGCGTTAGCATCACTATATTCAGTAAGCCTCCTTCAATAAAGGATCATCTTACATGCACCTCAAATAATTGTGAAGCAGCAGGTAATATATTGTAATAATTATAACACTATTAATCATGTAATACAAAATTCTAAATGTGCCAGCCTTTCAGTCTATTCAGAGTTTCAAACCTCTGAGGTCTCTTCATGGGTGATTAAAATAGCTTTCAGAAACTGTTACGGGGATTTTCTGAACTATAAAGCATAAGATATCAGTGCAATATTTAAGTAACAGCTACATCTATTTGGCATGTGTTGTAGTAGTTTGGCACTCTTTTCTAGAATGGAATGCATTTTTATCTCTTATTAGACTACGGAATTAAATCACACAGATTATACTACTGGGAAAGCCTAACTTTGATAGATGAATCTACCCCTCCCACAAAACAGCAGAAAACAGAATATTTCTTTAATATTTAATTTACAGCTCAGGTTCACTGCATGAGATAGAAACATCTGCTTCCTGAAATTCACTGAGAGGGGAAGAGCAGTTTAATGAATATAATGAACTTCAGGACAGCCTCTTTTGGACAGGGTATACATCGATTGGTTCTATAATATTATTAAACTTGATGTTCATGTTGACTTTCTATACAATAATGTGACATTCTAATGACTTGCATCCTTCTTTCTCTGTATCTATTTGTTCCGTTAGCTATAATGAAATTAAATTACTAGATGCCAAAATTGCAATTGTTTCCTGCTCAATTTATCTCTGGCATAACCCTGAAAACAAGTCCATCTCCGAATATCAAAGCAAGAATCCCTTCTGTGCATGGAATGATAATTATCAAAAATTATGGGTGAAAATGCTATACAAATTATTTTGGGTTTGACTGTTGTTGCATTATTGAAAAGGAAGGTTCAGCTGCTCGAACACAAACTCACAAGTATTTTTAATATCTGAAACATGGTGATCGACAAACATTATCTGTGCATTCAATTTTGCGGGAAAGACTGCTCAAATCATTGTATCATTCTTCACATAAAGGTACACAGGATACTTCGCACACTTGACATTGCCAGGACACGGAAATAAGCCATTCCAATGGTATTTCAGCAGACATTGAGCTTCACAAACTGAATTTTTTAACCAAAAAAATAAACATTAAAGTAGTTTATTGAGTTAAAAATGGCAGAAACTAGCCATAGGCACTACAGCATAGAGATTCTGCTTGTCTTGAATGACATATTAGGCGGGGGATGTGAAAGGTGAGAAGAGGAGGGGGTAGCGCACATGCTCTGTGTTCAGATCTCCTGCTGCAAACCGCTTCCCACTCCCAATTGTTTTGTGCCCTTGAGGTGCCAAGCTTGCCAGGTATTTTAGAAATAGCTATGCAAAAAGGTATGGTGTGTTTTGAACTTCAGTCATGTCAGACTTAATACAGATTAGCAACTAAGCAAGATCTGAAACAATATTGACTGCCAATAAATTTTACCACATAACCAAACTGAAAATACAGATGTTTTAAATGTAACTAAGTCCTATGAATTTTCTTGTGCACAATCCCTTAGGCATTCAGTCCCCTCCAGACCTTTTGTGTTCTATGTCACTTTGTTGACGTAGATTGTGACTACAAAAAAAGCCTCCTCAGAAACTAAATCAGCAGATGAGAAGTGCCGAGCGTTGCCCCTTGCTGAACTTGTGCTCTGGTTTCTGAGGAACAAATTGTTCAGGACTTGGGTGAACCAGTGAACAAAACTCTCGCATTCACTTAGTACAGGCAACCAAAGATGAAGGTCTCTACCAAATATCATCAATCATGTCATTATTTTTGTTGGGAGAGGTTGAAATGGAGCTTGCACACACTACTTGTGCTGGCAGCTGGCTCCGCATTCTCACAGCCCTCAGAGTGAAGAAGTTTCTGAAGTTCCCCTTAAACTTTTCAACTTGGGCAGCATCCGTACTCAGGGGTGCAGGCCTAATTTTTCAAGTGGATGCCTTGGCAATTTGACAAACTGATTTATTATTGTCACATGTAGCGAGGAAGAGTGAAAGAACTTTGTTCTGTATGCCAGCCACACAGATCATTTCAACACCTCAGTGCAGTGAGATAGCACAAAGCAATGACGGATTGCAGTACATAGTGTTACAGACGCAGAGAACGTGCAGTGCTAGCAGGCAATGAGGTGCAAGGCAATGACAAGGTCAGAAGATTGCCAGACCTGTAATAAGATTCAAAAGAAGATCTTTCATACGTCATAGATAAATGGAATTAAATTTAAGAGCAGAATAACTATAATAGAATTGATGAGTAGATCTGTAAAAGTTGACATGCTCTGCCACCATCTCGTTAAGAATTGACTTTTCATCCAAAGACACATTTCACTATGAATTTATATGGCTATTTACTCACATATACGCTATATTAAAGGATTTATGGGGGAACATGGGATCAGATCAATTTCCAGATATAAAAGTGCAATTCTTGTCCATGGAAGTGAATTTCTCACCTATTAAAGGTGGGTAGTGCCTTCACCCCAGCCCCTGAAATCTAGCAACATGGGTCTTCAGACCTCCTGCTACTTAAACTCAGTATTTTCTCGTGAGCATGAAGTCATTGTATTAGCATTTCAGTCAAGTGGTGAGAAGACCAGGCCTGCTCTGCAGTTGCATTACCAGTGTCTGACAGCAGGATGTGCTGTTGCCCTGGGGAGAATACAAAGCACGTCCATGACAAGTGAGGGAAATAGGTAACTTATTACCACAAGGATCAGGTTGTCACAATGGTCCTCTCTCTTCATATTACATCTTACATTATTTTGCGGTCTTATTTATCATAACTAGAAGATCTGGTTGCATTGCACTACTCTGCCTAAATATTATTAAATAAATATATGCATGGAAGATTAATTGTTTTTCTAAGCCCAGCAAATACCCACTTCTAAACAAAATATACATAGAACATAGAGCAATACAGCTTAGTGCAGGTCCTTCTGCCTACGATGTTGTGCCAAGCTTTTAACCCTTTAATCTAACCATTCCCTCCCACGTTTTTCTGTCATCCATGCGTCTATCTAAGATTCTCTACCACCACCCCGGTAGTGCATCTTACAAATCTCTGTGTAAAATAAAACATTGCCCCCCCCCCCAATACTTTCCTCCAATCACCTTAAAATTACATTCCCTGGTATTAGCCATTTCCACCCTGGAGAAAAAGACTCTGACTACCTACCCGATGTATGCCTCATATCATCTTGTACACCACTATCAAGTCACCTCTCGTCCTCCTTTGTTCCAAAGAGAAAAGCGTTAACTCAATCAACCTATCTAATCCAGGCAGTGTCCTGATAAATTTCCTCTGCACCCTCCCTGCACTTCTAACCAGTCAGTTCCCAGCTTGTTCTTGCAGCTGTGGCCAGTTCTGCCCTATGTAATTCTAGTTTGATCTGTTGTTTCTCAGAGATTAATATCGATTGGTATAACAAAGTAAGGAAACTGACTGCTGATGTTAAGAAGCTATGACAATGTGTTTTATTTTATTTCAGCCTACAAGGAGAAAATGAAGGAGCTCTCAATGCTCTCTCTGATATGTTCCTGCTTCTATCCTGAACCACATGCTGCCACATTCTACAACTATGATGGTGAGTCCAATGCTATCTGAATGAACCACAATCGAGATTTATTTAATGTCGGAGTTTCCCATTACAATCATAAATGATTCCTCCCAGTGCATTTCAACTTTTTAGTGCCATTTGAAATGGAGCCATTTGGGATTCCTTTGAGACACTATTCTGCAAATTATTTTGCTCACAAGAAATAAACAATCAGTAAAGAAAGCAACAATCCAAAGGTAGTGGAACCACATTTCCATGGCATTACTTTGTGGTGATCTTTGCTTCCATAAGACTGTTCCATAGGAGCAGAATTAGGCCACTCGGTCTATAAAGTCTACTCCGCCATTCCATCATGGCTGATATATTATCCTTCTCAACCCTGTTCTTCTGCCTTCTCCCCATAACCTGTGAAACCCTTACTAATCAAGAAACTATCAACTTCTGCTTTAAATATTCTCAATGACTTGGCCACCACAGCTGTCCATGACAATGGATTCCACAGATTCACCGCTTTCTGGCTAGAGAAATTCCTTCTCATCTCTGTTCCAAAATGGACATCCTTCTATTCTAAGGCTTTGCCCTGTCGTCCGAGACTCACCCGCTGTAAGAAACATCCTCCTCACATTCACTCTGTCTGGGCTTTTCAATATTCAACAGGTTTCAATGAAACCCTCTCTTGTTCTTCTAAACTCCAGTGAGTGCAGGATAGAACCATCAAATGCGCCTCGTACTTTAACCCTTTCATTTCCGGAGTCGTTTTCGCAAACCTCCACTGGACCCTCCTCGATGCCAGGATATCATTACTTAGATAAGGGCCCAAAGCTACTCACAATACTCCAAATGTGGTCTGACCAATGCCTTATGAAGCCTTGGCAACACCTCCTTACTGTTACATTCTGGTCCTCTCAAAACGAATGCTAACTCTGCATTTACCTTCCTTACCACCAATTCAACCTGCAAGTTAACTTTTAGAGGATTCCTACACAAGGACTCCAAAGTCCCTTTGCACCTCTGATTTTTGAATTTTCTTCCTGTTTAGAAAACAGTCTATGCCTTTTTTTCTTCTTACCAAAGTGCATGACCAGACACTTCCTTACACTATATTCCATCTGCCACTTCTGTGCCCACTCTGTGCAAGTCCTTCTGCAAACTCCCTACATTCTCAACACTACCTGCCCCCTCACCTATCTTTGTATCATCTGCAAACTTGGCCACAAAGCTAGCAATTCCATCATACTAATCGTTGACATGTAATGTGAAAAGAAGCAGTTTCAATACTAACCTCTGCAGAACACCACTTGTCATGAGCAGCCATCCAGAATAAGCCACCTTTATTCCAACTCTGCCTCCTGCCAATCACCCAATCTTCCATCCATGCTTGTATCTGTTCTGTAATACCATGAGCTCTTACTATGAGCAACCTCCAGTGTGGCACCTTGTCAAAGTCCTTCTGAAAATTGAAGTAGACAACATCCACTGACACTCTTTCACCTATCCTGCCTGTTATTTCCTCAAGGAAATCCAACAGATTTGGCAGGCAAGATTTCCCCTTAAGGAAACTATGCTGATGTCGGCCTACTTTATCATGTGCCTCCAAGTACCCCCGAAACCTTCTCCTTAATAATGGGCACCAACATCTTCCCAACCACTGAAGTCAGGCTAACTAACCTATAATTTCCTTACTCCTGCTTTACTCCCTTCTTAAAGAGTGCAGTGATATTTGCAATTTTGCAGTCCTCTAGAACCATTCCAGAATCTAGAGATTCTTGACAAATCATTACTAATGCCTCCACAATCTCTTCAGCTAGCTCTTTCAGAACGCTGGGGTGTAGTCCATCTGGTCCAGTTAATTTATCTGCCTTCAGCCCTTCAGTTTCCCAAGCACCTTCTCCTTAGTAATAGCAATTTCACTCACTTCTGGCCCCGACACTTATTATTGACTAGTTTATATTCATTTTTCATCTTTTTTTTCTCTTTACAGCTGTTTTAGTTGCCGTCTGTTGGTTCTTAAAGCTTCCCAATCCTTAAACTTCTCACTGAATTTTTGTTATATGTATTACATGCCCTCTCTTTTGCTTTTATGCTTCTAATTTCCCTTCTTGTCCATGGTTGCCTCATCCTCTCTTTGAAATACTTCTTCATCTTTGGGATGTATCTACCCCGAGCATTCTGTATTGTCCCCAGAAACTCCAGCTATTGCTGTTCTGCCATCATCCCTGCTAGCACCCCTTTCAATCAACTTTGGCCAGCTCATATAACCATATTACAATTACAGCACGGAAACGGGCCATCTCGGCCCTTCTAGTCTGTGCCGACGCTTACACTCACGTAGTCCCACTGGCCCTCACTCAGCCCATAACCCTCCATTCCTTTCCTAACCATATACCTATCCAATTTTACTTTAAATGACAATACCGAACCTGACTCTACCACTTCTACTGGAAGCTCGTTCCACACAGCTACCTCTCTCTGAGTAAGGAAATTCTCCCTCATGTTACCCTTAAACTTTTGCCCCCTAACTCTCAAATCATGTTCTCTTGTTTGAATCTCCCCTACTCTCAATGGAAAAAGCCTATCCACGTCAACTCAATCTATCTCCTCATTATTTTAAATACCTCTATCAAGTCCTCCCTCAACCTTCTACGCTCCAAAGAATAAAGATCTAACTTGTTCAGCCTTTCCCTGTAACTTAGGTGCTGAAACCCAGGTAACATTCCAGTAAATCTTCTCTGTACTCTCTCTATTTTGTTGATATCTTTCTTATAATTCAGTGACCAGAACTGTACACAATACTCCAAATTTGGCCTCACCAATGCCTTGTACAATTTTAACATTACATCCCAACTCCTATACTCAATGCTCTGATTTATAAAGGCCAGCATACTAAAAGCTTTCTTCACCACCCTATCCACATGAGATTCCACCTTCAGGGAACTATGCACCATTATTCCTAGATCATTGTGTTCTACTGCATTCTTCAATGCCCTACCATTTACGATGTATGTCCTATTTGGATTATTCCTACCCCAAAATGTAGCACCTCACACTTATCAGCATTAAACTCCATCTGCCGTCGTTCAGCCCACTCTTCTAACTGGCCTAAATCTCTCTGCAAGCTTTGAAAACCTACTTCATTATCCACAACGCCATCTACCTTAGTATCATCTGCATACTTACTAATCCAATTTACCACCCCATCATCCAGATCATTAATGTATATGACAAACAACATTGGACTCAGTACAGATCCCTGAGGCACACCACTAGTCACTGGTCTCCAACCTGACAAACAGTTATCCACCTCTACTCTCTGGCATCTCCCATCCAGCCACTGTTGAATCCATTTTACTACTTCAATATTAATACCTAACGATTGAACCTTCCTAACTAACCTTCCGTGCGGAACCTTGTCAAAGGCCTTACTGAAGTCCATATAGACAACATCCACTGCTTCACCCTCGTCAACTTTCCTAGTAACCTCTTCAAAAAATTCAATAAGATTTGTCAAACATGACCTTCCATGTACAAATCCATGTTGACTGTTCCTAATCCTCATGCCTCTGTAGTTCACTTTACTCAAATGTAATACTGATACATCTGACTTTATCTTCTATTATATTATGATCACTGTCTCCCAAGGGTTCCTTTACCTTAATCTCCTTAATCAAATTTGGTTCATTACAAAACTCCCAGTCCTGAATTGCCTTTCCATCAGTGGGCTCAGCCACAGGTCACTCTAAAAAGCCATCTCGTAGGCATTCAAAATATTTTCGAATTTGCACCTCTGATTCAAAGAAATCAAAGGTGAAAAGAAAGCTGGGAGTCCTTGTGAAGGATTCCCTAAAGGTTAACTTTTTGTGCCAGTGGTGAGGAAGGCAAATGCAATGTTAGCATTCATTTCAAGAGGACTAGAAGGTAGGAACAAGGATGTAGTGCGGAGGCTGAATATGGGACTGGTGAGGCCTTACTTGGAGTATTGTGAGCAGTTTTGGGCTCCTTATCTAAGAAAGGATGGGCTGACATTGAAGAGGGTTTAGAGGAGGTTTAGAGAATGAATCCAGGAATGAAAACGTTATTGTATGAGCAGTATTTGATGGTTTTGGGCTTGTACTCACTGGAGTTTAGAAGAATGGGTGGGGCGGGGGGGGAGAGAAACTCATTGAAACCTATCAAATATTGAAAACTCTGGGTAGAGTAGTAGGGAGAATGTTTCCTGAGTAAGTGGGTGAGTCTAGGACCAGAGGGCACCGCCTTAGACTAGAGGGATGCTCATTTAGAACTGAAATGAGAAGGAATGTCTTTAGACAAAGGGTAGTGAATCTGTGGAATTAATTGCCACAGTTATTGGGGATACTTAAAGCAAGCTTGATAGGTTCTTGATTAGTCAGGGTGTCAAAGGAGAAAGCAGGAGAATGGGGCTGAGAGGGATAATAAATCAGCGATGATGGAATGCCGGAGCAGATTTACTGGGCTGAGTAGCCTAACTCTTACGTTCTTACTCTACAAATTCTCTCTCTTGGGATCCAGCACCAACCTGATTTTTCTAGTCTACCTGCATATTGAAATCCTCCGTGACAATTGTAACACTGCCCTTATTACATGCCTTTTCTATCTCTCATTGAAAATTATGTCCCTCATCCTGGCTACTGTTCTAGTACATAACACCCATCAGGGTCTTTTTACCCTTGCAGTTTCTTAACTCTAGCCACAAGTTTCATTTAAGTATTCTTCCTAAATATTATAAAATTAATATAAGTATTAGTTATGAATTATTTTCCTAAACACAGCAAATTCTCACTTGCAATCAACCAGACTGTACTTTATGGGATTGCATAACAAGGATAAAATTCAGTATGAGCCATCTCAGCTATTGCCTCAGGCCACGTTAAAGACCCTTAGCATCTGGATGTGCTCTTTTCACCTTGTTATCATTGAGGAGGAGGTACGGGAGCCTGAAAACCCACACTCAACGTTTTAAAAGTAGCTTCATCTCTCAACCTTCAGATTTCTGAATGGTCCATGAATCCATAAAAACTATCCCATTATCCATCTTTGCACTATTTATACTTTTAACCTAGAGGAATGTTATGACTTGCACCGTACTTCTGCTGCAAAATAACAAATTTCACAATATAATCAACGTTTACAGTAAATTTAATATCAAAGTACATATATGCTACCATATAGTACATTGAGACCCATTTTCTTGCAGTCATTTACAGCAAGAAAGGAAAAATAGAATAGAGTTTACAAAAAGCCATACGTTTACAGGCAAAGACCTTTAGACATAGGAGCAGAATTAGGTTATTCGGCCTGTCAAATCTGCTTTGCCGTTCCATCATGGCTGATTTATTATCCCTCTCAACCCTATTCTCCTGCCTTTTCCTCGTAATTCTGGTAGCCCTTGTTAATCAAGAACCTCTGTTTTAAACATACCCAATGACTTGGCCTCCACACTTGTCTGTGGCAATAAATTCCA
The DNA here is from genome assembly GCF_048418815.1 of Hemitrygon akajei. Taxonomy (NCBI): domain Eukaryota; kingdom Metazoa; phylum Chordata; class Chondrichthyes; order Myliobatiformes; family Dasyatidae; genus Hemitrygon; species Hemitrygon akajei. Next base: position 26,655,582 of record NC_133124.1, on the reverse strand, counting down.
CAGATTCACCACCCTCTGGCTAAAGAAATCCCTCATCATTTCTATTCTGAAGGGACGTCATTCTATTCTGAGGCTTTGCCCACCGGTCCTAGACTCCCCTACATTCTCCCGTCCACTCTATCTTGGCCTTTCAATATTAGATGGATTTCAATGAGACTTCCCCCCCGCCCCCCCAACCCACCCCATTCTTCTGAACTCCATTGAGTACAGGCCCAGAGCATTCAAACATTCCTCAGACGTTAACCCTTTCATTCCCAGGATCATCCTCCTGAACCTCCTCTGGACCCTGTCCAATCCTTAGAATAAGGAGACTGACTAAGAACCAAAGTCAGTGATAATAAACCTGTTTTTGATTCTGATTCTGAATCTGCAAAGAAGTAGTCTCTCATCAAATTGTTAGGTTCAAAGTTGAAAGTAAATTTACTATTAAAGGACATACTGTACATGTAACCACACACAGCCCTGAGATTCATTTTCTTGTAGGCATACTCAATAATTCAAATAACCGTCATATAATCAATAAAAGACCACACTAACTGAGTGTACAACCAGTGTGCAAAAGACAACAAACTGTGGCAATACAAAAAGCAATAATAATAATAAATACATAAGCAATAAATATCAAAAACACAAGATGAACAGTCTTTGAAAGAGAGTCCATAGATTGCAGGAACAGTTCAGTGATTGGCCAAGTGAAATTGAGTGAAGTTATCCCCTTTGGTGGTGTGAGTCCTGAGGCTCCTGAACCTTCTTCCTGATGCTTTTCTTTTGCCAGAGATCAGAGAATGGATAAGGTGTCTGAGTGCGACCACCAGCTGTAACTTAGGGATGTGATATAAAAGTAATCAGACCAACCACTTCCTCATTCAAAGAATCTACAGAAGATATCAAGAGCATCAGTTTACTCTTTAAGCTTATCACTCTTTTTGCAATGGACATTAGCTGTGATGCGTGCAGTTCCAGATTAATGAAAGGGTGTCGCACAGCTGAAGTCAATAGAATTCCAGAACCAATTAAGGCAAAAAACTGTAAACTTTGCTTCAGTGGACTTTGGCTAACTCACTCACTTGTTGACAGGCATATTGAGGCATCACTATTTTCTTCCCATAGGACGATAAGTTTATTTCTCTCATTTGAAACCCATTGTACTTAGATTGCTACTTTGAACTGATGCACTGTTCTGATGCAACGTGTTTCTGCGGTAAGATGCACAAGTTCACTCTACAAGTGTTACTTTACAGACATGGAAGTGAAGCAAATCAACAAGCGTGCCTCAGGTCAATCTTTTGAGGTGATCTTGAAGCCACCTTCCCCAGAAGCAATGCCAGCTCTGGACCGAACTCTGTCACCTCCAAAGAAGAAGGACCTCTCTTTGGATGAGATCCAGAAGAAGCTTGAGGCTGCAGAGGACAGAAGGAAGGTAAAAAAAATTGTGCTTTGGGTTGTGCTGGATAAAATAATGATGAAGAAAATGAAATATCTCTTGGAGATGTGATGCAGAACCAAATAAGTTGGAGGTCATAAACACAAGAGATTCTGCAGATGCTGGAAATCTAGAGGAACATCCACAAAATGCAGGAGGAACTCAGCAACATCTATGGAGAGGAATGATCAATGCAAAGTTTTGGGCTGAGACCGTTTATCAGAACTGGAGTGGAAGGGGGAAGCAGACAGAATAAGAAGGTAGGGGAGGGGACGGAATACAAGCTGGCAGGTGATAGGTGAAACCAAAAGAAGGGAAAGGTACATCAGTGGGGGAAGGAGAGATGAAGTGAGAAGCTGGGAGGTCATAGTTAGGAAAGGTAGAGCGCTGAAGAAGAAGGAATCTGATAGGAGAGGAGAGTGGACCATGGGAGAAAGGATAGGAAGAGGGGCACCAGAGGGATGTGATGGGCAGGTGAGGAGAAGGGGTAAGAGGAGAGCCACAATAGGAAATGGAAGAAGAGGGAGGGGGGAGAAATTACCAGAAGTTAGAGAAATCAATGGTCATGCCTTCAGGTTGGGAGCCACTCTCCATCCTGATAGCATAAAGAGTTAGAGATCAGTTTCTGTTCTGTGTGGATTTAGTTAATCTTAGCAACTGGCAGTGGGAGTGTTGTTACAGTTCTGTATGCACTAAAGGTATTAAGGATATCTTGGGAATAAAGCAAGATACCATAGTTCCCATGGCTGAAAGTTTAGCAGCACTCCCAATCCATGTTATTTAAAGTGGGGGTTGATTGATTCTTGATTAGTAAGGGTGTCAAAGGTTCTAGAGAGAAGGCATGAGAATGGGGTTGAGAGGGAAAGTAAATCAGCCAGGATCCAATGGTGGAGCAAACTGGATGGACTGAATAGCCTAATTCTGCTGCTGTGTCTTCTGGTCTTCTGCTCCCACATTCTGGTTGTTCTGGGCTGGAAGGAACAGTGTATTGGATATGATAATTTAGCAGTAATGCTTTGGTTAAGAGTTTTGAGAGTTATAGAACAAAGCATCACATTTAATGAAACAGAAATGAAGGATGCACACAAAGTTTGTTATAAAAGTTCACTGCAGTAACAGTGATTACTGAAAAAGCATCTGAGCCATACTTTCATGATGTGCTTTGTAATTAAGTTTTAAGGTGCTTGGACGTAGGTACGGAGCAGATGTCAGGGGTAAGTTTTTAATGCAGAGAGTGGTGAGTGCGTGGAATGGGCTGCCGGCAGCGGTGGTGGAGGCGGAAACAATAGGGTCTTTTAAGAGACTCCTGGATGGTCACATGGAGCTTAGAAAAATAGGGGGCTATGGGTAAAGCCTAGGTAGTTCTAAGGTATGGACATGTTCAGCACAGCTTTGTGGGCCAAAGGGCCTGTATTGTGCTGTATGTTTTCTATGTTTCAATAAGAGAATCAGTTATCTTGCATTCACAAACAGACATGACCATGTGTTTCCTATTTTTTGTCGTTTAAAGCTGGCTAATTAAAATATGAAACTAAATTTCAAAACAGGCCAGTGGCAGCACCTGCGGTGTGATCCATTTTGGGCAGCCCAATCCTGTTAAACCCAGTAAAAAATCATAATTAGCCTTGTTTGTCATATGGACATTGAAACCTACAATGAAGTGTGTTGTTTATGTCAAATCAGATCAGCAGGGATTGTGATGGGGGCATCCCGGAAGTTTTGCCACACTTCCGATGCAAACATAGCATACCCACCTCTCACTAACCCTATCCGTACGTCGTTTGAATGCGGGAGAAAACCAGACCACCCGCAAGAAAGCCACACGGTCACAAGGAGAACATACAGAATCCCTTATAGATGGTGCCGAGAATCCAACCCCGATCTTACAGCTGGCACTATAAAGCAATTAACCACTACACCACCGTGATGGCGCTAGAGTTACTGTGGTGCAGCGACCAGCCAACCTGCAAGTCTGCGTTGGTACGAAGGGGCCGCTGTACAGGATCGGGAAAAGCGGCAGTGGGTTGTGAACTCAGCCAGCTCCATCATGGGCACTAGCCTCCCCAACACTGAGGGCATCTTCAAATGGCAATGCCTCGAAAAGGGCATCATCATTTAGGACCCCAAACACCAAGGTCTTATTAGTACCATCACGGCAGAGGTACAGGAGTCTGATCTTCTCCTGTCTTTGGATCTGTCTTCACTAGGGAAGACACAAACAATCTCCCAGATGTAATAGTGGCCAAAGGAACTAGGGTAAAGGATGAACTGAAGGAAATTTATATTAGGCAAGAAACGGTGTTGGATAGACTGTTGAGTCTGAAGGCTGACAAGTCCCCGGGACCTGATGGTCTGCATCCCAGGGTACTTAAAGAGGTGGCTCTAGAAATCGTGGACGCATTGGTAATCATTTTCCAATGTTCTATAGATTCAGGAACAGTTCCTGCTGATTGGAGGGTGGCTAATGTTGTCCCACTTTTCAAGAAAGGAGGGAGAGAGAAAACAGGGAATTATAGACCGGTTAGCCTGACGTCAGGGGTGGGAAAGATGCTGGAGTCAATTATAAAAGAGGAAATTACGACACATTTGGATAGCAGTAGAAGGATCAGTCCGAGTCAGCATGGATTTATGAAGGGAAAATCATGCTTGACTAATCTTCTGGAGTTTTTTGAGGATGTAACTATGAAAATGGACAAGGGAGAGCCAGTGGATGTAGTGTACCTGGACTTCCAGAAAGCTTTTGATAAAGTCCCACATAGGAGATTAGTGGGCAAAATTAGGGCACATGGTATTGGGGGCAGAGTACTGACATGGATTGAAAATTGGCTGGCTGACAGGAAACAAAGAGTAGCAATTAACGGGTCCCTTTCGGAATGGCAGGCTGTGACCAGCGAGGTACCGCAAGGTTCGGTGCTGGGACCGCAGCTGTTTACGATATACATTAATGATTTAGATGAAGGGATTAAAAGTAACATTAGCAAATTTGCCGATAACACAAAGCTGGGTGGCAGTGTGAAATGTCAGGAGGATGTTATGAGAATGCAGGGTGACTTGGACAGGTTGGGTGAGTGGGCAAATGCATGGCAGATGCAGTTTAATGTGGATAAATGTGAGGTTATCCACTTTGGTGGCAAGAACAGGAAGGCAGATTACTATCTAAATGGAGTTAAGTTAGGAAAAGGGGAAGTACAATGAGATCTAGGTGTTCTTGTACATCAGTCAATGAAAGCAAGCATGCAGGTACAGCAGGCAGTGAAGAAAGCTAATGGCATGCTGGCCTTTATAACAAGAGGAATTGAGTATAGGAGTAAAGAGGTCCTTCTGCAGTTGTACAGGGCCCTGGTGAGACCCCACCTGGAGTATTGTGTGCAGTTTTCATCTCCAAATTTGAGGAAGGACATGCTTGCTATTGAGGGAGTGCAGCGTAGGTTCACAAGGTTAATTCCCGGAATGGCGGGACTGTCATATGTTGAAAGATTGGAGCGACTGGGCTTGTATACACTGGAATTTAGAAGGATGAGAGGGGATCTGATTGAAACATATAAAATTATTCAGGGATTGGACACAGTGGAGGCAGGAAGCATGTTCCCGCTGATGGGTGAGTCCAGAACTAGAGGCCACAGTTTAAGAATAAGGGGTAGGCCATTTAGAACAGAGATGCGGAAAAACTTTTTCACCCAGAGAGTGGTGGATATGTGGAATGCTCTGCTCCAGAAGGCAGTGGAGGCCAAGTCTCTGGATGCATTCAAGAGAGAGTTAGATAGAGCTCTTATAGATAGCGGGGTCAAGGGATATGGGAAGAGAGTAGGAACGGGGTACTGATTGTGTATGATCAGCCATGATCACAGTGAATGGCGGTGCTGGCTAGAAGGGCCAAATGGCCTACTCCTGCACCTACTGTCTATTGTCTATTGACACACAATCAACACTTCAGGAACAACTTCTTACCCTCTGCCATCAGATTTCTGAATGGACAATGAACGCTACTTCACAATTTTTCCTTTTTTTTGCACTGCTTATTTAATTTAATTATTTTACATATTTATTAATTTATAGTTTTTTATGTATTGCACTGTTCAACTGCCACAAGATAACAAATTTGACAAGGTATACGTCGGTGATATTAAACCTGATTCTGATTCTGATTGTTATTACAACATCATTCAGACGCCACACAGACAGAAAATCCGAGGCCAAGTCAGCAGAGCTGTGAAGTGACGCTCTACCAACTGCACCACTGTGGGAAAAGTCTAGTTAATGGAATCACTTTAGCAAAGCCCCAGAATGGAGTTCACCATTGTGTATGGGTCCCAAACACACTTTGTTTCCACTCAGTACATCAGGTTCAATTATCCCTGCATCTCTTTAACTTAAAGAGATGCTTAATTAATATCTATCAATGCCAAATTGAACAGGGGACCTGTAATGTACCTATTCAAACTAATTTCATGGTGATAACATATTAGTGAATGCACTATATATAAAATTTTCACTATCATGCTTTCTAAGTTGAAAAAGCTTAGATAGAAGCAACGTAGGGCCAATGAACATTAAATTAATGTAATACATATTAAAGCAGAAGATATTAATCTGTCATCTGTCAAAGGCATTTAGGGGTGATTATTTTATCTTCTACAAGCCTTGATAATGAGTTTTGAAGTCTTTGGTGCCAGGGACAGTACATCCAATTCCATTCTTACTCGTCCTAACATGCCTGGATAGAACGTTTTTCTGCATAATCAGACCCAAACCACAATTTGAGAGTGGCTCCATCCTTATCATCCACAGATAATCACACAACCTACAGTTTGATTATCTTTTGGTCAGCCATTTGCTTAAAGTAGGCAGATTTTTCTCACCCTTATTAACTCTTCCTAAAATTAACTCAGAGCAGTGATTGTTCTCCAGTGGTAACCTTCTTATGCAAATATGTTACAGCCTTATAGGATCATTTCACAGGTTCCTCTCCCATTTGCCTCTGTGTACCATTGCTACCTCGCTGCCTGAAGGAATTACTTTAACAACCATCTCCTATCAGACTTGTTTCAGTCTTTGAAGTGAAGGTGAACAGAGGTTCACTTCTGGACTTGGCCAAATCGCCATGTTTGGAGCTAATGGGTGAAGAGCTGGTTGCTCAATTCCTCTAACTCTCCATGAAGAATGCGATGTGCTAAGCAGAGGGCACCTCTAACCTTAGTGGTTTTGGATTTGTCTGATTCTGGCTGAATAAGCCCCAACCTAATCCACCAATCCACCTCTAACCTAATTGAAGCAGGGAAAATCCTACGTTAGCCTTAAGTTCAAAATCAGGTCTTTGACCAAAGAATCGATGAAAAGAGAGGAGGAGCCTTCTAAAACCATATAGCTTGTGCACATAATTAAAAAATCTACACTCAGTGACCACTTTATTATGCACCTCCTGTACTTAACAAAATAGCCAATGAGGGTATGTTTGTGGTCTTCTGCTGTTGTAGCCCATCCACTTCAAGGTTCATCGTGTTCTGTGTTCAGAGATACTCTTCTGCACTCCACTGTTATAACATGTGGTTATCTGTGTTACTGTCAGCTTCATTCAGCTGGAACCAGTCTGTCCATTCTCCTATGATCTCTCTCATTAACTCTCCCAGAATTGCCACTTACTGGATTTGTTTTTGTTTTTACACAATTCTCTGTGAACTCTAGAGACTGATGTGCACAAAAATCCCAGATCAGCGGTTTCTGAGATACTCAAGCCTCCCCATCTGGCACCAACAATCGTTCCACGGTCAAAATCCTTTGGATCACATTTCTTTCTCATTCTGATGTTTGGCTCAGTGCAACACGGGTGAAGTCCTCCCTTCTATTGAACACATGTACACAGAGCACTGTCACAGGAAAGCAGCATTCATCATCAAGGACCCCCACCATACAGGCCATACGCTCTTCTCTCTACTGCCATCAAGTGAAAGGTACAATGGCCTCAGGACTCACACTACCAGGTTCAGGAACAGTTATTACCCCTCAAACATCGGGCTCTTGAACCAGTGAGGATAACATCATTCAACTTCACATGCCCCATCACTGAACTGTTTCCACCAACTATGGACTCACTTTCAAGGACTCTTCGTCATGCTTTCAATTTTTATTGCTTACTTATTATTATTATTATGATCTTCTCTTTTGCATTTGCACAGTTTATTGTCTTTTGCACACTGATTATTTGCCCACCCTGTTAAGTAAGGTCTTTCATTGATTCTATTATAGTTCTTGGATTTATTGAGTATGCCCCCAAAATAGAAACATAGAAAACCTACAGCACAATACAGGCCCTTCGGCCCACAAAGTTGTGTCAAACATGTCCCTACCTTATAAATTACTAGGCTTACCCATAGCCCTCTATTTTTCTAAGCTCCACGTACCTATCCAAAAGTCTCTTAAAAGACCCTATTGTATCTGCTTCCAACACTGTTGCCAGCAGCCCATTCCATGCACTCACCACTCTCTGCGTTATATTAAAAAAAAACTTACCCCTGACATCTCCTCTGTACCTAATCCCCAGCACCTTAAACCTGTGTCCTCTTCTGGCAACCATTTCAGCCCTGGGAAAAAACCTCTGACTATCCACACGATCAATGCCTCTCATCATCTTATACACCTCTATCAGGTCAGAAATAACAAATCTCAGTGTTTATATGGTGACATATATGTACTTTGATTACTCTGAACTTTGATCCAAATAACAACTGACCATTTCTGCCTGATTTTATGCATTGAGTTCTTACCACATGATTGGCTGACTAAATATTTGCATTAACGAGCAGGTGTGGCCACTGGGTGTATATTCCAAGCACAGGTATAAATAATACCTCATCACTACATTCAAGTCAATGTAATTTCTTTATTAGGCCATGTTCACAATTAAATCTAATTCATTGTACTAGTTAAGTACATTTTAACAACTGCTTTCATCATGATTATCTTTCATTAATACGTGCAAATGGATGCATATTAGTAATATAGCACATTGCACTATTATAAAAATGGTGATTGCTATGCACAATATACCATAATTTCTCAGTCTGGTCCTTTAGAAATGAAGTTCAAATGACTGAAGGAATGCACCTGTCACAGTAACATTACTTATTTACTGTAGTAAATATGCATACAGTTCTTACTGTAAAATAAATGATTTTATAAATGAATGATACCCAACCAGGGTAGGTTTTACACGGTGAGTGGTAGGGCACTGGGGAGTGCAGTAGAACAGAGGGATCTGGAGAACACAGATCCATAATTCATTGAAGATGGTGTCACAGGTAGATAGGATCATAAAGAAAGGTTTTGGCACTTCAACTTTCATAATACAAACTACTGAGTACAGGAGATGGAATAGAAACATAGAAAACCTACAGCACAATACAGGCCCTTCGGCCCACAATGCTGTGCCAGACATGTCCTTATTACCTTAGAAATTACCTACGGTTACCCATAGCCCTCTATTTTTTCTGAGCTCCATGTACCTATCCAGGAGTCTCCTAAAAGACCCTATCGTATCCGCCTCCACCACCGTCACCAGCAGCCCATTCCATGCACTCACCACTCTCTGCGTAAAAAAACTTACCCCTGACATCTCCTCTGTACCTGCTTCCAAGCAACTTAAAACTGTGCCCTCTCATGTTAGATGAAATTCTGTAAGACGTTGGTGAGGCCTAATTTGGAGCACTGTGTGCAGTTTTGGTCCCTATCTACAGGAAACATGTACGGTAAGTAAGATTGACAGAGTGCGGAGAAAATTTGCAAGGATGTGGCTGGACTTGAGGATCTGAGTTATAGAGAAAGCTTGAATAGGTTAGGAATTTACTCCCTAGAATGTAGAAGATTGAGGGGAGAATTGGTAGAGGTATACAAAATTATGAGGGGTATAGATAGGGTAAATGCAAGCAGGCTTTTTCCACAGAGGTTGGGTGGGTGAGACTACAACTAGAGGTCATGGGTGAAGGGTGAAAGGTGAAAAGCTTAAGGAGGGACATCTTCACTCAGAGGGAGGTGAGAGTGTGGAACAAGCTGCCGGTGCAGTGTCAGTTTCAACATTTAAGAGAAATTCGGTTAGGTACATGGATGGGAGGGGTATGGAGGGCTGTGGTCCAGGTGCAAGTCGATGGGACTAGGCAGATCAATGGGCAAGCATAGAATAGGTGGGCTGAAGGGCCTGATTCTGTACTGTGGTGTTCTGTGACTATGATTTAGAACAGCAGCATATAACATACTGCAGGGAGGATCAAGATGACAATCGAGTCACTGTTGAGGGCCACCTGTTTGTGATGGATTCTTGCCATTGCCATTCTGACCACCTTCTGTCCCTGGTCACTTTATGGAATCCAATAGCAGAAAATCAACTTCCTGCAGCTTTGCAGCAGTTACATTGGGAAATCTGGATACTGAACCTAAACCGGGTTCAGCAAATCAGTCTTAGCCCAGTTGCCAGGAAGCCAATACAGCTCAGACAATTTACATGTTCTGAATTAATTAACAACTTTTACAATTGCTTTGCTTTCATTTTATAATAGTTTTTAAATTTAATCTTTTTTGATTGTTTATGTTTGTTTTAATAGTATCTAAGCATGTTTCTATCTTTATGACCATATTTACAAATACGCCAAGCTCTTTGACAGTTTTGACAGTCGGTCAGGCAATGGAAGATTTAGCTAGCTGTAGGGGCATATTTGAGGGCAAGACTTCTCACTTACAGCACCAAGGTTCTGCTTTGCGCTGAACCTTGCCCGTTAAGAACTGAACCGCTAAGTGGGGCTGGGGAGCTGTAAGGTGCAGGCACTTTACTGCTCACTGAGGTGGGCCAGGCAGAAGCATCATGAACACGAGGGTCCGTAGCACGCCCACAGGTCACTAACCCTAACTGTACGTCCTTGGAATGTGGGAAGAAACCGGAGCAGCCGGAGGCAACCCACACGGTCAAGGGGAGAATGTACCAATTCCTTACAGACAATGGCGGGCGGAGGGATGTGGAACCCCAATCAGTGGTCACGGCACTGTAAAGCGATTGCACTAACCACGGCACTACCGTCCCACCCTACTTGTGATACTGTACATTATTTCTGCCTGTAACCTATATTGCTTATGGATCTTTGAATGAAGAACCACGTAAACAATATTCCTGCACAGCCTGATCATTGCTGAAGACTAATCATTGACTGCAACACCATAATTGGGTTGACCATAAGACCTTAGAGCAGAATTAGGCCCACCGAGCCTGCTCCACCATTTCATGATGGCTGATCCGAATTTTTATCAGCCCCAATATCTTGCCTCTCCCCATATCCCTTCCTGCCCTGACCAATCAAGAATCTATCAACCTTTGCCTTAAATATACTTAAAGACTCGACCTCCACAGCTGTCTGCGGCAAAGAATTTCTCAGATTCGCCACTCTCTGGCTAAAGAAATTCCTCCTCAACACTGTTCTAAAAGGACACCCCTCCATTCTGAGGCTGTGTCCTCTGGTTTTAGACTCTCCCATCGTAGGAAACATCCTCTCCACATCCACTCTATCAAGGCCTTTCATCATTCGGTAAGTTTCAATTAGGTCACCCCTCATTCATTTGAATTCCAGTGAATACAGGCGGAGAGCCATCAAACACTCTTCATATGACAAGCCATTCAATCCTGGAGTTATTTTTATGAACCTCCTTTGAACCCCTTTCAATGCTGGCACATCTTTTCTAAGATAAGGGGCCCAAAACTGCTCACAATACTCCAAGTGAGTCCTCCCCAGTGCTTTATAAAGTCTCAACATTACATCCTTGCTTCTATATTCTAGTTCACTTGAAATGAATGCCAACATTGCATTTGCCTTCCTCTCCACAGACTCAACCTGCAAATTAACCTTTAGGGAATCCTGCACAAGGACTCCCAAGACCCCTTGCACCTCAGGTTTTCAGTTTGTCCCCCATTACTCCACCATCGTTTTCCAACAGTCTGATATCCATTCTCAACTCTCTTTTACACTTTATGTATCTGAAGAAGTTTTGATATCTTCTTTAATATTACTGGCTAGCTTACTTTCATATTCCATCTTTATCTTCTTTATGACTTTTTCAGTTGTCTTCTGCTGGTTTTTAAAAGCTTCCCATTCCTCTAACTTCCCACTAATTTTTGCTCTATTATATACCCTTTCTTTGGCTTTTATGGTGCCTTTGAGTGCTCTTGTTAGCCACAGTTATGTCATCCTTCTTTTAGAATACTTCTTCCTCTTTGGGATGTATATATCCTGTGCCTTCGGAACTACTTCCAGAAATTCCAGCCATTAGTGCTCTGCTCTCAACCCTGCCAGTGTTATTTCCAATCAATTCTGGCCAACTCCTCTCTCATACCTATGCAATTCCCTTCATTCCGCTTCTCACTCCCAAATTTCAGCATGAATATGATCATGTTATGATTACTTTCCCTTAAGGGTTCTTTTATCTTAAGCTCTTTAATCAATTATAGTTCATTGCATAACACCCAATCCAGAATAGCTGATCCCCTAGTGGCCTCAAGCACAAGCTGTTCTAAAAAGCCATCTCATAGGCATTCTAGAAACTCCTCTTCTTGGAATCCAGCACCAGTCTGATGTTCCCAATCTACCTGCATATTGAAATCCCTCATGACTATCGTAACATTGCCCTTTTGGCATGCAATTTCAAAAGAATTTTCAAAAAAATGCCCACTGTCATTTGTAGGCCACATCCTTACTGCTGTTTGGGGGTCTGTATACAACTCCCATCAGGGTCTTTTTACCCTTGCAGTTCCTTAGCTCTATCCACAATGATTCAACACATTCCAACCCGAGGTTACCTCTTTCTAATGAATTGATTTTGCTTTTTTACCAACAGAGCAATGCTGCTCTGCTGCCTTCCTGCCTGTTCTTTCGATACAATGCGTATGCCCTGACACTAAGCTCCTAGCTAGTCTTCTTTCAGCCATGATTCAGTGATGTCTACATCATACATGTTAACAGTGTCATCTGCTATATTCTGTATACTGCTCTCATTCAAATATAACACTTTCAGTCCTGTATTCACCCTTTTCGATTTTGTTCGCATTTTACATTGCAACTCATCCTGTTGACTACAATTTTGCCCTACGTGCAGCCTCTCCTCACTACACACTGCCTCTGTTTGTAAATCAACTACCTCATCTTCAGAACTATCACTCCGGTTCCCATCACACTGCCAAATTAGTTTAAACCCTCCCAAACAACTCTAGCCAATTTGCCCGCAAAGATATTGGGACCTGTCTGGTTCAGGTGTAACCTGTCCCTTTTGTACAGGTCATACCTTCCCCAGAAGAGATCCCAATGATCCATAAATCTGAACCCCTGTCCCTGCACCAATTCTTTAGCTATGCATTCACCTGCCAAATCATCCTATTCTTACCTCACTGGCATGTGGCACAGACATACTGTAAATCCAGAGATTACTACCTGGGAATCCTGCTTCTCAGCTTTCTACCTGGCTCCCTAAAATTTCTCTTCAGGACCTCCTCACCTTGTCTACCTATGCCATTGGTGCCAAGACTTCTGGCTGCTCACCCTCACCCTTGAGGGTTCTATTGTAGACAGATACCTTTGAGATACGTTTTAATTTTTAACTTTGTGTTAGCATCGACTGAATAGGAGTACCATACTAGCTCAAATGTTTGCCAATGCCTAGTGTAAAAACCTATTTATAATTTACCAATTTATTACTGTAGCCTTGTTTGTAGGGGTTGTCTTACTTGTCACTGTTTATTCCTTCTCCTGGAAGCCACAGGACATGAAATTCAATACAAGCATTTAATTGTTCTTTCACTCTCCCATACAAACTCCATGCCACAACTATCCACACACTTATTTTCATCTTTTAGCAGTTCCCTTTTTATCTTGACTATACTTTTACTGGTAATATTCCCATAGAGCAAGTTTGTTGACTTGTAACTTGTTCTCTCAGTTGATGATCTCCACATAGGCTATTTTGTTTATTCTTTAGCCCTTTCACCACAAATACCCCTGATCTCCACTCAATTTATACCCTATTTAAACATATTCCATTGATGATACTTTAATAATTTTATTCCATCTACTCTGAGAAATCCTTTGTTTAAATTCCAGGGTATTTGGATTTTTGTCCTTGACTGATTCCTTTGTCACAGAAAACCCAGTTATGGTCTTTATTCCCCTGAATAAATGTTGCCTGACCTGCTGAGTTCCTCCAGCATTTTGAGTGTGTGTTTATAGCTGATTATAGCAAGGAAATTCCTTTCTGTGATGAAACAGTGCATTTGAATTGTCAGGAATATTGTGTTGTGTTCCTTTTGTAACCTGCTAATACATTTTCTCCCTGGCAATTTGAATTGAAAAGTATGAATTTTAATGAGTTTGTATAAAGGATGGAGATAAATTAGAGATTTATTTGTTCACACAACTCATTCCTGTTTTCCATTTTTACCTTTTATCATGCTTTCTGTGTCTTTGTTGATAAATGTGACTATTTCTGTGACAAAGTCTTTGCCCTAATTAACAGCATTTTACAATCTGCTTAGAAAGATTGCCACAATCCGAACATAATGTATGAATGCGTGAGACAACACACAGAATATTGGTTGATTATTTAAAAGAAAAGTGGAAATGCATACAGAGTATGTTGGAGAACTGTTTCTAATATGTACATGCATGCACTTGCGAGCAAACATACACATATCTTTTCTGTTGATTGTAGTCTCAGGAGGCCCAGATTCTGAAGCAGCTCGCAGAGAAGAGAGAGCATGAGCGAGAGGTCTTGCAAAAGGCCATGGAAGAGAACAACAATTTCAGCAGGACTGCAGAGGAAAAACTGATCATAAAGATGGAACTGAACAAGGAAAACCGCGAGGCTCACTTAGCTGCTCTTATGGAACGTCTCCGTGAGAGGGTAAATATAAAATAATTTCTGATTACTGGTGTCTATGACAAAAATTCCTCTCATTAGTTCCACCATCTCAGTGGAAGGGGATCATTGGAAACCTTTTGGCTGATTTTCAATCCACTGTATTACCGGCCAGCAATCACTTCATCACAATTTATTACCTGTCAAGCTGAGGAGTTTGAAAATCACCCTGTGTATCCCAAATATCAAGCTTCTCGTTCCTCTTCTTTATATATAAACTAAAATATTCCATAACTGTTTTAAAATGTCTCTCATCCTTTCAACAATGGTACAATACTTTTAATAGTCTATCAGTGAAGGCACCAGGGGCTCAATGGATAGAGGGCAGCATTAAACCATAACCTGTCTCCCAGATACAATAGGCTGAATGTTGACGTATCTTCCCACTGGTCCATACCCATCTTGGCATTTCTTTGCAGCTAAATGTGCTTTTTCATTTGAGAAAAAAATACATTGGCTGGCTAGGAAATCTCGCTGGTACATTTGGATTTTGAAGGAATATTGTGTTTTTTGCGATGTTTGGATTTTTTTTAGAATGTCGTTTAGAGATCAGATTTAACCAGCCCTGAACACTGTTCCACTGGGGAAGAATTATGGGGGTGGGTAAGGTAAAAGTGCAGTTGGAGTTAGGGCCACTTTCATTAGTTATCTCCACCCCCCCCCCCCCAATGGTATTTAGTTTTTTATCTTCAGGCACAGTTAGGCCACCCATCCCAAAGAAATTAGGGACTTACCTCAGTGATATTTTTCCCTCCTGAATCTGCAGTGATTCATTCCAGTTTCAATCAAAATATGAACTACCAAATGAAAGCAGGGCCTGGGAGTAAAAGTTCCCGAGATTTCATGCCCCACGGAGTCAGTGACTGTTTCAGCCAATGAGATGCTGCAGCCGATCCCTCCTGTCCAATACTAAGTAATCAGAAAGGAGAAGAAATACTGAGCACTGCAAGAATCTGGTGGGAACCACAGCTATGCACTGCCCTTATGAAATAGTAATGCATGTTTTCTAGTATGCTCAAGGTGTAAAAAAAGAGCTGTCATTGTAAATAATGGAATAGTAACCTTAATCTACTTGAGAGACAGAGAAATGAACGAAAGGTATATTATGCCTCAGTTGTTCAAAAGTTAAACAATACCTGGAGAATTGTGAGCAATTTCTAGGCACCACTCCTAAGAAAGCATACTCTGGTTTCGACAGCAATGCAGGGTAAATTTGGATTTAGAGTTTCATTGGAAAGAGATTACATTACCATTAGAGATTGCATTGGCCGGAGTTTAAAATGTTATGGGCTGGTTTGATGGATATTTTCAAGGGGAATCAGTAAAGTTTGCTGGAGAGTCTAGAACCACAGTACATTGTTTGAAAATTACACCCAAGTCATTCAGCTGCACTTCCACACAAAGTAGTAGTGTGGAATTGTTTTGCTAATGGAATTTATTGCTAGTACAGTTGTTAATTTTAAATCTGGCACATTTTATAATTTTCAATATTAAGGATTTTGGGGGAAAAGCAGTAACATTGAGTGAGTTGATAAATCAGCGATGATCTCATTGAATACTTTTATTGACTGGTTGAGATATAGCTTGTAGCTCTTCAAGCCGCACTGCCCAGCAAGCCCCCGATTTCAACACTAGTCTAATCACGGGACAGTTTGCAATGACCAATTAACCTACTGACCATCTTTGAACTGTGAGAGGAAACCGGAGCACCTGAGGTAACCCACGCGGAGAACGTACAAGCTCCTTACAGGCGACGGTGGGAATTGAACCTGTATCGCTGATACCATAAAGCGTTATGCTAACCACTAGCAACGGTGCCGCCCCAGTAATTAAGAGGTGGAAGGGCCAATCTGCCCATGCCTGTTCCTGTCTCCTAATACTAATACTGTAGCCACGCCATACATTCCAAATTAACCAGAAACTTTCAAAAAACTGGATTCCTTGCAATATGTGTCAATACTACAGTTAAATTATTTAAATCTACCAATCAAAAGAAGCAGACCAATCTAGCAAAACATTAAATACTAAGTTGACTCTCATTGCTACAAATTAATTGAATGGCAATATCAAAGGCAATGAAGAAATTATTTCACAATATCACGGCTATTCATGGAATACATAGAAATGAGAACCTCTAGGGGCTTTGCATTGGAATGCTATCCAATTGTGTGCAAGTGAGAGTGTCAGGTTAGGTTGTTAGATTAATTGGCTATAGTAACTCTCTCCTAGTGTAAGTGAGTGACAGGAGAATAAGGGGATTGTGAATGAGCATATGTGATGGAATAGGTATCAAGGAATGCATGTAAGTTGTTGCTTTTGAATATAGACTGAGACCTGATGGGCCAAAAGGTCTCATTCTACGTCATAAGGCAAGTATGAGGATTTTGAAAAGAAAAACTAGTGAGGCTTTAATCAAACTTAACCAGGATGAAGCTATATTTCAAAATGGAACTGGCACATAGTTATGAACAGTATGTAAAGAGTTCCCCTTTCCTCTGTTGAGCACAGACTATCAGTATCTCTTAAACTGCACCTCTGGAGGCATTTTCTTGAAAGGAAAGAAGACAGAACATCCCTAGGAACAGATTCTAGCCTTGAAAGTGTCAAGTGATGAGAAAGGGGCTGCAGCATCCTATGATGCCACCTCTCTTTCCTTTCTTACCATATTATATTGGTTCTATAATAAATTCAAGAGCAAATTTGATTTGATGTAGCAGATTGGATCAGAGACAGATGTTGCAGGAAACTAACTGCTGGATTTGTAAGAGAGCCAAAAGGCCATGAGGGACAGGTTTATCTTGTCAACAACGCCTACATCCCAAATTTGTAAAAGTTTACAAATATTATCATTGATACTTGTTTTAAAAATAGCACAAAAAAATGTCAATTGACAGCCTGTGAAAGACAGCTGACAGTCCCTCAACAGCGCAATGCTCAATCACCCTTGCTGAAATTAGTCACTTCTCAGTGTTATGCTTTGTAACTTCAAAACATTAAATTAATTCAAAGGAAGACAGGGGAGTTTGAAATATGAATCAAACATCAGGTTTACTTTAAGTGAGATGTACAAGTATCACATGGTAGCGTGATGACATAAGCAATTAATGTATTTTTACATATAACCCGGAATGAATTATTTAAATGAACAAGAATGCTTAATCAACACACACACATATACACAAGATTACTCAAATATTACTTAAATATTAAATACACAACACTCAGCATAACCCTCAGAAGGGCAATAATGCAGAAAAACATTGGTCCAAAATTGACTCTATTGCCATTATCCACAATGAGATGAAGGAAGTTAATCCTTAGAAATAAACTATTTCTGCATCATGATGGAACTAAGATAAATGCATCATAAAACATCTCCTGTCTGTAGCTGTGATCATTCCATTTTTTATACCTAATGCAAAAATGTTTAATGTTCTCAGAAATTTAACCTGAGACACTCTTCAAATTTATTAACTCCACAGCATATGACATAGAAACAATACCAGGAGGGACAAAATTCTTTTTTTAAACTGCTGTTTGCAACAGGCAGTGTCCAGCAGAGTAGTTAAAACCCCAGCCATTGTCAAACTATGGACTGTCCATTTCTACAGAATCGCAGTATTATTGAATAACAAAGGCCACCATTGAAGCATAGTTCAATCTACTGTGCCACCTTTGGCCGCGTCAGGAATTGTACATAAATCACAGACAAAAAATAAAATTCTGCAGGTGCTGGGAATGTGAAATAAAAAGGTTTATGATGAGAGAGTTTCATGTCATTGGCACAAAATGTCAACTCTGTTTTTCATTCAATGCATGTTGCCTGCCTGCTGAGTAATCTCCATTTAATTTCACCTTTCCAGCATCCCCAGAAATTGCTTTTTTTATCACTTTCAGTTGAGATTAACCATGGGGCCAGTTTGTGATAGAGTGAATGGCGTGTTGCGATCTATTGACTATTCTAAACTGGCAATAGTATCAATCCTACTGCCAATGAAATAGATTATATAAATAGCTACTTACATAAGAGTCAAATAGTCCAGAAATTGTCCATTGAAATTGCTTCATTAATTCATTCTTTGCTTCAGTTTATTTCTCCTTAGTCAATAAATAATAGCTATTGTAAATGTGTCTCATTATCCTCACAGGAGAGGCATGCTACAGAGGTCCGCAGGAACAAGGAACTTCGGGAAGAGATCTCTGGCTGAACGCCATAGCCTGATGCATTTCACCATCCCGAATCAAGCCTTCCGCCCATATATTCTGGATAGTGATACATTAGTATGGGGGTCATATGAAATGGTTTAAGAAAATCAATAAATCAAGTACTATAATTAAAATTTTAGTTTAAAAATACACAAAGAAAAATGAGAACCAATCAATTTGCAAAAGGATTTGCTTGATGTGGAAACACAACCTGGGTCTTGTTTTGTAATTACCCACTTTTTGTTTTATTAATGATCTGAGTATGCATAATACAAGCTGTTTCATACTTTACTGCATCCTGCCTCATGTCCTTTATGTTGTCTCCTTCCACTGATTTGACATTTACTAGATCAGCCCTTTGGAAGCTCTGTACTCATCGAGAGAGAACCTGAGGAACATCAAGGTCAGGTAGTCAATGGTGCTAGTGACCTTTGTGTCAACGTCAAACCAGAACTCTCAGTTCTATTTTCCACAACACGCACTGGCCTTGACCTTTCACTCTTAAGCAACATGGTCTGTTTTTTCTCTTTGTTCGAAACCCCTTGATCTATGAGCAGGGCTTTGTACTGGTCTTTTTGAGGGAGGGGGAATTGTGCCAAGTAAGGCTACTGAGCACCCAAGACCTACAAATCTGTTCCAGCTGTTAAAGTTATTACCTAGAAGGATGCTGCCTGCTTATTCTAATCTTCATTAGTAGTATTTTCATGTATGTCATTGTGAGCAAGCTGTGATAATAAAGAAAGGAGTTCTGTGAACTGTATAATGTTCAGTCTGTTCATTGCTTTCTTCTCCTGAACACTGACTCTCTTCAGAAAGCACTAAATCATTTCAAAGCAATCTGCTTTGCTCAATATGAGTTGGGCAAGCACCTCTCTTGATGGCTAGCTGACAGTTAACATCAGTGCCAGGGCAGTAGGAATAGGAAAAGATTGCTTAACTACTAAAATCAACACCATCATTCAATCAGAGCATGGCTATCTGCAGTACAACCCTTTTTCCCTGCCCTTTCATCCATATCCTTGCCCAATATCGTTCATTATTTTACACTGCCCTACACCAAGTGCTGATTCTCTTCAGAAAACAATGACAGGCTCTTCGTCATCTCACAGTATTTTGCTCGAAGTGCACAGGCAAGCTACCCCTCGTGTTCTCATGCTTCAAGCTCAGGTTCTTTGAAAGAGACTTAATCTAGGCTCAAAAAAGCAGAAAATGATGAAAATATCAAGCAATTCCATTGGACTCTTTAAAGAGTATTGGAGAAAATTTCAGTTTTATCAGGAGTCCTGTGGTAGCGAAGGCACAGACTTGGAACTTTGACAATCCACGGTTGTTCTACCCTTAGAGGAGAGAAGTTCACAGTTGTTTTCCACTCTTCATTGCTGTGTCTGTCTAATGGAAAATGCAATGGCCTTGGATACAAGTCATAGGAGCAGAATTAGGCCACTTGGCCCATCGAGTCTGCTGTGCCATTTCATCATGGCTGACCTACTATCCTTCTCAATCCCATTCTCCTATCTTCTCTCCACAAACATTGATGCCCTGACTAACCAAGAATCGATCAACCTCTGCTTTAAATATACTCAATAGCTTGGCATACACAGCCGTCCGTGGCAACGAATTCCACAGATTCACCACCTCTGGCTAAAGAAATTCCTCCTCATCTTTGTTATAAATGGACGTCCCTCTATTCTGACACTGTGCCCTCTGGTCCTAGACTCACCCACTATCCTCTGCATATCCACTCTGTCTTGGCCTTAAAATATTTGATAGGTTTTAATGAGGTCACCCGTCATTCTTCTAAACTCCAGCAAGTACAGGACCGGAGCCTTCAAATGCCCCTCGTACATTAATCCTTTCACTCCTTAATCATTCCTGTGAACCTCCTCTGGACCCTCTCCAATCCTAGCACATCCTTTCTCTGACAAGGGGCCCACAGCTGCTCACAAGTCTCTGTGCAGTTTGACCAATGCCTTAGAAAGCCTCAGTATCACATCTTGGCCTAATATTCTGGTCATCTCAAAATGAGTGCTGGCATTGCATTTGCCTTCCTTACCATCAAATCAACCTGTAAGTTAAGCATTAGAAAATCCTGCGCAAGGACTCTCAAGTCCCTTTGCACCTCTGATTTTTGAATTTTCTCCCCATTCAGAAAACAGTCTACACCTTTATTCCAAGTGTACTGCATGAGCATGCACTTCCCTACACTGCTGTATATTCCATCTGCCATTTCCTTACCATTCTACCAATCTGTCAAACTCCTGCAGACTCGCCACTTCCTCAACACTACCTGCCCCTCCACCTATCTTTGTATCATCCGCAAACTTGACGGCAAAGCCATAATTTCCATCACCCAAATCGTTGGCGTATACAGTAATGTGAAAAGAAGCGGTCTCAATACTGACACCTGAAGAGCACCATTTGCCACCAGCTGCCAAACCTTTTATTCCAACGATTTGCCTCTTGCCAATCATCCAATCTTATATCCATGCCGGTCTCTTTCCTGCAGTACAATGGTCCTTATCTTGTTAAACAGCCTCATGTGAGATTGATGGGCCTGACGACATTCAAATACTAGTTCTCACACAAACTGTGAGAGACTAGGTAAAATGTGAAGAGACAACTCCATCAGGCTGTGAAGAGAGAAACTAAAGAACATTTTAAAGTACTAATGTAACCACCCAAATGTGAAAGAAATTGACTAAGTTCTTTATTTAAGCTTCAAACTTCAGCCATTTTTGATTTGATTTGATTTTTGCTTCCCTCTAAAGCATCTCTCAGTTTTACATACTCAATCTCTCTGAGTGATTCATACGCACTTTGAATCTGTTCATTTTCAGGCACTATTCACTGGAATTACACTGTGATTTAGAGTCACAGAGTCATAGTACACTACAACACAGAAACAGGATCATTCGTCCATAGAGTCCATGCAGAACTATAGATCTGTCTACTCCCTTCGACCTGCACCTGGACCATGTACCTTTCCAAACTTCTCAAGTGTTGGAATCGAACCCACATCCATCACTTCCGCTTGCAGGTCGTTTCACACTCTTACCTCCTTCTGAGTGAAGATGTCCCCCGACATATTCCCCTTAAACATTTCACCTTTCGCCATAAACCCATGACCATCATTGCTGTTGGTAAATTTTTCTACCGAAGTGGGTTGCCATTGCCTTCTTCTGAGCAGCGTCTTTACAAGACAGATGACCCCAGCCATTATCAATACTGGTGTCTGCCTGGCATCAGTGGTCACATAACCAGGACTTGTGATATGCACCAGCTGCTCATACAACTTTACGCCACCATGACTTCATGAAACCCTGTACTACACCTTGCCCAAGGATGACCACAGGCTAGCAGAGGGAAGGAGTACCTTACACCTCCTTTGATAGAGACGTATCTCCACCCTGCAACTCTGCCACTTTTGTATACCTCTATCAAATCTCCCGTTTTTTCCCTACGCTCTAGAGAATAAAGTCCTAACCTATTCAACCTTCTCCTATAACTCAGGTCTTCAAATGCTGGCAACATCCTTGTAAATTTTTTCTGTACTCTTTCAATCTTATTGATTTTTTCTTGAAGGTAGGTGACCAGAACGCCACACATTACTCCAGATTAGGCATCACCAATATCTTATACAACTTAGGCATAATATTCAACTCGTGTACTCCTCAGTACTTTGATTTATGAAGGTAAATGTGCCAAGTTTTTCTTTCTGACACTATCTATCTGTGATGCCACTTTCAAGGAATTACAGATCTGTATTCCTGGATCCCTCTGTTCTGCTGCACTTCTCAGTGCTCAACCACTCACCATCTAAGTCCTACCCTGGTTTGTCCTCCCAAAGTGCAACTCCTCACACTCTTCTTCATCAAATTCTGTCTGCCATTTTTCGACCCATTTTTCCAGCTGGTCCAGATCCCACTGCAAGCTTTGGTAGCCTTCCCTACTGTCCACTATGCCCCCAATCTTGGTGTCATCTGCAAATTTACTAGTCCAGTTTACTATATTATCATCCAGATCATTGAGGACAAACAACAATGGACCCAGCACCAATCCCTGTGGCAACCCACTAGTCACAGGCCTCCAGTGAGAGTGGCAACCATCTGGCTTCTCCCATGAAGTCAATGCCTAATCCAATTTATTATCTCATCCTGAATGCCAAGCAACTGAACCTTCTTGAGCAGCCTCCCATACGGGACCTTGATAATGGCCTCAGTAAAGTCCATATAGACAACATCCACTGCCTTGGTTTCATCAGCTTTCCTGGTAACTCCCTCAAAAAGCTCTATAAGTGCTGTTAGACATGACCTACCATGCACACACCATGTTGACTATCTCTAATCAGTCCATGCCTATCCAAATACTTCCTTATCCAGTCCTTTAGAATAACTTTCAAAAGCTTACCTACTACTGATGTCAGGCTCACTGGCCTGTAATTTCCTGGCTTATTCATTGAGCCTTTCTTAAACAATGGAACAACATTCTATCCTCTAATCCTCAGGTACCTCACCTGTGACTAAGGACATTTTAAATACTTCTGCTAGGGCCTCTGCAATTTATGCACTAGCCTCTCACAAGGTCCGAGGGAACACCTTGTGAGATCCTGGGCATTTATCCACCCTAATTTGCCTCAAGTTAACAAACACCTCCTCCTCTGTAATCTGTATAGGGTCCATAACCTCACTGATGCTTTGCCTCTCATCTATAGGCTCTGCATTCGTGTCCTGAGTAAACACAGATGTAAAAAGTCCATTTAAGATTTTCCCCATCACTTTCAGCTCCACACACAAATTATCACTCTGATCTTCCAGAGGATCAGTTACGTCCCTTGCTATCCTTTTGATCTCAGTTTATCTTGCCCCAATGCACACTTGCCAGATCACTTTTGATACCATCATAATTGGTCTTTCTCCAATTTAGGATCTCAATGCAAGGACCAGACCTATTTTTCTGTAGAATTATTTTGAAACTAATGGCATTAAGATTACTAGATGCAAACTATTCCCCTACACAAACTTCTATCACCTGCCCTAATAGGAGATGTAGTACTGCACCCTCTCATTTGGGACCTCTATGCAGTGATTATGTTGGATCCTTGCATTGAAAGATACGCAGCTCAGAACATTAGTCTGTCCCACTATGGTCAACCTTTCAATTTCTCACTTTGTAGGCTTAGCAACATCTTTCCTCACAGCCATTCCATTATTTCCTCAGGTGCTCTGATTCCCACTTCCCTGCAAGTCTGGTTTAACCCGCCCAACCCGACTAGCATGTCTTCCCACAAGGATATTAATTCCCCTCCAGTACAGTTGTTCCCCAAATGTACAGGTCTCACCTTCCCTGGAAGAGAGCCCAATGATCCAAAAATTCTGCACCATCTCCTTAGCCATGTGTTAAACTCCCTGATCTCATCACCCTTCTTACACATGTCATCAGTGCTGATATGGACCACTCTCCCACTTATGAATGCTGTGCACACAATCTCAAGATGAGCCTGACCTTGGCACCCGGGAGGCAACCTACCATCCAAGAATCTTGTTCTCGTCCGCACAACCTGCTGTCTATTCCATTAAGCATTGAGTCCCCTATCACTACAGCTCACCTCTTCTCCCTCCTTCCCTTCTGAGCCACGGAGCCAGACTCAAAGCCAAAGACTTGACTGCTGTGGCTTTCCTCTGCTGGATCATCTCCCCAGCAGTATCCAAAGCGGTATGCCTATTATTGAGTGGAATGGGCACAGGGGAGCTCTGCACTGGCTGTCTATCCCACCTCCTGGCAATCACCCTGTTATCTGTATCCTGCACCTTATGTGTAACTACCTCTCTTTATCGCCTGTCTATCAACCCCTCAGACTCCCTAATAATCCGGAGCTGATCCATCCCCAGCTCCAGGTCCTTAACACGATCTGTAAAGAGCTGCAGCTGGATGCACTTCTTGTAGGTGTAATCACGAGGAACACTGGAGGTCTCCCTGCCTTCCCGCATCCTGCAAGAGAAGCATTCCTCTATCCTCTAATTTCATTTCACTAAGAAAGAAAGAAAGAAAATTAAATGAATTTATTGATTCAAAACAAAGCAGCTGTACATCGGGAGTGTAACGGTGAGGCAGTGGGAACATGAGAGCATGAAGAGAAGCTGAAAGAAAAGTCAGAAGAAACTGAAACACTTGAAAGCTTTTCGGGTAACTGGTTTTGAAAGCTAACGCTAACTATAATCTTATTTTCAGTTGAAATATCATCTGAACTTGCGTTAATATCCTATCACTTGTGTTGCCACTTTGAGGGAGCTGTGGACTTGCCCAAGATCCCTTCTATAAATTAATGCTCCTCATGACCCTGCCAGTTACTGAATAGTTTTATCTTACATTTGACCTCCCAAAGTGCTGCACCACACTTTTATCCAGAGTAAACTCATCTGCTACGTCTCTGTCCATAAGTCTAGATGGTCCCCTTCCCACTAAAACATTTCACAATTCTGTTCCTCTTCACAGCTCCGCTAATTGTTGTGTTATCTTCAACCTGCTAATGAGGCTATCTACAATTTTGTTCAGGATCCAAGGTGTAACTACCTCCATGTGTCACCTGTCGATAAACCCCTCAGCTGCCCGAATGACCCATAGTTGTCCAGGATCATTAATAAATATCATAAACAATAGAGGTCCCAACACTGATTCTTGTGAATATCTTGTTCACAGATCTCCAGAAGAACACTCCTCTATCTTCCACAGCCAGGCCAATTTTGAATCTAATCTACCATGTCTTTATTATCATGGAAAAGGATAGAATCAGCGAGGACAGGAAAAATTTTCATTGGGGAAGGGCAAATTATGAGGCTATAAGGCTAGAACTTGCGGGTGTGAATTGGGATGATGTTTTTGCAGGGAAATGTAATATGGACATGTGGTCGATGTTTAAGGATCTCTTGCAGGATGTTAGGGATAAATTTGTCCCGGTGAGGAAGATAAAGAATTGTAGGGTGAAGGAACCATGGGTGACAAGTGAAGTGGAAAATCTAGTCAGGTGGAAGAAGGCAGCATACATGAGGTTTAGGAAGTAAGGATCAGATGGGTCTATCGAGGAATATAGGATAGAAAGAGGGAGCTTAAGAAGAGGCTGAGAAGAACAAGAAGGGGGCATGAGAAGGCCTTGGTGAGTAGGGTAAAGGAAAACCCCAAGGCATTCTTCAATTATGTGAAGAACAAAAGGATGACAGGAGTGAAGGTAGGACCGTTTAGAGATAAAGGTGGGAAGATGTGCCTGGAGGCTGTGGAAGTGAGTGAGGTCTTCAATGAATACTTCTCTTTGGTAATCACCACTGAGAGGGAACTTGCTGACGGTGAGGACAATATGAGTGAGGTTGATGTTCTGGAGCATGTTGATATTAAGGGAGAAGAGATGTTGGAGTTGTTAGAATACATTAAGACAGATAAGTCCCCGGGGCCTGACGGAATATTCCCCAGGCTGCTCCACGAGGCAAGGGAAGAGATTGCTGAGTCTCTGGCTAGGATCTTCATGTCCTTGTTGTCCATCGGAATGGTACCGGAGGATTGGAGGGAGGCGAATGTTGTCCCTTTGTTCAAAAAAGTTAGTAGGGATAGTCCGGGTAATTATAAACCAGTGAGCCTTATGTCTGTGGTGGGAAAGCTGTTGGAAAGGATTCTTAGAGATATGATCTATGGGTATTTAGAGAATCATGGTCTGATCAGGGACAGTCAGCATGGCTTTGTGAAGGGCAGATCGTGTCTAACAAGCCCAATAGAGTTCTTTGAGGGGGTGACCAGGCACGTAGATGAGGGTAGTGCGGTGGATGTGATCTACATGGATTTTAGTAAAGCAAGGTTGACAAGTTTGACAAGGTTCCACACGGTAGGCTTATTCAGAAAGTCAGAAGGCATGGGATCCAGGGAGGTTTGGCCAAGTGGATTCAGAATTGGCTTCCCTGCAGAAGGCAGAGGGTCATGGTGGAGGGAGTACATTCGGATTGGAGGGTTGTGACTAGTGGTGTCCCACAAGGATCGGTTCTGGGACCTCTACTTTTCGTGATTTTTATTATCGACCTGGATGTGGGGGTAGAAGTGTGGGTTGGCAAGTTTGCAGACGACACAAAAGTTGGTGGTGTTGTAGATAGTGTAGAGGATTGTCAAAGATTGCAGAGAAACATTGATAGGATGAAGAAGTGGGCTGAGAAGTGGCAGATGGAATTCAACCTGGAGAAGTGTGAGGTGGTACACTTTGGAAGGACAAACTCCAAGGCAGAGTACAAAGTAAATGGCAGGATACTTGGTAGTGTGAAGGAGAAGAGGGATCTGGGGGTACACATCCACAGATCCCTGAAAGTTGCCTCACAGGTAGATAGGGTAGTTAAGAAAGCTTATGGGGTGTTGGCTTTCATAAGTTGAGGGATAGAGTTTAAGAGTCGCGAGGTAATGATGCAGCTCTATAAAATTCTGGTTAAGCCACACTTGGAGTACTGTGTCCAGTCTCACTATAGAAAGGATCTGGAAGCTTTGGAAAGGGTACAGAGGAGATTTACCAGGGTGCTGCCTGATTTAGAGAGTATGCATTATGATCAGAGATTAAGGGAGCTGGGGCT
Source organism: Hemitrygon akajei (assembly GCF_048418815.1). Lineage (NCBI taxonomy): Eukaryota > Metazoa > Chordata > Chondrichthyes > Myliobatiformes > Dasyatidae > Hemitrygon > Hemitrygon akajei. The sequence goes on along the minus strand of NC_133124.1, from coordinate 26,628,423 downwards.
TTACTCTTTGGAGAGAAGGAGGATGAGAGGAGACATGATAGAGGTATACAAGATATTAAGAGGAATAGATAGAGTGGACGGCCAGCGCCTCTTCCCCAGGGCACCACTGCTCAATACAAGAGGACATGGCTTTAAGGTAAGGGGTGGGAAGTTCAAGGGGGATATTAGAGGAAGGTTTTTCACTCAGAGAGTGATTGGTGTGTGGAATGCACTGCCTGAGTCAGTGGTGGAGGCAGATACACTAGTGAAATTTAAGAGACTACTGGACAGGTAAATGGAGGAATTTAAGGTGGGGGTTTATATGGGAGGCAGGGTTTAAGGGTCAGCACAACATTGTGGGCCGAAGGGCCTGTATTGTGCTGTACTATTCCATGTTCTATGTTCAATGTTCTTTATGTCCTTGGATCCTATGTGTTTTAATCTTATAAGCCACAACTTCTCCCACAAAAAGCCTTGCTGACTTTCCCTAATGCGTTTTAACATGTGAGTAGAACAAAGGATCTTCTCCAATAATTTCATAACCATTGATGTAATGCTCACCAGCCTATAGTTTCCTGATTTGTCTCTATTCCTCTTCTTGGCTATTCTCTATTTCTCTGAGACTTCACCTGCAGCAAAATCTTTCTCAAGGTGCCAGTAGTCTCCTCTGTTGCCCTTCTCAAGGACCTGGGATATATCTCATCAGGCATTGGGGGCATATCAATCTTCATGAGCCTCATCATCACCTCCTTCTTGATATAAATCTGCCTGAGAATATCAGTATAACCCTCCCTGAATTCACTGTCCTTCATCTCCTTCTCTTTGGTAACTATCAATGTGAAATACTCATTTAGTAGCTCACCAACTTACTCTGACTCCGACCATAAATTCACTCCATTGTCCTTGAGTGGTCTTACTCAGTCTCTGATTACCCTCTTTGTTTTTAATATATATATATAAGATACCATGGTATGTTTAATCCTGATTACCAAAGACATTTCATGGGCCATTTTGCTTAAATTCTCTCTTACTTCCTTTATTTTCCTCAAAAGTCTTGTCCAATTTCAGTTCCTTCATCCTTACTTACGTTTCCTTTTCCTTATCAGCTTGGCAACACCAATCGCCATTCAGCTCTCTGGAACTTTACCATTCTTGTCTTTCATCCTCACAGGAGCATTCTAGCTTCTAGGTATTTTTCTATTAAATGCAACCTATAGCTCCTGGTTCCAGAGTGATAATCTCAAGTATATATCAAGTTATATTAAGAGAAGTTTACATAGGCACATGAATAGGAGGAAGATGGAGGGATAAGGACATCGTGTAGTTAGGAGGGTGCATTTTTTGGGTTTTTTAATTTACTTTTTAGTTGGATCGGCATAACATTGTGGGTCTATTCTGTGCTGTACTGTTCTATGTTCTAAGGTTAACTTTACTGAGTTCAACCTACTCCTAGTAACATTTTTATTGGACACTCAGAGCTGCTGCACAGATCGATAGTGTTGTTAGAAGGCGTTTGGTGTGATGGCCTTCATCAAACATGGGACTGAGTTCAAGAGCCGTGAGATAATGTTACAGCTATATAAGACCATAGTTAGACCCCACTTGAAATACTGTGTTCAGTTCTGGTCACCTCATTACAGGGAGAATGTGGATACTGTAGAGAGAGTGCAGAGGAGATTCACAAAGAAGTTGCCTGGATTGGAGAGCATGCCTTATGAGAACAGATTGAGTGAACTTGGCCTTTTCTCCTTGGAGTGAGAGAGGATGAGGGGTGACCTGATAGATGGTGTATAAGATGATGAGAGGCATTGGTCATGTGGATATTCAGAGGCTTTTTTCCCAGGGCTGAAATGGCTAACACAAGGGGGTGTATTTTTAAGGGGCTTGGAAGTAGGTACAAGGGGGATGTCAGCGGTAAGTTCTCCACCCAGAGAGTGGGGGGTGCATAGAATGCTCTGCCAGCAACGGTGGTGGAGGCAGATACAATAGGGTATTTCAAGAGACTCTTAGATAGGTACATGGAGCTTAGAAAAACAGAGGGCCATGTGGTAGGGAAGTTCTAGGCAGTTTCTAGAATAGGTTACATGGTCAGCACAACATTGTGGGCCGAAGTACCTGTAATGTGCTGTAGATTTCTATGTTTTTAGTACCACTGGAGGTCAGCGATCATCATGTGACATAGAGTGTGTTCTTACAAAGAAATGGGTGCTGCAAATCACTTCAAATAGTGTGACAAGAGATTTACAATTACATCTAAAGAATTACTTGGTTACAGATGGTCACTTTTCCAATGATAATATATTCATATATTGCTGTGTTTGGCTGTAAAAATTATGACTGTAAAAGTTTGACTGTAGGTGCAAATCGTAAAACATCTACATTCAAGAATAGATGTCCAAACTTATCAAAATAAGGGAAGTGGTAATTTTCATTCTCCCCCAAAAATAACACAGGATATGCATTGAGCTTGCCATTTTCTATTAATAGAATATTGTTGCCTGTGTGCAGTGCTGTTGTCATTGTATTGAGGCAAGTTTCCGTAGTCAGCGTGCTAACTCAAGCACAGAATTTATCAGCAAGTTCACTCTGTGGTTATAGGCCAAGCTTTGATGACTCTTAGCAAGCTAGTTTGTTGAATATTGTTTTATCACTCTTGAATAATTTCCATACCAGCTTTTCCCTAAAAATATATCCAACTGCACAATTCCCTGGTACTAGTGTAAATCACTCAAATTGCTCCCGATTTCCAGCATCTGCAGAATCGTCCTGCATCCATCCTGCCAAAGAGTCTCGGTCCGAAACGTCAGCTGTGCTCTTTTTCATAAATACTGCCTGGCCTGCTGAGTTCCTCCAGCATTTTGTGTGTTTTGCTCTAGATTTGCAGCATTTACAAAATCTCGTGTGTTTATAATACTAGCTACTCCAATACTAGATACAGTTTGTTAATCAAATTTCTGCTGAAAATTCTTTTCTCTGATGTGAGGGCCCTCTGTACATGTGGATGGAAGTTTCAGTATGCAGTGATTTCAGTTTCAGACGTACTTTTGGCGTACTTAAGCGCTACTCCAAAATTAATACAGGTTCTTCCTTAGAAAATAGACCCTGTGTTATTAACACTTCCAAACCCTACATATAGCAACAAAGCAAAATGTAAAACCAACCCATTCTTGTGCCTTTCAATAGGTTGTCAGAGCAACTGTGTCTGAAGTACAAATGTAAAAGAGATGGAGAAAATGTAATAAAAAGTCGAGATTTTTAAAAATAAGGCCTTTCAACATAGCTGTTTAAAAATTCATAATTACATGTTTGATGTTATGCCAACAGTCCCTAGTCCATTCTGATGCCAAGAACTCAAAAGTAGCCACTCTTTAACTGCACTGATCAGCTGGGTGTTCCTGTTGTCTAACAGGGGAAAACAATGGTCAAGAACAGATTGCAATGTCCAGGTCAACATGCTCCTGATTCCCACGCCTGCACACTGCATCACAGAAGTCAGAAACAACCTGGAGGTTAGATGCTCACGTGCTTGGCCTCCTGCTCCATGCTGAGCTGAGAGCCAGATACGCTTCTTTATATCAGTGATGCCTGGCATAGATAGACCAGCCCCTTTCAAAATTATCGACTTTGACTGAAAATGCTAACTTTTGTTTATTTACCTAATCTTAATGATTATAATTAATTCTGGGATTTAATTTGTTTTAATAAAATGCATGGTGCTCTTTGAACTTCTTAAATGGTTTTAGTTTTACTTACCGTAGTTGCACTTGAACTGTTTTTAACTGTCTTGGGAGTTGCTCAGGGGAGGAGATGCAGGAGCCACTACCAGAAGTTTTGTGTTTGCAGAAACCGTAACACCTCATATGGCAGCTGAGATAGTGACATTTCACCCGTGGGACTGCAAAGGATCTAGTGGTAGAGTTTGGGAAGGTTGGCAAGACGTGATCAATACTGATGGCTGTTAGCGATGGGTGACGCTGTTGGAGAGTCTCATCTTACCTTGAAATGTATCAAATCCCAGTGGGAGAAAAGATCTGTTCCAACCAAGGTTTATAAACCTTTCCATCAATGGGGTATCCCCATTTCATGTCTGGAGATAATGCCATGATTAGACATGAGCTCATTCACCATGGTGACGTACAGTTACCAGACCAGAATATAACCATATAACAATTACAGCACAGAAACAGGCCATCTTGGCCCTTCTAGTCCGTGCCAACGCTTACACTCACCTAGTCCCACTGGCCCGCACTCAGCCCAAAACCCTCCATTCCTTTCCTGTCTATATATCTATTCAATTTTACTTTAAATGACAATACTGAACTCTACCACTTCTACTGGAAGCTCATTCCACACAGCTACCACTCTCTGAGTAAAGAAATTACCCCTCATGTTACCCTTAAACTTTTGCCCCCTAACTCTCAAATCACGTCCTCTTGTTTGAATCTCCCCTACTCTCAATGGAAAAAGCCTATCCACGTCAACTCGATCTATCCCCCTCATTATTTTAAATACCTCTATCAAGTCCCCCCTCAACCTTCTACGCTCCAAAGAATAAAGACCTAATTTGTTCAGCCTTTCTCTGTAACTTAGGTGCTGAAACCCAGGTAACATTCTAGTAAATCTCCTCTGTACTCTCTCTATTTTGTTGATATCTTTCCTATAATTAGAATGACAGAAGCAGCCTAGGCTGTCCTAAGGTGCTTCTCCTCCAAGCCTGTTCAACTGGAGTCAGTGCACTTGCTTTTTTAATGTAAAGATCAAATTTAAAGGGCTGCTTACATCTGCACAGTGGTTGCCTTAAATCAGGTAGATATCACTGGTATATGTGGTGAAATGTGTTGTTTTGAGCATCAGAACATTGCAAAGCATAATAATAAACTATAAATTATGATAAGAATCTATTAAAAAATAGTGCAAATAAGTAGTGCAAAAAGGGAGAAAAAAATTGAGGTACAGCTTTTTGGATTTCAGAATTTCAGATAAGAGATTGTGGACCTGTACTGTACATGGGTTCATTGTCCGTGCAAACTCAGATGGAAGTGGGAAGAAGCTGTTTCTAAAGTGTTGAGTGTGTGCCTTCAGGCTCCTGTACTTCCTCCTTGATGGCACAATGAGAACAGCCGTGTCCTGTGTGATGGAGGCCCTTGATAATGAATGGCGCCTTTTTGAGGCATCACCTTTTGAGGGTGTTCTCGATGCTGGGAAAGCTGGCGCCCATGATGGTGTTGGCTGAGTTCACAACCTTCTGCAGCTTTTACTGACCCCGTGAATTTGACCCTCCACGCCAGATGCTAATGAACCATTTGGAATGTTCTCCTCGGTATCTCTGTGGAAATTTGAGAGTGTCTTTGCTGACATACCAAGTCTCCCCAGATGCCTTATAGCTTCTTTGTAATTGCATTAATATGTTGAGCCCAGGAGAGATCTTCGGAGATGTTGACACTCAGGAACTTGAAACTGTCCACTCTTTCCGCTGATGATCCCTCGATGAATGGCGTGTGTTCCTTCAACTTCCCCTCCCTGATGTCCACAATGAATCTCCAGATGTTGAGTGCAAGGTTGTTGTTGCAACCCTGCTGAACCAGCTGATCTGTCTCATTTTTGTACACCTCCTCATCACACCCACCAACCATTGTTGAGTCATCAGCAGATTTATAAACGGCATTTGAGCTGTGCCTCACCACACAGGTGTGGGTGTAGAGAGAGTAGAACAGTGGGCTAAGCACACATCCTTGAGGTGCCCCAGTGTTGATTGCCAGTGAGGAGGAGATGCGATTTCCAGCTGTACTGACTGTGATCTCATGGTGAGGAAGTCAAGGATCCAGTTGCACAGGCAGGTGTTCAGGCCCAGGTTTTGGAGCTTGTTGATTAATACTGACGGTATGATGGTGTTGAACGCTGAGCTGTTATCGATAAACAGCAGTCTGACATAGGTATTGCTATTGTCCAGCTGATCCAAGGCCGAGTGGAGGGCCAGTGAGATTGCAATTTCCGTCCCATTTGGGCTCCATCAAACAAGTAGGAGGGAAACACAAATTTCACAACATATGCCAGTGATATTAAGTCTGATTCTGAACAGCCAAAAATGGTGAAATAGTAAATTGAGTTAGTGTGTCCATACTTGATTAGAGAGTCCACTTGTTATCTCATTTTGCCAATTTGTGCTCCAGAGGCGAGTCAAAATGTTTGGTACAGTTTCTCATTTATTCAAGCTCTGGTATGATTCCTGGTTGTAATTAGAACTGGACACCAACTCTCCACTGAGGATAACTTCTAATTGGCTCCTTTCAATATCTCTGCTTGCTTGCAAATCTTCATTCTGTTTTCCAAAGGATTCTAGTTGATTCTAGTGTTGTAGTCATTGGTACCAAGAAGACAAACAGCCATGCCTTGATCAGAGGTGCTGCGTGGCTTGTAAAAATGGTGTATTAATGTTTAATATATGAGTGCTCCCTGTGTGACGAGGCCACTCTCAGGTTAGAGGAGCAAAACCTCACACTCCACTTGGGAAGCCTTCAGCCTGACGGCATGAACATCAATTTCTCCCCACTCTACCTTCTCTCTTCTTCCGTTCCTTACCCAGGGTCCCCTCTCACCACTTCTATTCTCTTCAGCTGCCTATCACCTCTCTCCAGTGTTCCTCCTCCTTTTCATTCTCCCATGGTCCACTCTCCACTCCTATCAGATTCCTTCTTCTTCAGCGCTCTACCTTTTCCACCTATTAACTCCAAGCTTCTCACTTCACCTCCCTTCCCCACCCACCTGCTTTACCAAACCACCCCCCACCCCACAATGCATGACTTCACCTATCACCTTCTAGCTAGTACTCCATCCCCTCCTCCCTCACCTACCTTCTTATTCTGGCTTCCTTCCCCTTTCTCTCCTGTTCTAATAAAGAGCCTCAGCCCAAAATATTGATTCTTTATTCCTTTCCATAGATGCTGCCTGACCTGTTGAGTACCTCCAGCATTTTGCACCTGCTCCTATTTCTTATCATTTTATGAAATAGATTGATCTACATAAAATGCTTTCTAATAAATAATAATAACAGAAAATGCTGGAAACACTTGGCAGGTTAAGACTTTAGGTCTAGGATCCTTTGTCAGATCTGGGAAAGTAAAGTATTTATTTCTCCAGTGCAGCAGTGGCTAATACCAGAGCACATCCTTTTAAGTTGAGCAGAGGAAATTTTAGCAGAGATAATTTTTTTTAAAAAACACAGAGAATGATAACTGCATGGAATGCACTCGTGGATGTGGTTGCAGAGGCTGATACATTAGGATGATTTAACAGACTCTGAGAGAGGCAATGGGTATAAGAACAATGGAAGGTTATGGGCCGTGTAGGATGAAAGGCATAATTTGCTCCTGGAGTATATTTATTTAGGTCAGCACAACATCATGGGTCAAAGTACTCTACTGTTCTATGGTTGAAAATCAAATAAATTTTCAGTAGGAGATGAGTGGGTTGGATGGGTAGAAGAGGAAATAACTCTGATAGGGTGAGATTAAATGGATTAAAGGGGCTGTTGAAGGTGCGTTAGTTTTTTGATGTATTGTTATTGGTGAGACGGTGGGAGATGCATAGCAGACAAAAAGAATAAGAAAAACTGATCTAAAGTGATGACTGGCAGAAATAGCCCATTCTGATTCAGGCAGGAAAAGAAGAGTGCATTGGTCTGGGGTTGGAGAATCTGATACAATGTTTAAAAGATTAGAAAATGCCCCGATGGAGTACTACTGAACAGAAACAGACTTACCCAGACTATATCCCTCTAAACCCTTCTCAGTCAGCTGTCTATCCAAAACTTCTCTTAAGTGTCACAAATAAATCTGATTCTTGCAGCTTGTTCCAAACTCACACCACCCTCTGAGTGAAATAAAAGTTTCCCTCAGGTTCCCTCTTAAATATTTCACATCTCACCCTAAACCTATGATGTCTGGTTCTCATCTCACCCAATCTGTGTGGACAAAGCCTGCATGCATTCACATTATAGTTTAATATAACATTGTAAGACCTCTCCTCACTCTCCTGCGCTCCAGGGAATGAAATCCTTATTTGGGTGGAAGATGATGTTTTTCTTCCCTCAAACTTGTGTTGGACCTTATTGTAAGGTGGAGGATCACAGACACAAAGGTCAGAATGGGCTGGGATAGTGAATTAAGAGGAGGCACCTTGTGAACAGCAAACACAGAGGATCAGCTTGAAGGAAGTGCAGATGCTCGCTCCTGGTTGGGTCTCTGAATGGTGGGAAGGGGAGATGTAAAAGAACAAAATTGTTTCTCCTGCAGTTCCAGAAAGAGCCATAAGATGAGAAACAGTTAGTTGTGGATAGAAGAGTGAGACAAGCAGTGGATTTCTGTTGGAGCTGTTGGAAATTGTGAAGGATTATTGATTGAATACATAGGGTGCTGGGGTAAAAGCTAAGGACCAAGGAAATAGATGAGATGTGGTCAAGGATTCTGTCAATGGGATCTCTACCCAATAGAGGAGCCCTGGTTCAACAAGGAGGAAGACATTTCAGGGCATTTGTGCATGATGCCTCATTGTTGAAATAGAGCCCCCAAAGGAGACGTTGTTCAGGGAAATATAATCAGGTTAACTATGGGTGTTCATGGGCTTGATCAGATGTTTGTGGTTAGCCAGGGAAGGAGACAGAGGTACCCAGAAATAGGAGTGAAGAGTCAGGGACTGTCCATGTGAAGATGGTAGAAATTGGTAGCAAAAGTAACGAGATGTTGGAGTTGTGCATGAGTGTAGGAAGCAGCACTGATACAGTCATCAATGTGCCTAAAAAAGGTTTAAGGGAGTGGACCTGAATAGGATAGAAACAAAACTAGGTTACTTATTTCAAAAATGACAAGTTTAATGTGGGCCAATGTGAGTGTCAATTGCAACATTTGATCTGGAGAAAGTGAGTGGAGGTGGGGGGACAAGTTCAACCAGACAAATGAATGTATTAGTGGAGTGGGGCTTGTTCAGAAAAGTAGTGGAGAGCTCTCAAACCCTGATGTGTGATCGCAGTGAGGAGGACTGTCCATCCATGGTGAAGATGAACTCGTTGGCAGCAGGAATCACACAGGGCTCACTGAAGGGTCTTCCTTCCTCGCTACCATAGTGGACAGAATCTCACCTACTGTAGGACCTCTACTCTCACCTCTCCCCTCATGGACAGAGCCAGAACCGAGTTCTTCTGGCACCCTCAACCAGCCTCCACATACAGTGAATCATCCTTTGATCTAATTCCAACAAGATTCCAGATCGAGACACATATTCCTTTCCCCTAAATGATGCCCTGGTCCAGTCTTCCCTCCAGAATAGCCAATCCCCGTCACATGACACTTTCCATGCCTGAAAGCATAGTCTACCAGGCTCAAGGGCAGCTTCTCTCCCATTTCTGTACAATAAGATTGCTTCTTGGCCTCACAATCTATCTGATTATGATCTTCCACTTTACCATTTACCTGCACTACATTTTCTCTGTGGCTTGACTTTTTTCACGGGGGATATCAGAGGACTACTCATGAAGAAAACGGAGCTGCTCTAGAGCTGTAGTCAAAAATCGGCACTTTGTCAACATCACTGGAACAGATGATCTGCTTATTGATCACTGTTTGCAGGACTTCACTCCCTACATGACAGCAAGACTATGACTGAATGTAAAATGCATCGAAACATCCCAAGATCAATCATAAAAGGTGCCGCATCATTGCAAGAAATCACATTCCCATTTAGATTTTTACTGCAGTTGTTTTTTATTTTGATATTTATGGTTGTTTTACTTGGTGGAAGAGTGCCCAGGTTCCGCCTCGATAAAGCATTACCGTAATCCCATCTGTAATCAGCAAAAGCTTTCAGCTTTCTCAGCCACAGTCACCACAGTGTTCGATATACCAGCGCCTTGAACAAACGAGCAGTAAACTACAAATCCATAACGAGCTTCTCAGCTGCCTTGAAAGTAGAAAAGGTAAAGATTTGTTTGTTTAAGTAAATGATTCATCATATGAAAGAAAAGGTCAACGCAAGTAGATTAATTCAAATTAAAGGGCAGATATTCCTCTGAGGTTACTCAGTCATTGTCCAAGTTATATCCAGGATCCTCCCCACCAACTGAATACACAAGCAGTTATTTTTAAATTACACTCAGGAGAACGCAGTCAGTATTTAAAATCATAATTGTAGCTTAACCAACAATTCCTTCAAACATATTTTGCCTTTAATGTAATTAAATATGTCTCCCAGTGCTACAGCAATCCTGCTGCCTCACGGCACTGGGGACGTGGATTCTATCCAAACCTCAGATGCTATCTATGCAGAGACTGCATGCTCCCCCCTATCCTGATGGGTTTCTGCGTGATGCTCCGGTGTTCTCTCGCATTCCAAAGATAAGGAGGTTGTAGGCTAATTTGTCCCTATTTGTAGATGAGTAGAAGAATATGGGACAGTTTTTGAGTCAAAGAGCTATACAACACAAGAAGAAACCCTTTGCCTTAAATCACCTATGCCAACCAAGATGTCTTTCTGAGCCAGTCTCGTTTGCCTGCATTTGGCCAACATCCCTCTAAACTTTTTTTGTAGGAGCCACCTATCTATTTTCTATCTGCGCTGTATTTTGTGTTGTGCATTTATTAGGTTTATTAAGATAGTTACTCACATGGGTTGGGGCATAGTAGAAGCGAAGAGCTTAGTTATGTATTCATGCTTTGTCTTTGGGGTTACAGTCTACTTTGAGTGGAGCTAGAAAGCGGGACAGGGGTGATAGATTTTTTGTTGCTCATTTAAGACCACTTTAAATCACTTAAATATGTTTGAATATTCTTGAATACATTTAAGAACTCTTCATAGAAACATAGAAAACTAACAACACAATACAGGCCCTTCGTCCCACAAAGTTGTGCCAAACATGTCCTTACCTTAGGAATTACCGAGGCTTACCCAAAGCCCTCTATTTTTCTAAGTTCCATGTACCTATCCAGGAGTCTCTTAAAAGACCCTATCATATCCGCCTCCACCACTGTCACCGGCAGCCCATTCCATGCACTCACCACCCTCTGCATAAAAACTTACCCCTGACATCTCCTCTGTACCTACTTCCAAGCACCTTAAAACTGTGCCCTCTCATGCTAGCCACTTCAGCCCTGGGAAAAAGCTTCTGACTATCCACATGATCAATGACTCTCATTATTTTATACACGTCTATCAGGTCACCTCTCATCCTCCGTCGCTCCAAGGAAAAAAGGCTGAGTTCACTTAACCTATGCTCATAAGGCATGCTCCCCAATCCAGGTAACATCCTTGTAAATCTCCTCTGCAACCTTTCAATGGTTTCCACTTCCTTCCTGTAGTGAGACGACCAGAACTGAGCACAGTACTCCAAGTGGGATCTGACCAGGGTCCTATAAAGCTGCAACATTACCTCCTGGCTCTTAAACTCAATCCTACGATTCATGAAGGCCAATGCACTGTAAGCCTTCTTAACCACAGAGTCAACCTGCATAGTAGCTTTGAGTGTCTTATGGCTTTTCCTGTGGACTCAGACCCCAAGACCCCTCTGATCCTCGAGTCTTACCATTAACACTATATTCTACCGTCATATTTGACCTACCAAAATGAACCACCTCACACTTATCTGGGTTGAACTCCATCTGTCACTTCTCAGCCCAGTTTTGGATCCTATCAATGTCCCGCTGTAACCTCTGACAGCTGTCCACACTATCCACAACACCCCAACCTTTGTGTCATCAGCAAATTTACTAACCCATCCCTCCACTTCCTCATCCAGATCATTTATAAAAATCACAAAGAGAAAGGGTCCCAGAACAAATCCCTGAGGCACTCCACTGGTCACCGACCTCCATGCAGAATATGACCGGTCTACAGCCACTCTTTGCCTTCTGTGGGCAAGGAGAGTTCTGGATCCACAAAGCAATGTCCCCTTGGATCCCATGCCTCCTTACTTTCCCAATAGGCCTTGCATGGGGAACCTTATCAAATGCCTTGCTGAAATCCATATACACTACATCTACTGCTCTTCCTTCATCACTGTGTTTCGTCACAAACTCCAGAAATTCAACCAGGCTCGTAAGGCATGACCTGCCCTTGACAAAGCCATGCTGACTATTCCTAATCATATTATACCTCTCCAAATGTTCATAAATCCTGCCTCTCAGGACATTCTCCACCAGCTTACCAACCACTGAAGTAAGATTCACTGGTCTATAATTTCCTGGGCTATCTCTACTCCCTTTCTTGAATGAGGGAACGACATCCACAACTCTCCAATCCTCTGGAACCTCTCCCATCCCCATAGATGATTCAAAGATCATTGCCAGAGGCTCAGCAATCTCCTCCCTTGCACACCATAGTAGCCTGGGATATATCTCATCCAGTCCCGGTGACTTATCCAACTTGATGCTTTCCAAAAGCTCCAGCACATCCTCTTTCTTAATATCTACATATTAAGTCATCCCTACAATTGCCAAGATCATTTTCCATAGTGAATACTGAAGTACTCATTAAATACCTCTGCCATCTTCTCCCGTTCATATACACTTTTCCACTGTCACACTTGATTGGTCCTATTCTCTGACGTCTTATCCTCTTGCTTTTCACATACTTGTAGAATGCCTTGGGGTTTTCCTTAATCCTGTCTGCCAAGGTCTTCTCATGGCCCCTTCTGGCTCTCCTAATTTCATTCTTAAGCTCCTTCCTGCTCACCTTATAATCTCCTAGATCTCTATCATTACCTAGTTTTTTGAACCTTTCGTAAACATTTTTCTTCTTGACTAGATTTATAACAACCTGTGTAAACCACGGTTCCTGTACCCTACCATCCTTTCCTTGTCTTATTGGAATGTACCTATGCAGAACCCCACGCAAATATCCCCTGAACGTTTGCCACATTTCTTCTGTACATTTCCCTGAGACAATCTCTTCCCAATATATGTTTCCAAGTTCCTGCCCGATAGCCTCACATTTCCCCTTACTCTAATTAAACGCTTTCATAAGACCACTTTCTTAACTTGTCTGTTCCTATCCCTCTGCAATGCAATGGTAAAGGAGAAAGAATTGTGATCACTATCTCCAAAATGCTCTCCCACTGAGAGATCTGACATCTGACCAGATTCATTTCCCAATACCAGATCAACTACAGCCTCGTATGTTTAATATGCTAAGACTGCTTATTTTGTTGTATCATTAATTTAGTTTCATTCATTTTTCAATCGCTTCAAAGTTGTTTGTTTTACAAGTTTCTTAATAGAAGATCAAACGTCTAATTCTACTTTGGAATTTTGTCATTGGATTGGATAGCGCATCATACAGTATCAACCCTCCCCCACCACCATAGTCTCTAAGCAGTTTTGGTTTGTATGAGTAACTGCTACATTTTTTCAAGCCATGTACATGCCTGTATGTTTTTTGAACATTGTGATTTTACCTGCCCGCAGTGTTTCCTCTGCCAGCTCATTCCATATGTGCACAACCCTGTGTAAAAAAGAACACTTTTCAGATTCCTTTACAATTTCTCCTTTCTTACCTTAAAGCTAGACTGAGCTATTCTGGAAAAAAGACGGTGACCATCCATCTTATCAATGCCCCGCCTGATCAGTCTATAAGGTCACCCTTCAGTCTACTGCACCAGCTTAACCAGCCTCTCCTTATAACTCAGGTCCTCCTGTAATTCCTGGTAACATCCTTGCAAATCTTTTCTACACCATTAATGACATCCTTCCTACAGCTGGGCAGCCAGAACTACACGCAATACTCCGAGTGTGGTCTCACCAACAATTGTACAGTTGCAAAGTAGCAACCCAACTACTGTACTCAGTGCCCTGGCCACCCTGCCATTTCAATAAAAGCAGATCACCCCCATCGTTACTTCAAAGGTATTCCACAAAATAAAAAAATTCAAAGTTGAGAGTCCATCTATTGAATTGACTTTATTACTTACATCCTTCATATACGGGAGTCAAAATCTTTGCATTACATCTGTCTAAATGTGAAATTATAGTAATTTGTAATACACATTATGTACAACAGGATAATCAAAATAACATAGAAATACAGTTGTGTCAGCATGAATTAATCAGTCTGATGGCCTGGTGAAAGAAGCTGTCCCGGAGCCTGTTGGTCCTGGCTTTTATGCTGCGGTACTGTTTCCTGGATGGTAGCAGCTGGAATGGATTGTGATTGGGGTGACTCAGGTCCCCAATGATCCTACGGGCCCTTTTTACACACCTGTCCTTGTAAATGTCCTGAATCATGGGAAGTTCACAACTACAGATGCGCTGGGCTGTCTGCACCACTCTCTGCAGAATCCTGCGATTGAGGCAAGTACAGTTCCTATACCAGGCAGTGATGCAGCCAGTCAGGATGCTCTCAATTGTCCCCCTGTAGAAAGCTCTTAGAATTTGGGAGCCCCATACCAAACTTCTTCAACCGTCTGATGTGAAAGAGACACTGTTGTGTCTTTTTCCACCACACAGGCAGTATGTATAGACCACATGAGATCCTCAGTGATGTTTATGCTAAGGAACTTAAAGCTGTTCACCCTGTCAAGCCCACACACATTGATATCTATAGGGGTTAGCCTGTTTCCATTCTTCCTATAGTCCATAACCAGCCCCTTTGTTTTTGGATTTCATATATTTTACCATCTACTACCTTGAGATTCATCTTCTTGCAAGCATTTACAAGGAAAAAGAAATAGAATAGGATTTCACAAAAAAATCTATACATAAACAGATAAAGACTGACAAATAATCAATGTGCAAAAGAAGACAAATTGTGCAAATAAAATAATACTGGGAAAATGAATTGTAAAGAGTCCTTGAAAAGGAGTCTGTAGGTCGTAGAATCAGTTCAGAGTTGTGGTGAATGGTTCAAAGGTTCGTTTTATTATCGAAGTATACAACTCTGAAATTCTTCAATTCTCCAGGTGGCCATGAAACCAAGAAAGAAAAGAAAGGCAGTATGATCATCAACCCCCAAATCCCCCCTCCCCATAAAAATCAAACAAAGTGGAACAGGCACATCGACGCCCAAATCCCTCCTCCTGCACAAAAAAATGAACAAAAATGGATCAGGCATATCAACTCCCCCCCCCACCCCCCCTAATCCCTCCTTCCGCACAGAAACCAAGCAAAACAGAACAGGCACATCAACACCTCCCACCAAATTTCTCCTCCCACACAAAAAAATGAAGTAAGTTAATTAGGTACATCAACACCCCCTCCCCAAATCCTTCTTCCCACACAAAGAAAGAACAAGGTGGATCAGTCACATCGAACCCTGCCCCCCAATCCCTCCTGCACAAAAAATACCGAACAAAACAAATCAGGCACATTGACCCCCCCCCCCCCCAATCCCTCCTCCCGCATAAAAAAAGCCAAGAAGATAAGGCAATAAAACACAGAATATAAAAGCGATAACAGTCTAAGTACACATCCACCTGGACAACACTGTGCACTCCCCCTCTCTGGTAGCGTAGTAGAGTGATCAAAAGGCACTCACCCTCTGCTCTCACTTTGATGCTTCAATCACCCTCGCTGCTTCAGTCAGCAAGCACTGGAAGCTTTAATCATTGAAATTGACCTTGTGCCCTGTCCTGCAGCCTGCCCACCACCAGGCTGGCAACTTCTTTGGCAACCAGACTAAGCCTGCAGAGAAAATTAAAGTAACAGATACTGCAAACTTGATATTGTTAGCTGCTGGATGCATTTATGGAGTCATAGAGTTGTACTGCACAGAAACAGGCCTTCCAGCCCACTATCTCTATCCTAACCATTCTGCTCATCTACACATCCTAATTTTGTGCTTTAGGTCTTTACCCCCTCTATGCCTTGTCTCTGTAAGTATCCGCCTATATGTCTTTTAAACAATGTGTTTGAATTTGCCTCCAGCACCTCCCCTGGCAGCATGTTCCAGATATCAAACACTCTCATCTTAAAAAAACCAAGATCAGTTGATATAAACATTATATAATACAATGACCATTTGTGGTGAATGAAATCACTATAAAAGGAGGGCTGGAATGTTTGCATTTATATAGCCCCCACCATGACTGCAAGATGTTCTAAAGTGCATTCATGCCAATTACCTTTCCTGAAGAATGGGGGTAATGTCAGCTAACTGGAGCAGAGGAACACCAGTGTGATGATAACCAGACAACCTGTTCTAGTCATGTTATTCAGGGATTAAATAATGGTCAGGAAAGCATTTGAGAAATCACGTGAAGCCTTGTTAATATAGCTCGGGTGCAATGGTTTACAAAAAGATCGCCATCACCTTCTCAAGGTGGCCAATAAATGCTGACTCTGAAAGTAGTGCCCTTCATCCCAGAATTTAATTTTTAAAACAGAGATCTTCCTCTAATGACTCCGTTAAGCTGTTTTCTCAGACGATTTCTGAAACAATAGGACTATGTTTTCAATTAGAAAACCTAGGATATATTTTATATTCCATCTTAAATGCATTTATCTTTCCCTTTCAGGGTTCTTTTGAAGACCCTGACCTGGAGTTGCACGCTGACTTTCGTTCTTTGGGGGAATGGGACCCACTCTCAGGTCTCATAACCGGCCATTGTTTGACACGCCAAGGGCTCGGCCTAAGAGTCCGGCTTGGATTTGGAAGCCTAGGATCTCAGGACTCTGGAGACAGGCAGATCGAGGGTCGGTGTCACGGCAGGAGTCCCGTGTGTCATCGGGGGAGTCGGAATATCTACAGCTGTGTGCCCGGAGACCCAAGATCTTTGAGATCTTCAGGCACCGAGCTTGAAAAAAGCAACGTAACGGACTTTTAACATCGTAAACCAGCGAGTTGTTTGCCATGTCTCCCCACTCGCTGGGAAAATGGAGACACCTCTTTCCCCCTTATTAGGGAGAGAGAGCCTGTGGTATGTCGTATACCAGGTGAAACGTGAAGTCTTTGGGGTAACTGCAAGTCTGTGTCTTTGCTGTTGTTTTGCTCAAGCTTGAGTGCTCGGTGGCGGGTGCCGATGCTTTTTTTCCTGTCGGTGGGGGGGGGGGGAGGGGGATTGTTGCTCGCTGCCACTTACACACGGGAGGGAGGGGAGCTGGGGGGACTTTGGGGTTCTAACATTTAACTGTCGTTCATTCTTTGGAGCACTCCTCTGTTTTTGTGGATGGCTGTGAAGAAAAAGCATTTCAGGATGTATATTGTATACATTCCTCTGACATTAAAGTAGACCTTTGAACATTTGATTACACCTTTAAGTAGCTTGGGTTTGAAAACTCTTTCATTCTATGTCAGTAAAATAACCATAACAGAGCAAAACTTCCATTCATTAACTGTAGCCACATTGTTGAGAAGGAGAGGGGATTTGCATTTGCATAATGTGGTGCCATCTTAAAAGTTTCTTCCCTCAGACAGTAAATCTGATCAACCATTCTCAATGGCCCCCAACCCCCTCTATATACTGCGTCAGTCAATGCACTGCACTGTGAACACTTTAAACCAATTTTTTATAAAGCTGTTTACATTATAGGTACATGCTAGTATTCATGCAGTTTATTGCATATCTGAGCTTTAACCTCTAACTTTAGATAATTGTTCATTATTTATAATTGTTGAATGTTGTTTTTTGTTACATATCATGCCAACATACCACAGCAAATACCTAATACATGTAAATGTATATGACCAATACAGTTGATTTTTGATAGTTAATCTTGATGTTAAGATGCCCAGATCCACAGCAGTATACAAATGTCTGGGCCAAATGATCGTTGGGGCGGAGGGAGAATCCCACTGTGTATCGATGATTCCAAGGCAGTGCAACCATTTAATTTAGGCATAGACTATTTAGGAGAAAATGAAGATACCTTTGACAGGATGATGTGATTTTGCCAGCTTTATGTTGTCCCCAGACATCACCAATGATGGGAGTGGATGTAAACATCATATGCCTCTTACTGGCTGATGAAATCCTAGGGTACATCAAAGCCAAAACTGATCAAAATAAGAGCTGGTTTGGTTTAGAGTAATTAGTGATCCCTCTGTAAACAGTAGTTATAATATTATATCAATGTTTGCTACATATTTCCTGCTGTAACTGGTATTCTGTCCTAATCCACATAATTTGTACTTGCAATCAAAACACAATTTTCATTTGCATATCTAGCTCGAATCTTCACTCTGTGTGAATAATGTAAAGACCAGAGATCCATGTGATGACAGCCACGTATTATCATCCAGAACGGCATTAAATATACTCTCAGTGACCCGTATATCTCTAATAAAATGGCCACTGAAAGGTTCAAAGGTTCAAAAGTTTATATAATATCAAAGTACACAGCTCTGAGATTTGTCTTCTCCAGATAGCCACGAAACAAAGAAAACCATGAAAGTGATTCAAAGAAAAACATCAACACCACACGCACAAAAAAACAAATCTTGCTAAAACGACACAATCATCAACCCCACCACCACCCCCCAGTGAAAAAAATGCACAAATGGCAAGAACACCAAATTCCAAGCCCTCCTGCACAAAAAATGCTAACAAATCACACCAAGCGGCAACTAGGAAGAACAGGCAAAAATACAGAATCTTAAAGAAGACTAAAAGAGTCAAATTTGAACTACAGTCCACAGCCCAATCCATAAATGGCAGAACTTCGGTAATATCCTCCGATGGCATCGGGGGAGAGACAGAGCACTCAAATGCATATGCCTTCCCTCGGGAGCAGAGAGCGACAGATCTATCACACACAGTCACCTTGTGCTCGTAGTCTTCTGTTGCTGTAGACCATCCACCTCAAAGTTCGACATTTGTGCATTTAGAGATGCTCCTTTGCACACCACTGTTGTAACACGTGGTTATTTTAGTCATTGTCACCTTCCTGTCAGATTCAACCAGTCTGGCCATTCTCCTCTGACTTTTCTCATTAACAAGGCATGTTTGCCCACAGAACTGCCACTCACTGGCTGTTTTTGTTTATTTTTCACAGCATTCTCTGTAAACACTGGAGACCGTTGTGCATGAAAATCCCAGGAGATCAGCAGTTTCTGAGATACTCAAACCACCCCGTCTGGCACCAACAATCATTCCACAGTCAAAGTCACTTAGATCACATTTCTTCCCCATTCTGATGTTTGTCCTGAACAGCAATTCAGCCTCTTGGCCATGTCTGCATGCTGTTATGCATTGAGTGGCTAATCACACATAATTGGCTAATTAGATATTTGCCTTATCGAGCAGGTGTACCTCGTAAGGGAATGAGATGGTGGCTTGAATGAGAAATACTCAAGGAATCTGGGAAATTGTGATTAGAATAGGTAACTTTTGTCACTGCTCCTCCCTGGAGGCTGCTCACACTTATTAGAGGGAGAAGCTGTAATTCCCACCTCACTATCCCTCAAAAACAAGCATTCAGTATGAACAACGGCGGTCTGTTAGACAAACTGAGGTCCATCATAACTTTAAGGACATAAAATTAATCTATGTGCAGTATACTTACTGTAATACTACATGTTACAAATTACTATAATTTGCACGTTGCATATTCTGACAGAGACATAACATAAAGATTTTCATTCCTCATGTATGTGACATTAGGCGGCAGCACCAACCTTGAATCCGCCCGCCTCCAGAGCCATGAAAATCCAGCACTCTGAAGGCGCAATAGTTTTCCAGGCCGTGTCCTTGGCACATTGAAAAGCAGCCGGTCGTGAGGACGTGAGACTGGGTCCCATTTCTGCAAAGAACCGAAGTCAGTGTGTAACTCCAGGTCAGGGTATTGAACCGAAGCCTGCAGATATTCAATGAAGAACTTATACTGGAGAAAAGATAATTCCTGTGGAAATGACATTCGTAACAGTGAAATACAACAACCAACAAAACACGTTGAACTTATACATGGTATAAGCAGGAGGGCCAGTATTGTGGGGACATGATTGGATGACACAACTACAACTTGATTGGAGATCCATCCATCATTTTGCATGCCACATCCTCTCCAGTGAAGCCATATGAAAGTGAATGAAGAAAGATACTGGATGATGCCACAGCAATGTTTAAACATAGCATTGGAAAAATCAAGCATGTCAAGGGTAAAATAGTGTAAGATGAAAATGCCATACCCAACCTTTGCAAAGTTCGTTGGGTTCCTTCTACCATCCTTGTAAAAGTAGCAAAGGGGGCTGAAGGAATTCCTTCCAAGGTTGAGTAGAGCCCATGAGCAACACCAGTGGTCCCAGCAGCCAAGAAGAATGGGTCTTTCAGGATCTGTGGTGACCAGTGATTCCGCCAGAAAAAGTGGGATCTCTCAGTGGTCACCCACTTTAATTCCACTTCCATTCCCATTCTGATATGTCCATCCATGGCCTCCTCCACTATCATGATGAGGCCACACTTAGGCTGGAGCAACAACACCTTATATTCCATTTGGGTAGCCTCCAACCTGAATCCATGAACATAGATGTCTCAAATTTCCGGTAATGCCTCCCATCTCCCCTCATTCACTATTCTCCATTCCCTTTTCCCACTCTCACCTCATCTCCTTGCCCATCCATCACCTCTCTCTGGTGCTCCTTCCCCTTTTCTTTCTTCCATGGCCTTCTGTCTCTTTCACCAATCCACTTCCCAACTCTTTACTTCATCCCTCCCCGTCCGTTTCACCTACTGCCTGGCATTTCTCTCTCCCCTCCCACCACCTTTCAAATCCACTCCTCAGCTTTTTCTTCAGTCCTCCCGAAGGATTTCAGCCCAAAATGTCGACTGTACTCTTTTCCTAGATGCTGCCTAGCCTGCTGAGTTCCTCCAGCATTTTGTGTGTGTTGTTGTATAGTGCATACATACTTATATAATAAATAAACCTACAAACCTTTGAACCTTTGAAATCTTTAGGCCTGCGTGGGGCAATTTAAGATTTCCTATGCCATTAATGTCTGTACATGGTAGCTGTATTATTTAGTGTACTGTGTATATAGTTGATGCATTCTCTACTGAGTTGGAGTTTATAGCTAATGTTGGGGTTAATTAGTATTGGGGTTAATTAGTATTGGGGTTAATTCGTGTCGGGGTTAATTCGTGTTGGGGTTAATTCGGGACCGCCATTACAGGTCAGGAGTGGCTCACGTAACGCACATCATGTTAGGAAGCTGGAATGCGAGCGAGGGGGAGCGAAACTGGGGACCCCGCTACACCGATACTATTAGTGTCACGCGATACAGTAAACAAAAGAAACAGGTAACTCGTGAGCATCTGGCTATGGGCCAATAGATGGACACGAGTGCCCGATATTACCTAATATGTAACGGGGTATTGTGGTGGGGGGAAAAAGGGATATAAATAAGAGCAGATTGTAAGGAGAGGCCAGAAAGCGCGCCTTCTCCAGCGATTTCCTTGACTCGCTGTACCAGTTACGATTCCAGCCAATAAAGCCACGTTTTGCTATATTCCGATGTTGGTTGTCTCTCTTCCTAAAAGAATACAGGGCAGAATTTCAAGCCCAACATTTGGTGACCCCGACGTGGGGAGGGAGAGACAACACAGGCTGGCGGGTCTGTCGGCAGACAACTTGCGGCCGCACATCGAGTAAGGTAAAGAAGTGCCTGTTATATCTAAGACTTCCACTAGATAGTCAAATTACTGAGTTAGATCTTGTCTGCCGACGGAACCTCACCAACCCCAAATTACCTCGAGAGAGTTCATTCCAGGTGCGGAATCGTGACTGGTAAGTACTTATTTTTCTTATCCGTTTTAGCAGGATCCTCCGCCCGTGGAAAAGTCTTCTGAGTGAGGGGAGTTGAGAAACCCGCCGCCCATAAGGGCATAAAAGTCTCAGAAGTGAGGAGGAGAAAGTGTTCCGTGGTACACCTTAGTGCACGGGGATTTTGACTGCGCCTACCTTAGACCGGTTGTTAAGAGGAGAAATCTCCCACGCGAAGGTCAGGTTTTGAAAGGCGACTGTCCCACATTTTGATCCTCTCTGTGCACTAGGGAGCCATGGAACACTTCAACTTTAAGTTACCAAAACTCAAGACACCTGCGTGTTGAACAACCCGGTGTCCCGTGGTGGCGACTGAGCCTAAACCACGGCACTAATCTTACATCGCAGCTATTGTTAGATAATGCCATTATGGACCCCAACAATGTACTTCAGGTACTAGACCAGGCACCCCACCAGAAAGACCACCTTCTAAGTGAGGTTCGACGCACCCTTGTAGACCCCGTTCACATGGCTAAAATTTTGGATAACCTGGCAGCGAATCCCCAAGCATCTGCCAGAACAGTGATAAAATTAGGTAATCCGCCCCCTGCCTGGGAGGGAATAAAGCAGGCCCCGCCACACAAATGGAAGACGGAGCTCACAATGAGTCTGACCCCAAAGTGGGAGTCACGGGATTGGCCTGAGAAGGGATCAATGCAATCAAACTTTCCGCGTGGCATTGGACCTTTAACAACCGTGCCCCTATCGGGCACCGCCCATCCGGCGAGTACAACCGCGGAACTGGGGTTTGTGGCAGTCCACCTCACGTATCCCCCTAATTCAGACTTCACCCAAAAGGAGTCCGCGACTGTGGCCCCCGCCACTGTCGCTGCAAATAGACCACGCACTGGAGAGGTGCTCCAGAGCGTCAGGCACTCGATCTCCCATAACAATACAGTAAAGGTAGGTGAAAAGAAATTACACATGTTAGAAAAAAAAGCCTTCGGGCGTGGAGAGACAAAGGATGGTTCCCAGCCGATGACCAACCATTTCTGATCCTCTCCTTGCTGGCTAAATTTCAACTTCGTGTCCTCAATGATATGGAAAACAGACGAGGAGAGGCAAAACGAAAGTTTTTTGGGAAATCCAAGTCCGTAGCCAAATTAGAGGATGAGGATGTGTATCTCAAGGAATTCCTGTCCCGGTTCCAGGCGCATGCGGACAAACCGCCAGGGAACTCCGTGCTCCCGCGCCCCACACCAAGGGAGTCAGCCACGTGTCCAGACCCCGAGACTGACCCCGCAGACCCAGAGTGGATCATAGACCACCAGCCTCTTTACCCACCATTTCCCTCCGGATGGTCTAACGCCGCTCATGCCCCGCATCACAATATCCCAGTAACGGCCCCTCCACCATATGCAGAGCCCCCCCAGCCACCCAAAGCAGATCTAGCACCATCAGTCCCGTCAGCCCCGCAGGAGAATGTCCAAGCTCCTATGATGGAAATAAAAGGTGGTATTATTGACGTAGAGGACCCCATCCGAGAACATATGCTCACCCTGCTGACGCAGCACAGCCAGCAACTAAAAGAACTCACTGCCCTGACAGAGGAGGAGGCGAGGACTCTCAAGGCCCATGTCGCCCTCCCGAGGGAAGGGGAGGACTGGCCGGACTGGTGCCTGCCCTCCGAACCTCCCCACTCAGAGTCATTCCAGCGCGTCGCCCAGGCTGGCCGACATGCCGCCCTCACGATTCTAGGTGGCAAGAGAGACCCTGAGCTGAGGCGACAGACCGAGCCTCAAGGGCCTCCAGAGGAGGACTCGGTAGTAGTCACAGGGTATGGACTGCGAGCCACACTGGTAAAAGGCAGCCCGTCCATAGGTCAGGCTAACGGACCCGACCCCTTGGAGGACGGGGATAGCACGCCGGGGGATGGTGTCTCCTGGCGGGGTCTACAGGGCCCCCTACTGGCCACACAGGGAGGGGGGGTAAAGTATGTCCCCTGGGCCCGTACTGATCTGGACACGTTAATAAAAAAGCTGCTGCCACTAACAAATGGGGCGGCGGCGTGGATACGGACCTTTGAGAGGGAGACCTGCCAGGACCGCTTAGCCCTAGCCGATATACGTACCATATTGCTGAAGGTCCGGGCGGAAGAGGCACTGAGCCAAGCACAGAAGCTGGCAAAGTGCACCCGCGCAGATGAGTCATCCCTATTTGACCCGTCTAGGAACCGGTTTTGGGACTCCCTAAAATCTCCCCACTATCCCCACTAAAATCTGCACAGACAATGGCACCCACTTTAAAAACGAACACTTGGCCAGAGTAGAGGGCGTTCTAGGGATAACCCATCGGTTCGGCAGTGTCTACCACCCGGAAAGCCAGGGCCTAGTGGAAAGAGCAAATCGAACCATAAAAGACAAAATTGCAAAAGTAATGGCAGGCACCCAGCTCACTTGGGTGGAGTCTCTCCCCCTGGCTCTGATGTCCATGCGGCAAGAAAAGAATGGGGAAACTTTTCTAACACCACACGAGATACTAACCGGGACCGCGCACATCGCCACGGTGGGAGGAAAACTGGGAGACAATGAATCAGGACATGACCCAATACATGAGAGTCCTGGGCCAGATGGTGAGGCTCATAGCTAAACAAGTCAGGAATGCCCACCCTGAGGATGCAGCCCCCGAGCTGCCGCTAAAAATAGATGAGGTCTACCTGCGGCAACCAGGGCGCTCCTGGAGCGAGCAGCGATGGCATGGCCCGTACCCTGTTACAGAAATTTCAAACAATACACTCAAGGTGGGAAGGGAGGGGGACAATAACTGGCACCATTTCTCGCACTGCTCCAGGACAAAGAAAGGAAGACGATTGATCCCGACTCCGACATAGAGGAGGAGGAAGCTGAGGAGGATGACGCCATGGAAAACCCTGATATGGGTAGGAGTGATGCTCCTAGGTAAGGCGCCGATGGCCGAAGCGAACAATACAGGCCCGGACGGATCACTGACCAAGGGTTTGACTAAATTGCGGTCCCTGGCCAATGAGCTAAAGCAACAATCGGGAGTCAATAACCCAGTGCTGGATTGGTTGAACCGTATGTTTGGGAAATGGGGGGTCCTATTTGGACAGTTGGCTTTAGGACTGTCTATTTCAATTGCTATCTTTATCACGTGTGGTTGTTGTTGCATACCCTGTATCAGGACCCTAGTTGTCCGAACTATAGATCGAGCCTTGACTGGAAAGGATGGACCTCCACCGGCGTACCAGGCACCCTTGTTCCCGGTGGAAGGGGAGATCGAGGCCCTCCCGAAAGCGGACGCACTATGGAAGAACATGGACTGGAATGGGCCATGCCAAGGAGGAAATTGAGAGTTGCTTTTGAATAAGTCTTCTGAAATGTTGCATGCTACTTGTATAAATTGCGTATGTTTAGGGAACCCCTACCCATATTTTGTGACCCTAGGTCGGACAAATCAGGATGTGCAAATAGGGAGGACATGCCAAAGAGTGCTGGGGGACGCTCACCTCCCTGCCTGATCCCGGCAGCCGCGGAAAAGATTGTAAGGGATGTGGGGATGTGGCCTCTGGGAGGGAGTGTTGGGGTTAATTAGTATTGGGGTTAATTAGTGTCGGGGTTAATTCGTGTCGGGGTTAATTCGGGACCGCCATTACAGGTCAGGAGTGGCTCACGTAACGCACATCATGTTAGGAAGCTGGAATGCGAGCGAGGGGGAGCGAAACTGGGGACCCCGCTACACCGATACTATTAGTGTCACGCGATACAGTAAACAAAAGAAACAGGTAACTCGTGAGCATCTGGCTATGGGCCAATAGATGGACACGAGTGCCCGATATTACCTAATATGTAACGGGGTATTGTGGTGGGGGGAAAAAGGGATATAAATAAGAGCAGATTGTAAGGAGAGGCCAGAAAGCGCGCCTTCTCCAGCGATTTCCTTGACTCGCTGTACCAGTTACGATTCCAGCCAATAAAGCCACGTTTTGCTATATTCCGATGTTGGTTGTCTCTCTTCCTAAAAGAATACAGGGCAGAATTTCAAGCTCAACACTAAGCAGGGAGAAGTGCTGTGTATTTAATATGTAAATATATTTCAGTAATCTTGTATACAGGCAGCCACAAAACAAAGAAACCTAATAGAACCCATTAAAAAAGAGGACCGTTAAATCCCTAATGTGCAGAAAAACTAGTGCAAACAATAAAAGTAACCAAATAACATTCAGAACTGAAGTTCACAGAAGTGAGTCCACAGCCAGGAAGCCTGTCACAGCCGATCAGTAATGAAGAGTAAAAAGTTCATCTTTGTTGTCTAATTCAGTGAGTAATTGATATTGGTATTGGCATAGGAATTGATTTATTATTGTTAGATGTACCAAGATACAATGAAAAGCTTGCACTGCATACTGCTTACACAGATCAAATCATTATACAGTGTACTGAGCTAGAATAAGGTAAAACAAGAACGATGTAAAAACTACTGAAAATGTGCAGTGTAGGAAAACATAATAGACAAGACAGTAGGTGCAGGAGTAGGCCATTCGGCCCTTCTAGCCAGCACCGCCATTCACTGTGATCATGGCTGATCATACACAATCAGTACCCCGTTCCTGCCCTCTCCCCATATCCCTTGACCCCGCTATCTATAAGAGCTCTATCTAACTCTCTCTTGAATGCATCCAGAGACTCGGTCTCCACTGCCTTCTGGGGCAGAGCATTCCACATATCCACCACTCTCTGGGTGAAAAAGTTTTTCCGCATCTCTGTTCTAAATGGCCTACCCCTTATTCTTAAACTGTGGCCTCTAGTTCTGGACTCACCCATCAGCGGGAACATGCTTCCTGCCTCCAGTGTGTCCAATCCCTTAATCTTATATGTTTCAATCAGATCCCCTCTCATCCTTCTAAATGATAGCAATATTAACATCCCGGTTACAATTAATAGCTTCCAATATTAGGACCATCTGCTATGACATTGTTACACTATCCAGTTATGGAAATCTATCACATTCCTAGGTCTAAATCCAGGAATTCCTTTCACCTGAACGCCTTCACCAGGACTGCAGCACCACAAGAAGGCAATTTACTACCAGAAATCTTGCAGAGATATCCGGACCCAGTAAATAAAACTTCAGCATCTTAACCTTTCCCTGTTTAATGTTGTCTTCTTAGTACGTCAATTGGGATTGAGGATGGCATACTTCCTTAATTCTGGTTCTGTGAGTTCTATGTTGTATGATGATGCCAATATGGGACCAGAAACTCTACCACAGATGGGACAGGAGGTGCATGATAGGGTGGGCAAGTAGGTGCTTTGAGAGTGGTGTATTTTTCCACCGCTCTTAGCTGCTGTGTGATCCCAAAATATGGCCTCAAGGATCTGTCTATCATCCTAAATGCTCCTTCTCCACTTTGAGTGGGCCAGAGGTTTCCAATGGTCAATGATGATGTTGCATTTTGTCAGGGAAACTTTTAGCACATCCTGAAATTGTTTCCCTTGTCTCTGTGGTAATCTCCTAAAGATTAAAGATGAGCTTTATTTGTCACAAGTACATTGAAACATCAAAACAATATAATGGTCTTACGGTTTTATGCAAAGTATGGTCACGTACTTTGGTAGAAGAAATAAAAGCATAGTCAGTTTTCTAAATGGAAAGAAAATTCAAAACTCCGAGGCACAAGGGGACTTGGGAGTCCTTGTGCAGGATACTCTAAAGGTTAATTTGCAGGTTGAGTCAGTGGCGAGGGAGGCAAATGCAATTTTAGCATTCATTTCGAGAGGGCTGGAATATAAAGGCAGGGATTTAATGTTGAGGATTTATAAAGCTCTGGTGAAGACTGGCTTGGAGGATTGTGAGCAGTTTGGGGCCCTTTATCTAATAAAAGATGTGCTGTCATTGAAAAGGGTTCTAAGGAGGTTCATGAAAATTATTCTAGGATTGAAAGGCTTATCATTTGAGGAACATTTGGTGGCTCTGGGCCTGTACTCACTGGAATTCAGAAGAATGCGGGGGGGGGGGTATCTCATTGAAACCTATCAAATGTTGAAAGGTCTCAATAGAGTGGATGTGGAGAGGATGTTTCTTATAGTGAGGGAGGCTAAGACCAGAGGACATAACCTCAGAATTGAAGGGTGTCCATTTAGAACTGAAAAATAAGCAGGAATTTCTTTAGCCGGCGTGGTGAATCTGTGGAATTCGTTGCCACAGGTGGATGTGGAGGCCAAGTCATTGGGTACGTTTAAGGCAGGGGTTGATAGATTCTCGATTAGTCAGGACATGAAGGGATACCGGGAGAAAGCAGGAGACTGGGGCTGAGAAGTAAATGGATCAGCCATGATGAAATGATGGAGCAGAATCTGTAGGCCAAATTGCTAAATCCTGCTCCTATATCTTATGGTCTTATGGAAATGCATCATTTATGTCAACAACTAACACAGTCTAAGGATTGTGCTCGGGGCAGAGTGCAACTACACGTCTGACATCAACATAGCAGGCGCACAGCTTATTAACCCTAACTCGTTCTTCTTTAGAATGTGGGAGGAAACTGGAGGAGATACAGAGAGAATGTGTAAACTCCTTACAGACAATGGAAGGAATTCAGCCACAATTGGTGATCACTTGTGCTCTAAAATCTTATGCGAGACGCTGCCCTGCTGAAACTGGATCAGCATGTCTTCTTCTAAAATCTGGTGTCAGACATGCTTGCATGGTTTGTCCATTTTATTGACTGAGTGTAACCAGGACCTCAGTGTTGGAGATCTGGGCCTAGAGCACTAACTGGTAACTGGTTCACTTCTGTGCTGTAAACAGTGAAGGTCCATTGTGTCACTGGTTATCCCTGTCAGCATCTTCCCTTCTTCATTCATTTACACTTTTCTTGTGTTATTTTTCAAAGTAGCTTGGTGAAGGTTTGTAAGATTATAACAGATGAGTGGGCAGCTAGAGACTTTTTTTCCAAGGTGGAAATGGTTAATACAAGGGGGCATAATTTTAACTTGATTGAAGAAAAACATAGGGGAGGATTTTTATTTCACAGAGTGGTGAGTGCATGGAACCCGCTAACAGTTATGGTAGAGGCAGATATGAAAGAGACTATAAGATCATAAGACATAGGAGCAGAATGAGGCCACTCAGCCCATCGAGCCTGCTCCACCATTCCACCTTGGCTGATCCCAGATCCCGCTCAACCCCATACACTTGCCCCCTCGCCAATATCCTGACCAATCAGGAAACGATCAACTTCCACCTTAAACATACACACGGACATGGCCTCCACTGGAGTCTTTATGTCACTCTTAGGCAGATTGATGAAAGAAATACGAAGGATTACATGGGAGGGAAGGGTTGGATTGATTTTAAAGCAGTTTAGAAGCTCAGCACAACATTGTGGGCTGAATGGCCTGTATGTTCTATGTTCTAAAGTGCATTACTTAGTTTAGTCAAGTCCATTGTGTGAAATAATGATTACAGCAGAAGATTAGTCTCAAGAAACCATTGAAATCTTTATTTTTATAAACACATTTACTATTTTGTTTCATCCCTTTGTGATGAAAACATATTTTGTCTGTGACGTGGCTTATATTTCAACACATGAATGCTACATGTTGCATTGCCAGTGCCAAATCAGCAGGAAATAGCCTGCATTCTACTCACGTTTTAACAGGCAGAAGGTAATAAGTTGGGTGTCCAGAATCTCCCCTTATACACTTCCAATGAGAGCTTCCGGCTCTTGCTGGGATGAGAGAATGGAATCAGCAGGAACTTGATTTTAAGCCTGGCAATTGCTACTTAATACATGGAATTTTAAGGGATTGAAAATTGGCTGATCTTCAGGAATCAAAGAGAAGCAAAAAAGAAAGGGAATTTCTTGGGGCGGCAGGGAGTGTTTGGATTACTTGTAACAAGATTAGCTTTATTTGTCACATGGAGATTGAAACATTGAAACATGCAGGGAAATGAGTCGCCTGAGTCAGGGATGTGTTGATAACAGCCCACAAGTATCACCAAGCTTCCGACACCAACTAACGTACCCATAACTTACTAACCCTAACCATACGACATCGGACTGTGAGAGGAAACCGGAGCACCCGGAGGAAACACACACAGTCACGGGGAGAACGTGCAAACTCCTTACAGCAGGTCAGGCAGCATCTATGGAAGTGAACAAATAGTCAACGTTTCGGCCCGAGGCCCTTCTTCAGGACTGGAAAGGAAGGGGAGGAAGACGTCAGAATAAAAAGGTGGGGGGAGGGAAAGAAAGATAGCTAGAAGGTGATAGGTGAAGCCAGGAGGGTGGGAAAGGTAAAGCGCTGGAGAGGAAGGAATCTAAAAGGAGAGGAAAGTGGACCAAAGGAGAAAGGGAAGGAGGAAGGGCACCATGAGGAAGTGATGGGCATGTGAGGAGAGGTAAAAGGCCAAAGTGGGGAATAGGATAAGACCTGAGGAGGAGGGATTTTTTTTTACTGGATGGAAATATCGATATTCATGCCATCAGGATGGAGACTACCCAGACAGAATATATGGTGTTGCTCCCCCACCCTAAGGGTGGCCTCATCGTGACAGACATGTCGAAATGGGAATGCGAGTCCGAATTAAAATGTCCGGCCACTGAGAAATTCTGCTTTTGGCAGATGGAGCAGAGATGCCTGACGAAGCAGTCTTCCAATTTACCACGGATCGCACCGGCGTAGGGGAGGCCGCATTGGGAGCACTAGGTACAATAGACGACTGTCGCAGATTCGCAGGTGAAGTGTTGCCTACCTGGAAGGACTGTTTGGGGCCCTGAATGAAGGCGAGGAAGGAGGTGAACGGGCAGATGTAGCACTTTGGCTGCTTGCTAGGAGAGAGATTATAGGGAGGGACAAATGGACAAGGGAATCAGGGAAGGAACAATCCTCGTGGAAAGTGGAAAGTGGGGGGTGAGGTAAAGATGTGTTTAGGTGTAGGATCCCTTTGGAGGTGGGTGGAAGTTGCAGAGAGTGATGTGTTGTGAAGGCTCATGGGGTGGTGGGTAAGCATAAGAGAAACTCTATCATTGTTAAGGCAGCGGGAAGGTGAGGGTGAGCGCGGATGTCCGGGAAGCGGAGGAGATGCGGGTGAGGGCAGCATCGATGGTGGAGGAAGAGAAAAATCCATTCTTAGAAGAAGGAGGACGTCTCTGATGTCCTGGAAAGGAAACCCTCATTCTGGAAACAGATGCGGCAGAGAAAAGGAAATAGCATTTTTAAAGGAGACGGTGGGAAAAGGTATAGTCAAGAGAGCCATGTGAATCAAAAGTTTTATAAAGGATGTCAGTCGACACTTTGTCTCCAGAGATGGAGACAGATAGATTGTGAAAGGGAAGGAAGGTGTCAGAAATA